>NC_047053.1:42246025-42976025 GCF_011762595.2 Tursiops truncatus | reverse complement strand
GGGCATCATTTAGCCCAGTCAAGTTGACATAGAAATTAAACCATCATGAAACCTAACCTCAGGGAAGTTAAGTGATGCCCCCAAGTTTATAGGGTGAAGTCAGTCTACTGGGCAAGGCCATGCTCCTGGCCTGCCCGAAAGAGAGGGCAACATCCCTGACCAGCCCAGGAAGTCAGGGGAATAGGTGGTCCCCAGAGCCAAGGGGTGCAGAAAAGGGCCTTGAAGGATGGTGGAGAGAAGGGAAACAGGGAGCCCACACAGATGAAGGGCATGGTGGGAGCAACCAGCTAGAATGGGGTTGCTGGGCAGGGGAGCTGGGGAGCCCCCAGGCCAGGTCAAGGAGCTGAGGGTCCACACATAGGCAGCAGGGAACCACCAAAAGCCAAACCCAAGCAGGTGAGATGAAGAAGAGCCGGCAGGAGGAGAGAGAGGAGAGCACGCTGTTGCTGCAGTGCCTCGGGGTGCGTTGACGCCCACTGGGGAGGTGAGTGTGAGCTTTACAATATCCATAATAGTGTCAATGTCTCGTATAGCACCAGGCCCCCACTTCATTTCTATGCACACTACACAGTTCTCCGTGTTTCTGGCCGCACCACGCTGCACGTCAGTCCCCGACCAGGGCTTGAACCCGTGCCCCCTGCGGTGGAAGCGCAGAGTCTCAACTACTGGACCGCCAGGGAAGTCCCCATTCTATGCAAGGCTATGCATAGTATCCTGAAGTCCGACCCCAGCCCGGGGTACCCAGGTGTCCCTCCCCCACTGCCTTGGGAAGGGAGGCCGTCGAAGAAGAAAAGGAAAGAGGCCACTCAGCCCTTACACTCCAAATAGGCTTCTGAAACTCGGCAGAGACGTCTCAGATAGAGACAAAGTTCCTGAGCCTCAGAGGCTGACTGTAGCATCACAGAGGGGTTCTCTCCAGTTGCCCGCCCCCCAACCTTTTTATAGAGCAGGGAGGGTGGAGGAGAAGTGGCATGGCAGGTCCTTCCCCTCTCTGTGCCTCTGTTTTCTCTTCTGTAAAGGGGGACAGTAGCACCCAGCTGATGATGTGTTGAGAGGATAAAATGAGTTAATTCATGGCAAGAATTAGTTAGAACAAGTCCCAGAGAGAGATACAGACAGGCCTCCTTGCATAAGCTAATAGGGCCATGCAATGACTGAGGGCCAGATCCCCAGACACCCCACAAGACCTCAGAACTCAGAGGTGCTGGGCAGGAAAGAAAAAAAAGCCAACTGGACTAGAAAACCTGAGCTGACCAGGATTTCCCTGAAATGGCTAAAACTACAGTCCTGCCATCAGCCAGTATCAGAAGCCAGTTAATTGTTTTGCACTGACTGCAGCAACGAATCCACTCCAAGGGGGAAACGCCTGCATGCTGCTTCGCCCCTTTCCTTTCTCCAGGGCTGGCACCCCGCCTGCTTTTCTGGACAAGGATTGAGATCTGCAGCTGCAGCAGGCCGATTCTGGGGGAGAGTCAAGTCTGAAGTCAGCCTTCCCTGGGCCTCTTGGCAGCCCTGACCCCTGAGATAAAGGCCTGAACATCTGGGCACTTTCATCTCATGCTGGTCTTGCGTGAGGCCCCTCCATGTTCCCTCCATCTCCTTTCCCTTTCCTCCCCCTTCCTGCCTGCCTTTCTTAGGGTTCTCCCTCCAGATGCAATTCTTTACCTTGTCCCTGCAACAGACTCCAGCCCTAGTGCTCGAGGCAGCTTGGCAGGGCCCGGCCAGCCCCGTTCCCGGAGAGCCGTGTGATGCGGCTGGCAGACTCCTCACCCCCCAGCCTTGCAGCACTGCCCGCTGGGCCAGGTCAGCTCTGCCAGGACACCTGGGAGGAAGCCATCTCTGGCTTGACAAGGAGAGGTTGTGAGAACGCCTGACACCGTTCTCTGGAGCGCGGCCCATTCGCCCATTCATTCATGGATTCAGCGAGCTGTCACGGCATCCAGGTGGCCAGAGCTGAGCCGGTTTAGCCCCGCAAGTGCAGGTTGGGCTCAGTGCCTGGGATACAGTGCCCTTTGCCCAGGCCTCTGGGGCTGGGTCTCAAGGCATCAAAGATGGAATGCAGAGGAGGTGCTTAACGCTTATTATATCGAAATGAGCAAAAAGAAAGGAGTTTCTGCCACAGACTCTACCAGAACCAGCACTGGCCTGGAGCCAGAGGCAGATGGCCCCGGGCCCAGAGGCAGATGGCCCCGGGCCCAGAGCCCTCCTCCTGTCCTACAGAGACCTGCCCGGAGTCCCCCTGCCCTCCTCGGGGCAGGCAGGAGCCCGCAAGCATAACAAGGTCTACGGGGAGCCCCCAGGTGCATGCGAAACTGTTTAAAATGCTTTTGGGTGGGGTTCAGGGCTCTGGTGAGGACTAAAGCCACCCGAGGGAAGGAGAGAGGAGTGGGGACAGGTATTTCTGGCGTGATTTAAACCTCTGGACACACACCAGCTACTGCCCTCACTATTTGGGTTCTCACTCTCTCAGCTGCTCCTCCCACCCAGAGCCCGTGCCCCTGCCTTCACCCCTGGGCTTTTCTTCTTTCTCAGGGCAAGGGTCAGCTGCCAGCTTCCCAGGGGGCTTCTGCCCAAGGTGGCTCCCTGCAGCCTGGTCAGGCGACCTTTGAGCTGTGGCTAATGGCAGGGCACTTAACTCACAAAGGGAGCTGTTCCCCAGTTTGGAGAACTAATCACTTCAGGGTGAAGTGGATTAATCATTCAGGACCCGGGGACTTCCCTGGTGGTCCAGTGGTTAGGACTTCACCTTCCAATGCAGGGGGTGCAGGTTCAATCCCTGGTGGGGGAGCTAGGATCCCACATGCCTTGTGGCCAAAAAACCAAAACATAAAACAGAAGCAATATTGTAACAAATTCAATAAAGACTTTAAAAATGGTCCACATTGAATAAAAAAAAAAAATCACTGGGGCTTCCCTGGTGGCGGAGTGGTTGAGAATCCACCTGCCAATTCAGGGGACATGGGTTTGAGCCCTGGTCCGGGAAGATCCCACATGCCACGGAGCACCTAAGCCCGTGCGCCACAACTACTGAGCCTGCGCTCTAGAGCCCGCAAGCCACAACTACTGAGCCCGTGTGCTGCAACTATGGAAGCCCGTGCACCTCGAGCCCGTGCTCCGCAATGAGAAGCCACCGCAATGAGAAGCCCGCGCATTGCAACGAAGGGTAGACCTCTTTTGCCATAACTAGAGAAAGCCCACGCGCAGCAGCGAAAACCCAACAGCCCCCAAAAATAAGTTTATTAAAAAAAAAATCATTAAGGACCCGCCACAGGATTGGGGCTCCCTCCCTGAAGCTGACCAGGCCCCTCCATGTTTCCTGCTGCTGCTGCAGAGACAGAAGAGCTGGATGGAGGAGGGCCTCGGGTTTGGCCTCAGGCTTGGCCTCAGAAAACTCAGGAGCTCACAAACCCTCCCTCAGGGCTCCCCGACTCAGTAAATGGCACCCCGTTTACCCTGCTGTCCAGGCCAAAAGCTTTGGACTTCTCAATGTGTATCTTTAATACCATTTGGGTTTAGGCTTTGAACAATGTGACAGTATCACCTATTCAGAAAATTATAAACTTTTTAAAAAATCACGAACAAGGCAAAAAACGCACGTGCACGCATGCGCACAGAATCTTACCATTTGCCGCAGTCCCGATCCAAAGCACCATCTGAATAGGTCAGACTAGCTGTTCCCACTGACTTCCTGCTCTGCTTAACATCCACACTCTCTACCACCGCCCTCAAGGCCTCGGGCAATCAGGCCCCGCCCCGCTCCCCTGCCCCCTCCCCCACCATCCCTCACCTCCTCAGGTGCCAGTCTCACTGCCTCTGGTGAGATCCTCCCCAGCCACCCCGTCCAAACTGGCCCTCACGCAGCCCCCTCGGCCTGTGTTAGGCCTCCTCACGGCACCTAGCGTGACCTGGCATGGTTGACCAACCTGGGCTGGCAGGGCCTTCTCTCTGTTCGTGGCTGTCTCCAGCTCAAACACCCTAAATCATTGGGTAGATGAGTGAAGGTGGGCGGGGGGAGGTCCTGTGATCCACTGCCCTGCCTCCTGCCGGTTCCAGAGCCCATGCTCCCCAGGGACGAAGGTGCACTCGCTTTCTCGAAGCTCAAATGCAGGTCTGACGACTGCCTTGGAAGGATGGTGGTATGCGTCCCCCGCCCCTGGCTGACCTGGGCGCCTCACACGCTCCCCTGGGAGCTGCAGCCCAGAAACAGCAGTAACAGCTGACGTTTATGGGGCAATTACTGCACGAGCTCGAAGGCGCCGACTGCTTTGCACAGGTGATCTCATTTAATCCTCAAACATCCTTAAAGGAACCCTAGGAGATGCGTCCTGCTCTCCCGTCTTACACATTGAAAGGTGAGCCAAGTTGCACAAGCTCACACTGTTGTCCGGCAGCTCCAGAGCCCTCAACCCTCACACATTCCCAGGAACAGAGAGAAGGGTGTGGTCCCGAGGCAGAGGCAAAATGGATGCAAGCCCCCCAAAAAGACATTTATCTTGAAAAGATATGAAGGACAAGGCTCACAGCAGGACAGAGCAGGAACCCTTCTCTCTCAAGCCTCTTAAAGGTGTTTTATTTGTTTGCTTTTCTTTTTTCTCTTTTTTAAAACAATAATGGCACATTAAAAAAATTAAGAACTACAAAAAAGGACCATGTCTTCGAGTCCATGTTCACATTGTCCTGGGTCGCGGCACCAGGACTGGTGACTCCTGCTGGGATTTCGGCCTCTTGGAAAGGTGCTGGGTGGCTCGGCTCCACCCGCATGGGGCCACTCGGGGGACTCAGGCGCTCTTCTTCTGGGCCCCACTAGAGGGCGTCCCTGGGCTCTCGCTTCTGAAGCCCCTAGGACCCTGGCCAAACACCACCTCTCTCTCCAAACTAGAGCCAGGAGCTGGAAACGTTAGGGAACTTATTTTGGTCCCCACAGGGGACTCTTTAGGGACACAGCCCTCCCCCCGGCCGGCAGGAGATGACACCCAGCCCAGCCTGGTCACCCCCAGGAAGTCAGGGTGTCTCTCCCCTGTCCTGTCTCCAGCCCAAGCCCAGCTGACGCCACAGTGATGCTCTTGTTCTCCATCCGGCCCAGGCCCCCCTGCCATGTCCCACGGCCACCCCAGCAGGCACAGGAGTGACAAATGCTCGGCCCCGTCAGCCGACCCCCACCAAGAGCAAGAGGGCTCCCCAAACCCCAGGGCCCTGGCTCAGAAGGGAGGGCTGTGTGACAAGGGGGGCAGGGAGGGAAAGGAGCTGGCGTGAGGGGCTCAGAGCTGAGGCTGCCAGGGAAGGAGAGAAGCAAGAGGCCGGCTGAGGGCTCAGGGCAGGTTCCTCAGACTCTGCAGCGAGAAGCAGGTCCTGGGGCCTGGGGCACAGGCCTGGGCAGGCGGGCCCGGGGAGGAAGAGGCAGAAAGGGGCTCCCGTCCTGCCTCTGGTTACCATGGGGGCACAGGCCTGGGTGACAAGACCTTAAGACCCCCCCAAAGGGAAACGCCACGCTGCACTCAGCCAGGTCTCAGCCCAGCCCTCGTGGGAGGGAGGAAGCCCACCAGCCCAGGCCCTGCCAGCCCCAGCTCCCCACGGCAGTTCCCAAGGGCACCCCTCCATGGGCCGACTGGACTGTAGCTGGGGGCGGGTCCGGCGGACCCAGCTCCTCCTGCCCCGGCCCCGCCCACGCCCTTGGCTCTACTCCTGCTGCTCGTTCATCTCCATGTCTGACACCAGGATGTTCTTCTCAGTGGCCTCGCCGGGGCCGGAGGAGCTGCGGCTGTAGCGGGCGCCCTCGAAAGCCCCGCGCTCGACGCCCTGTCGTCGCCGGTAGAGGATCAGGGCCGCCGTCAGCAGGGCCAGGAGCAGAAGCACCGCCATCAGCACCACCAGCAGGGCCGCAGGGCTCCCCGGGAGGGCTGCTGCAGCAAGAAGAACCCCCGCTCAGAAGCCCCGCTACGGCCCCCGCCGCCCGGAACAAGGGGGGGAAGGAGGACAGGGCTAGTCTCAGCCCTGCCTGTGACTCACCTGATGGGGAGAAGCTGCTCTCCTCAGCTGCGGCAGAGGAGGAACCAGTTAATAACAGTAGCAGTGATAATATGATAATAATAAGCAAACACGTAAGAACATTTTCTGCAGGCCCAGGCACTTCGTTTGCTCATTTAATCCCCTTATACGTACTCTTATTACCCCATTTTACATATGTGTAAACTGAGGCCACAGAGTTTGAATGACTTACCCAAGGTCACAGAGTTGGCAAATGGTTTGGCCTGGGCTTGAACCCCATCCCTGCCTTTAACCACTACAAAATGACGGGTTTGCTGTCTAGTCTGGAAATGTGCAGCAAGGCCCAGTCCTACAGACTAATTAATCCCAGGGGAAGGTCCCGGCGGGCCCCAGGCCTGTCTGTCTATTCTCTCCCATCCACTGCATTGTCTGCAGAACGAGAAGCAGTCGGGCCCCCAGCCAGCACCAGATGCCTGGGGGTGGCAGGAAGCCGCGGGTGTGCCTGCCGGGCGCTCACCTCGGGCGAGCTTGCAGACAACACCCATGGTGATGTTGGTGCAGGCGCCCGGGCGCCACAGCCCGCTGCTGCTCTGGATCCAGTAGCAGCTGTTGTGGCTCAGCATGCTGGGGCCCAGGCCCGGGGGCCCCCAGTTGGAGTAGTTCACAGCTGTGTTGTCCTGCCAGACCAGCGTACCTCCTGGGGGAAGAAGGCACTGAGGGGGCATTGCAGGGGCGGGTAGGTGGGAGCAGGTGGGAGAGAGCAGGCCTGTTCTCTGGAGCAGGTGGGAGAGAGCAGGCCTGTTCTAGGATCAACTCCCACCTTCCTCAGGCCCTCACCTCCACCAAGCCCCACTGGAGGGCATCACCCCTGCCGCCTGAGGCCTCCCCATCCTGATCCTACACACAGGGACCCACCTTTGGGGTTGAAGTTCATGCCCAGCCAGGCGCCCCGACTCTGGCCCTCAGAGCTCTGCAGATGCTCCCAGACAAACACGTTCTCCATCTCATCCAGGATGGACAGGACCACCCCACCCTCTGGACACAAAGGAGGCTCACGTCAGGGCAGACGGGTCTCCCCGGGGTAGCAGAGCCCTCCAGAGAGGCCCCGCCCTCTTCCCTGGCAGCCAGAGGAGACGATGGCGTGGAGTCGTGCGTGGAGGGAAGGGGGTTATAGTCACACACGTCATGTCACGGGTGGTCTGTGCGTATTGCAACGTGAGGGGCACTTATGTGTGAGGGCTGCCGACAGGTAGACTGCAGCACGGGGACTGCATTCACAGGGGCTTTGAGTGTCCACGAGAGGGGTCGCCACCTGGAATGCCCACACATGGGCTCTCGCCCACCCGGCCCACCTCTCTGGCAGCGCTGCAGCGCCTCCTTGTGGCCCAGCAGCAGCTCCATGTGGAAGGAGTAGCAGTACTCCCGGAAGGGAATCCACGCCGAGTCCGCCAGCCCCTGGGGACAGCTGCCGTGGTAGCTTATTCTTCGGGGAGGAGGGGGCCCTATGGGGGTGCAGGATTGAGAAAGTGGCCCAGGGTCCTCCCAGGGTCAGCCTACACCCAGCCCACCCCTCGGCCCCAGCGGGTGGGCACTCACCTCCGTTAACTCCACACACAGCCCCCTGCAACTTGGTGTCACAGCTGGTGGTGCGCCAGGCCCCATCCATATCCACGTAGGCGCAGCCCCCCGGGTACTGGGGCTCCCAGTCCTGCCAGCTCACATAGCTCAGCGGCTCCTCCGAGACCCAGGAGTACCGCCGGGAGCCCTGGGCACAGACAGCCATCAGGGTGGGAGGAAGGGGACCAGCCGGGTCAGGGAGCAGGTAAGGCACAGGGTTAGGGGGAGGCAGGGAGGGAAATCAGGGGAGTGGGTCCAGCCCGGTGCCCACCTCCTCACTGGCCAGCCCGATCCAGAGTGGCGTGCGCAGCCCTCGGGCAGCCTGCGTGAGGAAGGCCTGGGTGTAGGGGTCAGGCACGTGCGCCAGGCTGGCGTTGCGGCTCTCACACAGCAGGAGGGCATCGTGCCAGCGCAGCGGCTTCTGCAGCAGCCGGAAGGTGCCGTTGAGGTAGGAGAGCTCAGTGCCCGGGGCAGGGAGCGATGCTGCTGGGCATGGGCTCAGGGAGGGGTCTACAGGGAAGGGGGCAGGGCTCAGGCCGGGCTCTGCCCCCATCACCCCATCCCCAGGCATGAGGCCGGGAGGGGGGAGCGCCGGACATCAGGCAGAGACCAACTCTCCTCTGGGCACAGTGCCTGGCTCAGTGTCGGTCATTGCTGTTATTAGTAACAATATGTTCTTGCTAATAAAGGGATGAGCAACCTAGAGCTCGACCATGAATCCAGGGCAGAGGGACCCCTGCACAGAGCTGCAGGAACCTCAGACACAGAACCTCAGGGCCCCTGCCACCAGGCATGCCCAGTGTCTAGCTCTCCCCGGTCAGCCCTCCAAACCCCAAACCTTCCTTCTGAGACCCCTTGGTGCCCACTGCCCTTCCCTCTGATTGGCGCCTGGTCTTTCTGCCCATCTGCTTCCCGAGCAGACTAGACTCTGGGGGTGGCCCCAGGGGCCCTCTGAGGTCAAGGACCATGTCTCATTCCTCAGGGCATGGCCCACGGAATCCAGTCCCAGGCTGGGGTTTCCAGGTTCCCCGGTGACACGTACCCGTGCCCTTCTGGCAGATGAAGCCGTGTGTCTCTTCCGCGCAGTTCCGATCATCCCAGCGGCCAGTGAAGTGAGCTGAGGGGCTGTGCAGGACCACCGCACAGCTGGTCTGGGGGGAAGGAGCTGCTCAGGGGAGCCCCGGCAGCTGCCCGCTTGTGCCACTGCCCCCAGAAAGCTGTACTATGAGCAAAGAGGCTGGAGGGGGGTCCCCAGGCAAGCGCTGCGGGGCAGGGTGGGGGTGGAGGGCAAAGGAGAGCGTGGGGAGGGGCTTCCTCACCGGTATGTTGCCGCTGGGGGCAGGGCTAGGGCCAGAGGGCTCCCCAGGGGCCCAGTTGGTGTACCGCAGAGGCTCCTGCTCTACCCACTGGAAGTCCCTCTGCGAGGCATGGAGGCCAATCCAAAGGTCAAAGGTCACATTGGGCAGGCTGGCTGTGACGAATGCTACAGTCCCCCAGAAGAGAGAGTGATGAGCGACAGGGCAGCCCCCTCCTCGCTCTGCTCTAGCCCTCTGGGGGGATGGTGTCAGAGGATCACGGGGCCTCCCCATGGGCTGGCCCTACCTTGCTCTAAGGGGTTTGCAATGGTGACCAGTTGGGCCTCTTGCTGTTCACAGGAGAACTGTGCCTCTGACCACTTCACCCGGTCCTGGGGGTCCTGGCCCTGGATTCGGAAACACTGTGGGGCGGAGGGGGAGGCATGGCATCCTGCTCCACCTCCCTGTCCCACACACCCAGAAACTCCGCTGCGGAGCCCTCGGCCGCAGGTCCTGGGGAGGCTCGGGGGCTGTGAGAGAAAAGCATGAGAACCAGGCCATCTGGGTCTCCTTGACCGGTTGAGAGGGTGGTCTCCGGCACCCTCTCAACCGGGCACAGCGGATTCACGTACACTTGCCCACACTGTGGGGAGTTTTTAAGTGGGAAGATTTCTCCGGGCCACCAAATGCTCTACTACTTGTGACGGCACCGCCTGGGCCATGCCTGGGGACAAGGTCTGTCTGGCTCTCAGCTTCGCATACTCCAAAGGCTTTTGACAGAGTTACTGTATCGTTACCATGATGCTAACAAATTAAGCAAAGGGCCAATTACATATATGAAATATATTTTGTTTTCAATTAGGTGGAAGAAGTCATAATAAGCTTTTGGAAACATTTAATGACATGGGGAAATGCTGAAAATATAATACTGAGAAAGAAAAGCTGGCGACACAATTGTGTTATTTAGTATAATCTCAATTACATGGGAAAAGTCAGGAAGTGAGTAACAAATATTGATGGGGGTCATCTCTGCAGAGTATGGCTGAGTTTTAGTTTCATTTTTTGTTTTTTTCCCCAAGATGTTAATAATACACGTCTTACTCTTTTTTTTTTTTTTTTTTTTTTTTTAAACGCAGAACAGGTGTAATATTCGCTTGGATATTCTGAAGACAGTGAGCGCTCCAGGACACGATGGGCGGGCTGCAAGCGAACGTATGACAAAGATTTATGGATTATGTTATCTAGCGTTAACTAATCTAATCCTCACAATAGGGGTTAAGCGGTCTTACAATGTCCTGCAAAGAAGGCATGGATCGAAGCTTATAATGAAACCACAAGGAAATAGTCCCCTTCTCCGTCTGGGGTAAGTGCTTTCAGCCACTAGGTAAAAACAATGAAGGTCTAATCAGGTCTGATGAATGAGCTGCAGGGTCAGGAAGTAACCACTTCTGGAAAGAAACTCACTCTCTAGAGGGAACATTTTGAAAACGCATTTAGATGCATATCCATTCGAATTCATTTTATTGTCTCAAACTTTCCTAGCTGCACACTCAAAACGCTTGGGAAGAGAATTTTCTAAATGTTGTTTTTAAAAAATCTTCCAAGGATTTTTTTTTAACTCTTTTAATCAGCTCTTCTGATTAGTTTATAAGGCAGATGAGTTTAAATGCAGAAACGGACCAATTTTTAAACAAAAACCTTTGTTTAATTTGTAGAAGGACTGGAAAATAGGGAGAAGGACTTAGAAAGCCCAGCCAATGATGGATGACCTTTCTTCATCTTGATCTATTTGTCTTCGTGAGGTAATCTTTCCGTCTACAACAACCATTCAATCCATGTGTTAAAATAATCTGAACTTCAGGGAACTTCCCTGGCGGTCCAGTGGTTAAGATTCTGTGCTTCCAATGCAGGGGACGTGGGTTCGATCCCTTGTCGGGAAACTAAGATCCCACATGCCACATGGCCAGAAAAAAAAAAAAAAAAAATTGAACTTCAAACAAGACCTGTGAAGTCTGAATCACAAAGCGTCAAACCAAGATTTTTTCAAGTAATGAAGAATATGCAATCACTTTGCTCTTATCAAAATTATTTAAATAGTAACAATTATTATAATTGATAAATTTTGAGTGAGCGCAAAAATTTTTTCATACCACTAAAAGGAAAATTTTGAAAACTTAAAAATACTATTTAAAAATCTCTCGCTCATGGTTTATATTGTTTTGTTCTTGTGTCTATTTAACTATATATGATGTCAGTCACATTAGTATGTAAGTAAATATATATTTACTTACACACACATATGTAATGCACACATACGTACTTTGTATGTTCAACATTTTAATAGGAATTCATTATCAAGGTGTTTGGGGACTTTCCTGGCAGTCCAACGGTTAAGACTCTGCACTCCCAATGTCAGGGGCACGGGTTTGATCCCTGGTCGGGGAACTAAGATCTCACAGGCTGCACTGTTGCCTCCAAAAAAAAACAGAAAACAAACAAAAAAAAAGCAGATGTTTGGCGACCAGGGATCTAGGAAACTCACCAAACTATACGGGCAACCTCATTACCTGGTGAATGAGAAGGTGTTACTACGCTGACTTAGTTTCCAAGGAGTCTGGCCCTGGCACTGGGGCCATGCAGAAGAGAGGGTGGTGGGTACAGGCAAGAGGCCATGACTTTGATGCTGCCAAAGGGCGAGGACTCCTGAGGCCCAGCCTTCGCCTTGGGTGCCCCCTCTCCACTTCCTACCTTGTTGAGGAACTGGCTCCAGCCAGGGGGGCAGCCACCTGTGGGTTGTGGGTCTGGGGGCTGCTGCTCTCTGGTGCTGTTGCTGCGCTTGCAGATGTAGGGCAAGGCTGTCATGCACCTCTGGTCCCCCCACTCCTCTGCAGAAAGAGAACAGGAGTCACCCCAAGGGCAGGGCATGGCTGCCAGCACCCTGGCCTCTGTGGCTGCTGGATCACAGGGACAGGCCCTCCCCTCTCTGGGTCTAGCCCTTCTTGGGTTGTGGGAACAGAGAATGAGAAGAGACCTAGGGCCCCTGCGCAGGCTCACCTCACTGCCCCCAACACCCACCCTCCCCTCAGCTTCTGCACCCTCTCTGCCCCATCTTGTGCTCACCTCGGCTGGCCATCATGTACACGCACTTCTTGTCCTTGCCTATGGGCCGAGGCTTGCCGGGTGCCCAGGAGATGAAGTTTATAACGGAACCATCTGTCCATCTGCAATGGCACCGAGCAGGGGTGACTCCAGCACTGGGCACCGTGCTCCCCTGTATGCAGCAATGAGGGGGCAGGGACCAGAGCCCAACACCAGGGGCTCAGTGGTCGTAGGCTGAGGAGTGGGGCTACTGAGCTCAGTGCAGCTAGAACCCAAGGACCTGGCGCCTCCAGGTAAGGGCCAGCCTTCCTGGGCATCCGTTTCTCTAGCTAGAAAAGAAGTCTAAGGATCCCAGAGCAGGGGTCCAAGGGCAGCGCTACGCTCAGACACCCATGTGCTCCTGGGCCTTCCACGCCTCACACATGGTAGATGGGCCGTGAATACACAGAGGCCCCTCCGGACCATCCTATGTTCTTGCCCATGTCCTGAGGCGACCTTATTCATGAGTGACCCCAGCATAATAATGAGCTGCCATTACTTACTGCCCGATAACGTGCTGGATGCCATGCTAAGGATTCACATACCTCATTTCTAATTCTCACAATGATCCTACCAGGCAGGCCTCGTTTCATTCTCAGGTGAGAAAACCGAGGCCCAGAAAGGTTAACTCACTTGCTCAAGGCCACATAGCCAGTGGAGGGCAGGGCTGGATTCAAATCCAATCTGTCTGTCTCTATATGCTGTGCCGCCTGCCTACCTCCAGCCTGGGTTGAGGCTCGCCATACACGCATGCGCCCCGCTGCCCATCCACACCCGCTGCCCCTCCAGGGCTCCCACCTGAAGCGCCCGTCGCTCTCTGAAGTATGCAGGCCGATCCACCAGTGCTGCTCTTGGCCCCGAGAAAACTAGGGGAAGCCGGGCAGGCAGGTGAGGGATGGCAGGCCCTTTCCCTGGCTCCCGGGCCAGCCCTCCCTGCTCGCTAGCCTGCCCACCTTCTGCAGGTTGTGCCCCAGGAAGTCCAGCTCCGCCTGGCTGTGCACGGAGACCAGCTCGGCCAGGAACCACGTGCATATGCGCTGCGCCTGCGCCCACGTGGAGTGGTGCTCGAAGAATTTATACTCCGCCTCCTGGAAACGCAGCCATTCCCGTCGGCCTGCGGGGGCGGAGGGGGCGTGGGGATGGAGGCCAGGCTGGGGCTGCCTGCCCGCCCAGCCCAAGGAGGACAAGGCGGGTCCAGGGCAGCCTAGGCAGGCGGGCCTGCGAGCCCATCCGACCTGGGCCAGTAGGGTGCCCCCATCACCTTTCCCTCGGCTCAAGCCCTTAAGCCCCTTCGTTCTGTCCCGGCCAGGCCCTGCCCGGGAGGTGACGCCCCTTCCCCCCTCCGGGCCGCCGTGGGGAGAGGGGTGCCTCACCTTGCGGGCTGCCGTCAGGCTCCCGCACGTCCGCGCCTATGGGGACAACAGGGACAGAGACGCTGCAGGGAAAGGTGCCCCTTCCCTGGACCCCCGCCCCCTCCGCCCTTCGTCCCATGCCCGCTCCGCCAGCGCCGCCCCACCCAACCTCGAGGGATCTTGCAGATCCAGTCCAACTGCGTCTCGCACTGCATGGCTACCCACTGCAGGGAGGCCAGGTCGAGCACTGCACAGCCCCGGATGTCGTCATCGTCGTGCCGGCTCCGGTCGAAATTGTGGTAAGAGAACTGATGAGGTCGGAAGGGGAGAGGGGTTTCAGGCACCAGGCGCAGGCTGCACCCACCCCCCCAGAACAGACCAACCAGAGACATGGCATAAGCTAGGAACCCCCAACCTGGGCTAGACGGTCCCCAACCCCTTTCCCTTACCTGCCAGCTCTGGCCAGAGGCGCTGCCTCTACTAAACCTCGCGCACCTCCAAAAGACCACGCCCACACCCAAACCTCGCCCGCCCAGGCTCCGCCCACCTGCCCCGCCTCCTCCAAGCCCCCTCACCCCTAGTCCATCGCTCCAGCGCCAGCTGTGCCCCGCTCCGGGGTCTCGACGGTTCAGGCCGATCCAGAACCAGTGCTGCTCGTGGATCTCGGGCTCTGACTCACTTTAGCACAACCCGGGGGTGAAGACAGAAGACATGGGGATGAGAGTTATAGGGGCCCCTTGCATTTGTGACCTGGGCAGTCCCAAGGACCTGGGGCCTCTCGAACTGGGCTTCACACTCACCGGGCAAAACACTGTTGGGGCCACCCTTAAAAAGCTCTCCCCAGAGAGAACTGGGCTAGCTGGGCCAGGCGCCACGCTCGCTGCGGGCAGGTGGCCTGGCTCCCTTCCCTTGCTTTCCTTTGGGTGGGGTTTGCCCTGCCAGCAAGATTGCAGGCTTTCACTTTAGGCAGCCGATGGGGACGGTGAATAGACCTGGGGCCGTGGAATCAGATACACCTGGATTCCGGTCGTGGGTCACCCAGGGACCAGCTCTGTGACCTTGGGTAAAAAAACCCAACCTCTCTAACAGCCCGCAAGGGATAATGTGTACTTAGGATTGAGAAGAGTCTTGAACGTGGATTAAATGTTTAGTGCAGTACCTGGTACATGGTGAGAAGCAACTGACACGAGCTATTATAATTACTAGTCAAATAATGTAATTGTGCTGTTTGCTGGGAGGAGATATCCCTGGAATTGAGGTGTCAGGAAGCCTGGATCCATTTGGATTTTTCCCAAGGCTAAGGGACTGTAGGGCTGTATGTCCCAGGAACCCACAGGACAGAGACAGGGATCTGGAGGGACCCCGCGGGCAGATGCTCACTTTTGTAGCCTTTCTATTCCTGTCTCTCAAAAAACGCTGTTTATTGAGAACGTGTGGGCTATTGTGGGATGGTGTAGGGTTGCAGGAGGGGGCGCTCACTTGGATCAGCCTGGAGGTTTTGCCATGGAGAAGGAGGGATGGTGAGGGCGGTTACTTGTGTAAAAGTCTGTGAGTCTCAGGGGGTGTTGCTGGCTCTGGTGAGCAACCCAGGGTCTCCGACTCCAGGGAGACCAGGGTTACTTGAGGGGGGGTCAGGATGGGCCTGGCATTAGTAGCAGATGCACAGGTCATTCCAAGCCCTGGAACCGACCGCCCTGGGGTCGCCTTAACCCTGCCCAGCAAACGCAAGAGCCCGACTCATGTGCATAGGGGCCACCGCCCCAGGCTCAGTACCCGAAGATCTTGTTGAGCATATTGGCCACAAAATGTTCCTCCTCATAGCTGGCCAGGCTCAGCAGCTGGGCCCCCAGCTCCTGGCAGGCCCTCTGGGCCTGGACCCAGCTCTTCTTGTCCTGCAGCCGCTCCGCGCTGAACACCTGCAGGAGCAGAGTCCAAGCTGTTCCCCAGCCCAGCTCCCCACGGGACACCTGCCCTCCCAGGACATGAGTGGGGAAGGGGGCTGGGGCCTCACTGGACAATCCTGCTCATCAGAGAGGGAGCCCCAGGGGAGGGGAACTGGCACAGACATCTCCCAGAGATGGTCCCCCTAACCAGCGGGGCAATCGGGGCTCTTATCCCAGCAGAGCCACAATTTGCTGTGGGCAAGTCCCTTCCCCTCCCTGGACTTCAGCTTCTTCCTGTAATTAAAAGACCCTGGACTACCTCAGTGGTTCCCAAACCCAGCAGGGTTTAAAAACACAGGTTACCAAGCCCCACTACAACCCACTTAATCCCAGTCTCCATAGTGACAGCCTGGAAGAGTTGTTTAACTCGGGCTCCCCAGGCAACTCTAGAGAGCGGCCAGCCTGGCCCCAACATTTGGGAACCTCCGCAACCAATGGTCTCTGGGGTTTCTTCAACTCCTCAAATATTTATTGAGCACCTACTATGCACCAGGCCTCAGATGCCACTGACAAAAGGGTTTCAACAGAAAGTACCTCTGTCTGTTGTCTGTAAGTTTCTCCAGGGCCCGCCTGCCTGGATCATGGCTGGGTCCCACTGGGGCCACCCACCCTGCCAGGGGTGCTGCCTCTTTGCTCTTGTTTCTCTCCCCCGACCCCAGGCCAACAGGCTGCCTACCTTATAGCAGTGCCGGAGTTTGGGGTCTGAGCCCCAGCCCTGGGGGCAGGCGCCGGTGAGGCTGGGTGTGGGGTCTGGTCCAGGCAGCTCAGGCGTCACTGGCGTGCCCAGGCTCTGCCGGCAGATGTAACGAGCCCGGAACGACGTGCAATTCTTCACCTCCCACAGCCCCATGGCGCTGCCCGTGGCCAGGGCCACGCAGCCCCCACGGCTGTACCCTGGAGGAGGGAGAAGGGAGACCCACATGCTGAAGAGGACTCACCAGTCCTCCCTCACATCCCCGAGGGGCACCATCACAGCCCTCGCACCAGGAATCAGCTTAGCCATCTCTGCAGGGACATGCTCTGTGGAGTCGGGGCCCAGTGGGGAGGAAGGAAATGGGGGCAGAGGCCTAGCTCTATGTTTGCTCCTGTGAGACCTTAGGCAACTTGCTTAACCTCTCTGAGCCTGTTTCATCATCTGCCTCATCAGGTTCTTGAAAAGGTTAAAAAAGACAAATTTAAAATGCTAACAGTAATAGCGAGCACCTGTATGCTCACTACTCTAAGGGCTTTACGTGTATTAACTCATTCAAGCCTCATGTCAACCCTGTGAGGAAAGTACCATTATCCCCATTGGACAGATAAGGAAACTGAGGCTCAAAGATGCACAGCTAATAAACTGCACAATCAGGATCTGAGCCGGGCAGTTTGGCTCCAGAGCCTGTCCTCCTATAACCACATCACCACACTGTACGAATGATCTGTTTCCCATGAAGCCCTGGGTCTCGGTCGTGGCAGGGCTGGTCCACCGCGGCCTCCTGGCTTCACCAAGGAAAGTCCAAGGAGGGGGCTGTGCGGGCGCTGTGGAGGAGGGGCTCACCGGGCTGGTCCCGGTTCCAGTGGGTGTACATGACCTCATCCCCGCTGAGCCAGCGGAAGGAGCCGGTGAAGTTGAGGTCCTGCAGGGCCGTCCAGAAATACTCGCCGTCCCAGTTGTAGATAAGGCTGCTGACAAAGGCCTGCTCGAACCTGCGGGAGAGAGGCTGGTCGAGGCAGGGAGCTCGCCCCCCACCACTCCCTGGGCTACAGGCCAGATGCCCTGCTCCAGGAGCCTGGGTGCTGCACCCAGTCAGAAACTTCCTCAGGGGGCTCCCTGGGTGGCGCAATAGTTAATAATCTGCCTGCCAACGCAGGGGACAAGGGTTCGCGCCCTGGTCGGGGAAGATCCCACATGCCGCAGAGCAACTCAGCCCGTGCGCTACAACTACGGAGCCTGCGTTCTACAGCCCGCGAGCCACAACTAGGGAAGCCCGCGAGCCACAACTACTGAAGCCCGCGTGCCTAGAGCCCGTGCTCCGCAACAAGAGAAGCCACTGCAATGAGAAGCCCGCCCACCGCAACAAAGAGTAGCCCCTGCTCGCTGCAACTAGAGAAAACCCGTGCACAGCAATGAAGACCCAATGCAGCCAAAAATAAATAAAATAAAATAAATTAATTTAAAAAAATTAAGAAATGCTTTAAAAAAGAAACTTGCTCAGGGAAGTGGGGACCCCTGGGGACCCTGCAGCTGACACACAGCCACCCAGGTCCCCTTCTACTGTCTTCACCTCCATGCCTTGCTGAGGAGAGAGATAATCAGACAGAGCCAAGGTCTCTTCGGGGCATCCAGCCCACACCTACGCCTGTTCCTGCCCCTGCCCAGGACCTGTCCCTGCCCCTGCCCCTGCCCAGGACCTGTCCCATGCTGGGGTCGCTTAATAAACAGGAGTCATTCTGGTGACAATATTAGAAAAAGGCCCTGGAGCCTGTTGAAGCTCAAAGGACTCGAGTCCCTCTGCACTGGATGGCAGGATGCTGCCCCCTTTGGAGGAGGGACCACATTAGGCCAGGACATAGGGGAGGGCTGGTCCCTCTCCTGTACCTGTTGGTGATGGTGACCAGCTGAGAGCCGTGGTCGGTGCACAGGCGCCGGGCCTCACTGTAGGTCACCTGGTCCTCTCCCAGCCAGTAGCAGGATGGGCTGTGCCACGTCCAACCCTGGCTCAAGAGAGTGGGCAGAAAAGGGGTGTCTGGGGGGAGGACTCTCCTTTCTCACCCATAAATCCTGGGGTGCAGGTGCTATCAGTGGCACCACTGAATTTTCTGCAGGCTTGGGCACAGAACAGAGGGGACTGGTTTGACACCAGAGCCGGCTCTTCCTGTGCTGTGTTCTGCACCTTGTCACTCCACGCTCCCCTCCCTACCGTTACCCACAACTGCCAGGCCCGGGGCGTAAGCATGGCCCACGGGTGGCTGACTGGGAGACAGCCAGTCACCCGGCCTGTGGCCTGGCCACGAAAGATGAATGGCCCACCGGGTTCCTCGCTTGGGTGTTTGAACCAAGAGATGCAGTGGGAAAACTGCCAGTTGGCTGGGAACCCAGAGCCAGAAAGCTGGGAGAGCTGCCAGGATGTGGAGGGGGCTGGGCAATCCTCGGGGGCCTGGAAAAGCTGGAGGACACGGAGGATGCGCCTGGCCCGCGAGCAGGCGGGACAGACCCTCGGCGAGGGGCAGCAAAGCTGCGGAAGAGAGACCACCCCTCCTACATGGCTGGCTCGTTACCCCCCTCCCCGTGAGGCCGGGGAGGCTTCACCCCCCCGACCCCTTGTCCCCTGGGCCACCTGAGGGCCTCTCTGCTCTTGCCTTGCAGGTGAGGACCTGAGGCTCAGAAGTACGTGGCTCGATTTTGTACAGACAGTGCAGGCAGAGCCCAGACCGGAACCCACACCACAGAGGTTGTGTCTGTCCCTGCCACAGCCCTGTTCCTCCTAAGATGACACCAGGTGCCTGCCAGGGCCTTTGCCTCCAGGAAGGCTTCAAGTGGGATCCCTGGGGGTGGGGGCTGGAGCTTGGGAGAGAGAGCAAGGCAGCCCCCAGGGCAGGAACCAGCGCAGAGGAGAAAGTGGCGTGTGTGTGTGTGTGTGTGTGTGCGCACGCGCGCGCGCGCGCGTGTACATGTGCATGTGTGTATGTGTACATGTGCATGTATTTGTGTGTATACGTACATACGTGTGTGTTATGTGTGTGTTTATGTGTATGTGTATATTGTGCATGTCTACGTGCGTATGTGTGTACGTGAGCGGGGCCTCTGCAGATGGAGCCGCCAGGGGCCAAAACACAACCAAGTGGGCTTGAAGAGCAGCCTCCCCACGTGTGTCCACACTGCTCACACCCCTGCTCCTCTGGGGGCGGCGAGGGGTGGGGCGGGCGGGCGGCTGGAGGAGGGAAACAGATCCATCACCCACCCTCACCCTCTTTCATACCTCCGCCCCCCCCACTGATTCATTCCCCCCATTCAGTCCTAATCCCTTCCCTCCCTGGGGCGAGAGCCCAGGGGCGGAGACACCGCATGGCCCCGTTCCTCCTGAGGAGATAGACAAGCACACGCTATGCCAGCAAGTGAGGCGGGAAGATGGGGCCGGGGTGCACAGAGGGCCAGGGTCTCCCCAGCAGCCTCCACTCAGGGGATACTGAACCAGACGGGGGGGCCCGGGGGGGCCCACCCACCACCACCTCCGGGTTCTCCGTGGCTTTCCATGGAGGGGGGCTCAGGGCTAGGGGTGGCGGGGGAGCTCTGCTTCTTCCCAACAGCTTCTCCCCGCCACCCCACCTCACCCAACATCGCTCCTGGAACGGAGCAGGTTGGAGAGCGGAGGAGGGGGCATGCCGAGGAAGGGACGATGCCATGGGAGGCTGCGGGCTTCCACCTGCCCTCCTCCCCTGGGAGCCCCTCTGGTTGGCCTCACCCGGGGCAGCTCCAGAAGCACCCTCACCTTCCGGCAGCCATGGTCCTCCTCAGCGGCCCCCTGGCTCAGCTGGCCTGCCTTCTTGCAGATGGATGGCAAGGACTGGTTACAGGGACTGTCATTCCAGCGACCTTCCTAGGGACACAGGGTAAGGGGGAGTCTCAATCTATCTCCTCCAAATCTCCCAAACCCCTTCAGTGAACCTGGTTTCCAGACCTGGCCGTGCCTCTGACTTGCTGTGTGATTCTGAGCAAGAAGCTTGACCTCTCTGTGCTCTAGGCTGGAAAATGGGGGAAGCAGGATTAGTGCTACAAGCCTCACAGGGCTGATGAGAGCACACAGAGTTGATGCGCAAATGCCTCGAAACTTTGACAAGCACTGTCTAAATGGAAAAAGGTGCTCTCTTAAATTACTTACAGCTCATTTCATAAACATGAAGGACAAGCTGGCTAAGACTGTTAGCAGGACAGACAAATGAGATTCCCAGGTCGGCAAGGCGTCCAGCCAGTACCTGCAGATCCAGGGCGAGCAGGGGCCGTGTGCCCAGACCCTCACCTCAGCTGACAGAGCTGAAGAGGAACTTAGTCCTCGGCCCCTCCTAACTGCCTTAGCTCTCCTGTGTCCAGGGCACCCAGCCAGCAGTTTCTGTCTGCCTTGAGCTGCATCTGGAGGGCAGAGGTGTTAATATGTCCCAGCCCCCAGGAGAATGCCTGGCACATAGCAGATGCTCAATAAATAATTGTTCATAAATTTTTAAATAGCATCCTCTAAGCCAGACGTCTCCACAGTCGCTGGCACTGTTGGCTGTATCTCACGGCAGAATGTCCTGTCTCTGGAGTAAGTAGTCTGTCCCTACAGCTTTGTCCATTCTTTAAGGGCCAGACTTATCTCTGCTTGAAGCCCTGGATCAATTCCTTCATCCACCCACACTGTCTGAGCCAAAGCTATGGCAAACAGTCACAGCTCCATCATTTCTTGAGGGGGCAGGACCCTGGGCTGGGTAGGGCTGGCACCGAGCAGTCCTGCCTGCAGAGCATGTCCACATAATGTGAGTTCTGACGCCACCTGCAGGCGGGGAAGTGCAGCTGGCAAGAGACCAAGATGGCACCAGGCACCGTCCTAAGGCTTCACAAGAACTCACTCCTTTAATCCTCCCAGTGACCCTCTGAGGTTGGCACCATTAGAGTTCCCCTGACAGATGAGGAAACTGAGGCTAGGTCTGGGGGCCCCGTGACAGGGAGAGGGGCTTCTCACCGGCCCCCAGATGGTGACACAGTCCTCCAGGCTGTCCCGGAAGTTGTTGGGCTCAAAAGGATGCCAGTGGGTGAAGCTCACGAGGCTCCCGTCAGACCACTCAAAATTCATCTGCAGTTTCAGATCGTTGAGACCGATCCACAGCTCCTCCACCTCTGGGGTGCGGCCAGGGAGAGGGGACACGGGGAGGTCAGCCTCCGGCACCGGCAGGGGAGGGAGGGACCACCCCTGGGCCTCCGGGCGGATGGGACGGGCGCGGGGGACGCGGCCCCTCACCCTGCTTGATCTGCTTGGTGATGAACTCCAGCTCCGCCACGCTGTGGATGCTGAGCAGGTCGCCCCCGCCCCGCAGACACATCTTCTTGGACTCCTGCCAGCTGCGCTTCTCAGCCTGCAGGCGGTAGCAGTGGCCCTGGAAGGGCTGCCAGCTGGGCTCGCACTCCACCTTCACGTTGGCCCACACGTCTGCGGACACCAGAGAGGCCGCTGCTCAGGGACCGAGCTGCCCAGCCCGGGAACCGACCCACTGGGTGTCAACACAGGCAGGGGCCTGGAAGTCACCCCCTCCCCAAACCTGTCACAGATCCGCCCTTCCCACGAGGACAGGTCTGAATACCGAATGATGCTGGAAAGACAAAACTCCCAGGGTGGCTGAAGCCCCGGGAGGTGGTGGCAGATTCCACCCAAGACAGGACGGCCCCCCCAAGCTGGGGCTCTCACGGAGAGATAGATGGGGATTCGGGACAGACCAGCCCCAGGAGCCTCAGTTTCCTCCTCTGTAAATGGGGTTTCCTGCTGTAAGATTACAACTTAGCGCGTGTCCACCTCACTTAATAAATGACACAGCCGTCACTGTCTCAAAGAGCATCTACGGAGTGTGGCTCCATTAGTCTGGGATGAAGGGGGTGGGGACACGGGGCCTCCCAGGTCAGCCGCTCGTGAACTCACCGCTGCCTGACGGGCGTCCCCTGGCTGGGGTTTTTACTCTTGATCCTCCCCCCACCCCCACCCCCAGCTCCTCTCCCTGAACCCCAGAGCTGAGAAACCAACCGGCCTTAGGCCCTTCCTCACTCCCATTTCCATGCATTTCAAGATCGCCCTCTAGGGATCAGGGTCCGCAGGCACCTGATGCAAACAAGCTCTCACTTGGGTCTTGGCAAGAGAAAACAAGACTTTACCAAACCACCCACAACATCAGGCTTGGACAGGATTCTGCTGGCTGGGCAAGAAAGCATGTACCCACTTGAAGCATCGCCCCACTGGGATCCACTCCATCCTGGGAGATGCTCCAGGGTCCAGCCATACTGTCTCTTGGAGACCTGGCAGAGTGGGGAAGGGCTGAGGGCCTGAGCAGCCTCCCTCCTTGGCTCAAGACCTATCGATCATCTCTCGTCAGCCGCTGAGCTAAGACCCAAGGCTGCCTCCTTGGACACAAGAGTTTAGTGGGTGTGCAGACCCAGGGCTGTAGGAAGAAGGGAGTTTAGGAAATGAGGACGCTTTGGGGGCATGACGGCGCCTGCCTCTAAAATGACACGCTTTGAGTGATGAGTCCCGGGAGGCAGAACCACCCAAGAAACTGCCTAGAAAATACACCTCGTGCAGAGAGATGTGGGCCAGGATGAAAGAGGAAATCCACGGCTAGAGACATACCTGCAGGTCCGTGAGGCCCCAGAGGAGAACCCCCCACAGCAGCCACTCTGGGCAGATCCAGGGGACAGAGGACTTGGTGAGGGGCCAGTCCCGATGGGGGCCACAGAGAGGCCTGCCCACACTGGCCCTGTGGCCCTCCTTTCAGAAAGGGAAGCCCTGGAACTGGTGCCTGCCCCAGGCTCCCCCTGAGCTGGAGGTGAGGCGCCCTAGATGTGGGTGCCAATGTTTGAAACCTTTGCTCCTGACCCCCGAGGGGGTGAGGACAGACAGTGGTGGCTAGTGACCCTGAATCAGCCTTTGGCAACACTTCAATGGTCAGAAGCAGAAGTTTTGCTCTGTAAGCTCTTACTATCTGTTTTGTGGATTTTTTTCTGGTTTTGCTGTATTTTCCGTGTACAAATCCCGTCTTCACCCCATGGCTACTGGACTCCTGCAGTAGCCCCTCCAACCTAAGGAGACGCTCCTTTAAGCCAGGCCAGGTCTCCAGCCTTAAAGCAACCCCGCAATGGGGTTGAGTTTATCCTCAATTTGCACCTCTGAGACTAAGCTGCGGACCCAAGGCCACACCCCAAAGCAGGTGCCGGCCTCTAGAGCTATCTCGGTGAATCACAAATGTGGACCAGACACTCCCTGCCTTAAAAGTCTGCAAAGGCTCCCACAGCCTACCCGGCCCCACCCAGATTTCACCCAGAAGCCAAGATCCTTCAGGAACTGGCTGCAACCTGCCTTTCTGAACCGTCTTGTTCCCCTACCCTCTAATCCAGTACTTTTCAAACTGTACCTGCACATGAATCGCCTAAGCATCTTGGGAAATGCAGGTTCTAATTCAATTAATTGGTGGGGGGGGGTGCACCTGAGATTCTACATTTATAACAAGCATTTATAACATCACCTGGGAAGGTGACGCTGTGCTGCTGGACGGCGGACCACACTTTAAGTGGTTAGCGCCTGTACTCTAACCCTTAGTTAGGGAGCGATACTCCCCGTCCTTAAAGCTGCCGTGAACTTCCAGGCCACCGTGCCTTTGCACCTGCAGTCCCCTCTGCCAGGAATGCCCTTCCCTCACACCTCTTTATGCCTTTTTAAACTTACGCTCAACTTGAAAGGCCCAAATCCAATGTCACTTCCAGGAAGCCTTCCTTAAGTCTCTGGAGCTTAATCAATTTCTTCTCTAGGCCCCTCTGATATTTATTATACATGTGTTTCATAACAGCACATAACTCAGGATATTGCAATTGAATGTTGAGGTGTCTGTCTCCTCCAGCAGGCTGTGACCACCACGAGGACACGGTGAGTCCCGAGGCATTGAACACTGTGCTCAACGAACGTTCCCGGAACGAATTAATGGCACATTTCAGTTTGTTCAGACTTCAGCTGAACCATTAAAAAGAATAGCGAGGATCAGAGACCCCAGTGCTGGGAGGCTGAGCCGCCGGCGGCTGCGGCCCTGACGAGCCCCACCCACGCCCCGCGGCTGCCAGGCTCACCGGGAGGCGGGGGCTCGGCGGCCGTGGCATTGGGCTTCTTCTTGCAGACGTAGGGCAGCGCGATGCTGCAGTCGCGGTTCTGCCAGCCGCCCGACGACTCCGTGCGGATCACTCCGCAATTCTCCTCGCTCGGGTTGTCCGGCTGATCTGTGGGGAGGGCAGGGCGCCAGCGCCCCAGGCGAGAGAAACTCACCTCCTGGCCCGGGAGCCCTACCCCGAACCTCGTGGTCCCTCGGGAGACCTGAGCCCGCTCAGATGCCCAGCGCCCCGCTTCGGCCCTCCTGCTGCCTAACCTGGGCCCACGTGGTCCTGGTGCCTCTGCGCGGCAACCCGTTCCAGCCCCGCCCGCCCGCCCGCCCGCCCTGGCCAGGCTGCTGGCGCGCTCGGTGCCCAAGTGCCCGCGGCTGAAGGGGTGCGTGGAGAATAAGATCCAGTCCCCTCCCAGGCCCTGTGTCCCGAGGAAGGGGCATCGGTTCCTAATTCGGACAACACACGCCATGGACCAGTGGCGCCCGGTCTAGAAGGGAGTGGGAATCTGCCCCCACCCTCACTGCTCTCCTGGAGCAGGGTACCAGCGAAGGAGCAAATAAGAGACCAAGTGCCTGTGCGGAGGTCCCCTGGCCTCCCTGCGCCTCAAACCCCGCGCCTCACCACTCTCCCAGTTGAGGTACTTGAGAGGCGAGTTGTCCGACCACTGCCAGCCTCCGCTGGTGTCCAGGTCGTTAAGGCCAATCCACAGTGTGGAGCTATAGCCAGTGAGCAGCCCTGACAGCAAGATAGCGACAGTGAGGAAGGGGTCGCCCCATCCCTGGCCCTCCACCCTCTGCCCCACCACCAGCATCCCTACCCCCACCAGCAGAAAGGCCTCAGGGCCCTCCAAAGGCGGGGCAGGTCTCAGGCGCCTGCCCCCCGCCCTGCCCCAGCCTCACCATTGATGTAGGTCTGCTCGTGGATCTCCGTGATGCTCAGCAGATCCGCCCCCTGTTGCTCACAGCTGGCCCAGGCCTCCCTCCAGGACAGCGTGGACTGGAAGTTAAACTGATAGCAGCTGTCCGTCAGCTGGTCCTTGTCCCAGAAGGTCTCACAGTCGTTACCTGCCACCACGATAGCCGAGTGTGGGTCCCTCCCCAGCCCTGTCCTGCAGGGCCCACAGGGGGTCCCTCCAGGAGTGCAGTGACTCCACACAGGCTGCCCCGTGCTGCGAGGAGAGGCCACTTCCCACTCTGCCCCGCAAGTTCTGCCACCCGCTCGCGCCCCCCAGGGCCAGCCTCCCGCCAGCCCCGCCCGCTCCACTCTCACTCTTGATGGGGCAGAAGCCCCAGCGCTCGTCCTTGCCGTAGTCCTGGGTGGTGGCGCACCACAGGTGCCCGTCCTCGCGGCCTGTGCTGGTGCAGCTGTGGAACCACTGGTTGTCATACTTGAAGGGGATGGTGCACGGCTTCCCGTGGGAGTTGCCCTGGATGGTGTAGACCTCTGCAGGAGAGGGGAGCCAAGACCTTGGCACCTGGACCCCAGAGGCTGCCTATCCCTCAGACAAAAACCCCCTATAACCCTGGGAGCCGGGGTGGGCAGGGGTCAGCAGAGAGTGGGAGGGGCAGTGGCACCAGACTGTGGCTTTAACGCTCCCTCTGCCGTCAGGTCAGCCCAGGAGCCTGGGAGAGGGCCTACTGCTCATCCCATAGGGCTGGGAAGGGGGCCCCGCAGTGCCCCTTAATGCCTGTCCAAAATCCAGCTGGCCCTCACGCCAAATTCTATCTTGGAACTCCCAGGAAAGGACCCTTAGGATGAAGCTGCCCACCAGGAAAGGCCCCTCTCACTGGGTGACTCTGGTTCCTGTTCACCCCTGCAAAATGGGGATCAAGACCCCTGTGGAGGATTACCCTGGGGTCTCCCCTGAAGAGTGGGCCTGGGGGAAGGGATTTCTCATTTGATTTTACGTTATACACTGTTGAACTGTCTGAGGTCTTTACAAGAGTGTATTAACTTCGTAATTTTTAAAAAAGCAAATTATAGGCTTTGAAGTTCATTTTCTCAATTATTCCAAAATGCTTCCCACTGCAATGAAAGAGGTGCCTGCCAGAGGTCTGCGGAGGCCAAGGTTTTGTCACCCCGGCATCTGCCCTTGTGGCTCTAGGCCCCGGACACGAGGAGCCCCAGCCCTGCCCTGCCAGCAGCCTCTCACCATAGTAGGGCCGAGCACACAGATCCTCATCACTGCCATAGATGCGCCACTGGCCGCTGCGGGTCTGGTCGCCGCGCTCAGGGGTGCCGGCCTTGGACGTGTTGCTGGAACGGCCCCCCAGGAGCAGGGACAGCTGGTCACCCAGTGTGCGACAGTGCCAGCGAAGATTCAGTGCCTCCCGGTCACACTCGTACATGCCCAGGGAGGCGGTGGTGTTGGTGCCCGGCCAGCCTGTGCCCAGGCACTGCATGGTGCCCAGGTTGAAGAGCCGGTTTCGGGAGACCCACTTCCAGCGCTGGGCAGGAAGGCTGGCATTGCAGGCTGGGGAGACTCGGACTTGCCCACCTTGGGTCTCCAGGCAGCCCTGCAGTCCATGGCTGAAGATGAGGAAGACGTTGGGTTCTGGAAGGGAAGGCAGGACACGAGGCCATCACAGGGGTCTCCTGGCCGCCCTTGACGGCCAGGCCGCCTGCAGACACTGACCATGATCCTGGTGCTGGGCTGTGAGCCTTCTCTCATATGATAAATCACTCAGTCTTCACTACTGGCCCTTTGGGTGTTGGCAAGAGGCACTGCTGTCCCCCTGTGCCCAGTCAAGGCAGAGCCTAGGCGACCAGCCTCTGTTCTAGCCCCATGCCACCTGAAGGTAGGACTCAGCCTTCCATCCCACCCCCCTAAAGCAAACCCAACTCCATACGGCAAGTTGGGAACTGTTGACTTTTCTGAAGATCTTATGAGGACGGTGAAGGTGTTCACATCACACACCACGCTGCAACCTTTATCCCAACCTCTGTTACGTAGCGCTGTTTTTCCGCCAGAGTTCTCCAGCCTGGAGTCGCTTTGTCTCACTCTCCCCTCCTGCTCCTCAGATGCAGCGGCTCCATCTTCTCCTCTCATTTAGAATCTTCCCAAACCACTCACCACACCCGCCCCCAGCAAAACCCAACCATTCATGTCCCATAACCATCTCACTCCTTAGATTTTAGACAGAGCTTAGCTCTCTGGCTTCCCCAATCCTGCATCTTCTCACCCATCACCTCACTGAGCAGACACTCTATGAAAGACATTGAAATCCAACCTGCCCCCTGCCCACCTACTTTACAGATGAAGAAATCAAGATTTAAATTTAGAGGAGGTAGATCAATGGTTGCCTGGGGCTGGGTTGGGGTGATGGGAATGGGGAGTGACTGGGGAAAGGTACAGCGTTTCTTTGGGGGGTGATGAAAATGTGCTAAAATTAGATTGTCATGATAGTTGCACAATTCTGTGAACATACTAAAACCCCATTAAAGGCACATTTTAAATGCGTGAGTTTTACAATATGTGAATTGTATCTCAAAAGCTGTGATTATACCTTAAAGTGTTTGAGAGAGAGAAAGGACGAAACTGACGTGAGCTTGAGCTGTGAAGCGACCCACTCATGGTACCAAACAGCCAGTAAGCGAACCCAGGTCTCTGTGACACCCACGTTTCACCACCTCCTCCTTGTTCCTTAGCTGCCACTTAGTACACGACATACACATGCAGCACATCTCAGTCTCCAGAGCACGTCTGCATCCACTGGCCCTTCAGGATTATTTTCATGCCTTGAAAGCATGAGTCTGACTGCTAGGGTTCAAATCTCTGCTCTGCCACTCAATGTGGGAGTTGGGCACGCGGCTTGGTTTCCTCATCGTGAGACTACTGTAAACGTTAAATGAGATAAGACATGTAAAGTGCTTGGAACGGGGTCTAGCGCACAGTAAGAGCACCATAAATGTTGATGATGATGATGATTCCGTATTATAGGCGAAGTATTTGACTAGGGGTAGTAGAACAATTTGACGAGAGTCACAAGGCTGAAATTTGGCCCCAGTCTTCTGAGTCCAAGCCCCAGACCTTTCTGTTCCACCATGCTGGCCTTGGCATTCCTCTGTAAGTCATTCTTCATGGCCAGGCAGCATGATCTTTTAAAGATGTAAATAAGTTGTAAAAAAATTTTTTTTAAATAATATTGGAGTGTTGAAGGTCATAAAGAAAACAGCGATAACTTCAATAACATAATAAGTTTTTCATGGCATGAAAAATGCCATAAAAATCAAAATTCAAGTGACAAAAATATGTGTAACTTACTAGAGGCAAATAGTTTATTGCCTAAAATGAAAAGACCTTTTATAAAAAATACAATAAATTATGAGTAAAATGGCACCAAGATAGTAGAAAATGAATAAAAGATATGTATACACAGCTAAAAAAAAAAAAGAAGAAATGCAATTGGTTCTTAAATATTTGAAATGACAGCCTCTCTCACAGTAAAAGAAAAGCAATATAAGTCAGATTAGTCTCTCTCCTGCCTTCAAAGGCAATTCATCATTCTGCAAATAAAATTCATACTACTTACTATGAGCCACGAGACCCTACATGTTCTGGTCCTGCCTACCAGTCGGATCTCATATGATACTACTGTCCCTTGCTCAAGTCAAGGACCTCCTGGTCCCTTCTTGAACAGGCCTCTTTCCTGCCTCAGGGCCTTTGCACTGCTCCCTCTGCCTGGCATTTCACATTTCAAAAAAAGTCACATCTTTAGAGAGGCCCTCCCTGATCTCCCAATCTAAAGTGGTAACCACAGTTATTCTCTAGCATAATTCTCTTCACAGCATTTATTGTTATCTGGTATTTTTTCCAACATCCGGGTTATCTGTGAGTCTGGGCCTACCGACTATTTTTTCTGTTGATTATGCGTCACTTTTTCCTGCTGCCTGCATGTCTAGTAATTTTTATTACATACTGGATATAGTGGATAATGTTACAAGGAGTCTGGAGGTTTTTTTGGCGTATTGGACTTGTAGATGACATGTTACAGGGAGTCTGGACTTTTTATCTTCCTAAGAAGAATGTTGAGTTTTGTTGTGGCAGGCAGTTAAGTCACTGGTGGATCATCTCGATCCCGGAGAAGCTTTGGTTTTAAGTTTTGCTAGGGTGGGGTTGTTTGCGTTTTTCTGTTCAGTCTTAAGGTGTGGCCCTTAGCCTTGGGTTTAATCCTAGATGAGGCCTTCTAGAGTTTTCAAAGAAAACCTTAGGCAATTACTCAGCTCCTCTAACTTGGTGGAACTTGAATTCCAAACTCTTGTTTCCCCAGCACCAGGCAGCAACTGCAATCTCTTCCTCCAGCTGCTGTTTCTCGCTGGGCTCCTTAAAGCTTCACTCTGCCCACGCACAGTTTACAAGCTGCCAATGATTTGAGGAGAACTTGTAGGAGGACGTCTCCTGCCTTTCCAGGATTTTCCCTCTTGATTTTTAGCTCTTCTGGTAGCCCCACACTCTGACCGGTAAAGATGTTTGAGCTCCTCAGCCTGGGCAGGGCTCTCAGGAGGAACAGCTGCTGAAGTGAACCGCTCGCTCAGCAGCCTCTTCTCTTTCAAGGACTGTTTCCTCCCCAGCATCTGTCTGGTTTTGATTGCTCTCAAACCACTGTATTTTATATTTTGTCCTTAGTCGATAAGGACTCTTGGCCAGAGAATTAGACTAATACAAGCTAACCTGCCATTTCCAGAACCAGAGCTCATGATCTGACGTGGTTTTGTTTATTTTCTGTCTCTCCTCTTGTTCAGAAGCTTCCAAGGACTTCATCTTCACACTATATTCCCCAGTACCTATAACTCTGCCCAACATACGGTAATACTTAATATAATAACGAATGAATGAATGAATTTCATGCCTAAATAACAATCACAACCAACCCGTCTAACTTTCTGCTCCTTGTCCCGGCTGCCAAATCCATTTTCCTAAAACAGAGCGCCCACATCTCCTGCCGCCGCGTGTTTGAAACTCCGCAGTGGGAAGGCCAGTGGGGAGGGACACCGGTCACTCTATTCTCTGACAACACCAGGATGGGAGTCCTCTCGGGGCAAGACACGGGTGACTTCCTAAAGGACCAACGAGGGCGACTGCCACAGCTAATCCTCCCCCGCTGCCCTCACCCCAACCCTCCCTGCCGGCCCCCCTCCAGGAACCATAAACTGGCCCAGGACTTGATCCAGGCCTGTCTGAGCCTTTGATTGGATCAGGCATTTGATTCTCAGAAACTCCACTCCAGCGAGGAGAGTCAGTAATAACAGAAAGTGGCCCTTGGCAGGCGGTAGGGAGAGGGCGTGGGACCGGAAAAGGGAGAAAGTAGTGCTTGCTTTTATAGGCGCTCTTGGAGATGGGTGGGGCTGGACATGAGCTCAGAACGTCACAGGAGCCCACGGCAGCCCAGGGGGACAGTAGCTCCCCCTCCTCCCTGACCAGAAAACCCACGCATGGTCTACATCAAGTCGTAACAAATGGCAAATGCAGGGTCTGAAAGAGGCCCGTGGGGTCGGGAGACGCCACCTTCTCACTTCTCGGCAGATGAGGAAACCGAGGCCCAGAGGGCAAGAGAGCAGGACGCCCAATCGCAGTACCTTTCAAGGCCTCCGTTTCCTCCTCTGTCACATGGATCACTGCGCAAGTCCCCTCCTCACTCAGCTGTCCTAGGTTCTGGGTTCAAATCCACATATCTATACCTGGAGCGCCCGCTATGTGCACGGTATGTCCCAGGCAACGCGGGGAACACGAGGAAACACACAGCACCATCCTAGTTAGAGGACAGTGGGTTTGGACGCAGCAGGACATGAGGGCAAGCGAGCCCTTCAAGTCCAGGTGTCTGGAGGTGGCGGAGAGAGCTGAGTCTTCAGAGTCTGAAGTCACTGAGGATCCGCAGGGGGCAGAGGGTGAGGAATGCGGGTCACAGAAGTGCCTTGGCGGCAGCGGTGGCAACAAATGAGAAAAGGATAAGGAACTTGGGAGCGGCGGGGAGGCTGAGGCCAATTCTCAGCGGTGGAACCCAGGGGCTTTGCTAAGCAGGGGGCTGCGGGACTCTAGGGAGAGCATTTTCCGCTCAGAGTCGAGGGGCGGGAGGAAGGAAGCTGTTTCTCCAGCGGCCAATGGAAGCAGAGATGAAGCCCAGCCTTGGCCGAGCCGGAAACGCTCAGGCGAGAGGCAAGGGAACGAGGCATTTTGAGAACTGCCTCTGTGTGCTTCGCATGCATGGTCTCCGCGGGCACACGGGAAGCGGCAGAGGGAGCGCAAAGCGCGGAGGCCTGATGCCCCCCACCTCCCAGGAAGGTCCCCTCCAGCCTCACCCAGCCCCCTAGCCTCGCTCCACTCACTTGGGGAGCCTCAGGTGGCAATGCAGGGAGTGGGAGTGGCCCCCACTAGGACCTCGGTAGGGTCCTCAGCAAGGACAAAGATGACCCCTTGTATCTGGATGGCAACCACACCGACACCACAACACCAGGCACCCAGTTGTGGGCCACGATGCCCTTGTTCAGGGAGTGAATGAATGAATGAGGCCAGGGAGGGAACTGTGCATCGAAAACCAACTGCACGTCATTCATTCATTTGTTCAACAAATATTCCCTGAGATTCTCACAGGTGGCGGCAGGGTGCCAGGCACAGAGGGTGTGAGGATGAGCCACCCAGATACAACCCAGCCCCTGTCACCATACGGGCTGGCAGGAGCCAGGCTCTGCGTGGAACATACGGAGACGATAACGGAATCCCTGACCTCGTGGAGCTGCCCGTAGTCTCTGGTCTTTGTTTTTGTCTACCTAGCAAACTTCCCACCCTCTTCCCCTTATTATTTATCAAGTATTTTCCTGCATCTCTAGCTATGTGAGTGGGCACGAGGCTCACTACTGGCCAATAATCATGTCCATCCCCCTGGCTACAGTGACTGGCACTTAAACAGGGCTGATCGGAGTCCTCTCCTGGAGCCCTGACGTCTCCTCTCTCTGTTCACGTGGCTAAACTGGGGCTGCCAACGGCCACGTTTCCTACCATGAGGAAAAGATCTTTCTGTTGTAAGCAAGGAAGGAGATAATACGGAAAGAGACGCAGAGCTGAGAGATGGAAGGAGAGGAAGTGAGTCCTGATGGTGCAGAATGTCCAGCCCCAGCCCTGGGTCCCTGCGGCTCTTCCTCCGCACTGTGCATCACTCAGAATCATTTGCAGCCACATCCCTTTCTTTTTTTTTGCTGAGCTGGTTTGCATCACGCTTTTGTCCTTGTAACCAAAGAATCCTGATAAACACACAACCCTAGGTCCATGGACCAGTCTGGAACACTGGTCCATGCTCCTTACGCCCCTGGAGGCATTGTTCCAGAGTCCCCTCTGACCGTTAGACCAATGATGAGCTTCTTGGGCCGGTGGCTGCCTCTGGGCCACGTCAGAGGAGGTGCTTGGAGGCTGGACCCACCGCATCCTCTCCATCGCGTCTCCGGCGGCTCCCCCAGAGACTTTCTCATTCATGACAATGACAAGCATTTACGAAACACTGAACTAGATACTATAGGGAAATTAAGGATGTGGCTTCTGCCCTCAAGATGTTTACAGTGAAGCTGGAGATGCAGAACTCACAAAGCAATCCATGAAAAAGTTACAAGCAACACATCAACAAGTGTGCAAAACAGTCAGATCTAATTTATACCACATGGTTGGGGGTAAATGGATAGAATGGATTTCCCAGGTAACTGAAGGAATCTTTCTGGTGTGGAATCCATACTTCCTTGCTTCTCAGACATCCAGGGCATCACCCTGGAAATTTATTCCCGTGCTCAGAGGTAACTGGGTTTTAAAGATATCTGCCCTACACTGAGTAAGCCCACCTCCTGCCTCCGGGTTGAGGGTCACCGTGGCCTCCTTTCCTTTCCCGTCTGCTGTAAGGTACACACAATGTGCCGGTCCTGAGGCTGAGTGCAGAGGCTCACAACTGTCTGTTTCTCAGCAGCAAACCTCTCAGCTGTCCCTGCAGCTTCCCGGACTCAGCCCAGCAGCAGAGGCAGCCAGAGGTCTGACCTCCGATGAGACGGCTGTTCCCCATCACAAGCTGAAGACATCACGCTGAAGGAAGTGGAGGGGAGGTTCACTCGAGCACAGTGCCTGGCACACAGCAGGCTCTCCACAAATATCTACTGAACGAGGGACACGTCAAACAAAACCCTGAAAGGCGCAAGCAGAGACAAGGACACGGAGGGTGTTCCAAGTTCGGGGAATGGCAGAATCAAAGACTGGGGACCCAGCAAACAGCCTGGCTCAGCTCCTAGAGAGCTGGGGACCAGGGACCAGCTGGCGAGCCTGGGGGGAGCTGACCATATTTGGTCCCAGAGGGCGCAGCAGGGTGGCCTCCAGCCGCTGAGTCTCTCCCCGCACCACCCGCCCCCCTCCACGGCCGTCTCCCCCTTTGGCACCCCTCCCCAGGCCACGCAGAGGCCAGGGGTCATCCCAGGGAGAGCCACAGCCGCCCGCAGGGCTGCCAGCCAAAAGGAGCAGCTGTTTTCAATGAGCCACTTGGCCCTGAGGCCAGGCCTGGAAATGTCCGAGTCAGCAGAAGCTGCCAGTTCCGCCCTGCAGAGGGGCCAACCCTGGGGACCAGGCGTCCCACCCTGCGCCACCCTCTGCTAGAGGCTGTGTCCATGTCCCTGCACGCACACTGGACCTGGGGGGGGTGGCGCGGCAGGGCATTCCTTCCATGGAGGTCAGGGGAGTCACACGCCTTCGAGGTCCAATACTCTGCCCAACCGTGCAGCACCGCCACCAAAATCCTGAGCTAGTGTGGGCTTCCCCCTCTACCGCCCACCCTCCAGGCTCTTCCTACTCTCCGGCCTCCTCCCCAGCAGCCCTTCCACTCCAGCCAGACCAAACTGCTGGTCCATTACAGAGCATGGGACAAAACCGAACACACACAGCCCCGAGGAGGCTCCGCGGCTGCCCCACGCACGCTTGTGTGCAGTGTCTCTCTCAATCTCTCCAGCAGCCAACCTCCTGTAGAGACGCTCTTTTCCCCCCTTAAAATGTCTGTATTGCACGATGTGATATGCTGTGTCTTAAGATGTTAAAGCAAACTCTGGCAGAGAATGGGTTAAGAGATGGGCTTGTCACCTAATACATGCAAGAGGATGGTGTGAAGGGGGGATGGGAATTCCGGTAAATTCGGAAAGGCAGCTTTCACCCCCCCATGGCTCTGCCTGGGTCCCCCAGGCGGTGCCGGCTGAGGGGAGCTGGCCCCTGGGGCTCTCGGAGACGCAAATCCTCACCCGCCCTGACCTTCACCCCGTGGCGATTTAAGAGTGTTTGATCTCATGCCCTGCTGTCTTTTGTCTTCTCAGACTAAAGCATCACGATATTTTCGGCCTGTCCCTTCCCAGGCCCCATCTTGTACGAAGGCTAGGAAGGGCGGGGGATGCCGAGCCCCATATCGCCTCTAACCTCTGGGGGGACCCTGCACCCCTCTGCTCACGGGCAGCTCCCGCAGCCTCGCTCCCCTGCCTGGTCCCCACGTCTCTTTCTCTACTAGAGCATCCCAGGGGCGGGCCCACCTTGACCCCATCCTCCCTCACGCCCGCCTCCAGGACCCGAGGTGCTGGGCCCAGCCCGTCCTCGGAGTTCCGGGTCTTCGTGGCCGCTGCGCCCCCCCACCTAGGCCGTGCGCCCTCCTTCCGCGATGCGCTCCCATCTCCGCGGCGCGGCGCGGCCCGGGGCCTTTGGGCGCAGACCCCTCCCCCAGCCCCGCCGCGGCCACGAGGTCCGCCAGGCTCCGCAGCCCAGCTCTGCGAACCCCAGGTCGGCGGCCTCCGGCGCCGTCTGTTAGCCCGCAGCCAAAATAAACAGCCCAAAGCCACTTCCTTCCCCGGGGGGCAACTTTCACAACAACGGCCGGCTCCGGTCGTGGCGGGAAGTGGCCTTCTGGGCCAGGACAATCCAACCTCACTGACCAGCCAGCGAAGGGCAGTATCCAGGACCCGCGGCTGGGGCCGGGCCCAGCTCCGCATTCGACCCTGGAAGGGAGCGCGCGTGGGTGGGGGCGTAGCCGTCCCGGCGCAGAAATCACGCGCCCGCCGCCCGCGCCGGCCTCTGCGGAGCCACACTTGTTTTACTTCTCCGTGGGAGTCGTCAGCAGATTATTTCATAAAAGCAAGGATAGGAGAGCCCCAGCCCCAGCGCTGCATTAGATGCTTCATACCTCTGATTTAGGATGAGTAAATGAATAAGTGAAAGGATTTATAATAAAGGAGACACCGGGACAAACAGAGAGAGCGACTTTTAAAAAATTTAGTTTGGGGAATTCCCTGGCGGCCCAGTGGTTAGGCCTCCTCGCTTTCACTGCGGGGGCGGGGGGAGGGTTGGTTCAACTGGCCAAACAAAAAAAAAATTAGCTTTGCCAAAGTGGCTGCAGAAGTGGGGGGGGGGGGGCAGTAACTTAAAGCTAAAATACTAGAAGCCCCCCCGCCCCCCTACTGCTTACTGCAGAGTCAACAGAAAGGAAGAAAAAATCTCCTTTAGGCCTTTCTGTATTTTCCACAGTGAAGATTTTTTTCAAACAAAGAAAGAGAAACGTGTGGGGAATTAAACTAAAATCTAATGATTTGTTTGTGAGAAACTGAGGTTTCAAATATAAACCATTGGATTCGCAAGAACTATTTTATGAACAATTTTTCGTTTTTCTTTTGGCTGCGTTGGGTCTTCGTTGCTGCTTGCGGGCTTTCTCTAGTTGCGGCGAGTGGGCTTCTCACTGCGGTGGTTTCTCTTGTTGTGGAGCACGGGCTCTAGGTGCGTGGGCTTCAGTAGTTGTGGCTCACGGGCTCTAGAGCACAGGCTCAGTAGTTGTGGCACACGAGCTTAGTTGCTCTGCGGCATGTGGGACCAGGGCTCGAACCCGTGTCCCCTGCATTGGCAGGCAGATTCTTAGCCACTGCGCCACCAGGGAAGCCCAACAATTTCTAACTAACGGTCTTTCACATAACATAGAAAAAAGGGTAGGATCCCTCCCCCCCATTCACACAACACAATGAGTTCCTCATTGGCTAAGTGCCCCTTGAGGGCTCAGGTTCTATCCTCCGCCTCTCCATGTCCCCAGCGTTTGCCTGCCATAGTCTGGACTCACAAATGTCGAATGACAGAATGAATATGAACTGGAGGGTCTTAGAATTCATCTTGTCAGTCCTTTAGAATTTGGAAACCGAAACACAGAAAGGTTAAGTGACTTGTCCAAGGACATTCAACTGGAACCATGACCTTTCCATTAGGACTAAACCTTATTCAAGTCCTGAACCGCATCACACCAGTATCTGCTTATATAAGTTGACCATATCATTTATTGTCTCATGTTGAGAATGAGAAGGGGAGTTACTAATAATTACAGCACTACAACAAGCTTGAGCCAGGGCTGTCCCAGGCAAACTAGGACATATGGTCACCCTGCACTTATGGAAAGAGACCACAAATAATGATACAAGTTAATGTTTACCATACACTTGGCTAGGTACCCGGCACCGGCTTCCCAGGCTTTCTCGTTAATCCTCACAGCAATGCTCAGAAATAGGTAAAATTCCTATCTCCATTTGACAGATAAGGAAACAGGTATTAAATAACTGAGAGATCAATTCTCTTGATAACACAGTTAATAAGGGGCAGAGCAGAGACGGGAGACCAGGAAGACTGGTCAGTTCCAAACAACTATTCCAGGCACTTGAAACTGATAAACCACAACCAAGGTGCATTTGGCCGTCACGGTAAGTGACAGAAAAGTGAGCGAGCATTGAAAACTGGAGGGATTTCACATAAAAATCTGCATTTCCAGCTCTCTCAGGAACATTGGGAGGCCTGACAGTGCTGAGCCAGTGTGCCTGTAAGGCGCCAGTCACAGTTTCTGGGTGGAGCTGCCCACCTGACAGGGGGCTCACCGGTTTGCCACAGTCCCCACCCACCCCTTTTGCACCCCAGCCCCCACTCCAACACTGAAGTGGAAGGAGAATGGCCATATGTTATCATGTTGGCACTACTGTTTTTATCAGAGTGCAGAAACATTCTTCAATATCCTGGTCTCGAATGACCAGAGGGTTGTGCCTATTTCAAAACCGAAAAAAAAAAAAAAGTGTGTTGGGGGGGTCCCCTCTAAATTAGGCGCCACTGCCCAGCAACCATAATGTCCCTGTGACTCGCTGCATTCCTTTCTCGAGACGTGTCTGAAACACAGCACAATATGATTCTGAGAACTCCTGACACGATTCACCACAAGCTTTTGCTCCACTCGCTGGCAGTTCCGTGACCTTCTGATGTGGCAACATTCAAGGACTTGTTTGGTTCTCGAAGCAAGGTACGGATGGCACTCTTTTTAAAGTTGTGATGAGAAAAACAACTCCTTGGAGTTGCTGCCTCGGCACTTTACCGTATGACAAACCTGCTCACACCCAGAGTCTGGACATTTAGATAAGGGTCTGAGTTTGGGATTCCCACCCGAAGTTCCTGCTTTGCTTTTTGGGGGGGCACCTTTTAAAATAACCACTTAAGAGTTGAGCCCTTGGAGCTTCCCTGGTGACGCAGTGGTTGAGAGTTCACCTGCCGATGCAGGGGACACGGGTTCGTGCCCCGGTCCGGCTGGGCCCGTGAGCCATGGCCGCTGAGCCTGCGCGTCTGGAGCCTGTGCTCCGCAACGGGAGAGGCCACAACAGTGAGAGGCCCGTCTACTGCAAAAAAAAAAAAAAAAAAAAAGTTGACCCCTTGAAAAATTAGTGACGGAGTAGGCGTGGGGTATGTGTGGTTGACGAGCCAGTGCGAGTGTGCCGATTCCAGTGGCCGGCAGCGGATGGAGCGGTGGGGGAGAGGGCACGATGGGCAATGCCAGAGAGTGGCGCTGCGTGGAAAGTGACCCCGGGTCTTCACCGAGCTCATTAAAGCATTCAGTTGCTGAGGAGCCCAAGTAGAAGAAATACGGAGTTTAGAGCCTGAGAATTTTGATAAATCCGGTTCATGGGTTGATTTTTCTTTTTTTAATTTTATTTTTATTATTTTTGGCTGCATTGAGTCTTCGTTGCTGTGCACGGGCTTTCTCTAGTTGGGGCAAGCGGGGGCTACTCTTCGTTGTGGTGCGCGGGCTTCTCATTGCAGTGGCTTCTCTTGTTGCGGAGCACGGGCTCCAGGCGCACGGGCTCAGTAGATGCGGCACGTGGGCTCAGTAGTTGTGGCTCACGGGCTCTAGAGCGCAGGCTCAGTAGTTCTGGCGCACGCGCTTAGTTGCTCCGCAGCATGTGGGATCTTCCGGGACCAGGGCTCGAACCTGTGCCCTGCATTGGCAGGTGGATTCTTAACCACTGTGCCACCAGGGAAGCCCTGATTTTTCTTTTCAAGTGGCAGCCAGGAGAAGAACCAGCAGGCTCTGGGGCTCAGGACTCCAGACTTGACATGATATTTTTTGCCAAGCGGGTAATTAATAATGCTTGTGCTACTCCAGCCACAGTAAGTGTGTTATTGAACTGTACCCATCAGGATGTCCATTTAGGAGAGACATTATCAGGGTTTAAAGAATTTTCACAAAGTTTTGATGCAGCTGTGAAAGGTTTGGCACTGAGTAATTCGGATGTGATTCGACAAGTACACAACAGTTTCGCCAGACAGCAGATGTTTGAATTTGATGCATAGACATCAGAAAGAGAAGATGCTTTTCACTTTGTCAGTTATGTTCCTAGTAATGTAAGGCTGTAGGAATTAGATGGATTAAGAGAAGGACCCACTGATTTAGGTGTATGTCATCAAGATGATTGGATCAGCGCAGTGAGGCCCGTCATAGAAAAAAGGATACAAAAGTACAGTGAAGGTGAAATTCAATTTAATGGCCATTGTGTCTGACAGAAAAATGATATATGAAGAGAAGATAGAAGAATTACAAAGACAACTTGCTGAGGAGGAACCCATGGATACAGATCAGGGTAATAACATGTTAAGTGCTATTCAGTCAGAGGCTGCCAGAAATCAGGTGCTTATTGAAGAAGTACAGAAATTAAAAAGATATAAGATTGAAAACATCAGAAGGAAGCATAATTATCTGCCATTCATTATGGAATTCTTAAAGACTTTAGCAGAACACCAGCAGTTAATACCACTAGTAGAAAAGGCAAAAGAAAAACAGAATGCAAAGAAAGCACAGGAAACCAAATGCAGAAGATGCTTTGGGATGTGTACACATTTCTGCTTCTGCACTTACTTTCGAGGAAACCATTAAGTATAAAGAACTTTGAGCAACACCCTAACTGACTCAGCGCACGTTTGACAATAGTCCCAGTTGGTCTCACCTTCAATGCGTGGATTCATAACCTCTCCCTGCCTGCATCATGTGCATGTGGTGCATATTAAATAAAAGTGGTGTTCAGAAAAAAAAGAAAACAATTACTGACCTCTGCCCCAACCACCTGGTAAGCACGAGGTGCCTGCTACCCTGCTCTCTCTGTCCTGCCCATTGATGACCTGGGACTGAGGGCTGCCCTCCCCCTGGCCCATTGTGCCACCAGCCCCCCGCCCCTCACCCTGTTTCTGGGATGTATAAGTAACAAACTTCCTCTCTGTTGGTTTACTGAAATTGTCCCTTCAACCAAAACAATCCCAGGGTTTTCACTTCCCCAAAGTGGGAGCTCAGATGCCGAGGAAGTACCTGCCGACCCCAATCCATGTAGGTGGCTTGTGCCTCCTCTAACCTGCATATTCTTCTTCTTCTTTTTTTTTTTATTAAATAATTTATTTATTTTTGGGTCTTCGTTGCTGCGTTGGGTCTTCGTTGCTGCGCATGGGCTTTTCTTTAGTTGCGGCAAGCGGGGGCTACTCTTCATTGCAGTGTGCTTCTCTTGTTGCAAGCATGGACTCTAGGCACACAGGCTTCAGTAGTTGTGGCACACAGGCTCAGTAGTTGTGGCACACAGGCTCAGCAGTTGTGGCTCATGGGCTTAGTTGCTCCGTGGCATGTGGGATCTTCCCAGACCAGGGCTCGAACCCACGTCCCCTGCATTGGCAGGCGAATTCTTAACCACTGCGCCACCAGGGAAGTCCTAACCTGCATATTCTTAATTGAACACACCAGCTCTGGCTTCTCAACACAAAAGTTAAATGAACTTAGAATCTTTTTTGCTTGGGAAACTTTAGGATCTCCCTAAGACTATATGCCAAAGATTAAACACTTGCTGACTTCTGCAATGACAAACCAATGGAACCTTCCTTACCCACACCTTCTTTGGAAGCACGGTGGAGGGCTTAGGAGGGTGACTCTGGAATCTGGACCCACCCAGGTACAAATCTCTTCTTGGGCCCTGGGGCCAGCTGCCTCCCTTCTGCAAGCCTCACTTTGGGGAAGACACCAATATGACCAATCTCATGAGTTTCTGGGAAGATTAAGGAAGAAAATGCTTAAAGATGCTTTGTACCTTTAGCATTTGGTAATGGAAGGCCATTATTTTTTGTTTGTTTGTTTTAAATATTTATTCATTTTGGCTGCGTCGGGTCTTAGTTAGGGCACGCGGGATCTTTCGTTGCAACGTGGGCTTCTCTCTAGTTGTGGTGCACAGGCTCCAGAGTGCGTGGGCTCTGTAGTTATGGCACCTGGGCTCTCTTAGTTGCCCCGTGGCATGTGGGATCTTAGTTCCCCGACCAGAGATTGAACCCACGTGCCCTGCAATGGAAGGCAGATTCTTAACCACTGGACCACCAGGGGAGTCCCCATTATTGTTTTTTAACATTGAAGAGCCTCTGCCCAGATCAGGGCTGTGAGCTCAAGAGTCTGTTTCACAGCAGAGAGCCTGGGAACCAGGCATAGCAGATGCTGCAATCCGGATAAGAGGAAGTGATAAAGAGTAAATAAAGCCAAGGACTTGAGTGTTTAAGCTGCTCTTCAGAAGAATTAAAAGAAAAATAAATCCACGGTCCAGATGCAGAGTCCTCCCGCAATTCCCATGGGTGGGTCCCTGGCAACTATCATTTGTTTCTAACTTCTGAGCTTTTGGACCCTCCTCAGGTGCACCTGGAAGGGAGATGCAAGAAGAGGCCATGGACAGTGTGACAGGGGAAAGGGGGGTACTTCTGGGGAGGTCAGGGCAGCATGGGGTATGCTGCTCTCCCCGCCACATTCTGGTTCTGCAGAAATCAAGTCCAAGGGCAGTCTTAAAGGGAAAATGAGGTCACAAAACAACGCAGCTGGAAGGGAGTGTGGAAGGAGGTGGCGAGGGCCCACTCCGCTTGTGGTGGCAGATGCTGGGGCAGGAGGAGGTGGACAGAGTCTGCGTGGGCCCCTCGCTGGGACTCAGGCAGTCGCATGGCAGTGGGGCTCCAAGAATGGGAGGAGGCAAGGGTTGGAGCAGCACAGGCTGAGAATCTAGTCTAGGAGTTCAGGTTCTGATTCTGCCATCACAATGTAAATGACCTTAGGGTATTCGGTTTTCTTACCTGTGAACCGAATTCAAAAATACCCTTGCTTGGGCTTCCCTGGTGGCGCAGTGGTTGAGAGTCAGCCTGCCGATGCAGGGGACACAGGTTCGTGCCCCGGTCCGGGAAGATCCCACATGCCGCGGAGCGACTGGTCCCGTGAGCCATGGCCGCTGAGCCTGCGCGTCCGGAGCCTGTGCTCCGCAACGGGAGAGGCCACAGCAGTGAGAGGCCCGCGTACCGCAAACAAACAAACAAACAAACAAAACAAGCCTCCTTGCCTCTCCACAGCGTCCTGGGGAGATCTACAGGGAGAGTTCTATGGGGATGTTGACATGATTCTTTTAGGGTCTCTCTCCCGCATTAAATGGTTCCTTCAGAGCAGAAGCATGTCTCATCCATTTATCTCCCCAGTTCAGGGCATACAACAGGTGCTCAATACATGTGTGTTTTGAAATTTGTTAAAATTTGCCTTATAGCACAACATGGTCAGTTTAAAAAAATGTTCCAAGTGTGCTTGAAAATAATTTGTAATCTAAAGTTTTGGAGCATAGTGACTATATATCTGCTTGTTGAATCAAATTTGCTGCTCACGTTATTTAAGTTTTTTATATCCTTACTAATTTTTTTTTGGGGGGGGTCTACTGGTTCTGAAAGAGGTATCCTCTATCAGTGAATGATAGCAGTATGTTAAATCTCCTATTATGATAGTGAATTTGTCTATTTTTTCCTTGTAGCTCTGTTGCTCTATATAATTTGAAGTTAAGTGCATACAAAATTTAAAACTTCCTGGTAAATTGGATTTGTTGCTATGAAGTGCCCTTGTTTATTTCTAGTAACGCTTTCGCTTTCAAGTCTACTGTATCTGTTATTATACAATTTCCCTTTGGTTTATATTTGCACAGTATATCTTTCCCAATTCTTTTACTTTCAAACTTTTTGTACCATTATGTTTTATTTTTTTAATAAATTGTTAAAAATTAATTAATTAATTTTAAAAAATAACTGAAAAAGTTAAAAAAAGAAAACTAAGAAGCAAATTCAGTGGAATGCATAAGAGGTGTTCCTTGGGAGAATGCTTTAGGTCTCAGTTCATTTCTTCATAAGATGAACGTTCCCACCAAAAGCATCAGAGTAAACATCATGTCTCATCACTCCTTTCCACTGTTCATACAGCATGCATGTAGGTATAATGCTGATTAATGCAAAAAAATTACAATATTCAGTGACTTTGAATAAGCAGTGGAGGAAGCAAACATTTACTAGATTCCATGAATAAAAACCTCTCTGATAAAGCTTATGTGGGAGGATAATGGCTCCAGCTACCTTAGCAAAGGAGGCAGAGTCCCCTTTCCTATGAATAGCTGGGCTCAGGTGTGATGTTGGGAACAACGCAAGGCAAATAAACAGCAACTGAGAAAAAAACAAAAACAAAAACACATGTGTGTTGAACTGAGCTGGACCAGGGGAGGTGGAAAGGCAAGCTGTCCTATGTCCTATAGGCAAGGGTTTAACATCCTCTGAATTGCATCCTCCTTTAAAAGCAGATCACGTATGGACAATGAATAGAAGAGGATAAGGGAGACATGAAATTATTTATTGTGCCAGGAGGTTGGGATTATGTGTAACTTTCTCTTATATTATTATAATGTTTCTAGAATAAATAAAACTGAGGGAAGCGAGACACGGGGCATCTTAAGGTCTTTGAAGGAACCAAAGCTCTCTGCATTTCCCACAGAACCCGACTCCTTGCTCAGCATTCAGTGAGTTTGACTTGCTTTGCCCTGGAAGCTACAAAGGGTCAGATATATACACAAGACCCATCATCACCACCACTGTGACATCACTCAGACCTCCAATGACACAACAGACTTGACCTACAAAGGAATGTCTGCGAGGGTCCCCCAAACCCTTCTCTCTCTCCACCCTTTCACACCCTTTTCCTGATTTCTTCAGTATATTTTTAGGACCATATTTTAAAAAGTACTGCTCCCACAACCATCACAGTTCCTCCCTCTCTGATATTAATTAAAAATCAACAGCATGGTTAAGAGAGCTTGGGCTCTGGGTTCAAGGCTGGGTTTGAATTCCTGCTCTTGAACTAGTCATTTGACCTCTTCATCCTTCAGTGACCTCATCTGTTCAGTGGAGGAAATACTCCTGCTTACGGCACAGAACAAGTACTGAGCACCTCGTATGTGCCAGGAGCTGTGCTGGTGCTGACCCCTGAGTGGTTGGCAGAACTGGTTGAGACCACAGATGGAACGACTCACCACACTGCCCCACACAAGTGAGCTCATGGGGACAGCAGCCCCGGGGACAACCCTTCTGGAGGAGAATACAGCACCACGTGTCAAAAGCCTTCAAAAACACAGACCTTTGACCCAGAGTTCACTTCTTATGAATTTAACTTAAAGAAATAATTAAGAATCTATGCAAAGATTTTGCTACACAGCATTATTTATAACAACAATGACTGGGGGAAAATTAATGTCCAACAATATGGCACTGACTGTGTCAACTGAAATACACTCACACAATGGGATACTATGCAGACAACAGTATCAATTTATAAGAGTATTTCGACATGAATAGAGGTTCACACTGTAACTGATTTTAAAAAACTGGATGTATAATATGACCTTATTTTTATTTTCTTTTAAATCAAGTAAAGTCTGAAAAGACCTTTGTGCATTCTTGTTATTAAACATGGGTGTCCAGATCGCCAGGGGTGCTTGTTTACAGAGCAAGTGCCCAGGCCCTACAGCAGACCTACTGAATTAGAATCTCAAGATGAAGGAATATCTGGATTGTAAACAAGGTTCCCAGGCGATTCTGAGGCTCACCAGAGTTTCAGAAACACTGTACATGCCTAAGTGTTAACAGTGGTTATCACTGACTTGTGGGATACCTGGTGATTTTTATTTTCTTCTCTTTGTATTTTCTACAATTTACATGTTTGGAAATTAAAAAGAGATATGACCTGAATGTCCAACAAGGGGTAGTTACGGGACATCGGTACAACGGAATCTTACGCAGCCATGGAAGCATTGGGTGGAAATACACTGATGATATGCTGACATATGAAAGAATGTTACAAATCAACACTAAAACATCTATGTAAAGTTTTATACAGAGAGAGGAAAGGAGAGGAGAGGAGACACAGTTTGGCAGGATATTCTTTAAAATGTTAACAAGCCTGTTTCTTAGTGGTGAAATTTTAGGTAACCTTTCTTTTTTGTAACTTTTTCTACCTTTTGAATTGTGTACTATAAATAGGTAACATTTTTTATAATCATAAAAATGTATTCTGATCCTGAAAAAATATATATGTAACACTGTCTTTCTGAGGGCCTTGTGGGAGGGAGGGTTAGTGAAACAGAAAAGGTGCCGGTGCTTAAAAGGGGGAAGAGTAGCCTTCCAGGGAAGGAGAGAACTCAGTGTGACCCCAAAGGGCTTTGTAAACCTTACTAACAAGGCCAATTGTGTGGAGGAGAAGGGGGGATAAAAAGATACTTCAGACATAGATATAGGTGTAGCAATGTGTGGCTTGAGGGTTCCCCGACCAGGGACTGAACCAGGGCCCTCTGCAGTGAAAGCCCGGAGTCCTAACCACTGGACCGCCAGGGAATAAAAATTTTAAATGAACAACAAACAGGGGAAAGATATTTCTTTTTCTTTTCCCCTATTTTTTGGCTGCGGCATGCAGGATCTTAGTTCCCCAACCAGGGATGGAACCCCTGCCCCCTGCAGCAGAAGTGCGGTCTTAACCACTGGACCGCCAGGTAAGTCCCTTGGTTTTGTTTTGTTTTGTTTTGTTTTGTTTTGCTGTATGCGGGCCTCTCACTGTTGCGGCCTCTCCCGTCGCGGAGCACAGGCTCCGGACGCGCAGGCTCAGCGGCCATGGCTCATAGGCCCAGCCACTCCGTGGCATGTGGGATCCTCCCAGACGGGGGCACGAACCCGCGTCCCCTGCATCGGCAGGCGGACTCTCAACCACTGCGCCACCAGGGAAGACCCGTTTTTTTTTTTCTTGTTTTTGTTTTTTGGGGTGAGGGGAGAGATTTCTAACAAATATGGCAAGAAGCTCATATAGGCCAATGAGAAAAATATAGAGACCCAGTAATTTTAAGCCCCTAAGACCTGAACAGATGCGATGATCAAGAATATGTATGAACAGACAATTCATGAAGAAGAAATATCCACGTCTAATGAGGTTATGGAAAAAATGTTGAAAAGCATTTGAAATACTGGTAATGTTCCTATTTGCTGGATCCGACCCTTGGTTATATGGGTGTGTTCAGTTTGTGAAAATTCATTGAGCTGAACATCTGAACATGGTGTGTTCACTTTCCTGTATTTATATTATACCCCAAGAATGAAAAAATTTTAAAGCAAGGCATGGATAAACACAAAATAGAGACTGGGTGGGAGGAACAGGGAGAGAGAGGGAGAGAGAGGGAGAGAGAAGCACATAGGTAGATGTAAGTATTGTAATGTTCTCTGTCTTGGATTAGGTGGTGGGTTCGCAAATGTTCATTATATTATAATGCATACTTTGTTTACAAAATAAAAGAAGACCATGCAGGGAAGCAAACTGGACTGAGTGCCCTGCTCCACCAATCACTAGATATGTGATCCTGGCTCGCAGCCTATCTGGCTCAATTTCCTTATCCGTGAAATAGAGGAATGTGAGGATTAAAAATACAGGGACTTCCCTGGTGGCACAGTGGTTAAGAATCCACCTGCCAATGCAGAGGACACGGATTCGAGCCCTCGTCCGGGAAGATCCCACATGCCACGGAGCAACTAAGCCCGTGAGCCACAACTACTGAGCCTGCGCTCTAGAGCCCGCAAGCCACAACCACTGAGCCCATGCACCACAACTACTGAAGCCCGCGTGCCTAGAACCCGTGCTCCGCAACAAGAGAAGCCACCGCAATGAGAAGACTGCGCACCGCAACAGAGTAGACCCCACTTGCAGCAACTAGAGAAGCCCGCGCACAGCAACAAAGACCCAACACAGCCAAAATAAATAAATTTATGTAAAAAAAAAAAATACAGTGCATGTGGAATTGCCTAATACTGACCCTGGCAGACTATACGTGCTCAAGACTATACGTGCTCAGTAAACATTAACACGGTTTCCATTTCTCTCACTTGTTAGTGTTATATAGAAACGTCATAAGGTTTTCAGAAAGGAGGAAGCCTTCCAAAAGCTTGTCCCCTGACTGCTACCTTTTTGATTTGCATTCCAATCTTGTCCGTATGGACGGCCATTTAGTACTTACAGAATTTCGTGTCCTAGTGTCTTGAAATGCAAACTTGTATTACAGCGTTAGCATCCTCTCCAGCTGTCCCTTCTGTAAACACTCAGTTGATAAGTGCAAGATCAACAGGTTCGCGTTGGAGGGTCTGTTAATGGAAAGAGCCTGAGGCGGGTGCCTACACCGGTGATCCAGCTCTTGAAGGTGAGAACCCTGAGCGCGCCTTCAGGAAACCCCGCTCTGAGGCTGACCCTCCTACACAGGCCTCCTCGCCTGCAAGTAGCGGAAACCCATCGTGCCCCGATCCAGGAAGATCCCACATGCCGCGGAGCGGCTGGGCCCGTGAGCCATGGCCGCTGAGCCTGTGCGTCCGGAGCCTGTGCTCCGCAACGGGAGAGGCCAAAACAGTGAGAGGCCCGCGTACCGCAAAAAAAAAACAAAACAAGAGGGGGCTTCCCTGGTGGCGCAGTGGTTGAGAGTCCGCCTGTCGATGCAGGGGGACGTGGGTTCGTGCCCCGGTCTGGGAAGATCCCACATGCCGCGGAGCGGCTGGGCCCGTGAGACATGGCCGCTGAGCCTGCGCTCCGCAATGGGAGAGCCCACAACAGTGAGAGGCCCGCGTACCGCCAACAAAAGGGGCAGGGCTGGAGTGGCTAGGGAAAACTGTAACCAGGGTCTCAGCCAGCCTGGGTCTCAGTGCCACCTACCCCGAACCCACGTTCCACTCTCCCCTGCTGGAGCCAGGCTGTCCCCGCTGTGCTGCACCAGACCCTGCAGGGCTCCCTTCGCGCCTGGGAAAAGCCCGCCCTGCCCCCACGAGACTCTGATTGGCCCCGTGGGGTCACGTGCTGCAGGCTTGGACCAGTTAGGTGATGGGAGTGGACGGAGGGTGCGACTGGAATCACTTGGTTGGACAGAGAGAAAGTTGTCCTCTGCCACCCCATTGCTGCAAATTACAGACATGCTAAAAAGAAAAATCACCCCTGTTAAATAATCAATACATAATATAACAGAATATGACATAACTTCTATTAAATTTTGGTGTTATCTTTACCAATTTTACCTTGTCTATGCCTCATATACAAGTTACATTCATTTATCTATCACATACACACGCACACCCAAATGTTTTTGAGTCTTGTTTTTGTACTTAATATTTTAGAAAAAGGATTTCTCTGTATCTTTTAATTTTGTAAAAACCATTTTAATGGCTGTATGCTATTTCATGATGTGATATACCACATTCCATTTACTCATTCCCTAGCTATTACTGCTCTTCAACTTGTAAGCAGATTTTTCTTAATTATAAATAATATATTGACCATATTGTTACATCCATCTTTGTTGGCACTTTGGAGGCATATCTTGCCTTCTTTTCTTTTTTTTTATTGCTAGTGATTTAAAACATTTTCCAAAGGCGTATTAGACATTGGCATTCCTTCTTTGTGAATTCTGTTCCCAGCTTTTACTGGCTCATGTATTCTAATCTTAGATGCCTTAAAACTAGTGGAGGTTCCTGTGTTTTTCTCACTGGCCTATGTGAGCTTCTTGCCGTAACTATTCCAGACATCTCCTCCCTGTTTGTTGTTCTTCTAAATTCTATGTGTGACTCCCTCTGGTTACAACTTCTCCCACTAAGGGTAACCGCTCTCCTGACTTCAAACGGCATAGGTCAGTGTTACCCTCTTTTTTGTATTTTATGTAGGTGGGATCATATGGTATGAATGCATCTGGCTCTATATTTTTGTGAGCCTTAAACTGTCGCATGTGGGCATAGGTTGCTCATTCTCATTGCTGTATACTGCTGAATAGTGTGGAGCCACCATGACTGATCCATTCTGTTGTTGATGGGCATTTGGGTAATTTTCAGTTTGGGGCTAGTTTTCAGTTTGGGGCTATTATGAATAGTACTGCTGTGAGCAACTTGGCTTTTTTAAGAATATAGTTTAGGGACTTCCCTGGTGGCGCAGTGGTTAAGAATACACCTGCCAATGCAGGGAACACGGGTTCGAGCTTTGATCCGGGAAGATCCCATATACTGCGGAGCACCTGGGCCCGTGAGCCACAACTGCTGAAGCCCGCGCGCCTAGAGTCAGTGCTCCGCAACAAGAGAAGCCACCGCAATGAGAAGGCCGCTCACCGCAACGAAGAGTAGCCCCTGCTCGCCGCAACTAGAGAAAGCCCTCACGCAGCAACGAAGACCCAACGCAACCAAAAATAAATAAAAAATAAAATAAATTTGTTTTAAAAATTCTTAAAAAAAAGAAAAGAATATAGTTTAGGGACTTCCTTGGCGGTCCAGTGGTTAAGACTTCGCCTTCCAATGCAGGGGGTGTGGGTTTGATCCCTGGTCGGGGAGCTAAGACCCCACATGCCTCTCAGCCAAGAAACCAAAACATAAAACAGAAGCAATATTGTAACAAATTTAATACAGACTTTAAACATGGTCCACATCAAAAAAAATCTTTAAAAAAAAGAATATAGTTCCGTAGGTTATCTACTAAATACAAAGGAGAAAAGGTACTTTTTTAGTGGAGAGATCTGGTAGACATCAGATGAATCAATCGATCAAAGTCAGCATCACCAATAAGGGAACAAACTGACAATGTGATACGACGGGAAGGACACATTTGTGTCCCACCCCTGTGGTTTTCTTTCCAAAAATGTTTAACATAAATTTAAAGATCAAACAATCAGACAAATTCAGACTGCGAACACTCTACCAAACATTTGATGCCTGAAGTCATCAAAAATCCAGTGTCATAAAAGACAAGAAGGTCAACTATTCTAGATTAAGAGAGGCTGAAGAGACACGACACCAAATTGAGTCCTAGACTTAAACAATAGCTGACATTATTGGGACAACTGGGGAAATTCAAACACGAACCACATATTAGAAAAAACTATAATATCTGTTGTATTTCTTAGATGTGATTACGGTATTATGGTTTTATAGGAGAATGTCTTTGTTTTTACTTGATACATGGTGAAGTATTGGTGTGATATGTCACGTCTACAACTACTGAAAGATTCACCACACACACACACACACACACAGACAGTGAGGTAAAGCAAATGTGACCAAGGATCCTCAGATCCTTAGAAATGAGGTTAAGCATCTATGAAGTTAGAAAATCCTTTCCTCAGGGACCAGGACTGACTGCAAGGCCGTTTCCTGTTGAATTCCTCTTTGACCAAGCTGGTCTGACTCAATGCTGTTCCCCCTGCAGTCAGACAGGTTCCCAACCCTGTGTCTGAGATTTCAAAGCAGTCTATTGCTTCCATCTTCCTTCTAACAAACTTAAAAATTGCACCTAAATTGAAATCAGCACACATTTGCCTCTAGAATGTTCCTCTACATTTGGGGCTGGGGAGAGAGGTTGCTCTTAAAATATAAGCTTCAGGAAGGTAGGATTCATGACTGGCTTGTTCACCATGGTGTCATCAGCATCAAATACCACGCCTGGCACATTGTCAGTGCTCGGGAAAACAAAACATTTAACCAAATGAATGAGAAAATGCATGTCAGTGATCAGACATGCATCTTCACTTAATTATTACCCGTGTGTGTATATTAGTTTGTATGATTGCCTTGTAGTCATGATCACTTTCCTTCTTAGATATATTTCCATGTACTGGCATTAGTTCTTTTTTTTTGGCCACACTGCTGCACCTCATGCGGAATCTTAGTTCCTCGACCAAGGATCGAACCTGCATCCCCTGCACTGGAAGGGTGGAGTCTTAACCACTGGACCACCTGGGAAGTCCCTGGCATTACATGTGTCATTATATTCTATATTTGTCATTTAGAACTACGTAAATTGTCCATCGTGTTAAGATTCTTGATTAGCCATGCTCTTGTTGTTGGGCATCTAGATGGTTTCCAATTTGTTTTGCTGCTATAAATAGCACTTCTATGAACATTTTTTTTTCTCTTTGGGATTAATGCCTTACAAATTCCCCAAGTGGAATTATGAGGTCAAAGGAGATGAAGTCTTACATATCTAGTTTCTTACATCTTGTCTGAAAGACTGAATGCTAAAAAACTGAACTAATTGGGGCTTCCCTGGTGGCGCAGTGGTTGAGAGTCCGCCTGCCGATGCAGGGGACACGGGTTCGTGCTGCGGTCTGGGAAGATCCCACATGCTGCGGAGCGGCTGGGCCCGTGAGCCATGGCCGCTGAGCCTGCGCGTCCGGAGCCTGTGCTCCGCAACGGGAGAGACCACAACAGTGAGAGGCCCGCGACCCGGGGTGGGGGGGACTACTTTACGTGCTCCAGTCATACATATTAGTTGCCTCGCAGCTCTGCCAAGATTAGGTTTTCTATTTTTACTAGTTTAATTACATATTTTTTAAAGTTGATTTCTTTAATTTCTAGTGATTTTTGCACTTTCTACATGACAACCTGCCAGCTGAATTTTCTCATGATCAGCTGTAAATGGAAACTAAAAATGTTAAATTATAATCCTGTTGTCCAATACCATTTACAAGTACAGATTCATTTTCCCATTAGTGTGTTGCTCCTGGTGTGTCTTACATTAAGTCCTTATAACAGTCTAAGTCTACTTTTGAAATGTATTCCGGTCCACTGGACTTTTTTTCTGTTTATTTTAATTCAATGCCATATGTTTTTCATGATTGTGACATCATCTAAAACTCTGGAAACTCATTGCCTTTCTACTACTACAAACTCATTGCCTTTCCACTACTACAAACAAAATTCTCATCACAAGAAAAAAACTTTGTAAAGATGTGAGGTGATGGATGTTAACATTGTGGAGATCATTTTGCAATACATACAGATATCAAATCATTATGTGTACACTTTAAACTCAATACAATGTTATATGTCAATTACATTCATTAAAACTGGTGGTGGGGGGGAGCTCTTTGGAACACCTGTCTTTTTTTGTTTGGTTCAATAAATATTTACTAAATGACAGTGTCCAAGGCTGGAAGCTGTGCAGGGTTGACAAAGCCCTGCCCCAGAGGTGCTCACAGTCTGGGAGGGGAGGAAGGGGCTCCACCAGGCAGGCGGCAGCAATGAAATGGAAAAGGAGTCTGGGGAGAAAGTCTACTTCCAGCTGAGGCTGCAGGTATGAGCGGGGACCCAGAGCCACACCTGCGGAGCCAGGCGTTCCTGGCCAAGAGAAAAGCGGGAGTGGGGGCTTCACTGGGCAGGACTCAGGGCATCTGAATTTGACTTGCTCAAGGGTTTGAAAAGAAAGGCTGGAACCTGACCATGGAAGGCCTCAAATTCTCAATTCAACTCTGTTCTGTTGGCGATTAAATCCGCCCTCTTGGATCACAAATCTGGCAACAATGTGGGCTCTGGACTGAGGATGGAAGCCAGGAGGCAGAGACTGCAGATGCAAACCACGTCACAGAGGCCAGAGGGAAAGAAAATTTTCACACAGTGTCCATCAATAGGGAAGCAGCTTAAAAAAAAAAAAAAAGAACAGTACATCCTTCCTACCAACTACTGAGCACCATTAAGAATGGCACAGCTCTGAAGCCATTGGAAATGCCATGAATATTATTAAATAAAATGTACTGTATTATACAGTATAAAACGTGGTTCTGTTTGTGTAAAAGGAGTATTTATATGGGTGTATATGCATAAAGAGCGGAAGATTACGCCGTTTAAAAAACTACTGACAGGGCTTCCCTGGTGGCGCAGTGGTTGAGAGTCCGCCTGCCGATGCAGGGGACACGGGTTCGTGCCCCGGTCCGGGAGGATCCCACATGCCGCGGAGCGGCTGGGCCCGTGAGCCATGGCCGCTGAGCCTGCGCGTCCGGAGCCTGTGCTCTGCAATGGGAGAGGCCACGACAGTGAGAGGCCCGCATACCACAAAAAAAACAAAACAAAAAAAAAACAAAAAAAAAACTACTGACAGTGGTTACTGTTAGGGTGCGTGTGGAGGGAAGGGAGGACCTCAGATTTTTTACATGTTACCCCTGTATGGTCTGACCGTTTTCCACCGAGCATGCATCATTAAAACTGAGGCTATCTCAGGGTAGTAGCCTCAGTTTTAATGATGCATGCTCTAATGGACTTGAGGATATGGGGAGGGGGAAGGGTAAGCTTTGACAAAGCGAGAGAGTGGCATGGACATATATACACTACCAAACGCAAAATAGATAGCTAGTGGGAAGCAGCCGCATGGCACAGGGAGATCAGTTCGGTGCTTTGTGACCACCTGGAGGGGTGGGATAGGGAAGGTTGGGAGGGAGGGAGACACAAGAGGGAAGAGATATGGGAACATATGTATCTGTATAACTGATTCACTTTGTTATAAAGCAGAAACTAACACACCATTGTAAAGCAATTATACTCCAATAAAGATGTAAAAAAAAAACAACTGAGGCTAACAACAGCACCCATGCTGCAAGGTGAGGGCTGCAAAGGGGCACTGCACTTAGTAATTAGGAAGCCTAATTACCAGGACCGCTGGGAGGCAACTCTGTAGGAGGCAGGTTACGGTGAGGCAGGATGACTGGCGGCTCCGTGTGCACTGAAAGGGCAGAGTCCAGGGAACTCAGCTCTGAAAGGAAGTTTAGCTGAAGAAGCTTCATGATGAAGAGAAGCAAAAAAAGGAGGGAAGTAAATTGAGGGGCCTAAGGGATAAGGACAGCTGAGGATGGATTGTTTTTTTCTTTAGGATTTAAATTTACTTTCAGAAAAAGTATGGTTACTTTTTGGCCCTTATGGTATGTCATCAAGCAGTAAAGGGTTATCAAAGACCTACTTTGATTAAAAATAAAAGTGGCTGTAGTTAGGGCTTTGTATGTTGAGGATTGTGTTTCTTTCATGTTTAAGTCCCTTGATATTCATGTTTTCTCTTCCTAATAATAATAAAAATAGCAATAATTTAATATTATTTGTTAAGAAGTGACTGTGTCCAGCACTGTACCACGTAACTCATACATATATTGTCATTTCTTACGATATCCCTACGAGGGGCTATTATTTTATTTTTCCCATTTTACAAATGAAGAAACTTGAGCCTCTGCCCGAGGTCACGCAGCTGGCGAGTGGCATTAATTACAGCCCCACCGACCCTGTCCTGATTTACATCTGAGCCTGAGGAGGCGGGGCGTTCCCAGCCACGCCCCCTCCAGCCTCAGTCTACAGTGGGGAGCGCCGTGTCCGCCTCCCCTTCCAAACACTTTCTGACGATGTCAGGAGAGGCTGGGAAACTGGCTTCTTGTTTTTCCCTGTAGGAGCTCCAGGCCCACCACGGCAGCTTCTCACCATGTCCTTCTAGAAGTGACCCCCAAGAAAAAGAGAAAAAAGGCAGCCCCTCCCTTCTGGGGTTTACCCCCGTGTTCGCCCTCTGTGAGCTTGTGTCCCTTTAGCCCAGGTGAGCCCAAGAGGCGGTGACCAGGACCCCTCGGTGTCCTTCTCAGGATCCTGAGTCTGGAAGGAAGGGGCAGTGGCAGCCAGGCAAGAAGAGAGGAAGGGCATTCCAGGCAGAGGGAGCAGTGTGTGCAAAGGCCTATGGGAGGGCGAGCAGTGACGGTTCAGGGAGGAAGGCGCAGCGCGCTAAGGGGGAGGGCAGGGAATAGGCGTGGGGGGCTGGGTGACAGGGAAGAAGCTGAGGTTTCAGAGCCATCATCCTGCAACACAACCAAGGCTTTTGCGGGGGCAGGATGCACAGTCAGAGGTACTCAAGTGGGGCGGGGAGAGCTGAGGAGAGGCAGAGAGCCTGGGCCCAGCCAGGCAGGATGGAAGGAGTCTACACGCTCAAGGGGCTCGGGAGAGGGGACAGAGGGTCCAAAGAAGAGGGGGAAGGGCAGGAAAGAAACTAACCACTGGACTTGCACATGGAGCCACAGGTGGGGGACCAACCCGATGTGTCCTCTAAGGCTGGAGCTGGCTGATGCCACAGATGCCACTACACAGCCTTCATTCCCTCTGCCTTTTCAGGACACAGCCCCTAGCTGAGGAGTGACTGGGATCTGCAGTGCCCAGGGTGAGTTCCAAGAGCTGCATCACCACTCAAAGGCCCCCCCCACCCCAGATTTATAGGATCCAGTCATAGGAAAGTGGCACCCCTTCATCTCATGAAGGACTAAACCGGAAGGAACACTTCCTGTCAGCAAAGCCCAGGCCCTCCAAGTCCAGGGACCCCCAAAGGGGGTGCAGGGGAGGTGGGCTCACAAGAACAGGCCGCAGTCACTCCTTCCCGCAGCACCGCACAGGCTCGGTAAACATTCTGTGACTGACTGGATGAACAAATACGAATCCCTGACCGCAGGGAAGCGGGGCTCCTCCTCCATTGGGCCCCTTCAGTCCCTCAGGAGCAGGCACCTCAGACCCCCGAGGATACTGAGGGGGGCTCCGTCCCGGCATCTGGGGCCCCTGGGGCTGGGGAAGAGACAAGCACCCAGACAGCTGGGGCGTAACAGAGGGCCGCCCCCTTCCCGGGGCTCCTCTCAGGGGGACACATTGCGAGGATGTTCTGACGGACTTGGGGCTTTGGGGGAAAGCCCCGAAAGCAGAAGTCTCCACCTTCCCTAACACACACTCTGGTGAAGTTCATTTCATGGAGACGCACGGTGGTCTGGTACCTAAGTGCTCAGGCTCAGGAGCCACACCTGAATCTCGCTTTCGCCTCTTTCTAGCCGTGTGTTCTCGCACACACGACTTAACGTCGCCAGTCTGTTGACCGGCAGTGTGTGAGATGGGTGATGACACATCCCAGGGTTGTGAGAGGCGGAAGAGCCTTTGTCCTGCAGTATGCCACACAGCGCCCAGAGCATGCAGAATGGGAGCCACTGCTGTTACCACTTCATCCCTCTGAAGGGTGCCACAGGGTGCCTGTCTAACGCTTAAATGAGTGGTGAATCCACATGAATGCTCTTCTGAGAAGTCCATGGTGCTTCTGAAATCATCTCACCGGCCCAAACCAACCCTACCCTGCAGGCATCAGGAAACCGATGAGATTTCCCTATTGTGAACAATGGGGACCAAGACCCTGGCCTCCTCCTCCCCTGCCTGCACCCTCACCTCGTCCAGGTCAACCCAGCAGAGGACTGGATCTCAGCACTAACCGCAGCTCAGCCGGGCACTATCTCAGCCCTGGCAGCTCACAGAAGGCAAGCGGCTGGAGAAAGGATGACTGGGTGGAGGGGCAGTAAGAAAGCTCTCAGCTCCATGACTCACCAGGATCTGGGCCAGAAGCGCAGGCCATCTGTGCGGCTGACTGGCAGCAGCAGCAAGTACCTGCTGCCTTTCCAAAGGGGCGCCTCCCTCCCTGTCCTTCAGACAGACAGCAGGGTCTGTCCCCACAGCAACCCGTCCTTCAGACAGCAGCGTCTGTCCCCACAGCAAGATCTCCCAAGGTCTCCTCACTCCTGGACCTGGATATCTGATGCCTGGGGCTCCCAGCAACCCTCTTTCCAATCTGCACCTCATTCCTCTGGTCAGAAGCTCCCAGGGGTTCTCCAGGGCTCCCCACCGCCGGCCAGCAAGTTGCTCCCCCACTTTGGCCTCCCGGAAAGCTGGCCAGTTTCCTCTTCGCTCGAGCTTCTCCCCCACCCCACTCAGGAGCTCTCCACCTCAGCCCAGCAAGCTTCCACAGAATCCCCCGCACCGTCCAGGCTGCCTTGCCGGTCTCGCCCTCTCTGCTCCCCTCCCCGCGTCTGCAAAGCCTGGTCCCTCCCAGCCTCCCTCCCGAAGGCCTTGGTGACCCCGTGCCCCACACAGTTTCTTCGGCTTCTCTAAGGACGCAACTTACACCTCCCCTGTACCTTCCCTCCTCCCCAAGTAGTTGGCTCAGCATGGAGCAGTGAAGGATACAAAAATGCATCAACACTGCAATTCACAAAGAGGTCTTCCAGCCACAAGCTTTGCCCGGCACCCCTCTGGGTACTCCACAGCCGGTGGAGAAAAGATGAACTCTGCCATTCCACACCAAGAAGGCGCTGCTGCCCTGCCGCCCCCAAGGGGCTCTGCGGTGCCCCATCCTCTCCCCTACTGGTGGTCAGAAAGCCACCACGTGCACGTCACCCCCAGGGTAAGTTTCACCCCAGCAGCACTGGCCTGCCAAGCCGAATCCTATCTCCCACGAGCACTTCCTGGGGCCATCTGGAGCCCGGTGCTGATAAATTCTTCCCAGTGACCACCTGATTCGTCAGGTACAGGGGGATGAGGAAAGAATTCGGCTAGAAGAGGAGTATTCTGGACAGAGGGAACAGGGCAGGGACAGTACCTGCAACAATTACAACATCCTCTTGCTCAGCTGCTGCTCTGGAGACCAGGCTATCCCCGCCCCACCCCCGTCCTCATCTCCAGCTCCCCTCCATCCACCCCTGCCCACACCTAAGCTTCTCTGGGGTGATCAATGCATTGCCCTGGGGACTGGCCTCTCGGAGGCTATGGGGGATACAAGCCCAGGGACACAGCCTGAGGAAGGGCAAGCGGGGCCTGGAGGAGACGCAGAGGCAGAGGGCCACTCCAGGCATCCTCCCTGACCTGGCCTCTCACCAGACATTTCCAGCTCCCTCTGTCAAAGGCTCCATAGGGGAAAAGGCCGAGTCAGCACTCTGGCCACAGCTCTCCCAGGGCCTGGCTTTACAATGTGCTCTGGGGCTCTTGGAATAGCCATGCTCCTCCACCCCTCCCACCCAGCCTGCCTTCACAGAGGAGTGAGATGCAGGGAGGCAGGGGAACAGCCTGGGTGCCTGGACCTGCAGTGGATAGGGAGGTACTTCCTGGTTTGTGTTTGCCTGACATTCAGTTCCGGGTGGGTCTGGAATTCAGCAGAGGGTCTCTGCCCGGTGTGAATATGCATCACCCGGCCCCCACCTCTCCCATTGGCACAATCGGGCACAATCAGGGCAGATACGTGTCTTGGTCGCCTACATGACGCCATCAGTGGGGCAGGCCAACCCAGCAAGCACTGGCTGTGGCTGGAGGCCCCAGATCCTCCATGGCGCTGTCTGGACTTGGCACAAAACTGCACACGCTGCACTAACTGTCCCCTTTCACTCAGCCCCCTCCCCAAATGAAACATAAAGCAAGACCAAGCTTTACAGGCCCAGCAATGGGGCTGTAATAACCACACTCCCTGGCAGCTCCAGCTCTGACTCCTGCGAGCCCCCCAGGAAGCAGATCTTTCCCTTTCCCTCTGGAATTCCTGGTGAGAGGTCTGTCTGTCCCCACACTTCACTGTCATCCTTTGAAAGACCAGCAGAAAGAATGCACAGCTTCTGGTTTTTGTTTTCTGTCGGGTGGGTTTTTGCATCTTTAGCAGCTTTCTTGCCGCCCAAGATCTGTCCCTTCTGGAGGGGTGCCAGCTTGCCCAGAGCCGCCCACACAACACTACACCACACACACACGCACACCGTGCCCAGCCTGTCGCTGCATCCTCCTGATGGCACAAAACTGCCCCACAGAGCTGCGTTCAACTGGTGCGGATGCCGCATGCCACAGGCTGTCCTTGAAGACAGTGTGGAAAAGAAAATACAAACATCCCCGAGGTGCCGGTAAAGGCAAACAAGCCCTTACGAATAATTCAAAAACAACAGTAATGCATCGGTCCTGGAGCAAAGCAAGGAGCCCGGCCTGGAGCCTCCTCTGGTTTCGTCGGACGCGCCCTGCCTGTCCCCGGGCCCAGGGCAGGGCCGGCGCCGGGTGGTCCCAGAGGGCGGGCGCGGGGGTCCTCCCGGAGTCCGCCCTCTTCCTCCGAGGCGGCTCGAGACCCCCGGGCTCCCCTCCCCCGCCGCCCGCCGCCCGCCACATCTGGTTCCACTCAGGTCCTCCCCCCACCTCCAGGCGCGCTCCTCCTCCCTTCTCCCCCGCTTTCAGAAAAGCGGAAACGATTTTTTAAAACCCAGTCACACACGCACACGCACACGCACACGCACACACACGCACACACACACACACACACACACACACTTCTGGGGGGAAAAAAAAAAAAGGAGGGAAAAGTCGGGAGAGGCCCGCTCCCCGGCGCTCCCCCCGCCCGCCCCCGAAGTTGGCCAAGCTGGCAGCGCCTTACCCGAGAGGGCAGCGGCGGCGGCCCCGGGGCGGCCGAGGTGCAGACCCCCGAGGAGCAGGGCGCAGCGCAGCAGGTGACGAGGCCAGGGCGCGGGGGCCGGCCGGCCGGGCCCCATGCCCGCGGCGTGGCGCTAGGGGACGCAGGGACCGAGGGCGCACAGGCGCGGCGCGCGGTGGCGGCCCCGGCGCTGGGCTGTGGTGACCGCCCGCGAGGGGCTCGCGTCTTCCTCCGGGTCGGGAAGAAGTGATGCCTCCCGGGGCGAGGAGGGGAGGAGGAGGGAAGGAGGCAGGCCGGGCGGAGGGAGGGCGGAGGGAGGAGCGCAGAACCCGGGAGGAGGGTTTGAGGGGCAGAGGGGAAGGGAAGCGGGCAGCGTGGGAGGGAAAGGGGAGGAGGAGCGGGCGGGCGCGGGGCCGGGGCCCGGGCCCGAGAGAGAGCGCCGAGAGGGAGAGGAAGGGGAGGCGGGAGAGAAGGATCCGCGGGGTCGAGGAGGACCCCGGCGTGCACTCTTTCTCTCGCTCTCCGCTTCCCTGTCTCCCCGCCTCGCCTTCCCTCTCTGTCCGGGCCTGGAGCCCCAGACGCTGCGTCACAACTCCCCGGCTGGCGCGGGCGGGGAAGCAACTGCAAAACTTTCAGCAAACTTCACCGCGTGGCGGGACGTGGGCTGCACCGCCCGACTGGGCGGGGCGGCGGCGCGCGGCTGACCCAGGCGGCCAGACCCCGGCCCCTGGCACCCCCTCCGTCCCGCCCCTTTCTGCCCAAGTCTCCAGCCGCCGAGCGTCCGCTACCTCCGCGCCTAGGAGGACCCCCTCCCCCGGTCTGATGGGGAAGGGGCGGAGCCCAGGGCTCGGCCACCCAGGCAAAGATTGGGGGAGGAGGAGGCACGGTCCCTGTGCCCTGTGCGGGAGGGCAAACACTTGCAAGTGTTGTTTTAGCATTTGCGTGTCCCGCGTGTCTGCGTCTCTGGCGCAAAGCGGTGTTAGTGCTTTTGCTAGATGGGGCTGTATCCAGAAACCCAGGTAAAATCCGTCCACTGGACGTCCCGGAAGACAGACATCATCACTCTCACCAGCAACCTGACTGCTGACGGGTCGCAAAGGACCAAATGGAAATTTCATAAAAGAGAAGACAAGCCACAGCTATTTCGTATTATGCAACAGGTCACTGCAGCGCAGAGCACTGAACTGAGAGGATGTTAAGAGTCCAGCCCCACCTCTGATTCCCTGAGCGACCTTGAAAAAGTTACTTGGGACGTCTGGGCTCACAGCCGGCCCGAGACATTTAGACACCCTAATGCGAAGAAGATTCACATTCTCCCACCACGAGTAATCAAATAAAAACACTATGAAACTGTAATATAAATTTTGTTTCCTGTACTGTCCACCTCAGTGCTATTTTTGGAAATAACAGATTCAATGTTTTTTCTTTTTACTACCCTTGCCTTGGGTAAATCTTTCCCCATCGCTGCAATGAGGGTATGGGGCCAAATATGCTCACTAGCTCTTTCCATCCCTGCTGGGCTGAGATTCTTCGCAAATATCGACCTAGAGGCTGCAGGACCCCAAAGTGAGCGCCCACTAAAATCCCCTAGAGTCCCCTGGGAAGATTCCTACTCTCCACACTTTGGCCCTAAAAAATGGTTAGCAGTCAGGCCAGCAAAGCCCTTGGCACTCCACAGCTAGCTTGGGCAGGTCTGACAGACCTAAGTCCCTTCTGGTGACTGCCTTCACTGCCCTTTAGCACATATCTTGATGTGGCATGTCCTGGGATCCCAGCGCTCTGCGGGTTATTGACCACGCTGGGGCTGCCTCCAAGATCATCCTCTTGGTGCCCCCTTTCTCACATTATTTACAAGGGGGTTCAGGATTTGCCAGCTTCAGCTTCAGCTTCAGCTAAGCTGCCCTTTCTTCCTGTCTGAGCAGCTAAAACACAGGAAGCGTCTTCTCTAAGTCATCTGACAGGCTTCTACCTGCTTGCTTATCTCTGGATGTGCTGGCCACAGTTCTCACCAAGGAGTCCCCTTGCTGCTGGAAGGGAACTCGGGCAGGGCTCCCAAGGAGCCCTCCAAATTCTGGAACAGGGTTGGATCTCTCTTCCCCACCAGCCCAAGCAGGTTTGGGCATTCCTCCCACCAGGAGGGCGGAAGCTGACTACCTGACATCACCAGTGAATCACGTGGGTCCAGAAAGTCCACCACTGGCCAGCACGGTGCCCTGAGCACCCAGTACCCAAGAGATGCTCTCATTTCTTCGTTCACCATTCAACAAGCACTGGTGGCTAGCCCTGGGCTAGCTGCTGGGGAACAATGACGAGCAGAGTCGCAGTCCTAGAAGAGTCTTGTTTAGTGGGGAAAATGACACAATTTTTGCCATATTCCAGGCAGAGAAGACTGCCACGAAAGGGCTGAGGAGCACGGAAGTATGTTGCGCTACTAGGAGGGGCAGATGTTTGTTCAAGTCTCTGAGGCCCTGTTCTAGTCTCTGCCGAGGGTGAGGCTTCCTACTCCAGCGTGCCAGGGTTACGCATTGTATTCTGCTGATCGTCTGGGCCCACATCCGTGGCCACCATCTGTCTTAGATCTTCAGCTTGCAGGGCAGAGAGCCAGCGACGTCTGGGCGATTCTCCCTGTGGAGAGTCCAGCCCAGTCCCCCACCGCTTAAAGATCTTGTGCAGGATCAGTTGTCAGTGGAAGGTGGTCACAGTCTGCAGGAGTGTTGGGTGTTGTGAGGAGGTTGGGGCTTTCAGAGGGACCCCCTCATCAGCACCCAGAACCTCATCTACTTCCAAAGAAGGGTCAGTGTCCTCTGTGCCTACTACCTCCTCACCGTTCCTGTTAAAGCTCAAACAGCCATTTGTTGAGGGCCTACTGTGTCCCAGGCATCAGTCAGGGTGCTGGGGACTTAGCCAGTCCAGGAGATTTTTGCCAAGTTGATATTCACTATAATGGAATCGATACTGAGAAATGGCTCTCCCTCAGCAGCAAAGGCACTGTGGGTCTGCTGATCTCATCAGAACCAGTTTAGAGGAAGGAGCACAGACTCTGGAGTCAGAGAGACCTGAGTTAGAATCCTGACCTTCCCAGTTACTTGCTTTGTGACATGCAGTGAGTTACTGAAGCTCTCATTGAGGTCACAATTCATATTTGTAAACGAGGTAGCAATTCCTATCTTGTCCTGAGAATGAAATATTTTGTGCAAAGGGAGGGCATGGCCCCTAAATAAAGACATTCAGGAAACGTCAGTACCCTCCCTGCTTCCCATCTTCCTCTGCTGTTTGGACATCAGGGTTATCTCCCTTACTCCCTACCCTGCACCCTGCCTACCTTTCGACCCCACCCCACCGGCCACGAGAGCTGCACAGGTCAGTTTGATCAGGATTGCAACACGATGTTTTCCTTTGCCTGAGAGAACAAGACAACCTCCCCACCTGCTCTGAACATCTATCTCCATGTTTAACTGTATGTAAAAATGGTGTTCTGAAGTGTAAACTAAACCGGGTAGAAGCAGCTCTCTGCCCGCTTCTGCTGGCCAATAAACACATGTCCAGAAGTAGTGGGACGAGGCCAGGCCTGGGGGTCGGACTTGAGCTGGAATTCCAGTTCAGCCACCCACTATCCAGGTGCCCTCCAGGCAAGTCACTTCCCTTCTGAGTCTCAGGAGCCCTTTGACATACAAGTTATGGGATCATTACTCACTGTGCTTAGGGTTCCTCTTGTATTCGTCTCTTCTTCCCTGGTTCTGGACCTCAGCAGCCTCTCCGGCCAGAGGGTGCCCAGGGGAGCAGAGCCCATGGACACTCCTGGCAGCCGGGCCTACAACAAAAGCTTAGGAGAAAGGAACACAAGGCAGGAAGAACGCAACTGGATGGCCAAGTAGAATAGGAGAACATAAATAAAGGAAAGAGGGACTTCCCTGGTGGTCCAGTGGTTAAGAATCCACCTTCCAATGCAGGGGACGCAGGTTTGATACCTGGTCGGGGAACTAAGATCCCACATGCCACCGGGCAACTAAGCCTGCACGCCCCAACTACTGAGCCCACACGCTCTGGAGCCCACGTGCCACAACTAGAGAGAAGCCTGTGTGCTGCAACTAAGACCCGACGCAGCCAAATAAATATTTTTTAAAAAGAGTTTGATCAACTAAAGGCTCTGGCTAATTAGGTGGCAAAATCTGATGAAAGAAAGAAAAAGAAAGGGAAGAGAAGAGAAAAGAAAAGAAAAAAGAAAAGAAAGACAAGGTCAGTCCTTACCTGAGGCAACTAGGCTAAGGGGGTATGAGCCCCAAGGAGCATCTAAAACTTTCCCCGCCCTGCACCTTTCCAAGCCAGGGGAAAATCTGGCCAAGCCTGGGGCTGGTCTGGGCAGATCCCAACCCTTCCGCCTTCTCCCTGGGCTCCTGCACCTCAAACCCTTGGCTCTCCACTCAGGCAATCTGCCCTTTGAGTCCCCCCTTGTCCGCAGCACTGAGGACCAGAGACGGAAGGAAGAAGGCAGGCTTGGGGTTCAGACACACCCAAGTTTCCAGGTTTGGCTCCACCTCATCCAGCTGCATGATCTTGGGACAGTTAACCTAAAAGAACTATTATTTCTCCCAGGACTTCCCTGGTGGCACAGTGGTTAAGAACCTGCCTGCCAATGCAGGGGACACAGGTTCGAGCCCTGGTCCGGGAAGATCCCACATGCTGCAGAGTGACTAAGCCCACGCGCCACAACTACTGAGCCCGCATGCCACAACTACTGAAGCCCGTGCGCCTACAGCCTGTGCTCTGCAGCAAGAGAAACTACCACGATGAGAAGCCTGCGCACCGCAACGAAGAGTAGCCCCCGCTCACCACAGTTACAGAAGGCCCGCGTGCAGCAACGAAGACCCAACACAGCCAAAAATAAATTTAAAAAAGAAAAAAAAATTTTCTCCAACATCCACATAACTGGGAAAGTTTATGGCTGTCTGTCTTCTCCTGGTCTACCCCATCATGGCCACAAATATAAGCTAAAAACAAGTCTGCCCACTCTCCCTAGGTTCTTTCCTTTACTCCCTCTTATTGGAGGACACTGAGAAGGGCCCTCCACTCCCAAAAGGGCCACTGAGTTTGTATCCTCTCACTTCGAGCCCGAGGCCTGGATTAGAAAACTTCCTTTGAAGGGACTCCAAACCCCAGCTTTTTCTTCCCCAGGGAACAGGAGATAATCACCTCATGACCCCTTCCAGGAAGCAGGGCATGCAGACTTCCTCCCCATCATCTAGTCTGGATGTGCCTCCCAGTTGGAGGAGTCACCACAGTGATGCCCACAGCTAACAGCAGGGCCCCAGAGCAAGCTCAGAGCAGGGGGCTTACAAATCCAATGCCTCCAGGATCCTCACTGGCTCCTGTGTCTCCTCAGGAGGCTTCAGCAGGTCAGAAACAAGCTGGCCAATGGAGGCTTGAGAGAGGGGTAGAGGTTGGCCTGAGGCACCGCCACAAACGGGAGGGGGCGACAGAGCTGAGCTGAAGGATGCAGTTCCCAAAACCTTCCTTCTACTGCCCTGCCCAGCTGGTGCCAGAGCAGGCAGAGAGGGATGTCGCATCACCCTGTCTGCTCTACGGGGCGCTCTCCCAACCTGGAGGTGCAGGGCCTCTTAGCCTGTCTCCTTGCACTGAGGACAGGGCAAGCCAGGAGTCGAGGCCTGCTCTGCTCCACATCTCTGGCTGGGCCAGCAGCTTCTGCATCCCTCTCTTCAAGAGGTCACCTGAGGCTTCACGAGGGAGCTCCTGACTCCCAATTCCCAACTGAGGAAGGACAGGCAGGATGAGGTTTTCTCCAGTCTCCGAACTTGACCCTCCGAATGCAGGGCTGGGCCCAGTTCCTCCCTGATCCTGACCAAAGGCAGAGCCTCCCCTGGCGGAACAGAGCCCCGCATGCAGGTGGCTGCACCCAGCTGGCCCGGCACCCACACTCCAGCTGCAAGAGACTGGCCAGACCCTTCCACAGCCCCCAGCGAAGCAGCAGCAAGCACAGACTGGGGCACCAGTGGCTGGTGACCAGCATTTTTAAGATGAAGTCAAACGGTATCAGTGCACTGCACATGAGCCAAGCTCTAGTCTGGGAAATGTGCGTTGGGTTGAGGTGTTAAGGGTTTCTTTTTGTGGCTTGCCATCAAAGAAATTTGAAAAATACTGCTGTTGAAGACCTGGAACCAGCTACACAGTCTCCCTGGCTGTCCCTGCCCAGCTCCGACCTGCTCACTCCCTGACCAAAGACCTGCATCCAACACACTGCCCCGACCTCCTCCTCGGTCTCTCATCGGTCTCTCACCCCCACCTGTCCAGCCCAACTTCCCCTTCCAGGAACTGTGCTTCAGCAGGCCGACGACCCGGTGTTCCTTTAGCCATGCCCTGGGCTCACACACACACACGACAAGGCAGAGAAGTAAGGGAGAGTTGTTCAAGGTGCTGTGAGAGCCCAGAGAAAGGAAGGCTGCAGGGGACGCTTGAGCTGAGTTTTCAAAGATGCTCAGATGACCAAGTCCTGGAGGCATGAGAGTGCAGGGAGAGATCTAGGCATGACAGACACTTCATGGCAAGAGCACAGAATGGGTGAAGGACCCTTTGCTGCGAACACTGCCCTTCCTCACTCTCTTTCATTGTGCCCATTCTTCAAAGCCCAGTTCAACGCCATCTCCCGAATCCCCAGGCACCTCATCTCACTCTTACGGAATTCATCAGCTCCAAGCTTACATTTATTACATGCAGCTACTATATGATAACGCAGGAGCCAAGTCTGATGTACCTTTTTACATCCCACACAGCCTAGCCCAACGTATTAGAAACAGAAAGCTCTCAAGAGAAGTGTTTTGAGTGGATGCATGAAGTTTAGAGCTGTGACAACTGTAGCTCAGAGTGTGTGAGTGCCTGGCCCAGGGTCGCAGAGCATGCAGTCTTCACTAGGAGCTCCCCTGTTGTCTTGTTTTATCAGATACCAAAACCAGGTCCAGTTTTGTCTGGTTCACGTGGGCTGAGGAGCAGTGTTAGCATTAAGGTTGTGGGGAGGGTTCTGGGTGTCTGTAGATGCGAAGAAGCAATGGCTCCTGAAATTAATTTGTAGGGAAAGACCTTCCTTTTCATGCACGCCCTTCTCTTAGGGCACAGGGCTGAGTCTGACTCTAGGACAGTCTTCCTTCTAGAAACAGGCCAGGGCCCACCTGCACTGGAGGGCCCTCTGTGTCTTGCAGACACCTCTCCAAGGGCCCCTGTGACGCAGAGGAGGCATCTAGCAACACCCTCTCCTTTTTACTTTTTCAGTTGCTGAAAACATCTTTACATCTCTCACCCCCTTCAAGACTTACAGCGACCGTGAGCAGTCAAGGCAAAGGGTCTGATTCCCACTTGTCAGTTAGGACACAGGGACAGGGAGTTACAGAATTTTTCACTGCCTCATCTACAAAGCAAGATGACACGATAAGAGGGCTTAGGGAACCTGAGGCAGGGATGTTCTGGGAAACCATGGCCCCTTCTTCCCACCTAACTTCACTTCTAGCTCAGGACAGCAGAGGCAGGGCTGCTGCCCAAGCCAGCTGGGTCTCCAAGTAGATTTCTAAGGGCTAGCCCTGAGGGAGGGGTTACTCAGTGAAGGGAGCCCCGGGGCAGTGGAACCCAAGATTAGAGAAAGATATGCTTCCGGCTGGGCGCCAAGGTGCAGCCTTCAGCTCCAATGCTCTCTGCCCCAAGATGGCACTCAGAGAATCCACCTCACAAAATGTTCAAGCCTGCAGTCCCTCCCCTTTGATCCTGCTCTACCTACCTACTACCAGTCGCCAAATCAATCTGGGCTTTGGTTTCCTCATATATAACATCAGCGAGATGCTTCTATGAAGCAACACAGCTGAGGAACTTCTCTGCAAAGTAGCAGTGCGAAAGCCCCTTCTGTTTGCTGATACCTCCTTCTGCAGCTCCTCCCCCAAGCTGCCTTGGGGGTGCAAAGGCTGGGACAGCACAGGAGGCCACCACAGTGGCAGGCTGTGCCTGGAGGCCAAGGAGGTTGAGGTTACCACAGTTCTCTGGCCAGGCACTTACCGCCACACCCAGGCCTGACCGGTGGCCTGCCGCTCTCTGACCCCTGCACACCACGTGGTCTCTTGCCCAGCACCACACACGCCCCCTCCGCCGGCCAGCCTGTCTCAGGCCCTGCGAGCTTCCCCAGCACAATAGAGCTCTTTATTCCTTGCCCCTACCATGTCCCAGACCTGCTCCCGGGCCTGCCTGTTTTCCTAGCCTCTGGCAGGTTCCCCCAACCCACCCACAGAGCTTGGCATCGGCCAGAGTCCCACCTCCTCTCCCCACGATCTCTCTGCAACTCTCTCCTCCCCAGAGCCCTTCCAAGGAGCTGCAGATCAGCCCCAGGATCTCCTCAGCCCGGATCCAGATTACCAGGCTGGATTCATAAGCAGACCCAGGTCTCAATCCTCCTGCAGCCCTGGACCCCTCAGATAAAAGAAAAATGTGATAAATTAATTCACAAGAAGGAACTGATGAGTTGTTACGTATATCTTAAGAGAAGGCCAAAGGTAAGAAGCTTTGCCTGAAGGAGTGAATGATTCTTGAGTATACTGTTAGGTACCAAGGCACCAGTATAAGCGTATAAAAGGGCATATAAATGACATCTGGTCCTAGGACAGCCCAGAGCTTAAAGCAGATTTTTATCCCCAACACAAAAAATAAAACAAAGCCACCTCTGTCTTCCAGCTGGGTGAGTTTAGACAAGTCCTGAGAGCCACCCTCCAGCTGCCCCCTTGCTGGGGTGGATGATAAGGTCAGTAGGGCTTGTGACCTTTCAGTGCTTATGCCATCTGGGAGACAGATAATGGGAGGGGGGCAGCTGAGAACATACATTCTTAACAGGTTCCCAGGTGATGCTGATGCTGCTGGACTCGTGGCCACACTGGCCTATAAAACGCCTCCTCCCACACTCAGCCAGAAGCAGTCTTGGATGCAGGGTAAGAGGAGGCTGCTGACCTTGTAGAATAGAGGTTGATATTGAATCTCAAGCAAGAGAGGAAGGCTGCTGAAGGGTCTACATCGTTGCTCCAGACAAAATCTCCTGACAACCTGGACAGTAGAAAGGCTCTGAACCTCAACCAGCAAACCTGGGAGTCTCACTAAATCCTGTGATCTCTGTCAAACCACACTTTCTGATTTCCCTCTTATGTGCCAGGTACTTCAAACACCTTATTTCTACTCCTCACTATAACCATGCCAAGAGATATTCCTGAAGCTTGCAGAAGGCGGATTTGAACCAGACCTAATTCTAAAGCCCAGGCTCTTAACCTCTAGGTGATTCTGCCTTAAGAAACTAAAACAGAACAGCTAGTTTGTGCACCATGTCTCTCTCCCACTTAACCCCACGTGGATTTTAATTACAGACGAAGAGGGCTTGAGTGATTGGAATGATGAGTAATGCAGAGAAGGAAAAGATTCTCAGAAAGCAAAAGATTGCCAAAGGTGGGTCGAGTTAGTTGTAAACTTCGCCTTCTTAGGAGCAAGGAGCTGGACCCAAAGCTTGCTTCTAGCTCTAGGATTCAAGGAGATAACTATGTTTAAGGACAGTTATTTTCTAAATTAAGAAACACAAGAGCTCCTTGACTGCTAATCTTCTCAGCTGGAGGAAACCCTGTCTTTCCTGGACTAGAAAGCAGGCAAGAAACAAACCCTCTAAAAAAGGACAGCAGATGTGTCCAGGTCAGCAGCAGGGTGGGGTGCGTACGGCTCTGACTGGCGATTCTCTATTTAAAGCTGCCCATGTCACGATGGAAGATTCAGAGCCCAAGTCCTTCTCCTCGACCCCTGTATTCCATCCCTTCCTGGGGCCCAGTGCCTTTACCCCTGAATGGTGAGCTCATGGTCATGGCTGGGCCTTCCCCATTCTGTTCATTGCTGTATTCCCACCCACAAGCCTAGCTGTTGGCACATCAGGGGTATAAAACATGTTGCATGAATCCCACACTCCCATCATGCCTGCAACGTCCACTGGGACTCTGCCAGCTGCCAGGATTCCTCTAGCTATACTCTAGGTGGTAAGGGCCCCGTGTGAAGCTGGAGACTAGAGTAAAATCAAGAGGCTGGGAAATCACTTCTTAAAACTTATTTTAATATTTTCCCCACCCCCCAAATTGGGAAAAGCCAACAGTCTGGCTGGATTTAATTACAAATTAGTACACATTTTTCTGTCATTGTTTAAAGTAAATCAACATTGTGGCAATGAGGGATTATCCTTGGAAAAAGTGAAACCCATATTAACAAAATATGTCATGGAAGAACTCCACTTAGTGATTTCACTGGTTACTTACAACTCTAGAAAAGGTCAACATTCTGCATGTTCCCTGGGGCTTATCCATGCAGTGGAAAGAGGCCTTGGCCAGACTCGACCAAGCCCAATCAGCTCCAACCAAGCCCTAGACCCAATAAAAGCAAGAAGAGAGGGCATCCCTTCTTCAAAATGAGGGTAGAAAAGGTAGATCACCAAATAAAGTCCTACAGCTTCACTCATAAGAACTTGGGGGAAAGGAGGCAGGAAGTTAGAGGGAAGTCTTAAAGATGCAGCATTCCTTCATCCTTAAAAGAAAGTTAAAAATTAAACACTTCATTGAATGAGATGGGATCACTGAATGAGAGGGAAGAATAGAGGAACAGAACTTAATTATCTTGAGTAAGTTTAAACATGGTCTCAACTTCATCCATCTTTTCACATATACAGACACCATCCTTTCAGTGTTGTGCTCAACCTTTGAGACCCCATGGGTATTCTGATTAGCAGCCTGAAAGTAATGGTTTTAAAAAAAGGTACGATACACACATGTGTATAAATACATATATTGCAATAAAATCGCTTTGGAAAGCTAGGGGCAACAAGGACTCTGGAGCTGACTTCCTTCCCTTCAGAGTTCCACAGGACAATACATCCGTGAACCTCTCTCCAATATGGAACACTCCAACGTCCCTTAAGATCTCCTGACACTGGGGAGAGTGGGGCAGGTCCACAAAACAAACAAAGGTCCTAGAAAATGTGTCACTACTGGCATTTTTCACATGTAAAAGAAATACTAGTCATGAGTCATTTGAGAGCTCTCTACCCTTCCTGACTGCCCTCCCCCCTGCCTAGGGAACTCAGATGCCTGAATGCTGCATCTTTAAATATTTCTGGCTGAGCCCTTTTGCCACATATGTCAGTAACATTCCAAGCTGGCTACCACATGTTCAGACTCTGGCCTCCTTCCCCCTGTACTGTCGAGTGCTCTGCTGTTTCAAGGGCACAGTGGGGCCATGCAGCTCCCATTTCAGCTCCATCTTCAGTTGATCATACATCTCAGAAACAACCAAATTTTTAAAAAATTAGTTCCAAGAGAATGTTCATATTTGAAATACCTATTTCCTTTGAGATTATTTTTTAACTTCACTCAATGAATCTATTAAAGTGAGTTAGACAAAGTGTGTGTGTGCACATGCACACACAGACACACACACCAGCACACACCCACAAAATTTAGGGGTTTGGAGGTTGTTTCCTGCCAAAAGATCTAACAGAGGAAAGCTTATGTGCTGATCAAGTTTTAATATCACGGTTAACAAGAAATGTACACCATTTAGCAAGCACACACGAGACTGTGGGTGGGACTCCTGATCCCTGGAGCATCGGGCTCCCCGGCCCATTTTCTCCCTACCTTTGGAACAGTTTCAATAGTTACTACATTCAGAGAATCCAAGAGGACTGCATGGACAGATGAACCTTTATTTAAAAAAATAGCACTTCAAATAAATTAAAAGGGACAACCGTCAAGTGTTCAAATTGTGAAGAAATAGCTGAAAACCTAGAGAGACTCCAAGCTGCAGAGTTCTAGCCTCATTCTTTGTCCAATGGCAAAACCCCACACATCTCAGTACTCCCACTCAATTTTTTCCCTACTGAGATGAGGGAAGCAATTGCAAACAGGAGACCAGACGGAGGAGAAAGCTGCATCTGGCTGGAATGAACATTGCCACGTACTTGCTAATACGGGTTTCACTTTATGACCAAATGTATTCTTTCAAAAATAAAAAAGGGGGGAGGGAAGCTGCATGTTTTTAAAAACTGAAGTTATTTAGGGATAAAACACTAACTCTAGTGCCTTTAACAGGCAAGAGCAACTTTTTTTCCTCCGAAGTCAAACACCATCCCCAGCCGAGCCTTTGTGCTACAAGCTTTTCAGGAGATGTTACCTAAACTTTATTAAAAGAAAAGAACAAGTTTAAATATAGACACTGGACTAGCCCAGTCTTGTATTTTCAAGTCCACATTCTTCATCTGAAGCACTGCATCAGGGACCCCCCCCTGAGTCTGCATGTTTTCAAGTTCACAGTACATGGAACCAGTTTTTCTTTTTAATTTTTTCCTCACTCAGAGCAGCCACACGCAGTGGCCGTTGACGCCGGAACCTTGGGCGGGGCCTTTTCCTACGAAGCCTGGCCAGAGTTGCCCAAGGTTTCTCCTCAATGAGAATCGATGCTGTCATGCTCTATGGATGGGAAAAAAAGCAAGAAAATAAAAGCACCTGGTACAGGTTTCATGAGATCCATTTGGATTCGCTATGTTCCAAACCCGCTGCTGAATGCCATTAGTCCACTTTGTGTGTGTTGAACAGTTTGTGGCTAGGAGTGGGTCTCAATTCGAAGAACTGTTATTGGACGCCCCAGAGGTTGATGCAATAGCAGCTCCAGCAGGGCTACTTGTGGAGACCGACTTTCGGATGTGAGGAAGCAAGTAGGGGTCACAGGCCAACTGCTGGACGTCGATGCGGTCCTCCTTTCGGTAGGCCAAGCATCGTCGAATAAACGCCTGAAAGGAAAGTTTCTTGAAGAAGCCTGAAGCAGATGATCCTGGCACCCCAAGAGGGAACCCAGGAGGTTCTGTAGCAGCTGCCAGGGCCCAGAACAAACGTCTCCTAAAGAGAAGGGGCTTTAGGGCCTTGCCTGGAAACCACTAGGCAGACCCAGGAGAGACGTGCCAGACGCAGCATCTCTCTGTGGCCGCTGGTTCCTTCCCCAGCGAAGGTGCCTGAGCCATTCCCGAGGGGGCACGGGGCACGACCTCTAAAGATCTCTGTCCCCAAAGCACAAAGACCAGCGCAAAACTCCCCCTCTCTGCCTCGGCTGATGTGCACGGGCACAGTACAACTTCATAGTTCTGCATCTACAAACCACGGTCTCGTGTGAACTTCCTGAGGAAGTGGAAACTGTAGTTACAAACTATCACCACGTGCAGGGTGAGGAGACCAATACTGACTAACACTGCGGTGTGCCGCAGATGGGTAAATGCTTTCTCGGTGTATCTTATTTTTCCCTGAAAGATCAGCAGGCAAATGATCAGGCACTACTACATCTAAGTAGTAAAGGAAAACCTGAACAGGACTTGTCTCCTCAAGAGTACTGCAGACATAAAAACTTACTGATTCGGAATCCTAATTCACTACCAACATGGAGGTTTCCTTTGTGCTAGGTACGAAGAGCTATGTAGCCTCAGTTTCTACAATTTTAAACACAAAGGCCCTTACGTAGATTATCTGTCTTCTCCTATTTCTTAACCAGACAGTTCTATTTAATCACAGCCTTATAACATAATTCTTTTAAATTGAATCAATTTAAAAAAATCTAAAATATTATCATCCAAAGTCCATCCTTTACATTCGGGTGGTAATGATGCCTGGATGTAGGTCCATTGATCGTAGCAGATGTACCACTCTGGTGCAGGATGCTGACAGGGGGAAGGCTGTGCATCCGCGGATGGGGTGGCTGCGTCAGCAGGGAGTATATGGCAATGCTTTATGTTCCACTCAGTTTTGCTGTGAATCTAAAACTGCTCTGAAAAGTAAAGTCTATTTTAATATATCTAAAACATAAAATGAACTACTGATTTTCTATTTTTTTCATGTTTAATTAATAAAATTCCTGGTTTTTCAAAAGCAAAGACACCTACACATAGTTGCTTTATTAAAGCATTTGGAAAATAACAAATTAACAGAAATGAACATAAGGATCCTTGGCCTTTAAAAATTAAGCTTTCTGGGCTTCCCTGGTGGCGCAGTGGTTGAGAGTCCGCCTGCCAATGCAGGGGACACGGGTTCGTGCCCTGGTCCGGGAAGATCCCACATGCCGCAGAGCGGCTGGGCCTGTGAGCCATGGCCGCTGAGCCTGCGCGTCTAGAGCCTGTGCTCCGCAACGGGAGAGGCCACAACAGTGAGAGGCCTGCGTACCGCAAAAAAAAAAAAAAAAAAAAAAAAAATTAAGCTTTCTTAGTGAGATACCTGGAGCTGGAAGGTTTTCTTGGGATGGACACCAATCAAATAAACTCCTTTTGCCTTGAACTTTCCCTCTACACAGCTTCCAGGGCAGGCTTTTGAAACAGTAATCAGATCACAAAGTTGCCCTGATTAAAACCTTCAACTGCCTTCCATCAGTTTACAATCTATCCTGCTGCCTCTCCTACTACTCTCCCCTCTGCTCAGCCTGCTCTGTGGACCTGCTAAGCTCACACTCACATCTGAGCTTTATTCACTTCTCTCTGCTCAGAATATTCTTCTCCCAAATCTATACATGGCTCCCACCTTCACATCAGTCAAGACTGTTCAAAAAAGTCACTTCATCACTGAGGCCTTCCCCGACCATGGGTTCCCCCCTCTCTACTCCCTTACTCCAATTTGCTTTCTTCAAAACATTTATCACCACCTGAAACGTATTCATTTTTAGTTATTGTTCGTCTCACCTAGTAAAATGTAAACTCCGTAAGTATAGGGACCTTGTCTGTGCAGTTCACTGCCACACAGTCACAGCTCCTTCCATTACCTAGAACAGTGTCTAGTACTTAATAGGCACCCAATAAATGTTTGTTGTGGGAAGAGAGGGGAAGAAGAAGGTAGGGGTTGGACAAATTACCCAGAGAAATAATAGAGAAAGCAAAGCAGACATTTCTGCTGGCCAATGGATCAAAACTTACCTTTGCTTCGGGTGTTACTACTGGCTTTGGCGGGAACTGCACTTCAGTAGCTTTGAGGATAGTATTTTCTTGTAGAATGTCTTGCTGGGACTGGTTATGGCCAAAAGGCTATCATATAAAAACAAAACAAACAAAGGTATGCCTCTGGTTAAAATTAGAGAGAACACAGACTTCCCAGGTGGCACAGTGGTTAGGAATCTGCCTGCCAATGCAGGGGACACGGGTTTGAGCCCTGGTCCGGGAAGATCCCACAGGCCGCGGAGCAACTAAGCCTGTGCGCCACAACTACTGAGCCTGCGCTCTAGAGCCCACAAGCCACAACTACTGAGCCCACGTGCCACAACTACTGAAGCCTGCACGCCTAGAGCTTGTGCTCCGCAACAAGAGAAGCCACCGCAATGAAAAGCTCACACACCACAACCAAGAGTAGCCCCCGCTCACCACAACTAGAGAAAAGCCCACATGCAGCAACGAAGACCTGACGCAACCTTAAATTAATTAATTAATTGAGAGAGAGAACACAATTCAAAACCAAAGAGAAAGGAAAGGAGAAGACACATCTCAACAAGAACTGCTAGAATGAACTTTGGAGATGATCTCCTCTAATTCTCTCATTTTATAGATAATGGATGGAAAGGCTCAGAGCTTAAGTAACTTGCTCAAATTCCAACATCTAGGTTAAGGCAGAGCTGGGACCAGAAGCAGCATCTGCTATATCACAACACCTCTGCTAAGCTTTGCTTACAGCAAAGATAAAGAAGATCCAGAGCAAGAATCAGCAACCTCTTTTGCCCTGAGTGATACCTGTGGGCTTAAGTAATATATATGTGTGCCGCTGACAGACCCGAGACATAGATGAAGAAATGGAAAGGAAGTGAAAGAGGAGAGGGGTACCAACAAAGTGGGGAAAAAACAGAGTCGGGGCTACTCAGTGAGTGGCTTCATCTGTGCCACAAATTGCTATCTTCTAATAAACTCCTAAAAAAATAAGTTCACACCTAGTGTCATCTCTACAGTGTTTCTACTGAGATCACGATTCTTTCTAGATAACCTCTACTACTATTATCAGCAGCACTTCCACAATATCAGAGTATAAATGATAATTAAACCCTATTAGTTCTGAATAGTTTCCCCACATTAGATAGGTACAATAAAGAAACAAACCCAAGGAGAAGTTAAAGAGGAAGCTGAGATCTGAATTAAGAATTTGGTCTGGAGATTGTAATCAAAATATTAGGAGTCTAAGGGAGTTGTAGAACTCCCAAATGGCTTAAACCCACAGCCCAGTGGGGAACGCTAAAACACACAAACACCCCGGTAGCAGAAATAAGAATATAAACATACAACTGGATCCCAATATATACATTTATACAAGATATTATGCTCATAAGGAAAACACAAATGTGACAATTCATTAGATGTAGTTTACCATCTACATTTTTACTTACGCAAATAATATATCACCTTTACCAGAAGTAACAGACAATGAGTACTTTCTGATGTCACCTACCCGGTACAGAAATACAAAGCATGCTTTTATTAATAATAGCTCTAACTAATGGGGTGGTTGGCAATAAGAAGCCTTGCAGATTTTTCAAGTTTCAATTCTTGGGACCCTTAAGAATGGCTCTTGGGAAGACTGTATACTTTAGTAACTATTTTTCCCTGTACATATTATCAGAATCAAAACATAGACTGGATCTGAGAACAGCAAAAAATGCATGTCTTCAACAGCTCCGCAGAATTCATTAGGTGCCCTGGGCCTGAAAATTTCTGCTTATGCATAAAGCTTTTATAATTAAAGTCTGTATTTTCTTCCAACCACAACTTTCAGGATTCCATTCTGTATAACCCAATGTTTAACTCCAAGAGAATAATCCACACAATGCCACCGTGTACATGCACCACCTAAGACAGAAGCCACCACATCCAACTGTCTTCATTACCTTCCTTCCATAAAGACACTGGTAGAAGATCACACCCACTGACCAGACGTCGACTTTATTTGAGATCTTTGGTGGTTCTTTCCCAACCACAAAACACTCTGGTGGTAAATACCTGGGACAAAAGGGAAATAAAAATTCTTAGAAAAAAGACTGTATAAATCTAAGACATTTACAAAAAGGCAAAATAAAGGACCCTGTTAGAAATAAAAATATCTGAATCTTAACAGTTGAAAAGCCAACTTAGACCCATCTGGATAAAGTAGATGAAAAGACACTCTAACTTAAGGAGGCAGCAATGTCCTATTATAAAGCCTTAAAATACATGTTTCTTACTTACGGACAGAGGTGAATATTGTCCCTAGTTCCTACTTTACCCACCCCAGCCTCCTTTCCCAGTGCTGTGCCTAATACAGGTGTCATTCAACAAGTTTATAAAAGGAGAGGGAGCACAAAAGAAGTGCACTCCCTTTTATGACAGCTGCAGCAACAAACATTAAAATACAACTAGAAGTGGTGTGATTTCCTTTCAGGCTGGCAGAAGAAGATGTCTCCAAAATAAATTACTCCTTTAAAAGTCCAAATGAATTCAGGACCCAGTACAAATCTCTGAGGGGAGTGGCTATTCTGTCTTCTTAAGGTAGCCTCTTTTGGAAATCTAGACTAAAAATAACTACAATTATAGTCAATGGTGACATTGAAGTTCATATTATGAAAGGATATTTTACATTCCCTACTTTAAGGTGATCAGGGGCTTATGGGAGACTAACAAATAGTGCATAAAAAGCCAAACAAACTACTAGTTATTAGCCCAACTCAATCCTCATCTGAATTCGTTCCTTCCCCACCCACCCCTGGCCTCTAAAAAGACTAGCTGGACAGCCAACCACACCAAATTGTATGGTGTGGAAGGTAAGTGCCTCTTAGCATTTAGGAAACGAAATAAATATGTTTCTCCTCATTGCCTGGAGTCTTCACCATAGCACAGCTGGAAGGCAGAATTCTGAAGATAACAAATTGATTTCTGCAGATTTCATGCTGGCAAAATCAATTCTGTGAAAAACTATTATAAACCCTGCTGTGCTTCTGGTCTAAAAATCTAAATGTATAGCTGGAAGAGAATCACAAGAGTTGAGGCAGAAAATGTTCAGATGATGGGCTTTTTTTTTTTTTTAAAGAATTTTAGTTTCAGGTTGTTCCTTTTTATTTTTAACAGTCATTTTTAAATAATTAAGACCACTGACCTAGATTATTATTTCACAATGAAAGCTTTTAGCCAAAACACACATTGAAAAGTGAAAATATAGACAGAGAACTCACAAAGGGGGGTGGGGGAGAAAGGCAAAGAAATAAAAATATAGACAAAGAATCTATAAAAAGAACAGCTCTTCCAAATGCCACTAAAACCTCCCTGAACCGTAAGTTTTCATGGTTCTTGATTCTTTAATATACATAACTTAAATATGATCTTGGATAAATAACAAATAGAACCTTGATTCTAAAATGATTTTTTTAATGTACTTATAACTCTTTGGTGGAAGCAGTAGGGAAAAAGTAAGTTCTTGTTTGTGGTGAGGAAGCACAGAGGTTGTTGGACTTCTCCAAATGCAGAGCAATAATTTGGCCAAATAGACACTGTCCCTTAACAGTACAAATCTGGCATATCACTTTCTAGGACTCAGTTTCCCCAACTATAAATGAAGAAATACACTAGTTCTTCACCCAAATAATAAGCATTCTAAGTCCTTATCAAGGACTCTGGGAGGGAGAGTAGAAGACAGTTCTAAGATACTACACTAAATTGTATTTAAAAAACAAACAAAGTTGCATACGCCATCATGATAAAATCCTCATAGAGAAAAATGATTCTCAAGGCCTAGTCTAGGGGTTCCTTATTTAAAAGTAGTATTCCATGTAGAAGAATTCTGGAACAACCAAATGCCGCAAACAATCACTTAAAATCTGTTATGTCCTCCCATTCTATCTATGTGTCTCTGGGACATAATACGAGGATGACATATTGAGGATGGTGATTATAAACACCAATATGGAGACTTTTTAAACCTTCATAGAAACCCATAATATTAATTTTCTCAGTAGCTCCCTCTCTACTTTACTCTTTATTATGAAAAAAAAATCTTCAAATATGATCTAAAGTAGAAAGAATCGTAAACATCATCCAGCTTCAATAATTGTCAAGATGCGGCAAATCTTTGCTCTTATACACCCCTCTCCACCTCCCCCAAACAGATTACTTTGAAGCAAATCCCAAACATTATATATTTTTATTTAAATTCCAACCACTGAATTTTATAGCTTAGCAAATACAGCAATAGGCAGCAATGAGATAATTAATTTAAACATGAAAAATCTTTACCTTTAAAAAAGAACAAGCTATCAAATGAAAAGCTAAAATCCAAGTTCTGGTGAATTTATATAGCAGAGGTATAGACCTGCTTCCAGAATTTCCAACAACAGATATTTTTGTATCATTTACTGACAGGAACCCACAACCACCACCAAGTGAATAAACACTGTAAATGTAGCTTCTATTTTAAACCTAGAATCTCAAAGTTTTAATTTAGGGACTGATTTTCACTATAGGTACCATCTCCACAAACAATACGGAGCAAGGGAAAGTTGAAATTTTGTGTACATGGTGTTTCTAGCAGGATATGATTGAGTCTTTCTTTAATATGATGGGAGTGGTAAGACCAGGACTGACGTCCCCCTCTTCTTTGTCTGTTTCAGATCAACAACCTCATTCCGAGAGAGTCACTAATCTCCTAAGGGCCAGGGCCCTTCAGTCTCAAACATAAGTGACTTGGCCAACTGACCCTGGGGTTTAACAGTATGTATTCCCCCTCCCTTAGTGCTACTGGAGGCTTTCCCATGTTCAGAATTACACATTGCAATGTATGGCTTTGTGTCACCGCCGCAGACGTGAAAAGAAAGCTCTGGTAACATGCCTTTACAATCACAAAGCCAAATGCCTGAGCTGCAGGTATCTTTTATGGTTCTCACTGTCAAAAGTAATACTTGGCAGAGTAGGATAGGGCATAGAACAGGCAGGCAGAGCTAGCTGGGGTGGGGTGGCTGGGGAGTAGATGAGTGACAACAGACGGGAAGAAATGTGGCTCAAAACCTTTTAGAACGTGGCTGCCAGAAATGGACAAATTTTTTGGTAAACCATGCTTGTGTTCTCCTGTTTAGATTTCAAGGGATGCTATGGTTATTTTACGTCCTAATCTTCATCACTCCTTAGTTCTTGAGAGTCCACCATCCTCAGGCAACTCTAAAAACAAATCCCTCATCCCATTAACTCATGAAGAGAGAGACCTGCATTTGAAATTCTGAAAAGAATTTAAGGCCATTCTTTACATACGCATGAGCAACCTCATCCTCTATCTACTCAGTAGGGGCAAACCTACGGAGGAAACAAACAACTCAAACACGTGGCCCCACATAATCTCTTTCTCAATGGTTTTTCAAGAACAGAAAGAAAAATTAAGACAAATTCATGTAAATACAAAGAGTCAAACTGTTGAAAAGACAGTAAATATTTGGAGAGGAAAGTCTACTATGGTATACAGCATTTTTGCCTAAGCAGACAGGATGTAGTTTAATTAATAATTACCAACACTTCAGTATAGCACAGCCACATCTCCATCAGCCAACTTGACAAATCCCCAGGTACCTACCAGTAAGTACCAGCACCTTGTGATGTTAGCTCCATGCCATCCACTGAATTGTAGCTATCATCATCCATGATCTTGGAAAGACCAAAATCTGTGATTTTTATCTCTCCACATGCTGTACCATTTACTAAAAGAATATTACCTAAAAAGATAAAAAACTTCATGAATAAAAAACTTACTAATTAAAATAAACCAAGGTAATAACAGGCAAGAAGAGGACAACTGAACTGAAACTCTTACATATAACAGCAAACATTTAAATCTCTGGAATAAAACGATCTGGACTCTGGATGCTAGGGGAGAGTTGTAAGTGTCTGGCGGCAAATTTCTCTTTTCCAAGAATCACCTGCTTAATGTGCCAAAACCACCACTATGAGCAGTGGAAAAAAATAATTAACTGGCCAAAGTAAAGTATCACTTCTATGGTTGGTCAAAAATAGTGGGAAAGTTACATCCAAACTTTCAGTAAGGATCTCTTAACCACCCTGTTTAGGACAGTAGTTTCGGAGGGGGGGGCGGGGGGAATCAAAGAAAACATACAAGGGAATCTAAGCTAGTACCACAGTGCCACCTACAGCTCCTGGGGCAGGAAAATGTAATGGATTCAGTGACAGAAAACCCCATCACACAATAGCCATCTTTTTAAAAAATCACTTCATTGTGATGAATTTTTTAGTCATTTGAATTATACTAGAAAATTAAAGAATAGTGAATAGTGAGATTTAACATGTAGCTATCAGAAGAGGAAAGCAAAGTTAACAACCGTGCCCACCAGGAGGTAAATGGGAATCTTCCCAACACCTAAGCTCAGCTGGTTAGAGCTGTCTACAGACAACACAGGCAGACTTCTAAGCAACAGCTCAAAATGACAACAGACAGAAGTACGAAGTCTAATTGCTCTCTACTCGACTGGCAACTATCAAAGTTAGATAGTAACCATGAGAAAAGATGGAAAATTCCACTTGGAATTTAATGAAATGGGAGGCGTATGTGTAAAATAATTTGTTAATGTGGGGGGCACTTATCAGAGAGACTTGGAGTAGAGGAACTGCTATGCAGTGTGAGTAATGGGAAAAAAACAAAACTGAGCTTGCCAGAGCAGTTCTTTCTTAATCGGACTGACATCATGAACTGCCCTGGCTCTAAGACAAGGGCATTGTTTCTCCAGAGCATTTAATACAACCCACCCTCCTAATAAACCCAGTGCTGTGTGGCCGGGACTCTCTTATTCCCACTACCCAGGCAATTTAAAGTCAGATGTTATTAGGCCTTCTTGGTCCCCGGCCAAGTCCCCTAACTTTATAAAGTTAAAAATCACTTATAAGACCAAAGCAATACTACCAATACTGTCTCCTAAAAATTAGACATACCTGGTTTGAGGTCATAGTGTATGATGGGAGGTTTTATTTCATTTAAGTACTTTAAAGCATTCACAATCTGCATGATAATGGATCGGGCCTCTTTCTCCGACATTAATTTGTGCTGTTTCAGGTAGAAGTCCAGATCATTTCCCTCACAGTATTCCAATACTGTACAAAACCTAAACATAAATAAACCAACATTTGACCGTGGGGTAAGAGCAAGCAGATTAAGTCTAAACCAGCCCAACTGAAAACGTCAGGTCATTAGCTTCTCACTTCTTTCTTCTTTGCTCCTTAAAATATTCTTCTATTCTTTATTCAGTATTAGCTAACTGAGTGGTTTACTGGAAGAAAACTGCTTACTCTTTTGGTGAAGAGCGTCTGCACCCTTTCTGCTGGAACCTGCTGTGCTGAAGTTCACCCAGGGCATACCTCTCCTTGAATCAAGACTATAACAATACTGACAGGAACCGTAATGTATTTAAGCTAGATACCTCTTTTACTATCTACACAATGCTCCATTTCTAAACAAGCACCTTATGATCAAATACACAATTGTCACTGCAAACATTTTATATGACCTCAAGTGCTGACAGTGAGGAAGAATCTAGGGTTTGCCTAGGTCCCAAGGGCTGGCTGCATACTACCTCTCCTGCCAGATTGACACATACTATGATTTCTCTTTGCTAAACACACAAGGTATAAAAGAGCTTTTTAAAGTACAGTATTGATGGTTCTAACAAATGTATTATTACACAGTATGAGTTTTTTTCTTTCACTTGTAGCAGTATAGCATACAGACCCCAATTTTTTTTTAACATCTTTATTGGAGTATAATTGCTTTACAATGGTGCGTTAGTTTCTGCTTTATAACAAAGTGAATCAGCTATACATATACATATATCCCCATATCTCCTCCCTCTTGGTCTCCCTCCCACCCTCCCTCCCTATCCCACCCCTCTCGGTGGTCACAAAGCACCGAGCTGATCTCCCTGTGCTATGCGGCTGCTTCCCACTAGCTATCTATTTTACATTTGGTAGTGTATATATGTCCATGCCACTCTCTCACTTTGTCCCAGCTTACCCTTCCCCCTCCCTGTGTCCTCAAGTCCATTCTCTACGTCTGCGTCTTTATTCCTGTCCTGCCCCTAGGTTCTTCGGAACCATATATATTTTTTTTAGATTCCATATATATATGTTAGCATACGGCATTTATTTTTCTCTTTCTGACTTACTTCACTCTGTATGACAGTCTCTAGGTCCATCCACCTCACTACAAATAACTCACTTTTGTTTCTTTTTATGGCTGAGTAATATTCCATTGTATATATATCATACAGACCCAAATTTAAAACTACATACCATTCGTGCCACTAAGGGTCATGTGTCTATCTTCCAAGGCAGTTATAAGCTAAAGGAAGGCTTCCTGAGAGATGAATACCTTTTAAACTATTCTAAGCTGTGACAATATGGGTAAATCACTCAGGGTCTAGCTGGGAAATAAAAACCAGTATTTATAACAGAGGGGCTTTAATTCAGGGAACTAATCCCAGAAATGACGGAAGAGCTGAGAAGACAAAGTGGCCAGTGAGCACCCCAGAAATCATCTAGAGCAGGAAGGCATTAGCACCCTAAGGCCAGAGGGCCAAAGGGAGGAGGGTGGTGCAACCAGAACCAGACTCACCAAGGGAAACTGCAACCACAGCTGGGCGGAGGGGTCTCCACCCACCACCACCTATCTCCCCATTGGCTGAACCCCACTGAATAACAACTGACAAAGGAGCCTGGTAAACACACCCTGCAAGGGCCAACTCAGCTAAGATTAAAGAGGCGCAGGACTAGCACTATGGGGCTCTGGGCAGTTTGAGGCCTTCACAAAGCACAGCAACAAAATGCGGACACACACAGTCCTGTGGGATCCCCAAACTGAACAACAGCTCATGCTTCTTATGAAACATAGCATGTCCTAGCATGCTAGCACCCTATCTGAGAAAATATGCCTAAAATTTATAGATTCTCTGATCTGATATGCTGAAATCTGAGGCAAAGACTCTCATGCTTAGTGAATTTATTCTGGACCCAATGCAAGCTGAAAATAAAATCTCACTTTTAATACCCAAACAACTCTCAGAAGACTTTCTAAAACAATGGTCTGACTTACTTTTGATAAAAATTCACCATACACACAACAGGAAGAACAAAGTAAACAACTTAACAATAGCATAGAATCAACTCAATTTCTCAGATTAGTTAAAAGTGTGTATACAATTCAAAACAGCAGATAATCCGAGTCATTATATTTATTTTTGAAACGGTTTTTGTACTTACATTTGGGGGTGCGTGTGTGTGTGTGTGTGTGTGTGTGTGTGTGTCCTTCCTAGTATTCAAGGAACTTACTGAAAGCAAAACAGTAAGCCACCCTGTGGAAACCTGCTAACTACAGTGGGGTTTTCTGAACCCCACTCCATGCTACACACATGGCTGTGCTGGGTGCACCCGACTGGAAAGGGGAAATCCCTGAGTGGATGTTTCCAAAGGGAATTATGGTCTCCCTTTGGGGCCACTTCTAAATGTCGGCCGGCTCTCTGTGCAGCAACCTCTGAGACAGTTGCTGTCTGGAACAGGCTGAACAGCCTGAGAGGTGGAGGGAAACACTTGTGGGCCAGACCTAGGTATGTTCTCCTGATTCATTTCAGACTCCAACAGAAAATGTCTCCAAATGCTGAAATATTTCTAAACTCCTGGATAAACCGAGAGGTCTAGAGCTTACCTATACCAAGTAATGAAATACAACAATGCCTACGGTTATTAAAGATCTCAGACAAGTCACTTAACTTCCCTGGTCCTCAAATCTCCACCTACAAAGTGAGAGGGCTGGACCGAAATCCCTATAAGCCTCTGAACCAACTTATATTTCAGGATGCAGCACTGGGCTACGCCACATTCATTCTCATTGTGCAATAAAGGCGCACCGCTGGCACGCCTTTAAGAGGCCCATCAGTGCCCATCAGGATGGGGCAGAGACTCTCCTGACTGCTGCTTCTCGCTGGTATGCCGGCACCAATTTGTGCCCGTTTCTGAGAGCTGATAGATTTTCAGGACTTTCGTGAGCTGGCTTTTAAGCCACTGGTAGGATGAATGGAAACAAAAGGTAGTGTATCCATACAATGGAATATATCCAGTCATAAAAAGGAAGTACTGATACATGACACAAGAAGAACCTTGAAAAAACACCATGCTAAGTGAAAGAAGCCAGTCACAGAAGGTCACATACTATATGATCCATTCATATGAAAGTCCAGAATAGCAAATCTACAGGTACAAAAAGTAGATTAGCGGCTGCTTACGGCAGGGAGTGGGGCTGGAAGAATAGGGGGACGATAGCATAAGGTTCAGGGTTTCTTTCTGAGGTGGTGAAAATGTTCTAAAATTGACTACGGTGATGGCTGCAACGTACATATCTGTGAATACACTAAAAACCACTGAACTGTATACTTTTAAATGGGTGAACTGTATGTATGTAAACATGTATCGATAAAGCTGCTTTTTTTTTTTAATGGGACATGTTCAGAATATTTATACCACAGAAATTGGCAAACAGTACAAATCAGCCCTATGCCTCTCCCCACCAAGCTGGTTGTTAAACATTTACCAGCACACAACAGCACACACCCTGTGGCCAAGAGACGTCTTGCTGGCCCAAATCTGAATTCAAATATGATCATTTGCCCATAAGTATATTTGGTCCCCTCAGAGAGCATTTCCTGGACCCAGATTTAAACTCTATTCCATGAGTAGTCAACACACTGCAAGAAAATATTATCTGCTAAGCTAAAATGGCATAGCACTTACGAGTCAGTGTCCAGTGAAAAGTAATCATACAGTTTAACTATTCTGGGATGATCCAGTTCTTTGTGAATCCGGTACTCCCTACATGCATGCCTGTAAACAAAATGGAAAATTAACATTTTGCATTTTGGCCTGTCTCTTAGAACTCTTCCAGGATACTCCTAATTTATTCTCTCACTTCTCCATTGTTCCCGAACATTCATTCCATTCAGGTCCATCTAGTCCCCTGATCTTTCTTCATCTTATTTTCTCTACCAGTATCTACCAAGCTGTTGAGAAAATAGTAGGTGCTAACCTTTTATCCCTTTCGAGTTCATTCTATGGTAATCTCTTTTATATTTATACCCAAATATCAGAACTTTAAAAATTATAAAGACAGCATTCTTTTCTTTCCTCTAAAGCTGATATTTTCTATCTATAAATGTTACATATCCTGGGGTTACATCAAGGGGATCAATGTTAGCATGTAAATTCACTGGGTAAAAGGATTACCTGTTAGAAAAGGCAATTAGCAGTGCTTTGTATTTGTTTGTTTTTAAATCCTACTCCTTACAAAAAGAAATTTAAAAGACTATCAGCTTTACTTTCTTTTAAGAAAATGTTAATTTGATCAAAAGTTTGAAATTATGGAAACCCTAGTTTTCTTATAACAAGAATATATATATATATGTATGTATGTATGTATTAGCATCTTTCTTCTTTAGTACTTTTCCAATTTAAAATTATTTAGTAAGATTAGGAACAAAAATGTACGATATAATCTGGCAAATTCATATACTGAATTTTAAAAGAGTAACATTTAGTTCTCACTTACAAAGAGAGTAATAGGATATTATTACATTTTAAGTAATCTAGCACCATTTAGTTTGGGGCATTTTGTTGTAAGACAAGAGTCAGAAAAGGGAAACTTTCCATAGTATGATTAAAAAAAAGTGTGTTATTTTCTGAAATGTACTCTAGCATATCAAAAATACACAGAAAGTACTCAACCAAAGAAAAGCTGAGGAACGACTAGGGGAAGAGGGAGGGGAAGGATAGGAATCTAAAAGTAATTAAATATTCTTCCCCAATGGAAATTTGTCTGACTAGGCTTATTTTTCAAGTGGCCATTTTTGGCAGTTTTTGCTTCTTCTGATGCTTAATTTCATCAGCATCTTTATGTCTTTCTGAAAAGAAAAAACTTTCCAGCACTGAGGCAGAGTAGCGTTAGAACACAGGAGGCACTGGGATCAAGAAACCAGGCTTTGAGTCTGAGCTCCATGATGCCCCCTCTCCGGCCTTGTGGGCCTGCACCATCACGGCAGTGGACTGGAAGTTTTAAAGGGAGCTCCCTAGATTTGGATGCCTCCAAAGAGAAGCTAAGCAAACGTAGCTTTGACCCAACCCCCCATCCCACCAAAGCAGCTCCACACTGTCCTTTTTCACATATCAAGATTCCACGGGTAGTGCAGTGATTAAGAATCCGCCTGCCAATGCAGGGGACACAGGTTCAAGCCCTGGTCCAGGAGGATCCCACATGCCGCGGAGCAACTAAGCCCCTGAGCCACAACTACTGAGCCTGCGCTCTAGAGGCCGCAAGCCACAACTACTGAAGCCCGCGCGCCTAGACCCCACACTCCCCCACAAGAGAAGCCACTGCAATGAGAAGCCTGCACACTGCAACAGAGTAGCCCCTGCTCGCCGCAACTAGAGAAAGCCTGCGCGTAGCAACGCAGCCCCCCCCCCCCACAAAAAAGAGTATACTAACTACTTCAGATACAATTATTTCTGTGGATAACTTTATATGAAGTTTTTCCTACCATAAAGTTCTTAATATGCTATTTTGGGGAGTTAAAGAAATCGAGTAATACCTATTAATGCTTTGATAATGCAAAAGTAAAACAATCAGTTTACTTTGTGTTTGTGGGGAGAGGAGAGGAAAGGGGGTATAGAACAGAACTCAAAAATAAACAATAGAACAACCTTCTATTTTCTTTGAATTTTTCCTTCTTTTTTACCCAAATAAATGTTCTGATTCCAGATGGGGCTTGGAAGTCATCCCCACAAAGCGAAAAGCAATCAAAAGACCTTACTATGGAGGGTAACAGTAGCATTTTCGTATTTCATAATGTTACCACAACACTGAAGTGTACTACTTTTCAGTTTAACACTGAAGTTTTGAAGCACTCTCTAAAATCTGTTTGGTGCCTGATATAAGCCTCCTTAATTTAAGTTCAAGGGAGTTAATAACATTTTGCTAATTCACTATTATTTGTAGCCTGAAATTCATCAGTATGATTTCATATCAGTTAGCAAGCAAAATCTTTCAAAGAAAGGTGGAAGTGCTTTAAGAATTTCCCCTCAAGGATGAAGAGGTCACAACAACTTTGCACACCCCCTCCCCAGTGTGTCTGTCAACTGGGAAACAGCTCCTGCCCAGATGGCTCCACAGAAGGTGCTCAGGAGTCAGGACTCCCGCCTTGGTGAGGAAACAAAGAATAGGAGGGCACCACTGCGAACCACAGCTGAACCGGCACAGAACTCAGAAAAACGAGACTGTCCCCTTCACTTGCTCTGTGACTCCATCTGGTAGACAAATGTGAAAAGAGAACCAATCTACACCCGTCAGGACTCAAAACAGCTTGCCAAATGTGTCAAGGAGGTGCATGGTCCTGACTTCAACCCCTCACTGCTTCAAAAGGCTACAGTGGGGGCTTCCCTGGTGGCGCAGTGGTTGAGAGTCCGCCTGCCGATGCAGGGAACACGGGTTCGTGCCCCGGTCCGGGAAGATCCCACATGCCGCGGAGCGGCTGGGCCCGTGAGCCATGGCCGCTGAGCCTGCGCATTCGGAGCCTGTGCTCCGCAACGGGAGAGGCCACAACAGTGAGAAGCCCGCGTACCGCAAAAAAAAAAAAAAAAAAAAAAAAAGGCTACAGTGAGCACAACCCCACCTGCAGTCACTACAGTATTCGACACCAGCGTTCTCTTTAAGATCAGCCTGAAAGCTGGATACTGAGACTAGGTAAAATCTGTATAAGTCTCTGCACAGGAACTACTTCCTCAAGGTTGACCAAGGTTGTCCCCTCGTAGAGTCAGCTGGTTTGGAGCGGGCAGTGCACACAAGCTGCGGCACAGGCTCCGAGGATAGCTGAAGGGTATTTTGAAAGAGATGCAGGAACTGTTCCTATACCCTTAGGTACTCTGAGTCTCAATATAATAAGGACATTTCTCACAGTTTTTCTAACTGGTCAGAATAACATGTGGTTTCCTTCTCTCAAGTGCTCCCTGGCATTCGCTGCCGCGTGCTATTCGTCCCTGCATGTCAAATGCCTGGAATGTACTTATAATAATGTAACTGCTCCTCAGAAGCATCTGGACTGCAGCTGCCTCTCACATAAGGGACGCATGAGGGGTGCCATGCACAGAGCACACATCATCCACTTTCCTACCTCTGCTAAGTCCCACTTCTCTTAATGCCACAGGAACCTTCTCTCCCCGAGTGCTGAGCACCACTGCCAATCTGCATGGAACAGCAAGAGTTCCCAGGTCCCGGATGAACAGTAGGTATAGAGCAGGAGTTGCCTTGCTCCATGCCTGAAGAATGGGTTGATGATGTAGAAATGTTTTATTTTTCCACTAAGACTTAGAAGCTAACTAAAAGTTGGCTAAAGTCCACTGCCTTTTTCCCTCCAAAGTACTATTTATAGGAAAAAAAAAAACAAAACTGCTTTTATAGAAAGGAGGTAGACTGCTTTACATCAAAAGGGGCTGTTTCCTCCTTTCAGGGGTAGGACATGTCTAATGTAGTATTTGTACCTACAACAAGGAAACAATATTAAACCCAGTGGGGATCCTAACAGCAAATTAAGTCTGCATGGCCTCCAAAGCAAGTGAACCATGAACTCCAATGTTCTGAAGCTCAGAGGAGAGACAGGCAAGGCCTGACATCAGTGGAACAAAGACATTCACACCCGCTCATGTGATAACTATTCATTCTAGAGAGCCACTCTCTCACCCCGTACCCCAGGCACAGATGGGGGCCACCGTGAGTGGCATTCTGAAGAGGGGAAAGCACAGCGAGCTGGACGCTGAAGACCAAGAACTCTGAGATGGGCAAACTATGATGGGGAAGGTGAGCTCAGCACTGAGGGCCTGAACAAGTCAAACAAGTACCACCGAGGCACACCAGGCGCCCCACATTGTCTCCTTTACGACGAGGTGACTGAAGCAGCAGACAAAGCCCCACCCGGAGCTCCCCAGGGTCCCCAGACCACTGAAGAACACTCTCACATCTGGTTTCTACAGACAAGCAACAATAATTTCTGAGGCTTTACTTGTTTATTATAGCTAATTTTAGATGCTCAATGGAAGGGGATGGTTAAACCCACTGGCTTTGGATTAAGGGAAGTCTAGATTTAAATACCAGCTCAGCCATTTCTTAACTGTTACTCAAATTCTTTAAGTATCAGTTTCCTTAGCAGTAAGATGGAAAATTTATTCACTCTCCTAGGACAGTTATGAGGATTAAATGAAACAACAACAACAATGCATGTAAAGCTCTTAACACAGTGCTCAAACTACAGCTATTATTACTAAACTTTGAAAAATCAGACAGTCTAATATCACTTACTTGTGGTAATTCTCCTTTTTCTCATCTCTCCAGTTTTTATTTAACTGGTGAATTTTCACAGCTACATATCTTTGTTCTGTTAGATCAAATGCCTATAAAGAAAAGGAATAAATTACATTCTGGATAATGCTAACGAGAATTACAGGCAACTGACTTGAAGCTTCTGTTTAACAGACCAACATACTCAAAGTCCAAAATGCATTATTAAACAACAACAACAGCGGACAACACAACATACACTTGTTTCAGAGTTGCAATCATCTTTCTTGAAACTTGTGATCAGATAATTTAGAAGTCTCCAGACGCACTGGCACCAAAGGGTTTAGAAAATAAAACCAAGCATACACCACAAACAGAAAGACAGCCCATGCCTTAACAGTCACTTCTAAACAATTCTCTTTCTGGACATCACCTACCTTATTTGGGACCTTTCTTCCCTAAGCTGGCTCTCATCCCTCAGCTGACGCTGGGACCTGACATTCTTCAACAGTAAGTCCTGCCACTTTTTTTTTTTTTTTAAGATTTTTTAATAGGCTTTATTTTTAGAGCAGTTTTAGGTTCAGAGGTCCTGCCACTTTTGAAATGCTAGGGACATAGATTATCTGCCTCCTTGAGAAAGAAACCCCCAGGATACACCTCTTTGCTAAATTTACTTAATCCCACCCCTATATACTGGATAAATAAAAAGCAATTTTGGATCGCAACAATGTCTGAAGTTAGTCACACCAAATCGCTTCTCCAGCACTGTCCAAAGAAAGGGACATACTTTCCCCAAAGACCACCACTGCTGGCAAGTTCCACATCAGCTAGGTAGTGCTATATTATGGGGTGAAAAAAGGTAACGGATAGATTTTCGAAGATGCCTGGTGTAAATCACAATTTGAAAAAAAGTAAGTAGCATTTTACAATAGATTTCCCCAATACAAAAGAATTTACTGAGGAACTCTTTTAGAATGAATAGTTCTTCCTAGGTTTTAAAGTTCAGATTAAAAACTTACTACTCCAGTTTCAACACTATTACCACCTATCTGTCAGTTTCCACAAATGTTTGAACAGATGAAGGCAACAGGCACAGGATATACAGTCCATGAATAGCGGTGATTACCGTTCTACAGACCTTTTAAAGATGTAAGCTACCTCTAAGAAAGCACAGGATACAAGAGAGGCCTGATTATAAAAGAAACTTCTAATTTATACCAAATTTAAACCAGTATTTTTTAAATATAAAAACCATTCAATTCAAACAGAATATCTTATTTCACAGAAATGGAAACTTTTGAACTCTATTTTTCTTACAGAGTCTGAATGAAGTCCACCTGTATGCATGTATCCATCATGGCCATAAGAGAATCATTTCAAGCTATTAAAAGCCAGATTAAATACCACCTAATTTGTAAGAGCACTAATGAACTACAAGTGTCATTTTCTCCAATTACCAAACCCTATTTCTGAATCCAAGGCACTGTGATCCACCACTAATCTAAGAAGGGCTTCTGGAGAGCGGAGAACAGCAAAAGAATAACTACATTAATGAACACATCATTGTCAGAGGCATTCAGATTTCAGAAGTGTTAAAATGTCTGAAGGATACATTAGGAAAAAATATGAAGAAATCACTAACAAGTAACTGGGAAGCCCCAAGAACCAATTTTGATGATTTTAAAAACGGAATAGTCCCACTTCTGGGAATATAGCCAAAAGAACTGAAAGCAGGGTCTCAAAGAGATATTTGCATATGCATGTTCAAAGCAGCACTATTCACAACAGACCAGAGGAGGAAGCAACCCAAATGTCCACTGACAGATGAATGGATAAAGAAAATGAAGTATATACATACAACTGAGGGTTATTCAGCCTTAAAAAGAAGAAAATCTTGTCACATGCTTCAACATGGATGAACTTTGAGAACATTATGCTAAGTGAAATAAACCAGTCACAAAAAGACAGACACTGTGTGAGTCCACTCGTATGAGTTAACTAAAAGAAATCAAATTAATAAAAACAGAAAGCAGAATTGTGGCTACCAGCGGCTGGGGAGAGAAGGAAAAGGAGAGCTGTTGATTAGTGGGTAGAACTTCAGTTCTGCAAGATGAAAAAGTTCTGGAGATCTGTTTCACAACAACATGAACATACCTACTACTACTGAACTATACACTTAAAAAATGTTAAATTGGTAAATTTTATGCTATGTGTTCTTTATCACAATCAAAAAAGTTACCAAAAATAAAAAATAAACTAAGTATATGACTCAAGAATGAACACAAAGAAAGCAGAAAGAAAGAAGGAAGGTTTGAAAGCAGAAGTTAATGAAATAGACAACAAATCAAATAGTAGATCCGATCAACAAAAATAAAAAGTTAATCTCCAGAGGAAAAAAGAAACATTGACTAATCTCTGGCCTATCAGTCAAGAGATACAAAAATAAACATTTCATAAGAGAAGAGAAATAACTAAGGTATGCACGATATTTTTAAATCAAGATGAAATAGGATGATTTTTCAGAAAAAATGAATTACCAAAACTGACTTAAGGAGGGGGAAAAAATCTGAATAGCTCGATATTTGTAGAAGGAATTGAAAAGGTTGTCAAATAGTTTTCCTCTAAAATGACACCTACCCAGGTGATTTTATGATTTAGCTCTAACAAACTTTCAAGTAGCCAACATGTAATGCAAAGCATTCCAGAACATGGGAAAAGGGTAATTTCACAACTCATTCTAGGATAACTATGACATCAAAGCTAGACAATGCTGCTTGCACATAGAAGACAACTATAAGCCAGCCCCACTTATGATCACAGATTAAAAATACGAGCAGAATATTAGAAAATCAAACCCAGCAGTACACTAGAAATATGCTTATAGTTCTGGAAATGGAAAGTGATGATGTTTCACAACATTGTGAACGTACTTAATGCCACTGAATTGTACACTTAAAAATGGTTAAAATGGCAAATTTTGTGTGTACATCATCACAAGAAAAAATTAACATTAAAAAAAGGGAAAACAGTAGAACTAGTTTTTATCTGAAATAAAAACTAATTATTTTACTCAAAAGATTTCCTATATAAAAACTCATATGGGCATAATATAAATCATTAACAGTGAAGGTTACACCTTAGAAAAGAGAGAATTACCAGGGTCATGCAGTAAAGACCACTTAATAAACCAATTCAGCATTTAAAAGCCAGGTGCCAGAAACATCTAGAGAAATTCAAGGAGGCTGTGACTGGTGAACATGTTATGTATCTACAAGTATATTTAAAACAGGCCGAATTCCTCATCTAGGGAAAATCAACTGGAGGCTTCGTATTAGTAGCCTGTTCTTTGCTGGCCCGACTGAAGTACTGGAAGCCAGGACAATCCTTCAGAACACCAGTGCTACTAAACACTCTGACTTAGAAGATGGGAACATTTTAAAAGCAAAAATCAGGTTTTCAAAGAATTAACTTTTTAACCATCCATTTTGTAAAAACAAAACAAAAACTTATGAGAATAAAAGTAACACTCATCTCTAACAAATACAGATGAGGCAGAAAGATTCCATTATCCAGAAATGAGTGTTGTTTTCCCTTCCTGTTTTTTCTTTTAAAATCTGTAATTATTTACTTTTCAAACTTGAAAACAGGGTAAAATATTGAATCCTGCTTTAGTCAACAAGTTTACTGGAAGTAGTTCTCCCAAAGATACAGGTTCTTAAAAGTTTTTGGAATTTCAACCAATAGATATCAACCCAGAGTTATATCACTATTCTAAATGATCTCCAAGTTTGTAATAACCAATAATTTAACCCTCAGTCCCTGTACGAAGTTCCTCATACTTACCTTGTAAACTTCACTGAAACCTCCTCTACCCAAAAGATGTAACAACAAATATCTGTCATTTAGCGTTGGATGATCTTTAAATCTGTGGAAACAGCAGATAGATAACAACATCCTGAGGTCAAGGACTACACAATTTTCCATGTTTGCAAAATCTCCAGAATACCTAACATGTTATACACATGATTACAGATGCTGCCAACAGTTTGGCAATCATCACAATATAGCTAATTCTGAGCCTAAAATAAGTTCTACAGTTCAAAGAGACAGCATAATTACAATGAACAGCATTAGCTGTGGAGTCATGAGACACAGGTGCCAGTCTCAGCACAGCCACAATTAGACTAGTGACCTTTGTTGACTTCCCTCCCTTTCTGCCCTGCTGTAAAGGTGGAGGGCGGGAGCGGGGAGGAGATAACACTAGATCAGGGATTTTCAAACTGTGCTACTCGGGTCCTCCAAACCATTCAAGAACCACTCGTTCCCACCATTCCACAACTACATACAATAAAATTCCAAGATAGTTTACACGGCCTTTAAGACAGATTTCATTATAAAGTGAGTCACATGTTCTACGTGCATTCATTTTCTCTCTTTAAGTCTTCATGATATAACTGTTTTCCCCATATAGGATTCCACTTCTAACAATGAGACAAAGAAATGAGAGACTCTGGCAAAAATAACTTTTCGATTATTTCTACCTAGTTCCTCATCAGCCCCACTAATATTCCTGAAATTACTTTATTTTGATTTTGAGACAGTGGCATGCCTGTGGAGAGAGGTGGTATTACTGCATGGGAGTTAGCTGTGGAGTCAGATCCACATTTCAACTCTTTGTTTGGTCACACTAGTCCCTGGACAAGTTAACTTAATTTGTCTAAGCCCGTTTCCAGATCTATGTATTGAAGATGACCTACCTCATTAGGCTATTGTGACAGTTAAGTGATAGAACACAGGAACACTTAGCGCTCTGCCTGACACAGAGAGTGTGCAGTAATGGTAGCTGCTGTTGCTTGCCACTTTACAGAAAGCAAAGTCCATGGCTCACTCTGGTCAAACAAAAATACACAAGCTGTAGCCATGCCCAAACCCCCATGTTTTAGAGTCAGAAAAATGTGGGAAAAGAAAGGATTATGGTTAGAAGCCATTTCCCACTTGCAATCTACTTTTCACAGTTTCAGCTCCTTAAATGACTTACAAACAAAGATGGGCATTTATCTATAATTAATGTGCTGAACTTAAGAGAGTCTTTCTTAAAAATCTCAACACTTAAATGGCCCATAAAGGTAATTCAGAAACCGAATGTCATCTCAACCCAGTAATCTTTCCACAACACCACACTGCCATCCCATGTTTCCCTTTAGTAAGGCTCTGAGGGTAAATCTGAATACACAGTGTATCTAAACCATTTGCGACTACAAAGTTGTATTGTTTTAGTGACCTCTACTTGTGTAAAAATGCTATAATATATGTATAGATGTATACTTAATATATAAACCTAATATATTTATATGTATTTAAACTAACGCAAATCAAAATTTTATTCATAAAACTGTATTACACCCACAACAGAGCTAAATACACAGTGGAATGGTTTACCAAATTTACATTAAGCAAAAATATCATTCTAGACCATTCATGTCAGAAAGTGCTCAGCAATCTCCAACCCAACATACTCCCAAGTTGCTTACTGTGAATTATCTTCATTATGTATCCTTTTTAGTTCCCTGATATGTAGATTTCTAACCCTTTCTAGCCTTTCCAGCTCTGCCTGGATCTCTGCTTCCTCCTAAAGTGAAAAAGAAAGAAACAGCTCAGAACACAGGAAAGTTTACCGTTTCGGAATCTCATTTCAAAAACAAAAGCAGACATTTCTCTTATGAAAAGCTAAGAAGTTTTACTTTGAAAAAGATGTTTTTAAGAACTAGAATTTTAATCATAAAAACGAGCCCACAGCAAAACAGTAAATAAAATTGAAATCATAGAAGTACAGCAGGAAAAGTGAAAGTCTTCTGTCCACCTCCAGCCATGCCCACTCCCCAGATATAATCACTGTTAAGTTTCTTGTGTAAGTTTCCAGAAATATTTTGTGTGTATACATATAAGGCATGCAATCTGTTTTTTCCTCTTTTTTAAAAAACAAAAATCACGTTCTCTATCTGGTTCTGTTCTGTAAGGAGGGATTATACTTGGTGCCTTAAGTTCCACCGATTTAACAGGATCTGAGAAAGGGGAGGAGACGACAAACACACACCAACAGCAATTTATTAGACACTTACTTATCATCTTCAGAATAAGCAGCATCCACCAAAAAGTACAGGCTGCTGAATTTTTTTTTTTTTGCGGTACGCGGGCCTCTCACTGCTGTGGCCTCTCCCGTTGCGGAGCACGGGCTCTGGACGCGCAGGCCCAGCGGCCATGGCTCACGGGCCCAGCCGCTCCGCGGCATGTGGGATCCTCCCGGACCGGGGCACGAACCCGTGTCCCCTGCATCGGCAGGCGGACTCTCAACCACTGCGCCACCAGGGAAGCCCACAGGCTGCTGAATGTAAGAGATGAGTGACCTACATCTAAGATACCTCCATGAACACTCAATAACAACTTCTGTGCAGCTGCCTTTGTGTTTCAATATGGTTGGTGCAAGACCTTCTCTTCTTAGCCAGTTTAGCAAGAGATAAGAGCTGCTATGTGATTTAAAACATCACAATAATTTAAATATCAATTTTAGAACCATCTGCTCTTATTTTATATTTAATTTTTACTAAAAACATAATCACTTGTGGAGCCGAATGAGGTATACAGAATTAAGTACTGGTACATCATTGATGGAAAAGGCACTCTCACCGGGTGGTTGGAGTTGACTTGCAACTTGAAAGATGTGAACTCCACCATTAGAATACAGGTGTGACAGAGCAACTACTGAAGATTTCCACAGGTATGTAAAGCTATTAATTTGCCCAAATGACCAAAGAGCTTCAACACCAAATGTAAACTAAAAATTGCATTTCTCCAGACAGGTTTTCTCATTACACTTACCTTTTTAAGATGACCTAATCTGAGTTTGAAGATTTCTTCTTGTTCATGGTATTCTGCTAATGTTAACCTGGAAAATAATGATAAAAATTTCAGGAAATTGTTTGAAATCACAGTGTGCCTATTTAAAGAGAAAGGCCAAAGCATGCTATACCGTATGTTAAGTCTCTTAGTTAAAATGACCAAAAGATAGATTATCTTGCAGTCCTTTGACAAGAGAAAACTTCTGTGATTTATCAGATGTGATGTGAAGGAAGGACTTCAAAGCCAGAAGTCTAATTTATTAAAAAAATGAGAAAAATAAATGAGCTAAATTTTCATGTTACTTATGAAATGAGTTTTGTTCCATACCATACTCAGCTGAAAATCCATTAGGAGAGGTAGCCAAATTATATGTCTACAAGTTTTTATAAAGGGGATGTTAATAAGCCAACATATTTGATTATTTTTGGTAACTCTTGGACTTTGATACAAGGAGAAGAACCTAGAGGACAGAGTCCAGGATCTGGAGTCTCAGGACTAGGGTTCAAAGCACAACTCGGGCCATGTGAACTTGGGCAAGCAACTTTAACCTCAATTTCCTAAAAACGCAGCAAGTAATGATACCTATCTAAAAAAGCTGTTGTGACTATTAAAATGAGAATATGAAAGGAATCTATAATTTGTAAAATGCTATTTAACACAGTTCTCAAAGGGCTTACTTGATGGGTAATCACTCATTTCATGTTCCACCTACCCTGATCTCATCCTCATATCTCAAGAATGAGCATGTAAGAAGTGATATCTTACTCCTCCATCTTCACTCTCTTCACATTCTAGAAGCACACACATATACTTCAAAGTTTGAGGTGTCACTGTTTAGATATATTCTAAATAGCAGGAGAAAGAAGAAACAGCTATCCTATCAACCAGGAAGGGCTACAAAATAGTGTCTCTGAGGTCTGACTAAAAGAAGATAAAAAGAGCAAGAAAAGGGCTTCCCTGGTGGCGCAGTGGTTGAGAGTCCGCCTGACGATGCAGGGGACGCGGGTTCATGCCCCGGTCCGGGAAGATCCCACATGCCACAGAGCGGCTGGGCCGTGAACCATGGCTGCTGAGCCTGCGCGTCCGGAGCCTGTGCTCCGCAACGGGAGAGGCCAAAACAGTGAGAGGCCCACGTACCAAAAAAAAAAAAAAAAAGAGCAAGAAAAAATACACCCATTAGGGCTGTTACACCTATCATTTCACAGCTGCAGAAAAACTACATCTATTACTCCATATCACACCAGTAAAAAAGGGAGGAATGGAAAATCAGAGCTTAAAGTTCTCTCTTTCTGAAATAGGTTCAATACCAGGAAAGGACAATGTAACCCACTCCAAGACTCCAGAGGACCGTTTTTGGCTTCTGGCCAAAGGAACGAGCCAAGTCACAGATACTCTAATTATTAAAGGCTAGACCAAAGGCCTTCCAGCTTGGAGTTTACACAGGACTCCAGATGGCAACTGCTTACTGACACACTACTGGCCTAGACTGAATTCTAATTATTATTCTATGGCAAAAAAACAACCTATGCCTACTTTATTACTCCTAAGCCAATGGTTTTATGCACTAGCATGAAATAATTTTCAAGTAACACTGGAAGGAGAGTCCCCACACAATAAATATAGGAGTCATGAAAGAAGACAATAATCAGATTAATGTGTACAACATTCGCCTGAAGAATTCTTCGAATCTGGGCTCCTACTTGGACTTTTTGAAAGGAAATATTTTTTACTTAGAATCTAGTTTTAAAATATTTGTGAAGTGAAGATGTTTTCCAAACTTATTCAATGTGTATACCTTTATCACAACACTTAAAGTAATTATTAGTTTATTCATCTGTTCATTTCCCCTAAATAAACTGTGAGCTCCTAAGACTGGGCTGTATCTTTCAGCTCTGTACCCCAGTCCAGAACAGGGCCGAATATATAATAAGCATTTAACACAGACTTAATAAATGAATGTCAAAGAAAAGGTCCCCCAACATATCAGGTATGTATGGGGTGAAGACTGGTGTTAAGCCATCTTTCTCACTGGAATGAAGAAAGATACATTTCTGGGATGTCATGAACTTTTAACAATGGTGTAATATAGTATTATTATACTTGAGGTGGATTATGGGTTAATATGTTTTTGTGAACTAATATGAAAACATTAATGGCAAAAGACATATTAGTCAATAAATTACATAATATCATTATCTCTTATTTGTAGCTATCTTTAAATCCCACAGTGACAGCTTTACAAAATTTCTTTTTCCCTTGAAAAACTAATGTAGCCACAATGGAAATACTGATTACAATACCAATGACTGTTTCTATGAAAAAATATATTTTAAATTTCAAACATTCAATTCAGAAAATGACTTCATGGCTACCATCAATTCTGTAGAGATTTTCTACACCATTATTTGTAGATCTTTTTTTCCTTTTTAATTGGAAAGCCTCTTGAAGACAGAGGTGATAGTTTAAATGTCTTTAGGGTATGCATAAGAAATATTTTAAACAGGTAAGTAATATACAGGTTTTACTTCCCGCACCAATTCTAACTGTTTAACAGTCCTGCCTAGTTGGCAAACTACAACCTGTGGGCCATTCAGCTCACAGTCTATTTCTAGAAATAAAGTTTTACTGGAACACAGCCACATCCATTCACTTATGTACTGTCTATGGCTGCTTTCAAGCTGTAACAGTAGAGTTGAGTAGCTGCAACAGAGACCCTCTAGTGCGCAAAGCCTAAAGTGTTTATTATCTGGCCCATTAGAGAAAAAGCTTGCCAACTCCTGTCCTAGAGGAAGATTCTCTAGTGGTCAAGAATTCAAAAATCAATTAGGGAAATCTGACACGGGGCTGGAGTGAAAAAAGAAGGCATTTGTACTCTGAATATTCTACTCCTCGTATTCATGGTAGCTATGGAATAATTGTTGACTGGCAGTGAAATAGATGACTACACTGCAGTTGAAGATACTGGTGTTTTCCTTAGGTTGCCAGAACAGGAAAAAGTACTGGGAATGTCAAGATTTGGTTTACTGGGAAAATGTCCTTTTCCTAAAATAATACCTATTTTTTCTTAGGTTACACCTAAATTTGTGAGTGTTAACTAGTGTTCTTTAGACTACTAAATAGCATTCTTTAGTTGTGCATTCTTCAGTCTGAAACAGAGTCAGGTACTCTCCATAAGATGAAGCCAACATACCATAACCTGGAACCACATGTAAGCAATTATATCATTTGAATACCTAATGACTTCACATTTGTTATAAGAGTGGCCAAAGATCATGACATCAAGTTAAATGACATATTTTCTCCCTCTCATCTGAAACTCCTCATATAAGATCGTGACTAAGAAAATGAGTCAATTTTAGATGGCTTTTATATGAGTTGAGCAAATCCATTAATGTAACTAAAAAGAAAATTTAAGCTCTAGAAATCTCCACAATCTATCACTTTTTCCAGTGGCACTCAATAGGAGGTTTGTATCTCAGGGGAGAATATGGTATCTCAGTTCACATTAATAAAGAACATACGTTTCATTCTCAGCTCCGTTGGTTTTGCTTTTCCGCTGTTTCTGCTCATTGGTTGCTGGAGGGGCCTGTCCCATGGCAGGAGGTTTCCGCTTTGCTAACATTTTTCGTTGTCTTTCTATCTCTTCCCTCTGTGAATTTATCCTTTCCTGTTGCCTAGAGATACAAAAGATGTTGCACAGAGGAAGAAGGTCAAAATTTTTTGAACATGGCTGTGGAATAAACATAAATATATTTGTTACCTGCATATTCGATAGACTCCAGAAAAAATAAACCCCTTTAAGTAAAGATTTGACTTTAACTTCAGGTTGGAAAAGCCAAACATTTGGTGATAGAACTATTTTTCGGAATGAATCTGTACTTTTAAGACACTAATTATGGTAATTCTCAGAGTAGGAAAGTGGGCAGGAAGAAACAATATCAAATTTCTATTGTGACCTTATTTTCTAACTCAAAAGGAAAAATGTTCTGATTGCTTTTTAACAGTTAAGAAAACAACTCCTGGTAATGAACCCATTAAAGTAAAGAACTGTATTTACATAAGAAAGTACAAAAGGTTCCAAGTGCCTTTTTATTTTTATTGGATTACAGTTTCCTCAAATTCTATCTAGAAAGATACCAAATTTGAAGAATGCTAAACAAAGTAAAAAAGATTTTCCTTCTAGACCTATCATTTATTCTAGTCTAAGTGAGGCATTACCACAGCCAAGTCATTCCCAGTCACTAATATGGTAAAACCTAAACTAAGTTTGTTTTTTTTGTTTGTTTTTTGTGATACGCGGGCCTCTCACTGTTGTGGCCTCTCCCGTTGCGGAGCACAGGCTCCGGACGCGCAGGCTCAGCGGCCATGGCTCATGGGCCCAGCCACTCCGCGTCATGTGGGATCTTCCCGGACCGGGGCACGAATCCATGTCCCCTGCATCGTCAGGTGGACTTTCAACCACTGCGCCACCAGGGAAGCCCTAAACTAAGTTTTTTAAGAACAAGGATGTACATTTAGAGAAAGCAAAATGAAGCCTTTCAACTAGTAAAAACTCCTCAGGAAATAGTACGCAAAATGAATTAATAAAAAACATATATAAAGAAGACTCTTAAGATATTTAACACCATTTCCATTAGAGTATTTCCTAATAAGATGTCTAATTTTTTAATAATAACTAGTTTACAAACTAGGAGTCAATAAAAATACCAATATAAGTAATCCACTTTCTCTCACGTATCCTGCTACCTGAAAGACACTAAGGTTTATAGACTTGGCATATAAAAGTATACCAAGACCTAACAGACTAAAGTCTTTAAATCACCCAACATAGTTGACCTGACAGTCAAATGTCTTCCTTCACCTTCTCTTTCTACCATGCTTTTATCCCCCATCTCCTTTTCTCAATCCAACTTCACAGTTTTGAGGAATGATACAATCTAATTTTTTAAACCTATATTCTAAAATGAACTCTACCCGACCCTCTTCCCGGAACACTATAGTTGTCGGTCTCTAGACCTTTTCCAGATTGAGTATATCTTTCTTGGAAGAACGGCAACCAGAAAAACAAGACTATCCACCCCAGAGCAGATGCCCATAGTACAATTTACCCTGCCACATCTAAAATGGCAACACCGTAAGCACGGTTAACCTGATCAGACAGAGTACCGCAAATAAATATCCATTCACTTGATAATACGATTCTCTTGGCTTCAAGATGAGCTGGGTTATTGATTAGACGTCAATTTAACAGCAGAGTAGAAATTTTAATTCAAGCGTTGCTGCTTGTGTAAGAAAATCTTTTAGCTATTAGAGATATGCCTTTCCCTCCAAAATATATATATATGAATAATTCATGGCTTGAAAGAATTCTGGATTAAGACAAAGAATCCTTAGGTTAAATCACAGTCTTTCTTCTCACTTAATGAATGTCCTTGAGGAAAACATTTATCTTCTCTGAATATGAGTCTCCCAATCAAAAAAATTGGTAAAATATCTTTAAGCTCATTTCTACCCTTTCAGGGGCCTCACTGAGTTCAAGGCACTCTGAACTCTCTGAAGATAACCATATAATATATAGTTTAACTATAAACTGCCGTGTACTAGTGCAGTGCCACAACATTTTGTCTCTGAAGACTAACTGCTTTGGAAGATTGAGATTTTAGCAATTACCCTTATTAAATTAAAATAAAACTAATTTCCTAATGTTTTCAGGGAAAATCCACACATTTTTTAAAAAAATTTATTTATTTATTTATTTATGGCTGCATTGGGTCTTCATTGCTGCACACAGGCTTTCTCTAGTTACGGGGAGCAGGGGCTACCCTTTGTTGCAGTGCACGGGCTTCTCGCTGCGGTGGCTTCTCTTGTTGTGGAGCACGGGCTCTAAGCACGTAGGCTTCAGTACTTGTGGCACACGGGCTTCAGTAGTTGCGGCGTGGGCTCTACGGTGCACGGGCTTCAGTAGTTGTGGCGCGTGGGCTCTAGAGCGCAGGCTCAGTAGTTGTGGCGCGTGGGCTTAGTTGCTCCGCAGCATGTAGGATCTTCCTGGACCAGGGATAGAACCCGTGTCCCCTGCATTGGCAGGTGGATTCTTAACCACTGCGCCACGAGGGAAGTCTCAGTTCTACTATCTTTTACAAAAGTATTGATGACCTGATAAATTTATCTCATTCAAATCTAAATAACTATTTAAAAAGCCATTATTTGTAAATGATAAGAAGACCATCAGCTTTAGGTACCATTATCAGCTGAACTGTGTCACCCAAAAAGATATGTTAAAGTCCTAACCTCCAGTACCTCAGATTATGACCTTTGGAAACAGGGTCATTGAAGATTTAATTAGTTAAAATAAGGTTATACTGGAGTAGGGTAGGCCCTTAATCCAATATGACTGGTATCCTCATAAGAAAAGAAGACACAGAGACACATAGGGGAACACCATGTGAAGACGGAGGCAACTGAAGCTATGCTCACAAGCCATGGAACACCAAAGAAGGAGCCTCCCTAGTGGCCTCAGGGGGAGCATGGTCCTCAACACCTTGATTTCAAGGTGTCTGGCCTCCTGAACTGTTGAGAAAATAAATTTACGTTGTTTTAGACCACCCAGTTTATGATATTTAGTGACAGTAGCCCTAGGAAACGATTACAGGCAACTTCAATAGCAAAATTGTATCATAACTAGTAGAAGAGGTATTAAAAAAACAAATGCACATATTTTCAGACATTATTTTAACCAAAATAATTTTAGTGGTGATCTACAGAGAGCGTCTAAATATCCAAGATAACAATTTTTAAAGATTCCCAGGATTTCATATGTTCCATGTGTACTAGAAACTGTAAAATGGTATATACTACCCAAGGAAAATCTGGCATTTATAAAATCAACAAAAAGAGTTGTCTCTCCAAATATCATATGATATCACTTATATGTGGAATCTAAAAAATGATACAAATGAACTTATTTACAAAACAGAAACAGACTCACAGACACAGAATGGAAACTTAGGTTACCAGAGGGGAAGGACAGGGGGATAAATTTGGAATTTGAGATGAACAGATACACATTACTATATATAAAATAGATAAACAACAAGGACCTACAGTATAGCGGAGGGAGCTATATTCAATATCTTGCAATAACCTATAATGGAAAAGAATCTGAAAAAGAATACATATATATATGTATAACTGAATCACTTTGCTGCACACCCAGAATATTGTAAATCAACTATACTTCAATAAAATATTAAAATTAAAACAAAAGAATTGTCTCTCATTATGGATCATGTGACCAAGAATCAGATGGTTCAGGAGAAATGACTTTAAAATGGAATGCTATGATTCCTTACACACCAGAATGATTACGTGGACTATAACAATGCTATAAAGTTTAATTTACTCCCTCTGATAATCCACATCTTAAACAACCACGATTTTGTATACAGGTCAAATTCCATTACTTTAATGTGGTTTACTTTAATATAAAGAAAATCTTAATAAAAAGTTTTTATTGCCTTGCCATTGATTATTTGAGACTTTAAGACTTGTTTAAATAAAAAATTGTGTCCTGAATAACAACAGTGTTTAATATAACTACTTTCTCAGAACTATAAAATAAGCTACTTTTTCAATAGACTCAAACATATTTTTAGGAAAAATTACTAACCTGGTCAAAATACATTATAAATCTGTTATGATCTTCCTATTAGACAGTAAATCTTCTGTTTTAAGATCTTAATAAAGATCATTCAAAACAGAGCCAAGGAACACAGTGAGAACAAAAGAACTGTGTTGAGGCTCCTACTGAGACTATATTTGATTATCTGATTAAATTTAATGTCTTGAGGTTTGCCTCTTCCTATAAAACCTAGTATTCCTGCCTTGTGTTCAGGTACCTTGCCCACCAAATTATGTGTCATGGAGTTGTCTTCTTTTTTTTTTTTTTTTTTTTTTTTTTTTGCAGTACGTGGGCCTCTCACTGTTGTGGCCTCTCCCGTTGCGGAGCACAGGCTCCGGATGCACAGGCTCAGCGGCCATGGCTCACAGGCCCAGCCGCTCTGCGGCATGTGGGATCTTCCCGGACTGGGGCACGAACCCGTGTCCCCTGCATCAGCAGGCGGACTCTCAACCACTGTGCCACCAGGGAAGCCCCATGGAGTTTCTTATACACAGAAAATTATCATTTGTGAGGATATCAGCTACAGCCTTTTACAACTAAAGAACTTCAATTCTGCATTAAAATTAAGAAAGGGAATTAACTGATTAAAGCACAATTTTAAAAAATAAAATACTTATAATTAACAAGTATCAGCCAGGGGACTTCCCTGGTGGTCCAGTGGTTAGGACTCGGCCCTTTCACTGCTGGGGTCCGGGTTCAATCCCCAGTCAGAGAACTGAGATCCTGCAAGCCGTGTGGCGTGCCAAAACAAACAAACAAACAAACAAAAAGTTATCAGGGCTTCCCTGGTGGCGCAGCGGTTGAGAGTCCGCCTGCTCATGTAGGGGACACGGGTTCATGCCCCGATCCGGGAAGATCCCACATGCTGCAGAGCGGCTGGGCCCGTGAGCCATGGCCGCTGAGCCTGCGCGTCCGGAGCCTGTGCTCCGCAACGGGAGAGGCCACAACAGTGAGAGGCCCGCGTACCGCAAAAAAAAAAATACAATGTGCCACCCCTGCCCCCCGCAACCCAGTCTCAAATGGAAATGATCTATCAAATCAAAATAAATAAATAAGATACAATAAAAGGTACTACAACTTGAAGGTTTTTTTAAGTCCTGAGCTAATATTACACAGTTGGAATTCCAGGAGTTTAAACGTTAACTCTCTCCTTGGAGTAAATACTTGAATGTTTCAAACCAAAGTTATAATAAAGTGAAGGAATCCTCAAGATTCCAAGTTGCTGAGAGGCACAGGCAGTGGGGCTGGTCACCAGCCTGACCGATGGCTCAGTCCTTGCCTCCAAGGAGGTGATTATCTCTGCTGACTGGACACTCTCCCCTTAAACGGCCCCAGGGACATGTCCTATAAGTTCTTCCTAAGCTTTATTTTGTTTTATACCTAACTCAGGAAATCCTTCCTTGGGTCTTTGCCTATTTCATTTTCCTGTGGACCCAGAATAAATGCTGACTGTGGGTGTACTCCTCATGAAAATCAATTACATAATTAAAAGGATATCAAGTCAGGTCCAGATTTTTCTTTCTTAGCTTTGTTGATTCTGATTCTTTTAAGCTTTATTGTAGAACTTGTTTTTTATTCATCTGATTATTTGTCATTTTTTTTCCCAGGACTTTATCTCATTCCCTACATTTCTTAACACATGTGGTGACAAAAACTGAACAAAATGACTGCCACTACTAAGATATTAATGACTACAATTACAAAAAATTTTTTAAGTCCAAACCAACTTTTCAGTTCTCAACTTAATCATCACAATTCACTTACTTGATAAGGTTCTGGAAAGCATAACCGTCTGTCCACTGTTCAGTGAACGAGGCCCCATGTCGGACAGTGGTAAAGTGGCCCAATCTCAAGCGATCTTGCATGCTTTTATCTCTACATGCCATCTTCTCTTGTTTTGACTTAGGGGAAAACGACAAATAGAAAATAATTTTATTTTCCTATGAGAACTCATAGCATTATGTTTATTTTTTGTACTATACTGCTCAAAGTTTAGGACAACTGGCTAAATCTACATTGACTTCAGGAAGTACCCTAAAGCTATAAATGTTCTATATAACCCATAAATGTTCTATGTTAACATATACCTTGTTATTTCTCTTATAAATGTGGAAAAAAGTTATTTCCTTTCTATAAAATTAATGGATTAAGAGATGAAGCAAAGTTCTCCACAGTATCTTTGACATCAATAAAATAATTCATTTCACTTTTATCAGTGTTCCCTGTCTTTTTAACAGCATTTCAAAGACTTCAGCAAAAATAACTGCTAGTCTGGGACTTCCCTGGCGGTCCAGTGGTTAAGCCTCCAGGCTCCCAAAGCAGGGGGCCCAGGTTTGATCCCTTGTCGGGGATCTAAGATCCCAAATGCCGCAACTAAGATCCCACATACCACAACAAGCCGCAACAACAAAGACCCAGCACAGCCAAAATAAATTAAAAAAAATTTTTTTTTTAAAAAAAAACACTTGTCTGTCTCAAACCTCTAGCTTGTAATAATTTCATTAGGAAGTACTGTCATCTTAAAACTTTCACTATAAGATAAATAAGTACTGGAGATGTAGTATTTTAAAAGTTTTCAATAAATAGTTACTTATATCTATTAAAAGCAAGTTGCAACTAATCAGTTACTATAATAAAGGAGACATCAGCCAATTAAAGTAATCATATACAAGTAAATACCAACTTAGTTTTTTAAAGCACAAAGCACTGAATTATCACATTATTATATACTTACGTTACTCCAAATACCGTATCTGAAATAGACATAAAACTATTGCTAAATGTCTGTAATAGCAACAGGACACACGCTTTAATTAATAGGACGAATGTAAGAATTTTGGAGAGCAATACCCTGAATAAACTCAACTAGGACAAGCTGCCCCTGTCCAACCAACACCATACTCAAAGCAAAGCACAATCAGAAAAAATATCCCAAATTATCACTCTGGATACTTGGTTCAGTGTCCACACAAGAAAGAATTCTAACTGTCAAATCATGAGAAGTCTTTTCCTAAGAAGCCCTACTCTGAAATATTTTCATTTCAGGTAAAGAGTATAGAAGCCACAATAATGAAACATACTAAGCATCTTGGGGTACAGAGTTCAGGCCACCACTGATCACTTACCTTTTCTATAAGGAGTTTCTTGCTCATTGTCACACATCGATTTAATCGTTCTTTGTATTTCTCTAGCATCTTTTGCTGTTCATCAATCTGCCGTCTCAAATCACAGTTGGCCTTCAATGGAAAAAAATTTTTTTAATTAGCTCCAAGGAAGATAGATTAATACAAAAGCAGTTTCTAGGGAGTCTGAAAATCATTTGTTGTTAAATTATAAGCAAAATTAAGGTTCAAAGAGGTAAGAGTAACTATGTCTTTTTAAAAAAGAAGGTAAGTACTTCATTCCTTGATTCTCTTTAAATAAACTTATCATTTATTAAAGATGAATTCTGTTACTAGAAGTGGGCATGTTTTTCTACTGATCATATTTTATTCCTCCCCAAAGCCAGTTACAGATAAATCTAGTACATCACACATATTTAAATTGTCACAAAATAAAAGAAAAATCCTACAATGAATGAGATGTTTAAAATTCATATAAAGAGCAGTTTTTAGCACTTACAGATTAAATACTTCCAAAGGGTGATTAAGCACTACCAAAAAATTACAGAATTTTTTTTTAAAAAACTACATAATGTTCTTTATGTTCAATTGTTCTTTGTTTTTCTGCTCTTGTTTCCAAAGAAGAAGAGACATGGATTTATATAAATGTTCCTTACCAGAGAAGCCAGGCACACCCATGCCCGCCTAAGACAGAACTAACAAAGAAGTTGAATACAGCATCTTGGTTCAAGAACACCAGAATGTAAATACACAGTTACTTTAGCTGTGGTCAGAAGGGCTAAATACTTTTGAAAAATTCAAGCCTCCTACAATAACAGAGAAGGGAAGAACCACTAACCCAAGGTCAACTTTGACTTGCAACTCCTGAATTTATTCTTGTGTTAAACAAAAGATATCTACTCTTTTGGCAAATAAATGATACTTTATAATAACTTGCTTGAATTATGAAAAAAATACAGCATTTCCCAATCAAATGATATAAGTGTTTCTGAAACAGTAAAAAGCACAAATGGAAGATACTACAGCACACTCAATTTGTGAGACTTTTCAGCTTCATTTTAAAGTGACCACTGTACAACAGCTTCCATCTCCAAATTTCTACTCTCCTCATAAACATAATTTCTTCTCATTAGTTCTTCTAACAGAGCCCTAGAGTTCTATGCACCACATTACCGAAGGCTAAGTACAAGTACATTTGGGTAAATGTGACTAATTCATACTTAAAAATCTACAAGGCAAAGATCATGTAATGTTGGGACTTCCCTGGTGATCCAGTGGTTGGGACTCTGCACTCCCAATGCGGGGGGGCCTGGGTTCGATCCCTGGCCAGGGAACTAGATCCCGCATGCATGCCGCAACTAAGAGCCCACATGCTGCAACTAAGAGTCCGCATGCTGCAACTAAGAGCCCGCATGCCACAACAAAGATCCCACATACAGTGTGTCACAGCTAAGACCCGGCGCAGCCAGATAAATAAATAAATAAATAAACAAACATTAAAAAAACAACAACAAAGATCATGTAATGTTTATATGAAATTCAATCTACTTTTGGAAGGTGAGCATTGAAATCTGTAATCAAATTTATGGCATCAATCAATCTCTGGCAGCTTATTTAAACTTTTAAGAACTCAATTTCTGTGGTTTCTAACACTAACGATTTTGTATTCAGGTTTAAAATAGCACCTGGCTAGCAGCTCCTGATGCAGCCTTACCCAAACATCTAACTAAAATGGAAAAACTCAATGAATGGTCCATGCCTGCCTGAAAGGAGATATAAAGAGCAGTGGTCATTCCCCCTGTCCCTCCAAATCAGAAACACAAGCTCTCATCAACTTGAAAAAATGGCAGCTGTCCTTTTGTGTCTTCTTTTTTGACATATCCATTCCACTGGCACTGCTCTATACCCAAAGAAAGACTACAACCTTCAGAAAACAAGGCAGTAGAAAGAGGGTAGCGGTGAGTAAAGAGAACATATCACTCCCTGGAAAATTAAACCAGACATTTTTTTAAAACCCCCCCAAAAAAGAGTCCTAAGTTAGGATCAGTTTTTCACTTCATCTTCTCAATCTTAAGAAAGTCAGGTGATGAAGGAAGAAGACAAGCCCATGATCCTTTTTCAGTCCAGCAGAGCTACCCTGGACAAAAACCTGCCAATACTGCAACTAGGTTAGGAACTTTTTAAACCCACTTATCTAATTATAAATCTTGGTAATTCAACGAGCACCCAAGTGTACAAAAACAGGAATAAGAGCAACCCCAAGCAAGTATGGATGCTAACAATGAAAGATGGAAAATAGATACTGAGTCCAAACATGGCTCTCCTCATTGAAAGACGGAGAAAAGCAAACAAACAAACAACAAAAAAAAAGGCCTAAGGAAAAATATTTCTGAATAGGAAAGGGAACATCAGCTTGAGAACAATAAAAACACTGGAGAAGATTAAAATGTTAGCCAATTTTATTTATAAATTGGTAGTATTTATGTATAGATGCGTTTATATATGCTACAGGGACCTCCCTGGCAGTCTGGTGATCAAGACTCCGGGCTTCCACTGCAGGGGGCACAGGTTCAATCCCCGGTCAGGGAACTAAGATCCCACATGATGCGTGGCGCGGCCAAAAAATAAAACTAAAAAAATTTAAAAATTTATATATATGCAACAAATAGCTCAAAAAATTACTGAAGTAAATGTACCAAATGTTTTACCTCAGTAATGGAATTATGGGTGTCATATTATTTTTTTTTACTATTCTCTAAATTTATTATAAAGAGCATGTATTGCTTTTACAATAAGAAAACAATAAACCTTAAAAAAAACTTGTAAAGAATGGGTCAGTCAATATGCCAAACTGTATATTAAAAAATTATTTCAAGGACTTCCCTGGTGGCTCAGAGGTTGAGAATCTGCCTTCCAATGCAGGGGACATGGGTTAGAGCCCTGGTCCAGGAAGATCCCACATGCCGCGGAGCAACTAAGCCCGTGCGCCACAGCTACTGAGCCTGCGCTCTAGAGCCCGTCAGTCACAACTACTGAACCCGTGTGCCACAACTACTGAAGCCCATGCACCTAGAGCCCGTGCTCTGCAACGAGAGAAGCCACTGCAATGAGAAGCCTGCGCACTGCAGAGTAGCCCCTGCTCACCGCAACTAGAGAAAGCCCATGCGCAGCAACGAAGACCCAACACAGCCAAAAATAAATAAAATAAATAAATTTATATATATATAAAAAATTATTTCAAAAAATATCTGGTATTACTGTATAGCACAGGGAACTCTACTCAATATTCTGTGATAACCTATATGAGAAAAGAATCTAAAAAAGAATGAATATATGTGTATGTATAACTGAATTACTTTGCTATACACCTGAAACTAACACAACACTGTAAATCAACTATACTCCAATAAAATTAAAATTTAAAAACACCACTGTATATTTTCTAGAGGTATATTTTTAATTCCATATTAGTTATTTTTAAAGTTTCTCTTGTAAGCACAAAAACTTTACATGAATAGGTTATAAAAGATACAAAATACAAAACCAGGGCTGAAAAGTACTTGTGAAATAGTTTTTAAAATTCAAGGACATTAAACAAAACAATTTTCCTGAAATGGGAAAACATTTTATACCCATTCTCACAGTTCCAAATGAAATACAATAATACTCCACACATATACTCCTCTAGTATATATTTAAATATTAAAATTCTATAATTGAGATGTCCAATTTAAAGACAGAGTTTAGAATATAGGTTTGATCCTCGTTCCCTACTCAGATTCCCTCAGATTAAAGGAAAATATCCAAATGTTTACTTTTTAACTTTATTATTTGGCTATGGTAATTATCTCTATGATATGTACATAATTCAAATATACATAAAATTAATTAGTGCTGTTATAAAATCTCTTACAACACTTTAATACTTACTCTTAACAAATCATCTATTCTTCCTTCCTTCTTCTCTAAGTCAGAATTCTTACTGTTTTCTAGTGCAGATATTTTTTCTATTGTGAGGTCAGACTATAAAGAGAAAACAAGTTTAGGATTAGTCTCAAAATATTACATGTCATCACATTTTTCTCATTACTTTTCTGAAAAAAAAAGCACTTGACAACACAACTAGCCTGGAATCGCATGGCTCAAGAATTTAAATCTGCTTTCCTCATCCCATTCTTTAAGCATTATGTTCTGCTACACCTGCCCTTCAAAAATCTATTAGCTCTGGAATCAAATATATGAATTTTCAAACTGCTGTGCGCTGAACAGTAAAGAAACATACTACTCTAGAAATGAAACTAACTTTGAATAGAAAAGGCCATCAAAGGAGACAGGACCCAAATCTCTAAACAACAAACATGCCACCTAGTGGAAACAAAGAGTAACCAGAAGGGAGAGGTGAACGCTCAACTATCTAAGTCTGTTCAACTATTCAAAAGCTTAATTCAAATAAAATTGAAAATCTGCTCCTGAGGGAATGTTTAGCTCTTACATCTTAAGAAATTCTCCTAGATTGCCAAGCATCCTGTCTTGAAGGCAACACAGTGCCAACAGGCTTCAAGAAAACCAGGCATAATATTTGGCTAGCTCAATACCACAAAATGGAGGATATATTCACTATCCTTTTCAGATAGTATCTTTGAACGTTCACAACATTCCCTAAATTAAGGAGTTTCTGAAGACTGTTTAAGGAGAAATTATGTTGGTGTGCCACATGTTAAAGAAGTTTAAAACAAGAATTTACTGTATAGCATAGCGAACTGTATTCGATAACTTGTAATAAACTATAATGGAAAAGAATTGGAAAAAAAGAATATAGACATATACATATATATGTATAACCGAATTACTGTGCTGTACACCTGAAATTAACACAATATTATAAAATCAACTATACTTCAATAAAAATTTCTAAAAAAAAGAAGTTTAGCTAGGTCTTGCTAAATGAGTATGTACAAGGAAAAAATTAAGTACTTTCACAAAGTAGGGAATTAAGATTCACTGAAGCCTACAATAAGCACTGTCCCACCAAGCGTTTTGTATACACTAAGATAATGATAATCAACCACAGTTTTATAGATGATTTGAACTGAAGAAAACTAAGGCCCAAAAAGATAAGGTATAAGTTGTAGAGCTAGAGTTTGAATCTAGGCCTAGAGGTCTTTTCCCTGACATCATGCTGCAGTATAATCATTTCTGCTGCAATACACCAGAAAGGTAAACAAACACCTCAAGAAGTTAAATTAAAAGCACCTTCCAAAAGACTCTAAATATTCATAATGCAAGTTCTGAATACGACACACACAAATAATGAGGTGAAGTCAGAGAAATAAAGGGACAACAAAGGGAGGACCTAGATTTTATATGTAGTTATTAGTATCTATTCCTCGGCCCTTCTTTTCCTCCTCTGTTTAACAATCACTGACCTACCTGGGTCTGTCTGTGCTGGATGGAGATCTGTTTTTGGGAGCTGCAGGAATGCTCTGTGTTGCCAGATCCCGTAGAGGAGGGACTGTTTTGCTGAGCCTGTAATAAAGGTCCATCACCGATCACAAGAAAGTTCTGCATCTTTCTCCACAAACATTTGTATGAATGCAAATGATTAACTCTATATAAAAGAAACACTTGCTGATGAAAGTCAAAAGTCAGGGCCATGTAGCCAAGATGAAAGTATAAACAATTCAAATGAAAAGTAAGGGCTAGACATGGTAGCTTAGACTACGTTACTGTAAATAGTTAAAAGCATCAAATGCTTATAAATGAATTTTTTAAATATGTAAATTATCAAATATGTAAATGCCCTTTTCACTTGTACAGTTGATACCTGAACAATGCATGGGTTAAGGGTGCCGACCACCCCACCCACCCCACTGCCCACAGTGCAGTGAAAATCCACGTATCTAACTTTACAGGTGGCCCTCGGTATCCATGGTTCTGCACCTGCAGATTCAGCCAATCTCAGATGGTGTAGTACTGTAGAATGGATTTGTTGAAAAACAATCCACATATAAGTGGACCTGAGCAATCAGTCCAAAACCCATGTTGTCCAAGGGTCAGCTGTATTTTAATACGCTTTTGCAGGAAAGGCTGGTGAAGCATCCAAAGCACAGGGGATGCTTGTGACTCCAGGCAGAAAGGACTGTGAACTACTGTTCAGAATAGCGTCCTAAATCCTCAAACATTATCCATGAACATTCAGTGGTCCAAAAAATCCTGGTTGATTTCCAATACTGTCACTTGCTTACTGTGACTTTTACACATAAATGATGGGGCATTCTAAGGCATTTTCAAGTTTATAAGGTTTAGGACTTAATATAATTCAACTGTTCAAGAATATGCAATCATTAAACAGATGGTCCCCGACTTAACAATAGTTCCACTTAACCATTTTTCAACTTTAAGATGATGTGAAAGCAATACACATTCAGTAGAAATGGTGCTTCAAATTTTGAACTTTGATCTTTTCCTGGGTTAGCAACATATGGCACAATACTCTTTCATGATGCTACGCAGCAGCAGTGAGCCACAGCTCCCAGTCAGCCACACAATCATGAGGGTAAACAACCCAATACACTTACAACCATTCTGTACCAGACAATCACATTGGGTTTTGCTTTCCCTACAGTATTCAATAAATTACATGAGATTCAACACTGTATTATAAAACAGGTTTTGTGTTGGGTGACTTTGCCCAACTGTAGGCTAACGTTAAGTGTTCTGAGCACATTTAAGGTAAGCAAGGCTAAGCTACTGTATGTTAGGTAGGTTTGGTGTATTAAACACATTTTGACTTACGAATGATATTTTCAACTTATGATGTATTTATCAGGACCTAATTCCCATCGTAAGTCGAGGAAGACCTGTACTTCAGAAAGTCCTTTTAAAAACAAAATTGCACCCAACACAGTACAACCCATCATAGACATAATTAGAAAATATTGGATATTCTGGGGATTATGGGCTAATGGCAATACAGTATTATCATCACATCAGAGAATACAGTGTTTCCACATATGTAAATTTTTTGATACTTCCTATATATTCCTTTAATTATTGTCTTATTCATGAACATTAAAACAATGTATAACCACCACCTATTGAGCAATTATCACCATGATCACACACAGTCCTTACAAAACCCTATAAGGTAGTTATTATTTCCACTTATACATAAAGAAAATACAAATCCGAGATATTAAGCACCTACGTGCAGTCACAAAGCTAGTTAGTGGGGGAACAAGAATAGAGGGCTATCTGCATCCACAATACCCGATCTCTATGACCACGGTACACTGATGCCTCACATCAACAGTTACAGGCCACAAGCAAGCTAAGCACTTCATACACATAATTACACTGAGGGCTCACAACAGCCTTGTAAGGTAGGCAGTATTATCACCTCCATTTTTATTTATTCATTCAACAAGTACTCACTGAGAACACCCTACGTCTAAGCATTGTGTTAGGTGCTAGGGACACAGTGGCCAAGAAAAACAGAAACAAAACCCACAGACCCAGTCATTACTCTGCCTTATAACGCTTACAATCCAAGAGATGATGTATTAAGTACTCGACAAATATCTGTTGAAAGAAATTGTTAAATAAACAATCATATAATAAATGCAAAATTGCAATTAGGATACATGCTATAAGAGTACACAGCAGGGTACATAACCTAACTTAATGAGTTGGGGATGAATTCCTTGAGAACGTAATATCAGAGTTAAGATTTGAAGGAAATAAGCAATCAAAGAAAGGAGATGATTCCAGGTTCTCACATTCCATACAAGAGCCTTAGGGGAAGAGAGAAGAATGATGTGGGGATCAAAGAAGTAAAAAGAGAGGAGTCAGTCTCAAAGAGGTGAAACAATGCGCACAGCCTGTAAGTCAGAGCAGCGATTAGAGATGAAAATGTTCCCCACTCTTTCTACAATGTGGCAAATCTAACCTTGTCTTACTGATTAAGGGTCATCACCACTCACATATTGGGTTTCCCTGGTGGTGCAGTGGTTAAGAATCCACCTGCCAGTGCAGGGGACACGGGTTCAAGCCCTGGTTCGGGAAGATCCCACATGCCCCGGAGCAACTAAGCCTGTGCGCCACAACTACTGAGCCTGCGCACCTAGAGCCCATGCTCCACAACAAGAGAAGCAACCTCAATGAGAATCCCGCACACCGCAACGAAGAGTAGCCCCCACTCACCGCAATTAGATAAAGCCCGTGTGCAACAAGGACCCAACACAACCAAAAAAAAAAATTAATAAAATAAATTTATTAAAAAATAAATAAATAAACTCACATATCATACTGCACTATGATTCAAGCATTATCTCCTTCAGTTATCATTAGGTTGCTCTTACAACCCTCTCCTTTTAAAATTTGTCCCTAAACAAACATGACTGTTTGAGCAGCTTTTATAATAAAAGCCAGTAAGAATCACATGACCGGCTAAAAAGGCCCTTCTATGAACTTCTAGATTTTGGTATATGGGCTTTGTTAAAATGCTTTTTTAACATGTGCTCATTTCTAAGTTTTCTTTCAGCAAACCAATATTGCTAGAATGTGATTCAAGGGGATGTTTCCAAATTAAAGCTCTCTGTAAAAATGTACATATAAATAGCCCCATGATAAGAAGTAAAAATGTAGAAAGTTAACTGAGGAAGTGGGACAGAGGTAAGGAGGTAGCAAATCCTCATGAAAACGAAAATACTTTCAAAAGGTAAAAGAACTACAAAAATAGGCCTTCCCTGGTGGCGCAGTGGTTGAGAGTCCGCCTGCCGATGCAGGGGACACGGGTTCGTGCCCCGGTCCGGGAAGATCCCACATGCCGCAGAGCGGCTGGGCCCGTGAGCCGTGGCCGCTGAGCCTGTGCGTCTGGAGCCTGTGCTCCCCAATGGGAGAGGCCACAACAGTGAGAGGCCCGCGTACCGCAAAAAAAAAAAAAAAACTAAAAATAGAACTACCATACGACCCAGCAATCCCACTACTGGGCATATACCCTGAGAAAACTGTAATTCAAAAAGAGTCATGTACCACAATGTTCATTGCAGCACTATTAACAATAGCCAGGACATGGAAACAACCCAAGTGTCCATCAACAGGTGAATGGATAAAGAAGATGTGGCACATATATACAATGGAATATCACTCAGCCATAAAAAGAAACTAAAGTGAGTTATTTCTAGTGAGGTGGATGGACCTAGGGTCTGTCATACAGAGTGAGTCAGAAAGAGAAAAACAAATACCGTATGCTAACACATATATATGGAATCTAAAAAAAAAAAAAATGGTTCTGATGAACCTAGGGGCAGGACAGGAATAAAGACTCAGACGTAGAGAATGAACTTGAGGACATGGGGAGGGGGAAGGGTAAGCTGGGACAAAGTGAGAGAGTGGCATGGACATATATACACTACCAAATGTAAAACAGATAGCTAGTGGGAAGCAGCCACATAGCACAGGGAGATCAACTCGGTGCTTTGTGACCACCTCGAGTGGTGGAATGCGGGGGTGGGAGGGAGACGCAAGAGGGAGGGGATATGGGGATATATGTATATGTATAGCTGATTCACTTTGTTATAAAGCAGAAACTAACACACCATTGTAAAGCAACTGTACTCCAATAAAGATGTTAAAACAAAAAGAATCTGCCTTCCAATGCAGGAGACGCGGGTTTGATCCCTGGTCGGGGAACTAAGATCCCACAAGCCCACGCGCCACAACGAAAGATCCCACATGCCACACCTAAGACCTGATGCAGCCAAAAAATATAAATAAATATTCAAAAAAAATAAAGTTGATTACACAAGAGATAATTTGACGTTAAAATGGTATTAAGTAGAAAAAATCTAAAACACAAACTCTTAAGAGTGGTTGTCTGTCTGAGGAACACAAAGGAAAGAATTTTACTCTTCTCCATCACTTCAACTTTTTGTGGGCCATGTGTATGTACTATTTTTACAATTTAGAAAATTATATGCTTATAATTTTAAAAATTAATTTCCAGGCTTCCCTGGTGGCTCAGTGGTTGAGAGTCCGCCTGCTGATGCAGGGGACATGGGTTCGTGCCCTGATCAGGGAAGATCCCACATGCTGCAGAGCAGCTGCGCCCGTGAGCCATGGCTGCTGAGCCTGCGCGCCTGGAGGCTGTGCTCCGCAACAGGAGAGGCCACGACAGTGAGAGGCCCGCGTACCACAAAAAAAAAAAAAAAAAATTAATTTCCTATGTCGAAATATATAAAATTATGTAACAATACGATTTAAAGGCTCAAAGTCATAATATGCTGCCACCTATTTTTATTTATCAGTATCTATAGATCTTTCATTGTTAGCACATATATATCTCACTTCTTTGATCAACTGTAGAGCATTCCACTGTATATATGTATTATATTTTATTTCACTAGTCCTTGTATGAAAGATGCTCTCATTAATTCGTACGACATATAATTACACTGAGTGTCTATGAGAGCAGATCCAGTTCCAGCACTGGAAATACAGAAGTGAACAATGCAAAGTCCCTGACCTGATGAAGCTTACATTCCAGTGGAGGGGAGGTAGTGTGGGAGTGGGTAGTGAGACAAAGAAGTAAATTATAGCAGGTCAGTTGGTGATAAGACCAAGAAGAAAAAATAGGGCACAGGAGCAACACAATGTGTGCGGTGGGCAGGAAGTGGTGCTATTTTATACAGTGCAGCCTCTCTGATAGGCTGTAAATTTAAGCAGAGACTAGAGAGAACTGAGGGAGCAAGGCATGCTGATGTCTAGAGGAAGGATGTTAAGGCAAAGGCAGCAGCAAGCGCAAAGGCCCTGAGGTGAGAGCATGTCAGGTGGTATTTGAGGCAGAAACATAGGCAGTGTGGATGGAACTTGGTGAGGAAGGGAGGTTAGTAGTAACAGATGTCAAAGTGGTGGGAAAGAGGCCATACAAAGCGTTATGTGCCATTTTAAACACTTGTGAGCAGAGGAGTGGCATGACTGGACTTATGTTTCAATGGGATCACCCTGATCTGTTGAGAACAAAGGCAGAAGCAAAGAGTCCAGTTGGGAGGCTGCCATCATAATCTCAGTGGGAGATTAGATTTGAGTGGTAGTCATTAAGGGGGGTGAAGTGGCAGGATTCTGAACATATTTTGAAGTAAAATCAGTAAGACTTGCTGATGGGTTTGGAATTGGGGTATAAAAGAGATAAGACTAGAATGACTCCAAGATTTTTAAACAATTAGAAGAAGAGAGTTGACAATTACTGAGATGTGGAAGAAATGGGGGTCTGGAGTGGGGGAACAAGATGAAGAATTCACTTTCAGTCATGTTAAATCTGATATGCCTATTAGACATAAAGAGGCAACTGACTACATAGGTCCGGAATTCAGGGCTCAGCTCTGGGCAGGAGATATAAATTTGGAAGTCCTCTACATATAGGTGATAACTGAAACAAAGAAACTAAATGAGATTCTCATTACAGAATGAAGGTAGACAAGAGGTCTGAAGACTGAGCCCTGGGGCACTCCACTGTTTGGAGATCCGGGAAATGAGGAAGAACCAAAAGAGGAGAAGCCAAGAGAAGACCATGTGCTCGGAGAAGAAGGGACTGTGGCTAATGAATTATATTGAATAAGTTCTGAGAACTGATTGCTGGATTTAGCAACATGGAGGTCACAGATATCCTTGTTCTAAGTTCCTCTGAAACACTGTGGAGGGACACTGCTTCCAGATTTTTGCAATTTATAACAATACAATAAACATCTTTGTGTAGTTTTATGGGAATGGAATTTCTGGACCCAAGGATGTGTAAACTTAACACTGAGATACATTACCAACTTGTCCAAATGACTGTACGAATTTATAGTCAGTATAAAACTGCATGTGTATCTAAACTATTACCTGCACTAGGAATTATCAAATTTATTAATCCTTGCCAAGTTGATAATTCAAAAGCGTTATTTTATTTTGTATTTCTCTATGGCTGAAGTTAAGCATTTTTTCTTGTTATTAGTCATTTGTCTTTTCTTCCTCCTGTAAGACTGCCTGTTCATAGTCTTTGCCTTTTGTTTTTTAAAGGAAACTGCTTGTCTATATCTATTAATTAACATTTGTTATATATTAATGTTAACTCTTTTGCTTTTTTCCTTTTTTATATCACTAAGTTTACATCCCGGCTGGAACTGCAGAGAAGCAAAGAGAAACAGAACTGGACTTCCCTGGTGGAGCAGTGGTTAAGAATCTGCCTGCCAATGCGGGGGACATGGGTTCGAGCCCTGGTCCAAGAAGATCCTACATGCTTCAGAGCAACTAAGCCCATGTGTCACAACTACTGAGCCTGCGCTTTAGAGCCCGCGAGCCACAGCTACTGAGCCCACGTGCTACAACTACTAAAGCCTGCACACCTACAGCCTGTGCTCCACAACAAGAGAAGCCACCACAATGAGAAGCCCGCGCACCACAACAAAGAGTAGCCCCTGCTCTCCGCAACTAGAGAAAGCCCGCATGCAGCAGAAAGACCCAATGCAGCCAAAAATAAATAAATATATTTATTTAAAAAAAAAAGAAAAAAGAGAGAGAAACAACTATACCAAAGCTTCTAGGCCTTCGGTTTTTATACTGTTTCCATGTTCCTTCTTCAGACATGATTATTTTCTTACTCCTCTGTCATGTCTCTTCCACATGAGCGCAATCTGGCTGTAACATGTGCAACTCCTCTGACAGCCTGAGTACTAGGTGACAGGACTGAGCAGGTGGCTGTCCTTCACATGTACCCGGCCCCCAGCCTGCATGCCCATACCTCTGATGGAAGGCTCGCATCAGGGGAACGAGTTCTTGCTAATCAAAATCCTGTGTTTTTGACTATGTGACTGTCACACAATGAAATATATACATACATAGAGAGACAAACATTTCTCTAAAACAACACTACTGCATTCTCATACAAACTATTCCATACTATTGTCAGGCCCACTGAAAATACTATACTGATCAATTCTCCCATTTTACGTTTTGTCTCCTTTGCCACTGAAGCACAAAATTATACTGTCTTCACACAAGAAGTTTCTCCATTCTTTTGATGTTGAACAACACAACAAAAAATTGTACATTTTTAAAAAGCTGTATTACCTCTTTTTTGAGGGAAAGCAGTAATAACTACAAGAAAGTATTCCAAAGCAGAGAGATGGTGGGCCATTGTGGTGGCAGTGGAGACGGTAAGAGATGGTCAGATTCTGGATATAAGTATATTTTCTGATGGATTAGATGTAGAATGTGAGGAAAAACAGGCATTAAGGATAAAGCCATGTGTATTAGTCCTCTATTGCTCTGCAACAAATTACCCCCAAACTTACAGAACTGTGAGGTAATAAATGGGTGCTGTTTTAAGCTGAGGAAGGAAGGAAGGAAGGAAGGAAGGAAGGAAGGAAGGAAGGAAGGGAGGAAGGGAGGGAGGGAGGGAGGGAGGGAGGAATCGATTCAAATAATACACAATGATCCCTATCTAATTATATTATTTTTATCTCCTTTCCTTAAGACACCCACCATTCCATGGCCTTTCTTAATACAATCACATGTGGGTTAATACCAGAGATTAGAAATTTATTTGCTCAGAATCCACAGAGCAAATAAAGAGGAAACAGATTATTACTGGAGAAAATGAACCAGTAAGAGGGAAAGAAATTTTGATCAATGGTGACGTCAGCTCTGAATGATGCCCCTAAAAATGGAGGAATAGGGCAATGGGGCTTTCTCTTGCTTTATACCATCCTTGGCAACAAACAGGTACTTGGTAGGGCAAAGAAACCAAGAAAAGCAACAACTTTTAAGCCAAGCTGCATTATAATTCGGCAAAAAAAAAAAACGGGGGTCAAACATTTATATAATCAAATTCTTGTTCTTCAAGGAAGAAGAAAGAAGCAAGCTGAAAGGAGCAGACACGGAGCCAAATCTTCTTGGAAAAAGTAACTGTGCTAACACTCTGAAGAAGTGAGAGAAGGCAAGCATGTAGGTTGCCCAAGTACCACACAGGGGGAAATGACTGGTAAGCATGTCTGTCCCCACATTAAGATTTTATTAACTTGAATATTACTTTAAATAAGTGATGGCTGGAGTTTGGAGATTTTATTTTTAATTCTAATGGAATTTGATTCCATTATTACAATTCTTTTCTTTTCTTCTTTGTCAACCTAAGATTGTGTTTTCCTTCCCATGGTACACTCAGACTTTGACAGAGCAGTCTCTCAGCCCCCTTGAACCAAGCAGGACTGAGTACAAACACATACCTTTAGAAGTAACACAGAGTTAGAAATCATCATCTGTCTACCAAAATAATTACTCAAACTTCATCTTGGAGCTCCAGGAAAACAAGGATCTGCATAAACTTAGCCTTAGTACTCACTGAAACAAAAGTGAAGCAGAGGCCAGCTCCCCTCTGTGCCAGCTGCTCTGTGTCGAGCCGAGGTTTTGCCAGCATCACTGACATCAGGGTTGGCAGAGCAGACTGCTCCTCTGACACCTCCTTTGCAGCACTGCCATCTAAACCATAGAGGGGCTGTTCTACTCGCCGCTGGAAAACATTAAAGAAAACACACAAATTACATGAGAAAGAAAATCTGATACTGCCAAAACATGCAACAGATTAAAACACAGTTATCAGATATAAGAAGGATTTTTTAAAAAAACACCTCTGCAAACAAATATGGAAAGCATAATAACATTATCACTGGATTATGAACTATCTAAAAAGCTGAGTTAGTATCTTACTCAAATTCCATAAAATTACATTTTAATGGTTCTATGTTTACATAACTCTGAATTTGCAGGTTACTTTGTAGAGTTCAACAAACAACTTCATAATACCCTCAATTCTACAAAGGAAATGCTATTTCTCTCCTCTAGATTAATAAAGATTAAGGCATTTGTCCCCTACTCTACAGGTAGAACTTATTTTCACTCTATTCTATTCTCACCCTACTATACCTATATGCAAAAATATAAAATAAATACAAACAAAAGAACAATCTACCACAATTATGTACGGTTTATTCCAGGAATGTAAGGATAGTTCATTATTCTCTCTACTGATGTAATTCATTAAATTAATGTGGGGGGTGGGGGTGGGCAGAGAATCAAAATTCTTTCCTTTAGACGCCAAACAAGATTTGCACATTGTTAGGCAATGCTTAAAATAAAACCACAGAAACTGGGAGTATCCATGTTTAACACAACAAAGAGTATTTTTTCAGAAATAAACATAAATATAATTAATGGTGCAATACTCCAGGCACTTTCATTAAAATTGGGAACTAGACAGGGGTTAACACATTAATATCATAATCATTCACCATTATCATAGAATTTTTAGCCAAAGTGATAAGGAAAACAATATAAGGTATAAATATTAGAAAATATTAAACATTAAAAAGTGTCACTTTTGGATGATATAACTATTCACAAAGGAAACCAAACAAATCAACTGAAAAAGAACAAGTAAGTGTTCAGTAAGATGTGGCCAAGTGTAAAATAAATACACAAAAATCAGTAACTTCCCCGCATATCACAACTGACTATAATCTGAACAAGTAGTAACAGAAGAAAAAGCAGATTCAAAATATCTGTAAAATACTTAAAAGGAAACTTAAGAAATATGCAGATTACACATTAAAAAAACCCCACAGCTTCACTAACAAATATAAAAGATGACCTAAATTAAATGGCAATACCATGCTCCTGAGTTAAAATTTTACACATGTCAAATTTCTCTAAAAGCCAATGCTTACTTAGGGCTTTTTGTGTATTTTTGCTTCTGTTTTTGTAAGAGAAGGTGTTGTGGTAGTATAGAGATCATCTAGCTTCTCTCTTGCTCTTTTGGGGGAATGTTTTATGGATTTTCACGAGTTAATTTTGAGGTCCACTTGGAAAAATAATCAAAATTAGCCACATAAGTTTTGATAAAGGGTATCAGGGAACCTGACCAGCTATTAAAACTTACTGCAAAGCAACATTAACCAAAGGAGCATAACACTGGTACAGGAACAGACAGATTGATCAGTGGCACAGAAACTTCAGAAACGGACCCATATAAAATGGATGTATAATTTGTGATTATAGTGCATTTCTAATTAGTGGGAATTTCTTATAAAGATGATAGTATATGTGTGTTGATATTAGAAAAAAGGAAAAGTAGACTGCTTCCTTATAGCATACATAAAAATTATAAGAAAATATAAACAAATGCTTTTATTACTTTCTAGTGGTGAAGGACTTTTTAAACATGACAGTAAAAATACAAACCATATAGAAACATCTAAGAGTAAGACAAAACCAGTAAGTCATGAAGGAAAAACACTGATAAATTTGACTACTTCAAATTTTTTGACTTCTGAATGGTAAAAGTCAACATAAAGTTAAAAAATAAAGTACAAACAGGCAAAACATATCTACAATATAAATGACAATGAGTTAACAATCTTAATAAATAACGCGCTCCTACCCATCAGTAAGACAATACACTAATAAATAAATAGGCAAAGGAACTGAGTAAGCATTAAAAGAGAAATCCAAAAGGCCGTTAGTCATAGGAAAAGATGTTTAATATCACTGATGAAGAAATGCAAGTTAAAACAAGGTATTTTCTCACTGGCAAAGATTATAATGATAAAATTCAGTATTAGAAGGGTAGGCAGAAATTGAGACTCTCAAACTGCTGACAGCCTGCTAGCAATTATGTGGTGACATTTATTTTATTTTAAATTGACATATAGTTGATTTACAGTGCTGTGTTAGTTTCAGGTGTACAGCAAAATAATTCAGTTTTATATATATATATATAAAAAACAATATAAATATTCTTTCTCAGATTCCCTTTTAGGTTATTATGAAATATTGAGTACAGTTCCCTGTCCTATACAGTAGGTCTGTGTTGGTTATCTATTTTATATACAGTAGTGTGTTGTATGTTAATCCCAAATCCCTAATTTATCCACCCACCCTTTCCCCTTTTGTAACCATAAGTTTATTTTCTATGTCTGTGGGTCTATTTCTGTTTTGTAAATAAGTTCATTTGTAACATTTTTTTTTTAGATTCCACATATAAGCGATATTATATGATATTTGTCTTTCTCTGTCTGGCTTACTTCATTTAGTATGATAATCTCTAGGTCCATCCATGTTGCTGCAAATGGCAATATTTCATTCTTTTTATGGCTGAGTAATATTCCATTGTGTGTGTGTGTGTGTGTGAGTGTATACACACACACTACATCTTCTTTATCATTCATGTGATGACATTTTAAAGTGAGCACATTCTTTGATTTGGGAGCTATACTTTGGAAATTTATCCAAAGGAAAAACATGCATAAGTACAGATGTATATACAAGGACATTCATTACAGCATTACTTACAGAATACAAAATGTTCAAGGCTATTGATTAAAAAAATACAATGAAAATGAGGAAATCTACTACATGAACATACACGTATACACATATATGCCCACTAAACTCTTTAATAATAGTTCTTGTGGAAAGGACTTTATATTTTACCACTTCTCAACTGTTGGACTTTCATAATCAGCATGTATCCCTTTATCAGGGAAATCTATTTAACACTTTCATTTTAGAAAACAAAAGTAAAAGAGACTAATCAAAATGATCCTGACAAAAAAATTATTTTTTAAAAAATCTGAGTAGAATCTACCGCCTTAAAAATAACACTCCTGCCCTAACCAATAAAATGGTTTAAATTCAGGCTCCAGAATACCTGTAATACTCATTCACAATATTCTCTCTACTTGGGAGACTGTATCATTGAAGTTGCAATATTAAAACAAACCATTCTGTTATACATTCAATAAATATGTGCCAAGGGCTGAAAGATCTTTAAATGTCTCTGGAATATAGCAGGCTGGGATGTTTGTACCAACCTCCCCTTAACTGTAAAGACAGGACAAAATATAAAAAAAAGATATTAAAAGCAATGAAAAGTTGATAAAATAGTAGGGGTCTGTCATGGTAAAACCTAAGGGAAACAAAGTCACATCTGCCCTCAGAGTACCTGCAGATCTTGAATTTCCATTTCTAGGGCACCATGTTGCCAACTGGATAGTCATAGGCCAAAGCCCACCCAGAGTAGGGGGTTCATTACAAAACCCTTCCCACTTTAGCTACACTTCCAAAGGGTTACAGCCTCAGGGAAAATGTAAGCCAGAAGAAACATTTCCCCTGCCCTCAGGGAGTTGCAATGAAGTTGCCTTGGCCATGCAGGTGGTGGAGGCTCCCCTGAGAAATGTTAACATAATTGGAATCAATAATGCCTGGGTGGTTGAAAGAAAGAAACAAAATAAGCAAACCAAACCGACAAAATGCAAGCCATGAATTCAGTAGTTTGTAGAGATGGGTAGAATCTCTAGGCACTTGAAAGAAGCAAATAAAAATTCTCCCTGGAGGAACATATCTTATTCTTGATCTCAAAGAAATTTCACAAATAATTTTTCAAGAACAATGAGCAGCACAAAGACACAAAACCAAAAGCATAAAAGAAATAAAGCCCTGAGCAACAACTAGGAAAAAGAACAGACAGCAGAAACAGGTTCAAAAAAACCTTCAGGGCTTCCCTTGTGGCGCAGTGGTTGAGAGTCCGCCTGCCGATGCAGGGGACACGAGTTCGTGCCCCGGTCCGGGAGGATCCCACGTGCCGCGGAGCGGCTGGGCCTGTGAGCCATGGCTGCTGGGCCTGCGCATCCGGAGCCTGTGCTCCGCAACGGGAGAGGGCACAGCAGTGAGAGGCCCGCGTACCGCAAAAAACAACAACAACAACAAAAAAAAACCTTCAAATACAAGAATTAACAGACAGGTTATAAAACAACTATGTCTACTAGATTAAAAAAATAAAGACAAGTTTGAATATATCTGCAGGGAACATAAAATAACAAAAACTAAGAATTCAATGGGGCAAATTAGATACACCAAAACAGAGAATTTGGGAACTGAAAGGCAAGAACTATCCAGAATGGAGCATACAGAGACCAAAAGAAAAAGAAGTTAAGGGGCATGGTGATAAAGTGAGACAGTCTAACATACGGTTAATTGAAATTTTATAGGTGGAGGAAAAAGGAACAGGGCCAAGATAATATCTGAATACAATGGCAAATAATTATTCAGAAATGGTACAAGACACCAACCCACAAATACCAGAAGCCCAACAAATTACAAGAGAAAATAAAAGGATGCATCATAGTAAAACTGCAGAACACCACATATAAAAATGTTAAAAGCAGCTGGGGATGGGGGGAAGCAGAGCAGATACTTTCAAAAGAAATAACAAGTAAATGAAAACTCTTTTCTCAGTAGTAACAATGGGAACCAGAATATGGTAATTATATACTCAATTGTGTGAAAAGATAAAAAATGCCAATCTAGAAATATACAGAGCATAAACATCTTTCAAGAATAAGGGCAAAATAAAGTTATTTCAGCAAACAAAAACCTACAGAGTTAACCCCCAGCAGATAAACACTGTACTAAAAGAATACTAAAGGACCACTGAAGGCAGAAGGAAGTGACCCTAGAGTGGAAGGTGTAATATGTAAAACGGGAAGAAGTGCAAAGAGGTAAGTATATAGATAAATCTAAATGAACACTGACAGTGTAATAATGATGTTTTATGAAACTAAAAAAAAAAAGGCAAAATATAAACCTACACCACCACCACCAAAGCAGTAGCACATAAATGGAATCAAGGTTATCATATATTTAGGAGGAGGGCAAAGATATTATTAACATCAAACTTTGGCATATTAAAGATACCTGTGGTAACTTCTAAGAGAAACACCACATAGGACCTACATACTAGTGGAGGAGAAAAATATGAAATAATTTTTTTTAATCCAAATGAAAACAAGGAATGAAAGAAAAAGTAACATAGAACAGGTAAGATAAACAGAAAATACATTAAAAGCTGGTATATTTAAAACCAATATAATGATAAGTTTATTAAATGTAAATAGGATAAATACTGAAGTTTAAAAAAGATTTTTTTTTTGGCTGTGCCACGCAGCTTGCAGGATCTTGGTTCCCCAACCAGCAATCAAACCCGGGCCCCAGCAGTAAAAGTGCCAAATCCTAACCACTGGACCACCAGGGAATTCCCTAAAAACGATTTTAGGCTGAATAAAGAAAAAAATTTCAACTATATGATATTTGTCAGATACGCTGATAACAAAATAATGAAAAGTTGATAGTATAAAAATGGAAGTATTTACACCATACAGTGGTTTGGATATACTAAATATCAGATATACTGCATTTAGAGCAAAAAGTATCAGAAGGAATGAAGAGAATCACTTAGTAATACATAAAGCAAAAATATATATACAGGAAGAAACAAACTACTCCCACAATCATGAGAGTCATAAATATACCTCTCTTAGTAATTGATAGAACAAACAGCCAAAAGTCAGAATACAGAAGATCTAAACACTGTGATTAAATGCCATGTTTAACAAAATTATCGTAATGACAAAACTAAACTATTTTGTTTAGGGATGCATATGTGGTCACACTATAAGGAAAAGCAAATGATAATCACAAAAATTAGAACAGTGGTTGTTTCTAGGGTATTGGGAGAGGGTTGTGATCAGGGAAGGTTTCCAGGGTGCTGGAAATATTTTACTTTCTGACCTAAGTGATGATTACATGGAGTTAACCTCATAATGATTTCCTGGAAACATTTTTTGTGAAGGGTCAGATAGAAATACGTTAGGCTTTTCAGGCAACACATCATCTCTGTGATATATATTCTTCTTTGTCTATACAACTCAAAAAATCTAAAAATCATTCTTAGCTTGCCAACTGTGGGCTGTAGTTTACCAACTCCTGCATAAAAGGCTCACGGTTTATGTACTTTCTTGTATTTAACAAAAAATATAAAAGAATCATTTAGGGGGAAAAATGCTGAAGTAATTCTTTATCCATTCTTCCCTTTTGACAAATAGTCTTGAGCCCCCACTGTGTACCCAACACTGTTTTGGGTGTTACAGACTAAAAATTGAACAAGATATCTATTCCGTGGGGGGGGGGGGGGAACAGTTAAAATGATTACGTCTTTATGTAATAAACACTGTAAGAGATGGAAACAGCAGTAAATAAAACAAAATCCCTGCTCTCTTAGGATTAACATTCTGGTGGAAGAAGCTGGGCAATAGACTAAGTGTATAGTTAAAAATTAAGATATGTAAATTATTAAATAAAAATATTAAAATTATACCACACAATGACAATGAATGATCTACAACAACACACAGTATGGATGAATCTCACAAAAGTAATGTTGAACGAAAGAAGCCAGACACAAGAGTATATACTGTATGATTCCTTTTATACAAAGTACAAAAACAAAAAAGCCCACCTGTACTGTGAGAAGTCAGGATAGTGGCTATCCCCAGTGGCAGGGAGGGGGCTAATGACTGGAAGGGAGCATAAGGGGGTTTCTGGAGGGCCTGGTATTTTGTTTCTTGTACTCAGTTTGTGAAACTTCATTAAGCTGTAGACTTACATGTATACACTTCTATATGTATAAGTATGAATCAATGAAAAAATTTACATACATATCAAAATTTAAATACATATGTCAGGTAGTAATAACTAAGAATTAAAGCAGGATTAGGGACAGAGTTACAAGGTGAGAGGGACTGATATTTAAAGAAGTTGGCCAGGAGAGACCTCTCTGATAAGGTCATTTTTGAGCAACAGCCTGATGAAGAGAGTGCTAATCATGCTATTCCTGGAAGAGGGAATAGCAGGTACAAAGGCCGTGAAGCAAAAGAGTGCTTCACAGTGTTCAAGGAACTTCAAGGAGGCCAGCATGGCTGGAGTGGTATGAGGGTGAGAGGGGAGCAGATGGAGTCAGGCGGATGGGGGGAGCAAAAATCATGTAGGAGCTTCTAGGCCATGTAAGCCCAGAACAGTCTGGACTGTTTTGAGCAGGATCTGTCTTAATTTTTTCACAGAATCATTCTGGCTACTATACTGAAAATAGGTGAGACACAGGCAGAAGCAGGGAGACCACTTTGGAGATTTAATGCAGAGAACCAAAAGAATAGAAAAAGAGGTTGGGATTTGGGTATTTTTTAAAAGAAAACAGGATTTATTGACAGGTTAGATATGGGGCATGAAGTTATGATCTGAAAAACTGGACAGAGTAAACTGCCATTTACCAGGACAGGGTAGACTGCAGGATGAGCAGTTTGTTGTGTTGTTTTGCTAGTGAGCAAGAGTTCCTCTGTGGACGTTTTAAAGCTGCCCATTTAGTTATGTAAGTGGAAATGTCACGTAGAGTTGTATACGTAATTTTCAGGGAAACCAGTGCCCAAGTAAAGGGCTGGCAAGTTCTTTCATCCTAAAAGGCAGATATGGATAATGATACAAGTAACTTGGTAGATTTGGCACAGGTGCATGTGAAAGTTCTCTTCTGGTTGCTTCTACTTTCTCAGGAAGATAAAAAAGTAAAGCCATCAGTTGAAATAGTAGAGGAGGAAGTGTTGCTGGAGGCTTGCAGGAAATGACAAAAATATGAAATATTCATCTAGGAAAGGGAACTAACTATGGAAATATAATAGGACTGGCAGCAACTAGGGAGTTCATGAGATTGGTGGTCATGAACTTAAAGTGAGATCAGTCAGCATGGGTATATGTGTTTTCCTCTAACCATGCTGAGCTGCTTAGACAAGGAAAAGGTGGAAAATTAGATAACCAGGGCTGAGTTTTTTCAGGCAAATATGATAGAGAGAGAGTGGGGAAAGGGAATTGAAGGGTATACACAAATCAGTAATTATAACAATGAAACACAGAATCTAAGTTAGAAGGATAAAGAGCTTCTCAGTGCAATGGAAAAAGGAAATTAAGGCTTGGTTCCTATTTTAACACCCAAGATATACTTAGATTTGCAATAATAATGATGAGGCCCCCACCACCATTCACAGAGGTGGCAGAAATGTCTACAGATCATTGAATCATCTCTTTTGTTGTCAGGTAAGACCTGACTTAAATGGACACATGATAGATGGGTGGTACACTACTAAAAACCAAATGAAAAATAAATATTTTTCAGGGAGAGAAGAGTAATAGACAACAAAATTCTACAAATCATATTCGTCCCAAATAGATAATTCTGCAATCTCATTTAACATTTTAAAACTTTAACTGGTTTAAAACTTAATAAAAATATAGATATAGGCCTCCTCGAAAGTTATCTAACAAACCTCAACCTAACCAAACAGATCTACACATCAAACATTTCTAAAATTTTTAAATATAACAAGGATGACAAAATAATAGCAGAAATTTCAAGTTGAATACATTTTCCTAAGTGCTTTAATAATTATAATCACCCTAATGAATGCATGCTTTCATGAGAGAGAAGAGGGGAAGGATATTTTAAAATACTTCAACAATACAGAAGACTAAATCATTTAGGAAAAAAGTAGTATTAATCAACTCTGCTAAGGCAGAGAAGAGCAACTTTCCTAAACAGAGACCTAGGATGAAAACTCCTGATCTCCCTTTTCCCTTGGATCCCACAGCAATACCTGAAGCATCAGTAGACATAATACACTCTTAAGTACAGAGTTCTTACTGGTATCAACAAATTATCCAAAGGCACTTGAGCAAATTAACACAAAACCCTACATTAGCTAGCTCAGGGATTCTCAACCTTGGCACTAGTGTCATTTTGGACTGGATCTTCGTGGTGGCGCCTGTCCTGTGCACTGTAAGACGTTTAACAGCATCCCTGGCCTCTGCCCAGTAAATGCCTATGGCATCCTTCCACTCACCCTCTATTTCTGACCAATAATTACTCCAACACTGTCAAATGTCCCCTGAGGGGACAAACTACCTCCGGTTGAGAACCACTAACTTGGCTATAATGTTTTTAAGAGTTTCAGATCTCACTTATAGGCAGAAAACAAACCTATCCCAAATTTGTGTAGCTTTAGCTTCTCTAGTAAGCCTTAAAAATAATTCAAATGCCAGGAGCTGACCAAATTTTTTTTTAAGGAATTTAGTTATAGGAACATTTAAGTCTGGCAAGGATAAAAATCTAATGTTTGGATTGGAAATCAGTTCCTTGACAGAACAATGAGCTGCAGGCCTAGAAGTAATTTATTATACTGGGAGAAAAGGGTCAGCTCTTATAAAATGTAAATTTACTGATACAGATTTGAATCTAAGTTAAGTGATTCATAGGTAATGCTATGAATGTTTCTCCTTAATGCCTCATTCCCCTTGGGTAATTAACGGAAGAGAAACTTTTGCTCGAGTGTTCCTGGGCTTCTTGTCTCCTACAACAGGTGTCAAATTTCTCCAGGTGAATGCTTACCGGTAAGGGATTGGATAAGGAATGTTGCGGTGAGGATCGTGCAACTGGTGGAACACTTCTGCCAGGGCTGGTTCCTGGCCCGCTTCCCCCAGCAAACTGGCCAACAGGGAAAAATGGATATGAATAATTCACAACAGTACTAGGCTTCAGATAAGGAGAGTAAAAGATTAATACACAAACAGGTCTTAATTATATACGGCCCCTTTAAGTCAATATATCTTATTCTAGAGAGAAAATGCCATATAAGTCAAATTCTGCTATCTTTTCAACGAGATTTTAAGGAGGAGCTCCAGCAGAAATGTACCAAGATATAAAGAAAACATGGCTAGAAAGCTGAAGGTACACATGGTTTTGAAAGGACATAAGAGAAGAATGTTTTCCCTTCTTGTCTCAAAATACACGAAGCAGGAATATAGTGGTACAGTGGATGTTAGTGTCTTCTTCAGTAACCACTAAGGATGGGTCAGTGAGCTTACTACAGGTTCCTATGGACTAAAGGGAAGAGGACAAAACAAGAGTCCAAGTCATTTCACTTCAATCTTTGTAAGACACGAAACCTGGTCTGGCCAAGAGAAAAATCACCTCATTTGTGAATTTTTATATCATCACAGAAAAGACACATCATAAACAAATTTAAATTTAGGAAGTCAGCAGCCGTTTCCTCTTATAGAGATGGGGCAGCGTAGCGTTGATGAAGATGGGGAGGAAGGGGAGGAGAGCACAGTAAAGGCAATATATTCCTCTCTAAAGCCTTAAATGAACAAAAGGATTTAGGTTTTTAAAAAAATCACTATAGATTTCTTTTTCCAAAAACTTAACTTACCTCAAAGTAATCACTAATTTTATGTCCCCTAGGAGTGCCTTTCCCTGAAAATAAAACCAAAGTAAGTATAGTTTTTCCAGTAACACAAGTAAACCATCATTCGCTAAAGTGTACTATGTATTCAATAACTGCCTATGTTGTTATCAATTCAAATGTCAAGCTTACTTTTAACAAATGAGCCAAAATACCTGTATCATAAGAACAGAAGACAGTTTCCTCCACAAAATTAAAGACTGAAATAAGCAGTGAAAGACTTTTTCACAGCTCGCTTTAAGATTCACTAATCTTTCTTTTACAAGTACACTAACAAAACTCATGCCACAACTGTGCATCAAAATAAAACTAAACTATAAACTACACCCCCAACTAAGAGGACAAAAAATGCAAAACAAATTCATCAGAACAAAAGGGTTTATTCTATTTCACAAAAAACTTTATGTGACCTTGTCACTTTGGGAAAATTTTCTCCCAAAAAAGTAAAAAATGATTTGCAGATTAAAAGAATATGGAAAAAAAAAAAAAGACTAGGGTGTCCATTTCTTGGAAGCTCTGCCATTTCTTTTATTCTTCCTTTAATTATTTACAGAAATTTGGCATTACCACCATCATATTTACAGATTTATTCCACTGGGCACCAATGTACAACTAAATAATTGACATGGAAGAAGGGCAGGTAAAAGGACAGCCTTGTGACTGAAACCATTTCTGCTTACCTATTATTAGCAAATCACTGATCTAGTGCAAGACATAGTTAAAACTCCAATGTAACCTCTTTTCTGTACAATAAATACTTAGTCTGAAGACAAACCCATGGCGAGAAGATGGTTAACTTACAACAGGGAAAACCAGAGTCCCCAAAGAACTGACACTGTTTCGTCAAGTGTGTATCAAATGGCAAGTCTATAATAAACAACCTGATATTCCCTTAAGGAATACAAATCTTCATTGTTAGGAATCCCTGTGCACAAACTAATTACTTAGTGTGAGCTGGAAATTTTCCAAGTACATAAGAATCTAGTATTTTTACCGGTGTGAAAGTATTACTACCTTGGCTAGTTTCATATGGTTCAGCTTTTCTTTTCCGGTTTCGCTGGTCATTCTGTTTTTTCTCAGGAGTCTGTTAAATACCATATACATCACAATTAGCATTTTGTTAAATTTTTCACATTATGAAAATTAGAGAGTATGTACAAAATATCAAATTTATAAGGATATTTAACTGGCTCAGACAAGTCCTAAATGAGTGTCCAACTCTTAGAGCAGGGTCATGGAAAGAGTACAGGATCTGGAACCAAGCCACCTATACAATTTTTAGCAAATTGCTCAAAGTATCAGAGCTTCAATTTTACAAAGCACAAATGTAGTACAAGCATCTAGCATATAGTAGGCTCTCAGACAGCAGCTGTTACAATATTTCTACTTTTTTTTTTTTTTTTTTTTGGCCATGCCACTCGGCTTGCGGGATCTTATTTCCCCAACCAGGGATTGAACCTGGGCCTGGCACTGAAAGCGCCGAGTCCTAACCACTGGACCACGAGGGAATTTCCACAATATTTCTACTTTAAAAGAGCTTAAATCTAATCCTTTTTTCCAATAAGGAAAGATATGCATAATCAACTGACTAATTTATTGAAAGTTTTATCTAAGTGCAAAGTAAGCGGTTACCTATCTATGCAGCTAGGTTGTGTGCCTTAAAAAAAAAAAACTTCAAATTTTCTTACTAAAGTCTGTCGGGCCACACTAACCCAACTCTGTTGAAGTACTAAAAAGTGCTAAAATTCAATGGCACCTAGGCTAATTCAGCTACAACTGCAAATCTCTACCCTTTATTGATGGTTATTATTATCGTAATAAAAACCCATCAAGGCCACATCACAACTGTACAACGAGCAAACAACTCAAAGGGGAGTCATTCACCCAGACCCTAACAGGACACCAGAGTTTGCAGTGCTATGGTTTAACCCAGACCCAAAGTGTGGGAATATGAGAAGTCTTGCAATGGATGTGGCTTCTTACCTCTACTTCTTTATCACTCAAGGACCCCACGCTGCACAAGCTCTGGTTGGAAGACTCACTATTGAGTGGCCCCTGAAAAGAAAGAAAAAAGAAAAGGAATCAAAATTAACTAATTTAAGGATGACAGCAAAAATGAGGGAGAAGCCATTTGATTTTGATATCTAAGTCAGGTCAAAGAAGCCAAGAGTTAACTGCAACACCTCTGAGCCAACTTGAAAAGAACTCAATCAACCATATAGTACAGTAGGGTCCTCATGTTAAAATTTTCTAGCTAATATTATTTTCATTTCCTTTATAAACTCTTAACTCGTGCAAATTTTCCCTTCTAGAGTACTTTCACATGTAGCAAGTTCATTCTTTAAGGAAAATAAGCTGGGGAAAATCAATTCTCTTGGCCTCTCGTATCACACAGGCAATATCTGAAAGTTGAGGTGTTAAGGGGTATGTCAAGGGTTCCTCATGAGGAGGCAGTCAGAGACCATAATGAAGGAAACACTTTTCCGAATCATGCTTTAAAACAGGCATGACTGCTAGCTCAAAAAAGTTACAAGAGATTGACTTCTAGCCTAATGGCGTGAGGATCTCTGCTAGCTCACTCCTCAGGGAAACTGATGCAAATTATTTTTAAAAACCACCATTCAAAGCCTCTGACAATGGTCCCTAAGGGCAAACAGCAAATGAAGAAACAACCATTCAGTAAAATCTATGAAAATTCAGCCTGAAAGGTGAAAGTCTGTGGTATTAGAACCAAGACCACTCTCCCCACCCCACCCCCGCCCCCCCATCTCAGCAAGGCTCCAGACTGCTGCAGCCAAGAGCACAAGGTCCCCCCTTCCCCCAGCTCTCAGTCCAAGGGCTTTCTTCCTGGGAGGAGCAGGACTTCGGACTTCTCAACCCATCCCCAGCCCCCATTACTGAGGCTAAGTCCCAGGCAAGTACATCAAAGACAGGAGGCTCCCTTCTGCCCAACACCGACTTGTGGAACAGAGGCTCTGCCTTAGGCATGGTCAACTGAGAATACTGGGACCCCAACAGCCCTCTCGCTCAGCTCGTGAGACAGTGGTTCAACACCAGGAGAGACAAGCTGCTGTGGTGCCACATCTCCACATTCTACCTCCTGGCACTCAGTTCCTACAGCCTGAATGTCACTCACAGAAAAGTATTACTCACTGTCCCCACCCCCAGCTCCAGAACCCTGGCTTGGATATTTTGCCAGGGGGAAAAAGCTGGAACATGTAGTACCAAATCTTTTCCCAAAGGACCTGACTTCATTCCCAACAGTGTGGACAAGTTTAAATCTAAGGGAGGTTTTGGTAAAAGGCAAGCGGAAAGAGATTCGTGTAATGAAGATACAGTCTAGACTGTAGGTCAGCTAGTTTGCAGGAGAGAATCAAGGAATAAGACACCAGGGAGGAGACCTCCCTGGGGTCAGAGCAAATAGCAAACATTGACCTCAGGAACTTTTCCTTCCAAGGAGCCCCAATTTGATTGGATTAGTTTGTAGTTTGTAGAGGAATGTATGCCTCAGGGCACTGTTGAAAACAAGAGAGCAATCTGGACAACTAGTGTAGTTTAACAGCTGGGTTGGTCAGGAAAAGAGTCCTCCTGAGTACCAGTCACCACAGGGCACCTGCAGGCTTGCCTAGAGCCAAGCCTCCCTGAGGAGTACCAAGAGGCTTAGCTCTGGGGGGATGGGTGGTAGAACAGACTTCACTAAAATAATCCAGCCAGTCACTAAACAAATAAACAAGCAACAATATCAAGGCCCCAAAGAACAGGATGAGAAATCAGTACGCAGAGGTGCTACAACGTATCATCTAAAATGACCAATTTCCAACAAAAAATCATGAGGCATGCAAAGAAACAAACAAGTACGACCCATATACCAGGAAAAGAAAAAAAAAGCAGGCAAAAGAAACTGCTGGTGAGAATGACCAGATGCTGGATTTAACAGAAAAATATTTCAAAATAGCCATCCTAAATATGTTCATGGAACCAAAGGAAACAGTAACTAAAGAAGTAGAGGAAAAGGGACTTCCCTGGTGGCGCAGTGGTTAAGAATCCACCTGCCAACGCAGGAGACACGGGTTCAAGCCCTGGTCCAGGAAGATCCCACATGCCGCAGAGCAACTAAGCCCGTGCGCCACAACTACTGAGCCTGTGCTCTAGAGCCCGCAGGCCACAACTACTGAGCCTGCGTGCCACAACTACTGAAGCCCGCACGCCTAGAGCCCGTGCTCTGCAACAAGAGAATCCACTGCAATGAGAAGCCCATGCACCGCAACGAAGAGTAGCCCCCACTCACCACACTAAAGAAAGCCCGTGCAACAATGAAGATCCAATGCAACCAAAAAGTTCCCTTAAAAAAAAAAATAGGGGTAAATCTTCATGACCTCAAACTGGGCAAAGAATTCTTAGATATGACACTAAAAGTGCCAACAACAAAAGTAAAAAAAAGATAAACTGGACTTTTTCAAAATTAAAAACGTTTATGGTTGAAAAGACACTATCACCGAAGAAAACCCACGAAAGAAGATATTTGCAAATCACACATCTGATAAGGTACTTGTATGCTGTATAAAGAACTCTTACAATTCAGAAATAAACACAGATAACCCAATTTAAACTGGGCAAAAGGTCTAAACAGACATTTCTCCAAAGATGAGATACAAATGGCCAATAAGCACATGAATAGAAGCTCAACATCATTAGCCAATGGGGAAACAAATCAAAACCAAAATGGGGTACCACTTCACACTTACTAGGATGGCTAGATTCAAAAAAGACAACAAGAAGTGCTGGCAAGAATGTGGAGAAACTGGAACCCTCACACCTCACACACTGCTGGTAGGAATGTAAAATAGTGCAGGTGCTTTCAAAAACTGTCGGGCAGTTCCTCAAACAATTAAACACAGAGTTACATATGACCCGGAATGCTACTCCTAGGTACATACTGAAAAGAAATAAAAACATGTACACACACAAACCTGGACACAAATCTTTACAGCAGCATTACTCACAAAAGCCAAAAGGTGGAAACAATCCAGATATCCATCAACTAATAAATGGATACACAAAATATGGTATATTCATACAATGGAATATTACTTGACCATAAAAAGGAATCAAGCAATGATATATGCTACAATATAAACAAACCTTGAAAACATTTTGCTGAGTAAAAGAAGCCAGTCACAACAGACCACATATCAAATGACTACTCATGTGAAAATCCAGAATAGGGAAATCTAAGACAAACAGAATGTAAACAGTAGTTGCTTAGGGGAGGAGTTGGAGAACATGGGGGTGATAGCTAAAGGGTATGGGGTTTCTTTTTGAGGGGATAAAAATATTCTAAAACTGTGTTGATGGTTGTACGTATCTGTGAATATACTAAAAACCAATGAATTGTGTAATTTAAATGGGTGAATTGTATGGAATATGAATTATATCTCAATAAGGTTGTTAAAAAAACAACAATTATTAGGCTTAGCGTCAGAAATAATTTACATTCCTTTAAGGGTGTATTAAGTTTTCTTTTCACTGTGTCCTTAAAGCACTATTTTTAAACTGTAATCAACACAATATACCAGAAGGCTTCACAGATACTTGTGAAATTGCAAATAAAAAAAATAAAGTGAAACTAGGGATAAGAAATAAAATCAAATCATGTATTCCCAGTGACATAAATCAACAAAGGACTTATTCCTTTAAAGATATAATAAGAGTTCCATGATGTTTTAATTGAAAAAAAAAAGAGCTTTATTCACGTAAGAATTCTAGAATAATTTAAATTGAATCTTTCTATGCCTAAATTCTTAAAATATTCCGTTTGTGAATTATCTTTATTGTAACCATTATGAAGTATTTCCCCTCCCCTTGGATAATAATAAAACCGTACACTATATTTTTTTTATTTATTTTATTTATTTTTTATTTTTTTGTGTGTGGTATGCGGGCCTCTCACTGTTGTGGCCTCCCCCACCGCGGAGCACAGGCTCCGGACGCGCAGGCTCAGTGGCCATGGCTCACGGGCCCAGCCGCTCCGCGGCATGTGGGATCTTCCCGGACCGGGGCACGAACCCGTGTCCCCTGAATCGGCAGGCGGACTCTCAACCACTGCGCCACCAGGGAAGCCCCATACACTATATTTTAACTATCCACTTTACCCACCAACTATCCCTCATTTTCTTTTTTATAAATTATTTATTTTTGGCTGCGTTGGGTCTTCGTTGCTTGTGCGGGGCTTTCTCTAGTTGCGGGGAGCAGGGGAGGCTCTACGTTGCGGTGCGCAGGCTTCTCATTGCAGCGGAGCACGGGCTCTAGGTATGTGGGCTTCAGTAGTTGTGGCACACAAGCTCAGTAGTTGTGGCTCACAGACTCTAGAGTGCAGGCTCAGCAGTTGTGGCGCACGGACTTAGCTGCTCCACAGCATGTGGGATCTTCCCAGACCAGGGCTTGAACCCGTGTCCCCTGCATTGGCAGGTGGATTCTTAACCACTGCGCCACCAGGGAAGCCCTATCCCTCATTTTCAAAAGGAAATGGCGGGCTTCATTCATCACACTTGCCATTTCCTTTATATATATATATAAATTTATCTTATTTCATTTATTTTTGGCTGCGTTGGGTCTTTGCTGCTGTGTGTGGGTTTTTCTCTATTCGCGGCGAGCGGTGGCTACTCCCCGCCGCGGTACACGGGCTCCTCACTGCAGTGGCTTCTCCCGTTGCGCAGCACAGGCTCCAGGTGCACAGGCTTCAGTAGTTGTGGCAAGAGAGAACTGAAGAACCTATTTTTTTATTAGCAATTACTGATAATGACATAAACTGTAAAGTGTGCATAACAGTGGTGTACATTGTAGTGTTTGAAATATCGATGCAAGAGGCACAAGCAAGGATCCTTGTGGTTCCTTGGGTATGTGTGTCTAACGAAAAGAAAAAAAGGATTAAGAATCACTTAATCCTACCTTTCACCATCCTTTTCTGATGCACAGCATCCCAAATTATTATAAAATCATTAGATTAAATTTAATTAGCAGGGATAAATGACATACATTCCCTGTTCTAAAACAGCTTACTGTCTAGTAAGGGAGCTAACCAAAGGCTTTTAGGCAAACAATGTTATCTTTCAAAAATGTCACTATCGGGCTTCCCTGGTGGCACAGTGGTTGAGAGTCTGCCTGCCGATGCAGGGGACATGGGTTCGTGCCCCGGTCCGGGAAGATCCCACATGCCATGGAGTGGCTGGGCCCGTGAGCCTGCGCGTCCGGAGCCTGTGCTCCACAACGGGAGAGGCCACAACAGTGAGAGGCCCGTGTACCGCAAAAAAAAAAAAAAAAAAAAAAAAAAAAATGTCATTATCATTAAAAAACAAAAAAGGCAGAAAAAACCTAAGCTAAATTAGATGAGGATAAAAAGGCATGACTAAATTCAATGTATGATCCTTGATTTGACTGTGGATAGCAAAACAAAGCAAAACCAATAAAGGACATCATTGGGACAAAGGCAGAAACTGAATATGGACTATACTAGATAATTAAGTTCCAGTCTATTATTATCAGTCCTTCAATTGTAAATTTTCCTACTTGTTGCATCTTTTTACTAAGGTGCATTGTAAGTTTTGTGTGAGTTCATATTCAGCTTTGGGGGAGTTCTCCACATTTCAGGGGTTAAGGAGCAGTCAGTCCCAAGAGAAGTTTAATGGTCACCTCTGCCAGTGCCCTACAACATTCATCAGTTCCAAACATATTTATACATTAGCTTTCCTGCCCAGGATTTCCGCACAAAATTGTAGTTTCCATTTCTTGTGGCTTTTAACAGCCACAATCGAAAGTTAGGCAGCTTACTTCCATCCTACGTCCTGGACTGGTGGGCAGTTTTACTAGTCTTAATTCATAGACAGGTTTACCCCTTCCCAATTCCCAGCCTTATACAGTTCCAGTTCAAGCCTTTGGTCTCAATTACTACCCCCAGGGGAAATTAACCCCAAAAGCATAAAAGCTTATGGGTTACCAAAGTTTAACTCCCATTCACCACTGTGACATCTTCGTCTTCATCTCCCAAGTTAAAATAACTGGGATTCAATTTTTCCTATTGTTCTGATACTGCTGACATTCAGGAATTATATAATTTTCATATACTTCATTTAGCCAGTCACTTTACTGAACTGTTACTCTTTCTAATCATCTCACAGTTTGTTCCTCTTGAGTTTGTTGTCTAGATATAAATCATAGCATTTATAAATAATAAGCTTATACATTCCTTTCCATAACTTATATCTATTGTTTCATATTTTACTGCTTTGAATAAAACATAAATAATCACCATAAAGAACACTGTTTTGTTCTTCTTTTTTCAAGGTGACTCCTCTAGTGCTTTACCATTAAAAACTGTAATAAGACTGCAAAGAGCCAAAATAATCTTATAAAAGTTAGAGTTGGAGGTCTCCCATTTCCACTTATTACAAAGCTACAGTAATCAAAACAGTATGGCACTGGCATGAAGATAGACATACAGACAAAGGATATAGCATGTTCTTAGACTGGAAGAATCAACATTGTCAAAGGAGTAGCAGGAGAGAGTCTTGTCGAAGCAGTTCTGCATCTTGATTGTGGTGGTGGATACAATAAGCTACACAAGTGATAAAATTTCACAGAAGTATATGTACACACACACACACAAATGATGTGCGTATACATGAAACCTGAATGAGTTCTGTGGATTTCACCAATGTCAACTTCCTGATTTTAATATTGTACTATAATTACATGAGGTGCTTACATTGGGACAGAAGGGGTATAACTACTTGCTATAGTTAAGAAATGATAATGGTAAACAATACTTAGGTAGTGCTTGCTACACGGTCAGGTATTCTATATTAGCACATTTAATCCTCCTAACAACCTGTAATGGGCTCAACTGTGTCTTCCTCAAATTTATATGTTGAAGTCCTAACCCCCAAAACCTCAGAATGTATTTGTAGACAGGGCCTTTGAAGAGGTAACTAAGCTAAAATGTGTCATTAGGGTGGACCCTAATCCAATACGACTGATGTCCTTATACAAAGTGGAAATTAGGACACAGAGGCACCAGACATGCACACACACAGAGGAAAGACCGTATGAGGACACAGCGAGAAGGTGGTCATCTGCAAGCCAAGGAGAGAAAGCCTCAAAAGCAATCAATCCTACTGACATGCTGATCTTGAACTTCCACCCTCCAGAACTGTGAGAAAATAAATTTCCATTGTTTAAGCCGCCCGGTCTATGTTATGGCAGCCCTAGCAAACTAATGACAACCTTATATGATAGCTATCAGTAGTCTCATTATTAGATGAGGAAACTACAAGAGAAGTTTAGTGAACTCTCCAACATCACACAGCTGGCAAGAAGCAGAGCCAGGATCTAGACCTAAGCTACCTGGCTTCAAAATACGTGCTACTAGCCATTCAGTAGCACTATACTCTAGATATATTAATATAGAGTCATCTCTACATATATTAATACATTTTTTAAGTGAGTGCTACATATATATTTTTTAATAAATTTATTTATTTATTTAGGTTGCATTGGGTCTTCGTTGCTGCACGCGGGCTTTCTCTAGTTGCGGCGAGCGGGGACTACTCTTTGTTGCGGTCCATAGGCTTCCCATTGTGGTGGCTTCTCTTGTTGTGGAGCACGGGCTCTAGAAACGCGGGCTTCAGTAGTTGTGGCTCACGGGCTCTAGAGCGCAGGCTCAGTAGTTGTGGCACACGGGCTTAGTTACTCCACGGCATGTGGGATCCTCCCAGACCAGGGCTTGAATCCGTGTCCCCTGCATTGACAGGCGGATTCTTAACCACTACGCCACCAGGGAAGTCCTATTAATACATTTTTAAAATACTGAACTTGTCCAACATTCTTCGGATAAACTCCCTGAAACAAAATAATTAGCCATTCGCAAGTGTTTTTACTTGAATTTAAACATCTATATATTCATAAATGAAATTAGGTTATACTTTTACTTCCTCATATCTGTCAGGTTTTGCTATCAGAGTTTATTATCCCTATGTTATTATTTAACATGAGAATTATCTACTTCTTGAAAGGTTAGGAGAGATCACCAGTAACCAGGGAGTGAATTTTTTTGCACTGCTTCAAAGGAGGAGGAGGAAGAGGAGGAGGAGGAAATAACTTTAAAATCTTGATTTTTCCTTGGTTATAGGAGTCTATTCTGATTTTACATCTTATTTTTGTCAACATTAATTTCTACTATCTTTGAGTGAAATTATCTAATTCACTGAGATTTTCATATTAATCACATAACTAACAGCATCCATTTCGTTTTTTCTCTAAGTCCTCAATTTTGTTATATTCCATTTACTTCCTCCATTTTCCTCTTTGTTTTCTAATTTTCCAACTCTAGATTGATTCATTCCTAATCTTCAATCTATTGAAAGTCAGCCTTTAACACAACAGTTTATTTTTTTAAATAAAGATAAAAGAAAAAAAATTTTTTAAACAAAGTTTGATAATAAGTTAAGACTCCTCAGTAAAAGCCCTATTTTCTACGCTAACATTTAAGCTGATTACCCTGTCTCCTGCTAATGATTTTTTTTAAGTAAAACACCAAATGGACAGTTTAAAAAATAGACAAGAGTCAAGTTTCTCGTTTTAAAAAAAAGCAGGGCTCCCCAAAACAAAACACACTTTTAATATACTTAAATGCACTTTTGGGGGGCTTAAAAATACGTCAGTAACAAGCCTAAAGAAAACCTTGTGGACGAGTTATAAACTTATGAAAACTGAGGTTAAAATACGAATGTTGACAACCAACATTTAGCACATGAATGAAGCCTATATGAACTAAGAAAACCTTGTAGAAGTGGAGGCCAAAGGTTAATCTTTCACTCTTGTAAAAATTTAAATGTCAACATTTGTTTAGTTTCTAAAGTCTTCATTTCCTCCTTGAACTAAATTGGCATCTTAAAAGGGATTGAGAACAGCAGACAAAAGTTAAACTTAAGTATAAAGGAGCACAGTTGACAACAGGGTCAAACTACCTGAGGTAGTTAAAAGATATTCCATTAAAAAAAAAAAAAGATACTCCATTAAAGACTAGACCTAATGGGTTAAAACTAGGGGTCTCTGTACTTTTTTTAGTCATTAGTTAGCACCACCTTTTCACCCCATAGCAGAGTCAAATCAGTGGGGTGATTTTAAATAAATGACTTTGTGTTTTGGCAAGCAAACAAAATATTACAGTATATTGTCAAGAAAATCCTTAACTGATATTAATGATTTTTAGTAGTATTTCAGTCCTAAATAAATGGCAGAATCCTAACCATGTAATTTATTAACATCCATTTCCAGACAAGCAAGTCCAACAGTAAGAATAAGAAATCCTTTGTTTTTTCTCCTGGACAAATCTGCCTATGGAAGTCTATATATTTACTCAAGATCTGGCACATATAACCAACAAGACAGATAATACGACAGACATTGGCAAGAATATGGAGAAAGTTTAACCCTCATATACTGCTGGTGGAGAGGTAAATGGCACAGCCACTTTGAGAAACAGTCTGGCAGTCCCTCAAAGGGTTAAACTAATGACTTAAAAAAAATAGACAGATTCTTAGTTTTATATTATGTTCATCCCTTAATGGACTATCTCTTAACCATAAGACCCAGCAATTCCACTCCTAGGAATACACCCAAGAGAAATGAAAACATATGTGCACACAAAAACATGTACATGAATGTTCATGGCACATTATTCATAATAGCCAAAAAATGGAAACAACCCAAACGTCCATCAACTGAAAGAGTGAATAAACAAAATGAGGTCTATCCATACAATGGAATATTATTTGGCAATAAAAAGAAATGAAGTTCTGATACAGGAACAAACCTTTTAAATGTGATGCTAAGTGAAAGAAGCCAATCACAAAGGACCACATATTGTATGATTCCATTTATATTAAATTTTCAGAGCAGGCAAAATCTATCGAGACAAAAAGTAGACTAATGGTTGCCTAGAGCTGAGAGAGAGAGGGATTTTGAGGGTGAAAGCTAAGGGGTAAGGTTTTGTGGTTTTGGTTTTGGTTTTTGAGGTGAGGAAAATGTTCCAAAATTGATTGTGGTAATGGTTTCACATTTCTATAAATACACTTGGAGCCATTGAATTGTATACCTTAATTGAGTAAACTGTATGTTGTGTGAATTACATCTTAATAAAACTTAAAAATCAGTGCACTCGGGCTTCCCTGGTGGTGCAGTGGTTAAGAATGCGCCTGCCAATATGCAGGGGACACGGGTTCGAGCCCTGGTCCGGGAATATCCCACATGCCACGGAGCAACTAAGCCCGTGCGCCACAACTACTGAGCCTGCGCTCTATAGCCCGCGAGCCACAATTACTGAAGCCCGCACACCTAGAGCCCGTGCTCCGCAACAAGAGAAGCCACCGCAATGAGAAGCCCGCGCATCGCAAAGAAGAGTAGCCCTCGCTCGCCGCAACTAGAGAAAGCCTGCGCAGCCAAAAATTTAAAAAAATTAAAAAAATTAAAAATCAGTGCACTCTTGCTCAATACAGGAAGGACTTACAACCATGGGACTGTACTGCTACTGTGGCGGATACAGAAGAGCATCAAACATAATCCTGCCCTCCAGAGCTTCCTGATCATCTATGGAAAGGATCAGGCTACGTTTTCTCCTTCTAATTTTCTAATCCCTTATCTAATATTTCTTTAAGTAAGTGACAAAACACCATTCTACAAATGTGTTTACGGGATGATTATTCAAACAGTGATCCAAACTAGGTCTACATTTAACAACTTCTTTATGGTAGATCTCAAAATCATCTGCTGTGTGAAAAGTAAGTTCAGAACAATAATGATAAGTTCAGAACAATAATAATAACAATAATGTTTGTAAAAGTCACAGAGAAATCAGTACTGTATGTTTTCTACGGGTAAATATGTATGCAAGTGGATAAGTACAGTATTTTAAAAATCTAGGTGGATACATACCAAAGTTTTCTGAACAATTACAGTTCTCATTATTATAAAAGTATGCATGCATTCCTTATACAACTGAAAATTAATCATTTAAAAAAACTAATCCTAAGGGAAAGGAGTATGACTTCAATTCACATAAAAGCAAGTCATATGGACTTTATAGCTTATAATAAAGCTTACAATTTAGCCTTTAACCTTACTCCTTATGCTGAAAAACAAACAAAAAAAACCTCTCCTTTATTGATTAAAAACTACAAATTTAATATTTACAGATAGAAAAGGGAAGCTATGTACAAAATCATGGGGCACATTCACAGTAAAGATAACACAGAAGAAATGGTCATAAGAACAAAAATTAAAAGATCAGCATAATCTTTCATAAGAAAGAAAATCATAATCAGAATTAAAATATCCAAGGGATACATAACCCTAAAGAAAGTTCGATGACCAGTAAGTTTAAGGTTCCTGGTTTTTACTGTTCTGAAGAGATCATTAATTAATCTGTAAGAAACAAACCCACTGCCCTCTCCTACAGGAAACAGTATAACAAAACTAAAACTGCAGGGCTTCCCTGGTGGCATAGTGGTTAAGAATCCACCTGCCAATGCAGGGGACTTGGGTTCGAGCCCTGGTCCGGGAAGATCCCACATGCAGCGAAGCAACTAAGCCCGTGCACCACAACTACTGAGCCTGGGTTCTAGAGCCCGTGCACCACAACTACTGAGTCCACGTGCCACAACTACTGAAGCCCGTGCACCTAGAGCCCATGCTCCACAACAAGAGAAGCCACCACAATGAGAAGCCCGTGCACCACAATGAAGAGCAGCCCCCACTCACCGCAACTAGAGAAAGTCCGAGCGCAGCAACGAAGGCCCAACACAGCCAAAATAAATAAATAAATAAAAGTTTTTCTCTAAAAAAAAAAAAGGAAGATTCAAACTTAGCACTATAAAAATTTATCTCACTTACTCGCATTTCCTGAATGGGCAAGAATGGGATGGCCCAGGGTTGTGACCAATAGAAAAATGAGAATAGCTGGTACCGACAGTTTAAAGTCAGGTAGGTGTGGGACTGAATCACTGAACCACTGAATGAAACTAGGCAAATCACTTAAGCTCTATGAACTCTGGTCTTCTCATCTGTGATAAAAAAAGGAAAAACCACCCACCCTAGGGATATTGCAAGAATTAAATAATACTATATATTGGGGAGGTGGATAAAATACTGTCTGAAATAAAATTGGTGCTCAATGGGAGTATGGGAAGATATGCGTGGACCATCCTTAACATGAAACTTTAAACAACCAAGCTAACCAGTTTTAAGCACTCTATAAACTGTCAGGCATATATTACAATAAAATAGTTTGCCCGCATAGAGGCCAGATTATTCAACAAGTCACAATATTTAAAATCTAACTAAAAGGTAATGGCTTTGAACCACTGATCTAAATAAAAAATGCTAAACCAAGGCTGGGAACGCAGCACCCTCAATCTATTTCTCCCTGCAATCTCCACTAGATTATAAACTCCATGAGTGAAGGGATAATCTTCTACTCACTACTATATACTATGTCCCTAGCACAGTATCTATTACATAACAGGTATTTAACGAAGGTGTGCTCATAAACAAACGATGTTCTTTAATCATTTGTACCTCAATGTCCTCATTAATGAAGTGGGAATACAAAGAAACTTTTATTACAAGGAACTCTTAAGAAATATTCTCACCCTTCTGTTCTTGGGGAATGTTTTTATATTTACACTATTTGATGCTATTGTAAATTGTATTGCTTTTCAAATTTCAATTGCCAATTGTACATTGCAAGTTTACATAAATACAATTGATGTATTTCAGAAATTGAACTTGTAGCCTAGCTAAACTTAAATTCTAGTAGCTTTTTTTTACACCAATTACTCAGAACTTTCTACATGCATAATCATGTCATCTGTTGGGCTGGCCAAAAAGTTCGTTCGACTTTTTCCCTAAGATGGCTCTAGTGGCACTTAGTTGTCTTTAACTTCATTCGAAACAATTTTGTTAGACTGTATTGTGACAGCTGTCATATCAGTGTGCATTTTAAAAAAACATCAAAATTGGTGAATTTTTGTGCAGCCATTTTAATATTGAAGATGGAAGGAAAAAAAGCAACATTTTCAGCATATTATGCTTTATTATTTCAAGAAAGGTAAAAATGCAACTGAAACGCAAAAAACGATTTGTGCAGTGTATGGAGAAGGTGCTGTGACTGATCAAACGTGTCAAAAGTGGTTTGCGAAGTTTTATGCTGGAGATTTCTCGCTGGACGATGCTCCACGGTTGGGTACACCAGTTGAAGTTGATAGCGATCAAATCGAGACATTAATTGAGAACAATCAGAGTTTTACCACGCGGGAGATAGCCGACATACTCAAAATATCCAAATCAAGCACTGAAAATCATTTGCACCAGCCTGGTTATGTTACTCACTTTGATGTTTGGGTTCCACATAAGCTAAGCGAAAAAAACTCTCTTGACTATATTTCTGAATGCAATTCTCTAATTAAACGTAACAAAAAGGTTCCGCTTTTAAAACAAATTGTGACAGGCAATGAAAACTGGATACTGTACAATAATGTGGAACAGAAGATATCGTGGAGCAGGCGAAATGAACCATCACCAACCACACCAAAGACCGGTCTTCATCCAAAGAATGTGATGTTGTGTATATAGTGGGATTGGAAGGGAGTTGTATATGAGCTCCTTCTGGAAAACCAAACGATTAATTCCAACAAGTACTGCTCTCAATTAGACCAAGTGAAAACAGCACTCGACGAAAAGTGTCTGGAATTAGTCAACAGAAAATGCATAATCTTCCATCAGGATAATGCAAGACTATATGTTTCTTTGATGGCCAGGCAAAAACCGTTACAGCTTGGCTGGATGGTTCTGATTCATCCGCCGTATTCACCAGACATTGCACCTTTGGATTTCCATTTATTTCAGTCTTTACAAAATTCTCTTAATGGAAAAAATTTCAATTCCCTGGAAGATTGTAAAATGCACATGGAACAGTTCTTTGCTCAAAAAGAGAAAGTTTTGGGAAGATGGAATTATGAAGTTGCCTGAAAAATGGCAGAAGGTAGTAGAACAAAACAGTGAATACGTTGTTCAACAAAGTTCTTGGTGAAAATGAAAAATGTGTCTTTTATTTTTACTTAAATACCGAAGGAACTTTCTGGCCAAAGCAATATAAGACATCTAAAAAATAAACATAGTTTTACTTTTCCTTCCAATCTATAAGCTTATTCATTTTACTTGCCTTAATGCGTCTGGCTAGGACCTTCAGAACATGCTGAATTGAAGCTGTGAGAACAGATATCCTTGACATGTTCTGGACATTAGGTTGAATGCACTCAATCTTTCACCATTTAAGTATGAGGTTCATTGCAGGTTTTTAATAGACGTCTTTTATCAGATTGAGGAAGTTCCCTTCTATTCCTAGCCAGCTGAGAGCTTTTATCACAAATTAGTGCTGAACTCTGTTCAAGTGCTTCTTATGCATCTATTACAAGATCATTTAGCTTTTCACCTTTATTTTATCAATAAGGTAGATTACATTGACTTTTAATGTTCAATCTACCTTGCAACTGGTATTAAACCCAATTGGTCATGATGTGTTATCATACATATAGGATACATAGAGAGCTAGATTCAATTTACTAATATTTTGTTAATGATTTTTGCATATATATTCATGAGGGATACTGAGCTATGGTTCTCTTTTTTCATAATGTCTTTACCTGGTTTGGTATCAAGGTAATGCTGGTCTCATAAGTGTTTTCTGAAATTTGTGAAAAATTTGTTATTTCTTCCTTAAATGCTTGATAGAATTCACCAATAAAGCCATGTGGGCCTGGACTTTTCTTTGTGGAAAGGCTTTTAATTACAAATCCATATAGGGTTATTATAGGGTTATTCAGAGTTGCTTTCTATTTCATTTATTTCAACTCTATTTCTCTCCTACTTAGTTTGCTCTTTTTCTAACTTCTTAAGGGGGAAGCTTGGGTCATTGATTTTAGATGTTTCTTTTGAAACTGTTTCCTTCTAAAGCACTGCTTTAGCTGCATACCACAAATTTTGATAGACTATGTTTCATTTTCACTCAGCTCAAAAGATTTTCTAATTTCCCTTGTGAATTCTTCTTTGATCTAAAGTTTATTTAAAAGTATGTTATTTAACTTGCAAATATTTGGAGATTTTCCAGGTATCTTTTTCTTTTTGATTTCTTATTTAATTTTGTTGTAGTCGGAATACTCTCTATATAGTTTTAATCCTTTTAAGTTTGTTGAAACAAGTTTTATAGCCCAGGATATAGTCCATTTTGGTAAATGTTCCATGTGCGCCTGAAAAGCATGTGGGTATAGTGTTCTATAAATGTCAATTAGGTACAGTTCACTGACAGTATTGTCCAAATCTTTTACATCCTTGCTGATTTTTTTGCCTGCTTGTTCTATCAGTTATTGAGAGAGAATACTGCAATTTCCAACTAAAGCTGTGGATTCGTCTACTGCTCCTTTCAACTGTCAGTTTTTGCTTTGCTCTGTTATTGGATGCATAACATTTACAACTGCTGAGTCTTCTCAACGGATTGATCCTTTTTTCATTATGAAATGCCCTTCATTACCCCTTGTAATATTTTCCTTGTTCTCAAGTCTCCTTTGTCTAATACAACTATAGGCACGCCAATCTTTTTATACTTAGTGTTTATACAGTATCTTTTTCCATCCTTTTAAATACAAAGATACAGGTTAAAAATAAGGTGGGTTTCTTGTAGACAGCACATAGTTGGATCGCATAACAATGATCTAACCTGACACTCTTAATTGGAGTGCTAGACCATTTACAAATTAATTATCTGTGTTTAAACCTACTATGTTACTTTCTTTTCCTATCTTTTGTTTCTTTTCCTCCTCCCCATCCTTCTTTAGAACTGAGATACATATTTTTTCAAGTATTCCATTTTATCTCCACTAAGAGATCATTAGCTATTATCTCTGTTTTGTTATTTTCTTAGTGGTATGCACATTTAACTTATCATAACCAACCTCCAAATAATCTATGGGAAAAGAATCTAAAAAAAGAGTAGATATATGTATATGTATAACTGATTCACTTTGCTGTACTCATGAAACACAACATTGAAAATCAACTATACTCCAATAAAAAGAAAAAAATTCATTGTAATCAAAGTTTTGTTAGTAAAAGCAGATTCCCATTATAACAAATGTCACTATAAAAAGTTCTATAAGGATAGCCTATAACAAAAATTTTGTTCTAAATTTCTATTCAGAAATAAATAAAACTTTGGAGAACTAGATAAAATAAGTTATCTACAACAAATAATTCTGTATAACAAACAGCTCCTCAGGTTCTATTCCAGAATATGTAACAATTTTTTAAAAAATTGTCCTAATTGAGTGCTATTAACAGGCAAGACCTTTTAACTTTTGCTCCAGTATCTAGTATGGCATACAGATTCACCTCACTTTTCCCCACATGAAATATTCTAAATCATCCCTAGAAAAATCCCCTTTCAAAACAAGCCACCAAATAATAATATAGCATCAAAAAAGAGAGGGCTTTACATAACACCACCAACTAGCTCTAAATAAATTAAATCTTTTAACTTTCTAATTCATTTTAGATAGCTCCTGTTTTTTTCTCCAGGACTTAACAGAATTGTGACTTTCAATAATATGCATACTGTAATTACAGATTAATTCCAAATTATTCCAAAATATGAAAGCCCTATGGAATCTGTTATGGTGAGAGTTTATTTGTAATAGTACTTGTATTAGAACTTAATATGGTCCTCATCAAAACCTCAGAATTGGGCTTCCCTGGTGGCGCAGTGGTTGGGAGTCCGCCTGCCGATGCAGGGGACGCGGGTTTGTGCCCGGTCCGGGAGGATCCCACATGCCGCAGAGCGGCTGCGCCCGTGAGCCATGGCCGCTGAGCCTGCGCGTCCGGAACGGGAGAGGTCACAACAGTGAGAGGCCCGCGTACCGCAAAAAAAAGAAACAAAACAAAAAACCTCAGAATATGTACTGCTGACACAGAACTCAAACGGGCCTTGGAGATTATCTGGTGTAGAGATTTGTTCCTTAGATCTCTAATAAGTCCTAAAGATAACAGTGGGGGTCCTGAACTATTTTTCACCTACACAGCCTATTTAAAATGATAAACTGACTTGACTTTAGCTAAAATTTCATCAACTCAGTATAGATGAAAGGATTAACTCTATGTAGTAAAACTCACCTCATACTGCTCTAAAGCTCTAATTAATAAAACTGGGGAAATAAGGTATTGCTTAATAAATTCAGTTTAATAGAAAACAGGCCTTTTAAAACATGGCCTCCCAAGGGAGTGAAGGGAAGAATAATAAAAGATTGGGAATTAGATTTAGTCCATTCTCCTACACAATAACTTTCCACACAACATCTCTAATAATTACTTACATGCTTCTGCTCAAATAGTCTGTAAAAGAGAAATACGATTCAAAGCGATATGTTCTAATTTGAAACAACTAACTGCCAGATAGTGGTTTTTAACCCTATTTTTTTTTAAAGATTTAATTTTATTTATTTTTTTATTTTTGGCTGTGTTGGGTCTTTGTTGCTGCACGCGGGCTTTCTCTAGTTGCAGCGAGTGAGGGCTACTCTTCGTTGCAGAGCACGGGCTCTAGGCGCACAGGCTTAGGTAGTTGTGGTGCACGGGCTTCAGTAGTTGTGGCGCACGGGCTTCAGTAGTTGTGGCTCGTGGGCTCTAGAGCACAGGCTCAGTAGTTGTGGCGCATGGACTTAGTTGCTCCGTGGCATGTGGGATCTTCCCAGACCAGGGTTCGAACCCGTGTCCCTTGCACTGGCAGGTGGATTCTTAACCACTGTGCCATAGGAAACTCCTTTAACCCTATTCTGAATCACTGAACTTTTTAAGAATGTAGTGAAAACTGTGGACCTGTCCCCCCAGAAAAAGACACAGCCATAAATACACACATACAAATTTTTACCTATCATTTTACAAGGTTCAGGAACACTAGCATCTGTCCACAGACTCCCTTAACTAACTCCCTTAACATACTCAACTATGGGGAAACAAATGTTCTCATTCACTGATGGAGGAATACAGTTATATTCCTCTTCTCTATGGAAAGGAATATGGCTATAACTACCAAAATTACAAATGCTCATATCCTTTGATCCACCAATTCCACTTCTAGGGATTTATCCAGTAAACATGTGTGAAATGACACTGTGTATTACAAAGCTATTCACTATAGCACTGCTTATGTCAATAAAACAGTGTTGTCCATCTAAGTGTCCATCCACAGGAAATTGGTTAAATTATGGTTCAGCTGCACAATGGAATATTAAACAGCCTTGGGGAAAAAAAGCCAAGGAAGCTCTGTGTGTACTAATATAAAACAATTTCTATTATTCTAATATAAAAAATATTTTAAACACGAAAAGGAAAATACACAATAATATTGTATGTAACATACTTGTCTTTGTATTTTTAAAAAACGGAGGGGTGAATATACATATGTATTTGCACACGCACACACATATATAATGTATACATTGTCATGTATGATACATATGATATATACACACACAAATAAAATACAAGAAACTGCTAATAGTTGTCTCCAGGGAAGGGAACCAGACGGACATAGGAAAAGCGTAGCAGGGACTTCCCTAGCAGTCAAGTGGTCAAGACTCCATGCTCTCAATGCAGGGGGCACAGGTTCGATCCCTGGTAGGGGAACTAAGATCCCACATGCCGCATGGTGTGGCCAAAAAAAAAAAAAAAAGGAAAAGCATAGCAGAGATGTTTCATTGTGTATCTTTGAGATCTTCTGCATTTGGTACTATGTAAATATATCACCTAATCAAAATTAATTCTTAAAAAAAAACTCTGCCTAGGCCCTAAGCAGTTTTGCTAAGCTTTAAAACCAAGCTATTCTAAAAAAAAAAAAAAAAAAAAAAAAAACCAAGCTATTCTAGGGGACTTCCCTGGTGGTCCAGTGGCTAAGACTCCACACTCCCAATGCAGGGGGCCCGGGTTCGATCCCTGGTCAGGGAACTAGATCCCACATGCCACAACTAAGAGTTCTCGCACTGCAACTAAAGATCCCGCACGCGGCAGCGAAGACCCCATGTGCTGCAACTAAGACCAGGTGCAGGCAAATAAATAAATAAACATTAAAAAAAAATAAAACCAAGCTATTCTACACTATCATTCTGTGACTTATTCATAATAATATTTTATCAGAATTTTCCTTAGGTTGTTTAGCTATAGTGATCTTACTGTGAAACAAAAAGTCTCATCCTTCCACAATCTGACCCCCGAGCAAATTAATTACTACGCTCTCTCCTTTTAGGCTCATAATAACTTCACATCTCCATACTGTTTTTAACGGAGGGGAGTGAATATACATATGTACTTGTGCTCCCTTCTTTTAGGTTCGTAATACCTTCACATCTCCATATCCACCATCAGCTGTGTGCCATAGACATATGGGTCCATGCCTGCCTGATTATAAGTGCCTCAAGAGTATGCAGTGCACCTGGTTGATTTTTTTTAATCCTCTGTAACACCTATACATAGTACAAACTCAGTAAGAGTTAGCTGAACTCAACTGCTGAAAAATTTGGGCACTAAAATTTCAATATAGCTATTATATTTCTTCTCCTTCATCTCATCCAGATTATCACACAGCAGGTCAAACGGCTTTTCATTAGAAGCTGATGGAATATTTTGTGCCTTGATTCTAGCTAGTCAATTGTTAATATAATGGAGATTGGACAAGTTAGTTTTGGCTTGATGCTAGTAGCTTCTGCCAAATTTGAACATTAAATCTGCCTGCTGAAGTTAGTTAATATAACAGAGTATATCCTGAACTACAGGCACCATCTCCTGAGATTAACCGGCCCTTCAGATTACATTTTAATTCCACAATTAATCCTTAGTATTCCTCTGGAGACAGACAAAACAGAAATTAAATCAACATGAACCCTGGCAGCAGACTATGTGATAAAAGTCACATACTTACTCTTTATAAAAGCAAAGTTATCAGTCACGCGGGTCACATCTATTACAATAGATACCATCACCTTGTTATCTTTATGTAGGCAACATTAACAGTCTTCACAGGACTTAATACTTGAGGTAATACTGGTTAAAATAAAATTCTAGGGATTCCCTGGTGGCGCAGTGGTTGAGAGTCCACCTGCTGATGCAGGGGACACGGGTTCGTGCCCCAGTCCGGGAAGATTCCACATGCCACGGAGCAGCTGGGCTCGTGAGCCATGGCCGCTGAGCCTGCGCGTCCGGAGCCTGTGCTCTGCAACGGGAGAGGCCGCAACAGTGAGAGGCCTGCGTACCGCAAAAAAAAAAAAAAAAAAAAATTCTAGTACAGCAGATTTGGATAGCCACTTACTGTTATCATTTTAAAACTAAACTATGCTTTGGTTAAAATAAAAGGCGTTGAGGGCTTCCCTGGTGGCACAGTGGTTGAGAGTCCGCCTGCCGATGCAGGGGACGCGGGTTCATGCCCCGGGCCGGGAAGATCCCACATGCCGCGGGGCGGCTGGGCCCGTGAGCCATGGCCGCTGAGCCTGCGCGTCTGGAGCCTGTGCTCCGCAACGGGAGAGGCCGCAACAGTGAGAGGCCCGCGTACCGCAAAAAATAAAAATAAAAAAAATAAAAATAAAAAAAGGCGTTGAAATAGACATTTCTCCAAAGACATACGTGAAAAGATGCTCAACAATGCTATGTAACTCACCAAGTTACTTACTTTGTCAACATCCTGGGCCAATAATACCGTTTGCAAAAATAACTGCCATTTGAGTAGTATTACTAGTTGTGCAGATGCTAACAAAATTTTCAAGACTTCTAGGGCTTTTGCTAAATGTGGACTAAAAGAAAAACAATCACCATTTTCTGACTGCACTTTGTCAACGATACGGGATGAGAGGAGGTCAAGCTTCAACAAAAGAGTGAGTTTAATAAAATCCAATCATCCCACTTCTGCATATACACCCAAAATAACTGAAAGCAGGGACTCGAACAGATACCTGTACACTCATGTTCATAGTAGCATTACTCACAGTAGCCAAAACACAGAAGCAACCCAAGTGACCACTGACAGATACATGGATAAATAAAATGTGGTACATATAATATTATTCAGCCTTGAAAAGAAAGGAAATTCCGACACATGCTACAACACGGATGAACCTTGAGAATATTATGCTAAGTAAAATAAGCCAGTCACAAAGAGACAAACACCGTATGAGTCCACTTATATGACATTTCTAGAGTAGTCAAATTCATGGAAACAAAGTAGAATGGTGGTTGCCAGGGACTAAGGGGAGGCATAAACGTGGATTTATTGTTTAATGAGTACAGTTTCATTTTTGCAAGATGAAAAAGTTCTTGAGAGGGACGGTGGTGATGGTTGTACAACAAAGTGAATGCACTGTACACTCAAAAATGCTTAGAATGGGGCTTCCCTGGTGGCGCAGTGGTTGAGAGTCCGCCTGCCAATGCAGGGGACACGGGTTCGTGCCCCGGTCCGGGGGGATGCCGCATGCCGCGGAGTGGTTGGGCCCGTGAGCCATGGCCGCTGGGCCTGCGCGCCCGGAGCCTATGCTCCGCAACGGGAGAGGCCACAACAGTGAGAGGCCCGCGTACCGAAAAATAAATAAATAAATAAATAAATAATAAAATATGGCACAAATAAACTTACCTACGAAAAAGAAACAGACTCACATACATAGAGAACAGACTTGTGGCTGCCAAGGGGGAGGGGAGGCAGGGGACGGTTGGCCTGGGAGTCTGGGATTAAAAGATGCAAACTATTATATATAGAATGGATAAAGAAGGTCTTATTGTATAGCATAGGCAACTATATTCAATATCCTGTAATAAACCATGATGGAAAAGAATATGAAAAAGAATATACAGATAGATAGATAACTGAATCACTTTGCTGTACAAAAGAGACTAACACAACATCGTAAATCAACTATACTTCAGTTTAAAAAAAAAAAGAGTGAAGTTTGATGACCAACCTCTTTCTTTATCTCTCTCATCTAGTTAGAATTAGGAAACAGACCTATCACCCATTTTTAACGAATACTTTTAGAAAAACACTCCACCTCTATCTTCCTTGCCACTGTCTCACAGTATACTTAACGGGCAGAACAAAGTGCTTTTCTTGTTCCTTTGGTATTTGCAATCCAAATTCCCAGAAGTCTATATACACATAATGAAAGGGTTAATAAGGAAAGGATTTTGGCAAGATTTTTTTCTAGCCTTTGTTCCTGAGGGTTTTGTATTTTAACGCCACTACTCGTTCTTTGATAGGATTAATGTCTAAATGGAATTTTTTAGTTTTGCTTTCCCCTTTCTCAAATATGGCTCCCTCTTTTGGTGCAGATCATCAAAAATAATTTTCTTAAACTGGAAGTACCCAGAATTGAACTGACTTCCAAGTCATACAGTTAATTAACTTCTTAGAAGGTACCAGAACCAAAGCTAGATTATTCCTATTCCAGTACACTTTGCAGTATATGCAGTTAAAAGGGGGGAGAGGGAGGTTAAGTTAAAAGAGTAAGATATGACTAAAACGAAATTCCATTCTTAGCTCTGTATTCCAAATTGCACAGGAAATTACCAATTAGGTCTCTAAAATTATCAAAAACTGAACCAGGGACTTCCCTGGCGGTCCAGCAGTTAAGACTCCCTGCTTCCACTGCAGGGGGGAAGGGTTCGATCCCTGGTTGGGGAACTAAGATCCCACATGCCGCACGGTGCAGCCAAAAAGTAAAAAAACAAACAAAAAAACAAAATTCTCTTACTGTGAGCATTTGACTGTGAACATTCCTCAGCACAAGGTATATCTGTGAGGGGAATGATACTGCTTGTATCTGATGGCTAATACAGTATAACTATGTTCTATTGTTAAACAGTAAAGATAAGATTCTACAAAACTAGTGTATGAAAAGTGGGAAGAAAGCAAAGAGCCTGACTTAGTCGTGAGAACCTTGGAAAACAGGCAAAACTAATCAACGAAATGAGAAGAAGAGCTTTTACTAGTACTCCAGATCTTTCAGACTGCTCTAACCTGCAAAGGAGTGTTCCTTGGGTAGAAAGCAAGAGCAGTCCAAATTATGAAACAAGATTCCCCAAGAAAGCCTCTAAGGGCAAAAAAAGCTGACCAGCGGGCAAGGAGGTGCTAGGACAAATGACCCTACAACAGAAACTTTGCGGCGCCACACTAACTCAAAGCCTAGCCTCAAATGAACCAAAAAGAACAGAGAGATGGGAAGGGCAATCCTTCTGCAGGGCAAAGTCATCAAATACTCCAGGAATGATTTTTTTTTTTTTAAATATGACTAAAGTCTAAACAAGGTAAATTTGGGACTAGAAAAAGCCAAGTCTCTTTCTGGATTAGGGAAAAAGGGAAACTGGACTGTAAAACGTCAAAAAGAACAGCCTAAGAAGTGTTTAAACATGGCTAACATACTAGGAAGCAGATTCTAAACTAATCCATCCCATTACACACAGTAGTAGTTAGGACCAAGTGAAACCTACCATCAAGAGGGACCTAGCAAAAAAAAAAAACAAAAAACACTGCAACAGATCTTGTTTAAAACTATTTATTAGAAACATCTTTAGGATGTAACTTTATAAACATTAGCACTGAAAACAAAAGAGGTACCTAGCAATTTGAGACCCAGACAAGGTAAAGACGAAGAACAAGACTAACCAAGCCAAACCATCTCTAGACTCAAGTTTGAAATAAGAAATCATTGATAGGACTTCCCTGATGGCACAGTGGTTAAGAATCCGCCTGCCAATGCAGGGGACACGGGTTCAATCCCTGGTCCGGGAAGATCCCCCATGATGCGGAGCAACTAAGCCTGTGTACCACAACTACTGAGCCTGCGCTCTAGAGCCTGTGAGCCACAACTACTGAGCCTGTGTGCCACAACTACTGAAACCCACATGCCTAGAGCCCGTGCTCTGCAACAAGAGAAGCCACCGCAATGAGAAGCCCGCACACCACAACCAAGAGTAGCCCCTGCTCGCGGCAAGTAGAGAGAAAGCCCACAGCAACGAAGACCCAGCGCAGCCAAAAATAAATGAATAAATTTAAAGATAAATAAAGTAAAAAATAAAGCCTTAAAAGCATTCAGAAAACGTTAAAAAAAATCATTGATAATACAACCTTACTTGCTTTCTTTCTCCTTGCCTTAAAAAAAAATTTAAGAAATACTTCAATTTAATCTTTAACTAAAAGTAAACAGAAAATAAGAAGTAACATAAATGACTAACAGCCAGGTGTAATGACAATACTGACCACATATAGGAAGGAAGAAAGCAGATGAAAAGTGAAAATCACAAGGAGGAAAACTAGATATGGATATGGATTCTCCAACCACTGTGGCACAAGAGTTCATGTACACTTTGTTAAGTGTCAACCAAATTTATATTACTGACTGTGAAAAAGAGAAATAAGGTATTACTGCACCAAAATCCGTAAGACAAGAATTCAGAAAGGTAAGATCAGCACTCAAAAAACAGTATTTCTATTTGAGGACATTTGCTGATTTAATTCTAAAGAAAAAGCTTTGAAACTGAGCTAGCTGTACTTTTGGAGGCCTGAGTGTGTGGAGAAAGAAGAAAGTCAAAGCCCAGGACCTGCCCAATGAGGGTATTCTGGGAAATCTACCCTATACTTTAAACAAAGAGCACAGGGCTACCCTTTCAGGGTAACAGCCACCTAGGAATACACCAGCCCTCATGAAAACTCAATGGATAGAATTATGGAGATTAGACAAATTTAAAGAGAAAATAAAGAAGTGGAGGTATCAGAAGAAATACAAAAGTGCAAGGAAATTTCAGAACAACCTACTCAGAATTCAGCCCTGGGAAATAAAGACCAGCAATCCAGAAGATAGGGTAAGAGGCAGAGAAAATACAGTAAGAAGGTCTAACATATGTTTAAATGGAATGCAAGAAAGAGAAGACAGAGTGGAAGGCAGAGGCAATATATGAAGAGACAACGGCTGAGAATATTCTAGAACTGATGAAAACCAGCAACCCACAGATTTAAGAAATCCAATAAATTCCAAGCAGAATAAATCAAAATAATCCAACCATTCATAAAAATCTGCATACAGATGTTTATAGCAGCTTTATTCATAACTGCTAAAATTTGGAAGCAACCAAGACATTCTTTAGTAGGTGAATGGACAGATAAATAAACTGTGGTACATCCAGACAATGAAATACTATTCAGTGCTTTAAAAAAAAATTTTTTTAAAAAGAGGTAACAACCCATGACAAGACACAGAGAAAACTTAAATGAGTATTACTAAGTAAAAGAAGCCAATCTGAAAAGGCTACATACGGTATGATTCCAACTACATGACATGCCAGAAAAGACAAAACTATGGAGACAGTAAGAAGATCAGTAGTTGCCTAGGGTTAGGGGAGGGAGGGATGAACAGCTGGAGCACAGAGGATTTTAGGGCAGTAAAACTACTCTGTATGATAGTATAACAAATATATATCATTGTACATTTGACCAAACCCACAGAATGTACAACACCAAGAGTGAACCCTAATGTACACTATGGACTTTGGGTGATAATATGTCAATATAGGTTCATCAGTTGTAACAAATGTGCAGGGCCAGGAGGTATCTGGGAAATCTCTGTACCTTCCACTCAATTTTGCTGTGAGCCTAAAACTGCTCTAAAAACTAAAATCTATTTAAGTGTATTCTCAGGTTCCCCAAAAATATTCAGATGTAAATAAAGCTCAGGAAAATAATAAAGAAAAAAAGTAATCCAATCTAGACATATCTCTCATCCCTACATTATAGTGCAGAAGATCAAAGTCAAAGAGAAAAGCTCGAAAATGGACAAAGAAAAGAGAGATTACCTTCAACAGAATGGCAGTGAGACTAAAAATAAAAAGAGTATAATGGAAGTCAGTGGACAATAGTAAACAATGTACTGAAAGAAAATAACAACAAACTTAGAACTTTAAACCTAGCAAAAATACCACCATTCAAGAATAAAACCAAAAACAGACATTTTAAAGCAGACAAAATGGAAAGACAATCACTGGTAGACCCACACTAGAGAAATTCCAAAGGATATATTTCAGGCAAAAGAAAAAATATTCCAGATAGAAGAGCAGAGATGTGAAAAGGAATGAATGACAAAGAAAGTGGTAAACACATAGGTGAACATGTAGGTTAGGCAAAAAGAACGTAACTATAAAACAGATGCAATAATAATCTGTGGACTCTTAAAAATATATATACAAATGGTGAATACATGACTTTTCTTCATGTATCAAAAGCCATAGAACTCTACAACACGAAGAGTAAATCCTAATGTTAAACTATGGACTTTCATTAATAATAATGTATCAATACCGGTTTATCAACTGTAACAAGTCTACCACACTTACGCAATATGTTAATAATAGGGGAAACTGGAGGGATGGGATGGTAGTATATGACAGCTCTCTGTACTAACTGCTCAATTTTCTATAAATATAAAACTGCTCTAAAAGCCTACTAGTTAAATATATATACATATACAATTAAATACAGAACAATAGCATGTGAGGTGGGAGAGGAATAATGGAGTTAAATGTTCAAGGCCCTTATACTGACAAAAAGGAGGGCAAAGGTATTGATTTAACATTAATCTTTAATAAACTGAGGATACATATTGTAATTTCTGTGGTAACCAATAAAAGAGTGCATAACTTTCAAACTAGAAGGTGGAAAAATGGAATATTAAAAATAAATAATAATATAACTGACAAAAATTTGAAGGTGGGGGGAAATAGTAGGAGAATGTTTGTCTTTCATAGCAGACAATTACTCAATAAATTACAAAAAAATTTCAAAAGAAGGTAATAGAAGCATAAGAAAGATTTTAAAAGAAACATAAGGAAGATTTAAGCCAAAATATATGTCATTGCTTTAAATACAATCTTAGACAAGAGTTTGGAGCTAGATTAAAAGAAGAAACATGGGGGCTTCCCTGGTGGCGCAGTGGTTGAGAGTCCGCCTGCCGATGCAGGGGATGCGGGTTCGTGCCCCGGTCCGGGAAGATCCCACATGCCGCGGAGCGGCTGGGCCCATGAGCCATGGCCGCTGAGCCAGCGCGTCCGGAGCCTGTGCTCCGCAACGGGAGAGGCCACAACAGTGAGAGGCCCGCGTACCGCAAAAAAAAAAAAAAAAAAAAAAAAAGAAGAAACTTGCCTATATGGGTGACAATTAACTCTATTTTCATCTTCTCAATACTCTTTTCCAATTCAACAAAGATTTATTCAGTGTATACAATGTGCTGAGCACTTGAATAGTCAGAAATAAAGGTATCACCCATGTTCTCAAGGAGACTAATGGGGAAAACAAATGTGTTATAATAAAAGTAGGTTATCAGGTGTTAATAAGATAATGCAACTAGATGGTGCAGCTATCTGGAAAAGCTATACAGAAGGGATATCCGGATTATGCTTTGAAAAGTAAACTGAAAGTTCATTTGACAAATAAAAAGGAACGGTACAGGAGACATCACAACCCTGTTTACTAACATGACAGGTTAGAATATCAGTCATGGTCTGAGGTAGCAGCGACCAGCATTGGAGGAGTAGATGATCCATGAAGTTAAAAAGTTTGGATAGGGAGTTTTAACTCTACCCAGTAGACAATGTGGAGCCTTTAAAGCAAGGGAGTAAAACAATAATATTGGTATTTTTAGAAATATAACTGGTGGCAGGTTACAAAAAGATGAATGGGATAGGAGAAACTAGCTATTACAGTTATGAATGAGGAAGGTCTGGATTAAGGCAGTAGCAGTGGCGCAGACAAATACTAGAGAAAGAAGAGAAATGAGTTGATACTTGACTACATGTGAAATGAGGGTAGAATTAAAGGAATACTAAAGTACAGATGGTCCCCGACTTATAATTGTTCCACTTAATGATTTTTCAACCTTATGATGGTGCAAAAATGATATACATTCAGTTAAAACCATACTCCAAACTTTGAATTGTGATCTTTTCCCGGGCTAGTAATACGTGACACAACACTCTCTCACGACGCTGGGCAGCGGCATCAGCACAGCTCCCAGTGAGCCATGCAATCACGAGGGTAAAAGAACCAAGACACTTATAACCATTCTGTACCTAGACAATCATTCTGCTTTTCACTTTCAGTATGGTATTCAATAAATGACATGAGATATTCAATACTTTATTGTAAAATACACTTTGTGTTAGATGATTTTGCCCAATAGTAGGTTAATGTAAGTGTTCTGAGCACGTTTAAGGTAGGCCAGGCTAAGTTACCATGTTCGGTAGGTTAGGTATGTTAAATGCATTTTCAACTTCTGATATTTTCAACTTACAATGAGTTTACCAAGACATAACCCCACTGTAAGTCGAGGAAGATCTGTAATGAAAAGGAGAACGTAACATAAAAGCAAACATAATAAATTTATCAACAGTTCCTTAAAACTAACCGGTATAAATGTACACTATTTTTCAACATTTATGCTTATTGACCATCTAACTATGTACTAAATATAAACACCTAAACACACTGTTCAAAATTACTGGCACTGGTATGTGAAATAGCTAACATTAGATATTGATAACTGACACCTTCTAATTGATGCAATTCACTAAATGACAGGAGAAAGGTATTGGCTGGTTAAAGGTCTTTTCAGAAATCAAATGTGATCATTTAAAATGTTCACATATCAGACTCACAAATTTATAAAAGATAGGAAAAGAGATCATTTTTCTTTAAGAAGACATCAATAATCTACTATGTGGTACTACCTAAAATTACATGCTCTTGCTTCAGGCTCTATAAAGTGAAGGTTCTTACTGTGCCAAAAGAGATAGTCCCACTTTTCATGGCTTCTCATTTTGCTCTTCTTGTCAATACCATCAACACACTGCATAATCCATTTCATTCAATACAACTGAAACCAACGACATTAATCAAAAAAGTAAGTGATAGTGTGGAATCCTAAAAAAATAACACCTTAAACGTTTTCTTTGAACTTAAAACATAAATGTTTATTCTGTTGCCAAGCTTTTGATACAGGCCCTTTGAGTTATAGATCCACTATAGTTTCACACTGTCTTACACAAACCACACCCATAATGCATCATCTACAATTTCCAGTTTCAATTTCTTTAAAAGTGAAGCAAGAACTTTAAAGATACTTTCCAAGGATCTAAATGAAGAATTCTTCCAGATTAAAAAAAAACTTTTTTATAAATTTTTATAGTTATCTCCTTATTGACTCATTTTATATTCAGTCTTTCCAAGGCAGTTACCTTAGTTTTCACCAAATCGACAATTCTTTCATTTTACAATCATATGGCAATGGTTGACACAATTTTGTATTGAACTATATGATTATAATACAAGTGCAAGCTGTCATAAAGTGACTCTTGGTAAGTCTATAAATCAACTGGTGGGAGCAATGCAGTGGGCATCAGTTAGTATGTCTTATAAAAAGAGAAGGAGTGTTTATTAAGACTAGTATCCCTGTTATGAAAGATCTAAATTCACTTATTGCTTTTATTGTACTCAGGACAGTATCTGGCACACAGGAAGTACTTTAAGAGTATTTGTTACTATCTTAGCATTAAAATTCAACTAGGTACAGTTAACAGTGCATGCAAGGGTGGAAATCCACCTACTTTACAGTCTCCAGAATCAGAGACAAGACTACCTGTATTTAAGTTGTCAAAAGGGGAGAGAGTAGGGAATATAAACTGCATTAAGTCCTCATTGAAAACATATGAATACAAGGTACAGTCAGTTTCACATTACTGCAAGTGGATTATCTAGCACTTAAAGGAAGAGAACTTAAAAGAAGGATAGCTCACATGTCAAGTCAACAAGAAATGAAGAAGCAGGTTCGTAACCCAATTAATCTATCACCTCAAAAATGCTAAGAGTATGGCTACAGGTCCTCGTAAAAGTGGCAGCTAGACTAGAGGAGGAAAGTCAGCTACAGCTTAGTGCACATCAGGTTACCTTCCTCTATTATCAACTCACTGATGACAGAAAGCATCAATCTCTTAAACAAAACCACATGGTGCATCCCAAAGCGCAAAACAAATGCCTTTGTTTTACCAATTATTATAAGTTAAATATTATACATAAAATTATATAAAATTAATGCATATAAATGCAATGTACAATAAAATTTTTAATTTGCCAATAACCTAAATATAAGTAAAGAGCAACTTAAATACTATAAGTAATAAATGCGGTGGCTTGGCCATTTTCTTTTAGCCTAAGTTTTGTGATGTATATCCAATTTGCAGGTACAAAACACTCGAGGCAACATGACAGAATATCTACAATAACCAGGAAGTTCAAAGACTGCAGCTACTTTAAACACCCTGTCCACTAGGAAAGAATCCACAGTGGCACTGACCTTCTTCCTTCTATGGACATCAAAAAGTACTGAAAATGTTATGAATAGTTCGCAGAAACTCAAGAGACAGCCCATGAGGCTGCACCAGTCCCACTAGATGGCACTATCACAGGAAAGTCACTCTGCTCTCCCATTTGGAGCAAGGGCTGAAAGCGCTCATGATCTCTGTAAAAATGAAAGCTGTCATCAACACAGTGACATCCTCATTGAGAAATTATGACCCATAATGAGGAATTCCAAGCTAGAAGGAGGAGCTTATCCAAAAGCACCTTTTCTCCCAGTACTGTGGTCACCTCCCCACTCCTATTTCAAATCAGTGGTCTGAGAGATACAATGTCTTGCAGGCAAAAGAAGTCCTGCAAAATGGAGATTTTCTTTTTCCTCTTCCTAACTCCACAAAATAATTTACTTGCCTTTTTTTTTTCTTCGCAAGTTTCTTTGCTATGGGTAAAAATACTCTCCTGCTAGTCCATGAATAACAAATTTATTGTCATCAATATACTTACCATGATTGGAAATTTCAAAATAACATACAATTAATGGCATAAAAGCTTTTGGATATGAAGTAACTTCTTTCTATGTATCAAAGGGAGAACTTCCTCTTAAACAGATAAAGTTTTCTGACACCTTAGTTACATGATTTTAGGTTGGGCCTGGGCAGCAGAATTCACAATGTTACTCATTCCCCTAACTTACGCTCTACCCCATGGAAAGTATGCTTGGATACAGCTACCATGAACCTAAAAACAGAAGGAAAGAAAAGCATCCTAACAAGGAAGCCTAAAGAGTTTAAACCGCATACAATTTGAATACAAACTCACTTTTACTCACTAGGTGACCATCTAAACAGACAGATTTGGATAAGAGCCTTTTGCTGAATTCCCCAGTTAAAAGACGCAACAAAGGTTATTATTAGGTAATCAATTGAATCAGAGATCAATTTAATACTCAAATATACTGCTCACTTACAGTTGAAGCTACTTCACCTAGATCAGAGAATTTACATTTACACATGTAACTTTAATATACAGCAACAGTCAGGAGTATAGCTGCTCCAAAGTGCCACAAAAGTCAGTTACTTAATTAAAGAGGCCAAGAAACTAAGAATTACAAAATATGTAACAAATCCTGTGTTCCCATAGCACCTCACCACAGCTCTAATACAGCTCTCATCACAGCATCAGCTCTCTGTCTAGAGCACTTGCCCTCTCCACACTGCGGGGGGGCTTGGAAGCACTGTACTGAGGCGTCATCCCTAACACCCTGCACAATGCCTAGTATGGAGCAGGTACTCAGTAGCTGCTGAATGAACAAAAACTATCAGGCTATTCCAGCTCACCAAAATTATGAGACTCCTCAAAGCAGCCAGTTTTTCCAACTAAACCCTGACAAACACCTTCTCCTTTAAGAAGCTACTGGGTCTTCCCTAGTGGCGCAGTGGTTAAGAACCCGCTTGCTAATGCAGGGGACATGTGTTCGAGCCCTGGTTCAGGAAGATCCCACATGCCGCGGAGCAACTAAGCCCATGTGCCACAACTACTGAGTCTGCGCTCTAGAGCCCACGAGCCACAACTACTGCGCCCAAGTGCCACAACTACTGCAGCCCGCATGCCTAGAGCCCGTGCTCCGCAACAAGAGAAGCCACCGCAATGAGAAGCCCATGCACCGCAACAAAGAGTAACCCTCGCTCGCGGCAACTAGAGAAAGCCCGCGTGCAGCAACAAAGACCCAACACAGCCTAAATAAATATATAAATAAAAAATAAGAAGCTACTGACCAAAGCATGAGACTAAGATCTAAGTCACCATTAGAAATAAGATTTCTTGAAAAGCGCAGGAAGGAATGTATCACATGAAGTCAAAGATCAAAAATTCTCGAGTCTCAAGTCCAAGGAAGCAACGTCTTGGATTGGTGAAAATTTTAAATAAAACATCATAAATATATTTTATATATTGTATTAAAATCATAAATATGTTTTACATTTTGTACTAAAGCCATCCTATGAGAGTAGAGGGGTGAGGTAGCAGGTATATACGATTGCACAGGAAGCCATAACACTGCTTAACTTAATACCCGCCCATTAATGAGGCCTGATCTTATTTTATGCTCCTGGAACAAAATAAAGAATGAACAAGAAGGAAAAATAGAAGGAGAGAAAAAGCAGTCTGGGGGTACAACCAGGAGGAATCTGCTGAACTGCAGATTTGGAGGACTGACAGACTTAGCAGAGGCAGATTTTTCAAAACTCTACACATAACTATCCAGAAAGTCTAGCGTAATGAAGCTATGCCAATACCTTTGCATTAACAGTTTTTTCTGAGTGACTGAGCTTTGACAAAATGTGGCATAGAATCTACATACACATCCTGTTAATATCCTTGCAACAGACCCATGGGAAACCTCTCCCATATTAGAGGGTAAAAAGAAGTATATCCTCCCATAGAGAGTACCTTCAAGCAAGCATACTGTTAAATGACTGGAACAACTGGTAGGATTTAAAAGTTCACTGGAACCGTAAGCCAAATTGTCTCCCCCTTCAGTGTATCTGTATGATCCACCCAAATTGCTCTTTGTTTTTAAATGTGTTTACATTAGGTTATAATCAGTGTTTGTTATCATCATTTTACTCACCTTACTAACACCAACTCCAGTAAACCTGGCCTCTAATAATTCCTGCCGTCGGGGGTCCAGGCTATGCAATTCTTCCATCATTTCTACTGAAAAAGAAAAAGTACCTGTGAGACCATAAAAGCTAAAACACGAGGAACCAATTTTTAGATATAACAAAACTCAGAGTAATTATTTCACCAAACGGTCACATACAGATAAACCTCAAATAAATATGGCATACAAGTAATAAACTACAATGTGCTGCACCAAACAGTAATACATTTAAAGTTATAAAGTGGCTCAAAAGTCCTCTTCTGAGCAGTGGTTAAGAATCCGCCTGCCAATGCAGGGGACACGGGTTCGAGCCCTGGTCCGCGAAGATCCGACATACCACGGAGCAACTAAGCCCGTGCGCCACAACTACTGAGCCTGTGTGCCACAACTACTGAAGCCCACGCGCCCAGAGCCCGTGCTCCGCAACAAGAGAAGCCACTGCAATGAGTAACCCCCTGCTCACCACAACTAGAGAAAGCCCACACGCAGCAACTAAGACCCAATGCAGCCAAAAAAAAAAAAAAAAATACAGCATGAATCAGAAGCTACTAGTAACTTAAAATAATGCTATTATATGCCTCCTTGCTCTAAGGACCAGATAGTAGCTCATGAAAAATGGAATTACTTCAAATTTAATAGAGAACCCATGGTAAAACCATCAACCGGCATTCACTCAGGAAATTAGTATAGCTCCATAACCATCCCTTTACAAAATCTTTCTCTGCCACTCCCTGGAGCAAGTAGGTTTCTCTAGACATCTGCTTTTAGCACTCCTTCCAAGCAGGGAGGGGCAGGAGGACACCATTTTTAAACTCCTTCCACGACCAATTAATGCACAGGCTACTCTCAGCAAATACCTCCATCATTTGCAAGAGATCAACTCTTGCAGAACCCACTGGAAACCTCCCCAATATTAAAAGTAGAAGAGGTGCATATACCATTACATAGAACCCCTTTGAACATATTATTAAATAGTTATTGGAATGATTGGCATGATTTAAAAGTTCACTGAAAACATGAATGAAACATGCTCCTCTGCAATCTAACACCTCCACAATTTCCAGTAACAACCCCTACAAAGTCCTCCAGTTTCATTTCCCTTCCTGGATTGAGAGCCTGGGGCAAAGGGGAATGAAAGGGTGGCAAATTAAAGTTTCACCCACACAGACAAGTGCAGGTTAGAGAGGGAATTAGGAAATTCTCGGAAGGGTAGAAAGGCATCTTAAAAAAGAAAAAGGAAAGAAAAAAAGAAGAAGAAAAGAGATTAAGCCAGTGTTTCCCTAAGTGGCCTTCCTCGCGTCTCGCCCTGCCCTAATCGAGGCCAGTATGGCAGAGGTTGCAACCTCCCTTCAAGACCCAGGGTCTCTCGGCACGTTTCCTAAACCTCCATCCTCAGGCCTGGCCCGGAAAATGACGCCCCAGCGGTTATTCCATTTAATGTCAACTCATGTTAAGGAAAGATCCACTCTGTTCCATTCCAGCGGGGCCTTAGACTGGGATCCTCCCTGTAGCCCACAGCCAGGAAGCAGGACCGATGGGGCCTGGTCCCGGCGCCCCTCGCCTCCCGCCGGCTCCAAACTTTCCCCAACTCCAGGCCCACCTGTCACGGAGGGAGGGCGGGCCAGCTCTCGGGGGCGCCCGGGAAGCTGCCGGGGCCTCCAGCTGCCCGGGCGCCCCCCTCTCCCCGCCGGCCGCCGGCCCCACTCCCAGGCCGGGGCCGCCTGGGCCTCCCCCATCTTCGGCCCGGCCCCTCAGCGACCCGCAGCCCTCGGAAAGCCCCTCCCGCCTCAGAGCCGAGGAGGTGCGGCCCCGCGCCGGCCCCCGTGTGGGCCCGGGCCGCAGCCTTCTCAGCCGAGGGGGTCGCCCGGATGGTTAATGCCCCAGGCCCGGCGCCCTCCCCCGCTCGGGGCTCAGCCTCTCACCTGCCGCCGCCGCCGCTGCCGCCGCTCCACGCTCCTCCCGGGAGGGGCCCCGACCCGACCCGGCTGCGGACCGCTCTGCTCTCCCCCTGGGCAGGCCCGGGGCGGAGCCGGGGCCTCTCCTGAGCACCGCAACCCCCCGCCCGGGCAGCCGCCGCCGGCGCTGGGCTCCACGAGAGGGCGGGCGGGGGAGGGGGGCCTCGGAGGCCGCAGATCCCCGGGCTCGCGTACAGAGCCAGGCGCCCGACGCGGGCCCGGGCCCGGGCGGCCGCGGGGGGCGCGGGACCGGTCTCCTGGCGCCGGACAAAGGCCAAGGGAGGCACAGAAGGGCCCAGGCCCGGCCGGGAGGTGGGGGCCCACTCGGCTAGGGGCCACTCGGGTGCGGCGTGGAGGGCGGGGGGGGGGATCGGAACCGCTGGTGCCCACGACCCGCCTCCGGCCCCTTAATCCGGATCGGTTCGGTCCGGATTAGTAGTGATCGGTGTAAACACACTAGTGAAACCGCGTGTTTCCTCGCGAGATTTGCACGGCTGGGAGGCAGGGGGGGGGTCCAGTGGGGGTGGGGGAAGAGCCGACAGTGGGGGAGGAGGGGGAGGGGACGAGGAAGGTGGGGGGGTCCCCGCTGCCCCGGCGCCCCGCCTCCTCCAATCAGCGGCCGGGCTGGCGGGCAGGGGTTAACCAGGGGACCCCGCGCCGGCTGAGGAGGCCGCCGCCTTGCCGGGCGGCTGAAGGAGGGCGGGCGAACGGGCGGCGCCGGCGGACCCGCAGCGACGCTAGGAGAGGTCGGACCCGTTCGGAGCTCCGGAGACCCCACTGCCGTCTACGTAAAATCGGCCCTCGCCCCGCGGGACCGGCCCCAGCCGAGGAGGTTGGGCCGGCGCCCTGGGTCGCGGACCGGAGCTAGAGGGGCCTCGCCGCCGGGGCCGGGCGCTTCCCCGATACGCCTCGTCGAACCCTGCGCCAGCCTAATCCCTGGTCTCCACGAGTTTGGGTGAGAAGTGGGGTTGCTCTGCCCAGGATGGATTTTAGAGCAAGAAAGCCCGTGTGCCGGCGAACCCCGCCCGAACTTCCCCGGAGACGCCCAGTTAGTGAGTTGGCTGTGCCCACCCGTGTTGGCCGGCTCCCCCGCCCCGCCACTCTCCAAACTCACCCTCCCACTCCCCAAATCCAAGCCGCCTTGGAAAGCGGACAGCGCTCCACCTCCACGTACCTGGGTGGCAGGACGTCTCCAGGGACAAGAGGTCCTCTGGGATCAAGGCTGACTCCCCACCCCCACCAGGATGCTGCCCCAAAGGGACTCTCTCGGTGCCCCCGGGGGGAGGTTCCATTTCAACCTTTGATTAACAACAAGGCCATCCTGGGTACTTAGGGGGCTCGGAGGGTAAGGGCTAGAATGGAGAAAACAGGCCTGCCCCTCAGTGTCTGCTGAGGAATGGGAAATGTGAAAGGGTGCAGTAGCTCCCGCAGCTAGGAGGGCTTCCTGCACAGAAAAAGCCTCCCATTTTGATCACCCAGCACCAGAGAAAAAATCACATTCTCCACCGACTTCTATGAGCCAGGACACTGACTTAAACTCAAATACCCAACTTTTTATTTTCCTTTGATGCTGCCTTGATCAGATGTCTGAAGATGACTTAAGGACTACAGGCAAATCACTTGGGAAAAATTCAGATAATGAACAAGAGCCTTGAACTTTTCCAGGGGGTAGGCAAGTACTTCAAGGGGAGTTTCTGCCTTTCTTTCTTCCTTATTCTTAATTCATCCTGTATTAATGGAACACAAACCTGCTGGAAGGGCAAAGGATGGCAGTTTACTTTTTGTTAGTTGCCCAGCCTTCCAAAGCCTTGGACAAATTCAAGCACTGTGGAAAAACTCCATTCAACCAAGAGTCACCTTGCTTCGAACCCAGCCAGGTTGGGCCCTGTGCACGCACATATTTCCAAAGATAACAATGTTTGAAGGGGAGGGGGAGAGCAAGTTCCAGGCAGACGAGGGTGAAAAAGGGCAAAGTGAAGGACTATCAAGAGAGCAGGAGAACCAAGAGTACCTTTCCCTACAACTCGAAAAGCAAGTGAGGCAAGCTCTGTCATTATAGCGAATGATCAAAAAAGTAGTAACTCCTTAAAATGACACTGGAATGTCTCAAATGAGAAGAGTTTAAAAGGAAGAGCGCCGGACAGAGTTGGAGCTGAGTTCCAGCCAGCTCTTTCACAGACAAGCTGCATGGACCAGTTACCTAACCTTTCAAGTTTCGCCAACCTCATCTGTGAAGGAGTTTGGACTAGAGGATAATAAGATAATAATAAGGCTATGATTCTGTTTTTTGAGCTAATTTTTAATTTTTTCTTTGGCCACACCATGCAACATGGGAGATCTTAGTTCCCCCGACCAGGGATCAAACTCGTGCCCCCTGCATTGGGAGCACGGAGTGTTAACCACTGGACCACTGGGGAAGTCCCTGAGGTAATTATTTTTTAAAAAATAAAAGTAGTTACTGAAATACAGGAAAAGATGAGATTTTTAGTTTCACTTTGCCTAGTGCATTTTCCTCTGCATGTCAAAGAACTTACACTGCCATAGGTCTGTTCACAGCCCCACTCCACGTTTAACACTCATCCCAGCAGGAATTGCTCAAAGGAATTTAATGAATTTGCTTACCACAAAAATGAGGTGCTTCTGTTTATAAGCATCATATAAATGAAAATATCAACAGTAAGGAAAAAGAACAATAGATGGATAATTTCAAAATAAGCTCTGTTGTTGTCAGATGGTTCTCACAATGTAATTTAACCTTGGGTTCATGAACCAACCAGTTTAAAGTGTGTTTACTGGGACTTCCCTGGCAGTTCAGTGGTTAAGACTGTGCTTCCAATGCAGGGGGCTTGGGTTTGATCCCTGGTCGGGGAACTAAGATCCCACATGCCATGTGCCCAGAAATAAATAATTAATTAATTAAAGTGTGTTTGCTCACAGGGCAACTTTGTGAGACTCAACTTGTCATAGACTGGCAAATGGTGACACTCCCCATGCAAAGGCCCAATTCCCATCAGCTTCAGAAGGCTCAAACATGGATTCATTTAGATGTGCACGTTGATCATCTGGTCCTTCCTGCCTTCAGTGTATGACAAGTTCTCCAGGTTCATGTTCATAGTCACAGAGAGGACCAGGGCACTGGTGTTCCCCAAGCTGTGCTCTGCACATCTCGATAGGTTAAATGCTTTAAAGGGAGTAGATGTACACTGGACCTCGGGAAACTAGGTTAAAGTGGAATCCTTTATTTCAGTACTACTTAGAGCCTAAAATGTACAATAGGCATACGACAATCTCCAGGTGGGGGATCAGGGTATTCAGTGGTTTCCTATTTGATGTTCGGAACCACCACCCTGGTTTTTTGTTGGCTGGTTTGTGGTTTCAGGTACTCATGGGAGAGGTGTTTTGAGAAAGACACTGGGAAAAACTAAAGTAGTTCTAGCACTCTTTTGCCCTTTCACCTGTACCACACTAAAGAATGTCCAGCATCTTCTTCAGTGTTTCTTAATGTCCACCATCTGGCATATATTACTGAGCAGGGGGCCTTACGTGCACCTTTTCCAGAAGGGGCCTGCAGTGTGGTGGCTAAGAGGACAAACTTCCTAGTCAAGCCCCCTGGTTTTCATCTTGGCCCTGACTCTTACCAGCTGTGTGGCCTTAGGCAAGATATTTAACTTCTCTAAGCCTCAGTTTCTTTATCCATCAAATGGTGTTAAAAACCTCACAGGACTGTTGGAAGATGAAATGAGATAATGGTGTGTGCCTGACAGAGTAATCCCTAAATAAATGGTCCCCAAACCACACTTCTACCAAGGATGTAGACATTTGTCATTAGATTGGTTAGCAGTACACAGTTTAACTTCGGAAACCAGGCTGCCAATGTACTGAGTTGTTTGTGGGTCTATTTTCTTCATAACAGAAAAAGGACTTGATGTCCCTTTAAAGAATGCATTACAAAAAAAAAAAGTATTACATTTTATTTTGGGGGGGCGCGGGTAAGTAGAGAAAAATGTAAAAGTCATCTGGTCTGTTTATGTTCTTCCCCCATCCTGGAGAATTGAGGGTTTCTAATGGTGAGAAGAAATAACAAATTTTGTGAAGGCAATATTTCCACTATAAATTCTGGTAGGCAGGGCAGTGTAGAACGTCAGGGCACTGGTGGTTGGAATGAACTAGGTCCTAACCCCGTCTCTTCACCTGTCAGTTTCCTCATCTGAAAACTGGCCAGCACACCTAATCCCATGAGTGGCTTTAATTAAAGTTGAAATAGTGATAGGAAATGCCTTGTAACTGTGCCTGACATACAGTAGGCATTTGGTCAGTGTTATTTCCTCCCTTCTCCCCATTTCTAACAAAGTGGAAAAGCATCTGGTTGCCATGAAAGTGCACTATAGACGAAATAAATTCAGATCTCAGCCTGCGTAAGATTCTCTGCCTATCTCTATGTTTTTCATACCCTTCTTCTGCCCAGCTTGCTTCAGAAAGCTTTCCCGAGCAAGTCTCCTTGACACACTTTACTCTCTTTATCGTCATGCGTTCTTCCCCGCAGCCCAGTGATGCTGGAACAATATTCTTATTCTCCTGGAGAGTACCTCCCTTCTTTAATTTCCTCTTTCAACTCCCTCCCCAAATGTTACTTTTTAATACTTGTCTTCCCTGAATTGTGTGTTCCTTCTTCCCAGCAGCTGAAATGTAAAAGAAACAAGTAGAGGAGCAAAGAGAATAAATGCCCCTGAAAAGTAACAAGCCCCCTCCCCTGAGCTATTGAATCCTCCATTTTGGTCTTTCTCAGAAGACGTCAAGATAGGGAACAACAGCAAACACACTGCATTTGTGGAAGCTGGCAAAAGTGTATTTTATAAATCTTAGTTCTTCCATTGACCTTTCATATTAGGCTTAAGTAATCAACCTTCAGACACAGTGGCACAGGTCATGAGGGAAAGGGGGCCCAAGCCCACAGAGAAGACAGAAGGGGATCATTCGGCTAGTGGCCTTGGGCATGGTCAGCCCAGAAAGGCAAGTCAGAAGATGGATATTGTATAGCCTCTGAGTTAAGAATGAGTTTTATTTTTAATGGCTGAAAGAAAATCAAAAGAAGAATAGTATTTCGTGACGTGAAAATTACATTAACTAATTTTGGTGTCCATTAGTAAAGTTTCATTAGAACACAGCCACACTAATTCCTTTACATACAGTCTGTGGCTGATTTTGCACTACAAATGGCAGAATTGAGTAGTTGTGACAGGCAGGCAACGCCTAAAATGTTTAGTATCTGGTCCTTTACAGAAACAGTTAGTCAACCCTTGCTCTAGGCCAGGCCTTCGCAAATTGGACCAAGCATACGTATCCCTTGGGCATCTTGCCAAAATGCATCTGGGATAGGGCCTGAGAGTCTGCATTTCTGACAGCCCCAGGTGATGCTGTTGCTGCGGGTCTGCAGCCCACACTGGATTTCAATGCTCTGAAGGCTTGTCTGTTACATTAGTGAATGCTTTATGTGAATGCTTTGTTAAGTACAGTGAGCAAATCTTTAAAAGTATGAAAAATTGGAGTGTAACCCATGATAATAACCTCAGTCGAATCTTCCACATTTCACTCCACTGTTTTGGCATCATGTGACAGCCTGAATAGCCGTGGAAATGGATTTGCCAGCCACCTTGCTGAGGCCAAAGGGATGGCAGCCCCAGCCCTCTTGTGATGTGGTGCTTCCTCTTATTGGCGCTAAACGTACCAGTCCAACTACAGAAGGGCCTTCTGTGTCCTGGTATTGCAGAATTTGGAAAGGAGATCTGAGTTCACCTTATGCAAAATACTCGACTCTTCCAACTGCAGGCAAGCAGTCCTCTCCCAGCTCTTTCTTCAGTGAGCAGTGCTTCTCAGGGTGACAAACTCCTGCAGAAACAGCTTGGATTCAAATCCCAGCCCTTCTACATACATGTTCTGAGACCCAAGGACACGTGACTTCTGGAGCCTCGATTTCCTTATCCGTGCAATGGAGATAATGTATGTAAAGCACCTGGCTTACTGCCGGATTCCTGCCAGGTGCTTCCAACCTGAAAGCATCATAAAACTTACATCCAAACCCTGCTCCTCCCCCTACCTAACTCATGTTAGAAAATGTCATTTCCATTCTTTCATTATTTATATCAAAAACCCTGGAATCATCCTCTCTTACACCCTTATCCCCAGCACCTCCACTCCAGCCTCACTGGCCTCCTCCCACACCTCAGGGCCTTTGCACTTACTATCCCTCTACCTGGAACACTTTCACCAGACACTTAGCAGGTGTGGCCACATGTTACTGCATTGCACGGAATGTGTCCTATCTTCTGCGTATGTGTGATAATGATACGGAGCTGGCAAGTGGCTGCCTTTCCATGATAGAGTGAGAAGAACCTCCAGGCCGTTTCAAGAGACAACCATGCTAGGCTTTTGAGTAGAAGTAAGTGAGGAGGGCAGTTTGAAAAGAAAGACCATTTCATCACAAGAAAAACAATTTTGGGGGCTTCCTTGGTGGTGCAGTGGTTAAGAATCTGCCTGCCAACGCAGGGGACACGGGTTCGAGCCCTGGTCCGGGAAGATCCCACATGCCGTGGAGCAACTAAGCCCGCGTGCCACAACTACTGAGCCTGTGCTCTAGAGCCCATGAGCCACAACTACTGAGCCCACATGCCACAACTACTGAGCCCGTGCGCCTAGAGCCCGTGCTCCGCAACAAGAGAAGCCACCGCAGTGAGAAGCCCGCACACCGCAACAAAGAGTAGCCCCCAACTCGCCGCAATTAGAGAAAGCCCACGTGCAGCAACGAAGACCCCACGCAGCCAAAAATAAATACCATAAATAAATTTTTATAAAAGAAAAACAGGGCAGTGATTGAAACTGCCCGAACCCATGGAAAGATATCAGAGGACTCTGAAGTCAGAAATATCAATCACTCTAGTAAGATGTCAGAAGAGAACAGAGAAAGAAAGCCCAAGAAAGTTTGCTCATATGTGGATATATGTATATATATAACTGATTCACTTTGCTGTACACCTGAAACTACCACAACACTGTAAATCAATTATACTCCAATAAAAAGTTTTTTAAAAAAAAAAAAAAAAGAAAAACAATTTTCTTCTACTTCTTTAATTTTGTATCTATATGCGATGGTGGCTGTTCACTAAACTTATTGTGACAATCATTTCATGATGTACGTAAGTCATTATGCTGTACACCTTAAACGTATACAGTGCTGTAGGTCAGTTATATCTCAATAAAACTGGAAGATAAAAACAAAATAAAAAGAGCAAAACCAAATCCTTGCTCTCAGGTGCATGACAGTGAGAGAAACAGACAAAAAACACAAAACTATATGTCAGAGGTGCTGAGTGTCATGGAGAAATAGAAAGCAGGGTACGAGGATAGAGTGCTAGACCCCAGTGGTGGCAGGGATGCTTCTTTATATAGGGAGGTAGGTCAGGGACAGCTGTCCTCTGATAACGTGACGTGACGTCTGAAACAAAGGTGCAAACCTTGTCACCGTCTGGGGGAAGAGCCTTCCAGGCAGAGAGAACAGTGAGTGAAAATGGCCTGGGGCCAGGACCAGCGTGTTTGCAGCAGGATGACTTGTCAGGCAAAACTGCAGCGTCTCTCTGGGCCTTCTGGGCCTTGCACGACAGGGTGAGAAGATGCCTGCTGCTGAGCCGGGCATGGGTGTAGGCCACAATTTCACCAAGGTTTCGACATAATAAGGTGCTTTATGCTGCAGTGAGATTCAGTGTCTTGAGCCTGCGTTTAATGCCTGATCCCAAAGGGCAGGGATTATAACAAAAAGCATTTATTGAGCATTTATGGGGAAGGCACTGGAATGAGAGCATGTTCATTATTACTTTTAATCCTTTCAACCTTGAGGGAGGCCCACCATACAGAGGAGGAGGAGACAGTGGAGAGGAGGTGAGGGAGTTCTCTGAAAGGCGGTCTGGCTCCAGGACCGGTGCCCTCTGCCCCACCAGGCAGGGTTAGCGTGGGCCAGGGCGCGCAGTGCTCAATCCTGCCCCTCCTGGCTGACTCCAGGTTCCACCTGCTCCTTTAGCTTGCTTCAGTTAACACTAACTTTCTGTCACCTGCTTCTGGCTTCTGGCTTCATTACCCCATATTTATTGTGTTTCACAGCTTTCCTCCCTGGCCATTAGTTTCTACCTCCTCTGAAGGTGTGGATGTGGGCAGCTGGTTAGTCACTTAGGTAAGACTCTTACCAAACTCACCGCTGCACAGGATCTGGTTCTCAGGTCTTCGGGTCCCCCTGGTCCCAGAGTTAATCCAATTTGGGAAGAACCTCATCAAAATGCTGAGAATGGTACATAACCCTGTGTGCCAACTCGTTCACAGCCCTGGATGCCAACTCGTTCATTTCAAAAGGGGAATGTGACTGCCAAGTGGCAACATTTGACCCACAGACGCTGATCCCAGGATAGCTGCTCGGAAGGCTCCTCTGAGCAAGGAGCAAGGGAAAGGGCATGGCCTTAATGGCTCCACCGCGCACAGTTGTGTTCAGCTGCCGTTCCCAATTCCTCGAAATAGTGCCCTGTCTTGTAAAGGGACAGGACGCTGGGTCTGTCCCTCTCATGAAATTACACCAGAGCCCTGCTTTTTAGACTCCCCTCTCTTGGACTCTCCTCTTCTGAAACCACAATGTATATATATATATATATATATATATATATATATATATATATATATATATATATAGGCTTACATTTTCTTGGAAATTTGGATAACCCATTTTTAGCCAAAGTTGCTGCTTTGTAGGTAGCTGATCTCCTCCATCACCGTGGAGTCTTCCAAGTTTTGTTCTCTGGCTTTGCAGGTATCTTGGTGAGGCCTTTGAGACTCTGCTTTAATATTCATTAGCATAAGACTTTCAGAAAGTTACTTCAACTTCCTCCTCTATCAAACCGGGAACTAACACCTATTCTCCTCTCAGCGTTGCTCTAAGGATTAAGTCAGTTAACACAATAAAGTCTTCTGGGGCTTCCCTGGTGGCGCAGTGGTTGAGAGTCTGCCTGCTGATGCAGGGGATGCGGGTTCGTGCCCCGGTCTGGGAAGATCCCACATGCCGCGGAGCGGCTGGGCCCGTGAGCCATGGCCACTGAGCCTGTGTGTCCGGAGCCTGTGCTCAGCAACAGGAGAGGCCACAACAGTGAGAGGCCCACATACCGCAAAAACAAAAACAACAACAACAACAGCAACAAAAAAAAGTCTTCTGAAATTTAGGGGGAAAAAAGTGTCATGTAAATGCAAAACAGAATTATTCTTTCAAGGCAAGTTTCCCCTAAAACAACAGTTTAAGCAACAGGGAAAGACGGTGACAGTACAGCTGGCCCTGCACACGATCTGCAGCCTACACTGCCCATTCACGCAGCAGCCCAGCAGCCCTTGTCAATGGGAGTGTGGTTCCACCAGGTCCAAGAACCACTGCCCTAATAAATACTACCTCAGTGTGAAGCCATCCACAGACTCTGGCTATTGTGTTTCCCCGGTCTCCCTGTGCTTTGTCCAGATTTAGTTTTTAGTTGCAGAGTAAATGCGGTGCTCTGAAAGGAATATAAGACGCAGAGTCACAAGCCCTGGGTTCACAACTCAGCTCTGCCGTGCACGCTGGGTGACGCTCAGCCACGTGTCCTCCCCTCCGCCTGAACCTCCCGCCCCCCCGTAAAATGGGGCTGCTCACATGACCTGTCCTTTAGAGCTGATGTGAGGATGGGATGAGGTAACCGAGGTTCGGTAAGATTAGTGTGGTGTCTGGCGTGCAGAAGACACCCCAATGATGCTTGTTGAAAATAATTAAATGTCATTGATTTGTTTGACGAGAGAAAGCAGTTTATCACTAGTCTTCTCCTCAAAATGCTTTCTTTCTTCAGAGGTTTTAACTTTTGCCTGACAAACCAAGCTCTTCTGTCTGTTAAGAATGTTTTTTATCTTCCTATTCTAACAAAATATTTGGAAGCCAAAATAGATGCTGCGTGTGTGCGTGGGGGACAGACTTTCTTGGTCACTGTTTTAGCCACCCAGACAGTGGTGTTTTAGCTCCCACGTTTCTTAAACGGTAGCAGGGCAAGATTTTACTTTTGCTGTTTCAATCACTGGCATCGATGTTGCAATATCACATAGTAACAGGTTCCCCAATCTGATTACTGGCTTAGTATCTTATTGATCAGCTGATCCGTTCCACTCCTGTATCAGAGCAGGAAATACCCTGATAGGTTCTTTTCTTCTACCACAGATATAAGACTCACCTAAATTACGAAGTCCTTTTTCCCTGGGGCGCCCCTTATACATATCTCCACAGGAGCTGGACAGAAGGACCTGTGGGATTGGAATGTGGGGAAGGGGCTGCACTGGGAGGCTTTTGGTGGTCACAGTGCCCAGAGGCTGCATCCCACCTGGCACTGATTCAGCATTTGCATGCTCCCACCTGCCCCATTTGGCTAGAACAGGTGAGAGCTGGTCCTGTGTCCTTGTGGGTCCTACATCTCCTGCCCTCCCCTTGCCGTGCTCCCCATAGGATTGGACACCTCCAGGATGTAGGCCTGGGTTGGGTTCTCCAGCCCCTGGTGACTCATCTCCCCAGTGGAAAAAGTATGAAAATTGTGCTTGTTACGTTAACAGATTCCTGAGAGCTGCCCCCGTTGTCCATTGAGGGAGTTTCCATCTTATATTTGGGAAAACAGAGGTGGTAGGTGTGAGGCAGAGAGCCTGAGCTGGGAGCAAAGCTGACCCAGGGTCCAGTCCAAGCTCTCCTGTCCTGGGCTCCGTGAACTTGAGCTGGTTACTTCATCTTCCCAGCCTCACCTTCCACATCTGTAAAAGGGGGATACAATGCCCATCTTAGAGGGTGGAGTTAGGCCCTTAAAGCATCAAGCACAGCACTGAGCACAACAGGGACTCAGTAACCGGGGGCTTCTTTATATTGTTCACACTTCAAATGGACTGTTTAGTCTTTTCAGTAAGTCCCCAGACTAGAGCTGGGTCCCAGCACTGAGCTGACTGAAGCATGACTGCAGAGGCCCTAGCAGCACCGGCCACAGAAGGGGGATTCAGGTGTCTCCACCCCCCTCCTTGGGGGCAGCAATTCCCCCGTCCCCCACCCCCCATAAAGCCCAGACAGTAAATATTTTAGGTTTTGCAGGCCATGTTGTCTGTTACAAGTCTCACCCTGCCAGCACGGCAGGAAGATAGCCACAGATGATACGTAATTGAATGACTGTGGCCGTGTTCCAGTTAAAAGTTTATTTGCAAAAACAGGCAGTTTGCCAGCCCCCTCATAACTCTCAAATTTTGGCTCACACCAGAATCGCCTGGGGGGTGTCTTCCAACACACCTTGCTGGGCCTCACCCCCAGGGCTTCTGACTCTGTGGGTCTGGACTGGGCCTGCATTTGTGTTTCTAAAAACTTCTGGGTGACACTCCTGCTGCGGGCCTGGGAACCATTTTGAGAACCACCAAAGCTTTTCCCTCTCCCTTCTTTCCCTGTGCAGCTGAAACACTTTATTCCTACTGCAAAAGAGCATTTATTGTGTTTTACTATGGTTAGTGGTTTGTGTGTGGGTCTCTGGGATCCGTTCCTAATCATCTTCCTACCCCAGTGCCCAACAGTAGCCACTGCCCATCATGAGCACTGAACTCAAGGGAGGTCACAGGCTCAGGAGCCCTGGGTCCAGCTCTGCTCCTTGGTGGACATTTCTCTCTGGAGCTCTGTGTGACACCCTGTCACGGAGAAAAGGAAAAGGGACTTTGCCCCCCTGCCTATCCAGAAACAGATCAGGAGAGGAGACATTCCCTGCTCAGACTAGACCTTGAACCTGGACTGTTTTCTAAGGAAATGAAACGAGGGTTGGGGGTTTGGTTTGTTTTAATTTTGTTATTTTTTTGCTTTGTGATGTATGAGTGTGGGGGGTTGAATCCAGACAGCTGACTGATGTGGAAAACCACTATTTCTGAGTTGCAGAGACTAAGAAGGCATTTACAATGACCTGCAGTCAGGGTTCTTTCCTCAGATCAGGCAGAATCCAGTTTGGTCCTGATAAAAATAAATAATATTTGATGGGCTTCCCTGGTGGTGCAGTGGTTGAGAATCCGCCTGCCAATGCAGGAGACACGGGTTCGAGCCCTGGTCCGGGAAGATCCCACATGCCGCGGAGCCACTGAGCCCCTGTGCCACAAATGCTGAGCCTGTGCTCTAGAGCCTGCGAGCCACAACTGCTGAGCCCGCGTGCCACAACTACTGAAGCTCGCACGCCTAGAGCCTGTGCTCTGCAACAAGAGAAGCCACCGCAATGAGAAGCCCGCGCACCACAATGAAGAGTAGCCCCCGCTAGCCGCAACTAAAGAAAGCCTGCGCGCAGCAACAAAGACCCAACGCAGCCAAAAATAAATAAAATTAATAAATCAATTTATTTTTAAAAATAAAAATAAATAAATAATATTTGAGACCTTCCCTATCCTAAGTGGCATGAGTACAACAACTCCTGGGTCCAACTCCCTCTTTTGGAACTTAGTGCCTTACTCCTGGTTTTTTTTGTGTTTTTTTTTTTTTTCGGTACGCGGGCCTCTCACCGCTGCGGCCTGTCCTGTTGCGGAGCACAGGCTCCGGACGCACAGGCTCAGCGGCCATGGCTCACAGGCCCAGCCACTCCGCGGCATGTGGGATCTTCCCGGACCAGAGCACGAACCTACATCCCCTGCATCGGCAGGCAGACTCCCAACCACTGCACCACCAGGGAAGCCCCTTACTCCTGGTTTTTATCCTGAGGACGCTGCGAGTAGATAGAGCCAGGTGTGGACCCACACGTGCTTTCCCACCTCTTCTTGCTGGTGGGCATGGAGGAGGCCCCACAGGAGCTCACCAGAGACAGGGAGCAACTTAGTCCTGGGCTGGTGTAACAATGACCTTCCTCTTCCCAATTCCCAGGCCTCTCCGATGCAAGCTTACATGGGAATTCCTTTTGATCTGTGAAGTTTCAAGGCCATCCATACCTAACCTTCCGTGCCTCACTCTCTCCTTTCCAAACTAACAGACAAACAGGGAGAAAGGAGTCCTTCCCCTCCCCATCTTGATGCGCTCTGTGAACACTGCCCAAGGTCCAGACATTTGCTGCTCATCTAGACTGTGGTGCAGAAAGCTATGAGCTATGACCCAGTAACCTGGAGCACGTGAAGTTAGCACGGCAAGGGAGCAGGAGTGACCCGACCGGCTTAGAACTCCTTCTGATATTCCCTGTCCCTGCCACCTCGTTACCCCTGCCTGCCAATCAGTTTTGCATCAATAAACTTTATGTTCCGGGCTTTGCCAGATGAATGAAAGGCGAGCAGCTAAAGACTGATCTCTGACCTCGGCACGTAAACAGCCTACAGATTGGACTTGACAGTTAATAAAGGAAAGGCCTAGCAATTCTCACATGCCTTTTCGCCTTAATTAGATCGAGCATTCATAAGCTTTGGGGAAATCTTCAATTTGAAGAGGAAGACCCCGCAAGACAGGAATTCACATCTCTACCCGTTCATCCGTTCGGATTGTCTGCCCCTCAGTCTCTACTCACTGACCCTGGTGCCACCCTACTACCTGTGCTCAGCGCTGTGCTAACGGCTGTCGAGCACAGGGGCTGTAAGAATTCCAGGCGTCCGCACCATACTCTCCTGGAAGACAGCGTCCAGCTCGGCAGTCAAGCACATGCTTCGCTTCAGACAAATCCAAGCCTGAATCCTGATTCTGCCGGGTGACCTTTGGCAAGTTATTTAACCTGTCTGCCCTCAGTTTCCTCTTGGGGTTAATAATACCAACTGCCAAGGGTTGTCGTCAGGACTAAGTGAGACCATCTGTGTGAGGCTTGCAGCACACAGCCTGGTGCTTAGCAGTGACGCCAGGCGTGGAAGTCCCAGCACAGCGCTCGTGGCTCGCTGGGCCGGCTCTCAGGGGCTGAGAGGCTCCTCCCCTTGCCCTGGCCTTCTGCCTGCCACTGGGGAGCCAGTGATGATAGGCAAGGTCTCTGCCTTCAGCGGCCTGAGAGGCCTACTGTTGACAGTGCTTTTAGTTTCTTCATCTATAAAATGGGGGTAGTGGTGCTAATCCTCCTTGGAGGATCAGGGAAGAGCCTAGCACAGAAGCCTGCAAATGCACTTTGCCGAAGGAAACGACTCTGGGAATATTAGATGCCGGTAGCAGCCTCTGGCTTGTCATTGGATGCCACGGCCCCTGCAGGCTGTCTTTAATAATAGATACTTTCAAATTCCTGAACCCGCTTCAAGCTATATTTGCTCACACACGGAGGTTTATTCAGTGTTAATCACATTAATGTGCTGTTTCATTTCACGCTGTGCAATGCCAGCTTCAGCGAGAGCCCAGAGACAGCAGAATTTACGCTCAAAGGGACCTCGTACTGCGTTTATCCAAGCGTCGTCAAGGCATCTCAGCGCCCCAGCAACCTCCGGGCCACCCCCCTGCTCCCCCAGGGGTGCCCTCAAGCCTTAAGCAGTCTTCCTTTCAAGTGTCTCTCTGTATCTCTTGGTTTTTACCCTCAATTAGAAACCTCTTAGGCAAGTGTCCAATTTTTACTAGCCATCTTTAATCCTTTAACAACCCAAACACATGCTATTCAGTAAAAGCTCTCCATCAGGTATCATAAGGGACCCTGAGTGAACAGGAGTTTGCAGGGTCCTTTGAGAGCCCCCAGTTCAATCCCCTCATGTTACAGATGGAAAAACTGAGTAGCAGAGGGGTAAGGACTTAAATCTCTCCCCTGTTGGCTCTTTCCCTAAGCTGATGAATAATCGCCATTCAGATCTTAAACACCAAACAAATTTGCCACTTTTTCTTTGGCTCTGCGCCTCAATCTGCTTGAAACAACCACTTGCCCTCCTGACTCTTGTCAGCTGAGAGCCTCAGATCCTACTTCCTGAGGGGTTGCCCCCCCCCGCACCGATCCCAGGGCCCAGCGCAGCACCTCAGTGCGGTGTCCCCTCCAAGCTTGGGGCCACCCGTCGGCCAGCCTTCCCAAGGACTTTTTCCGGCACCTCTCACCCCTTTCTTACAACATCAATTTCTCCCTTTCCACAGGAACATTCCTGTCAACATACACTCTTGCTCTCATTTTAAACATTTTTGTGCAAAACCCTCCCTTGACCTCACGATCCCCTCCTGGTACCATACCATTTCTCTCCTTGAAAACTTGGCTGTTTCCACTTCCTCTACAACTGCCATTAACTTCTTTTTTTGTTTGTTTTTTAGAGTAAACGGTGTTTATTTTTTGTTGAATTTTTTCAATCAAATGAAATTGCTTAATTTAAAAAAACTTCTCTCTTTTCTCTTTAAATACTACAATTTCATTTTACCTCAGCAGACACCTAGAAACAAAACACTGGACCCACCAGAGAAAACAGGGCAATAAAAGCATCAGAAATTCAAATCAACTATGGAAGACCTACTGTTAGCTGGCAGCTCTCAATTCTAAACAGAAGTGTCCCAGAACCTATCGGGTTTGACAAAAGTTTCTTAGAACTTGGGATTTGGGAAAGTTGGACTCCAACTGAATTCTATTACAAAGAAGGAAATTAAGGTCGATGCATCAAATGAACACCCAAAGAAACATTTAAAAAACGTGTTTGAGGGACTTCCCTGGCAGTTCAGTGGTTAAGACTCCGTGATTCCACTGCAGCGTACGTGGGTTTGATCCCTGGTCGGGGAACTAAGATCCCACATGCCGTGCGGCCAAAAAAAATAAAATAAAAATATTTTTAACAAATGTTTGACTAAAACTCAGTATGTGAGATTATTAATAACGTGTCCTCCTAGTTACTTTGTCCTGGAATATATATAGGTTATTTGTAGCTATCACTGCTACAATATCTTCTGAAAAATGCCAAGCTGTATGCAAGATCTTTTTGCTAAAGTCCAGACTGTCGACACTGATCTCGCCTTTTCTCTGCTTGCCCCTCACGCACACTGCTCAGTTTTAGGATAGCTTGGGGTTTGCTCTTTTCCCTCAAGGCCTCAAGAGTAACATCACACTTGCTGTTTCGGTCAAACATCCTGAAGAAGTTGTTGTAGGAGCCTGTTATAATGACACTGTCTGACCCATTCCACACACACTCAAAGTTATCAAAAATGCAGTCATTTTTGTAGAGGGAGCACAGCCTGCTGCAGAGGTAGCTGTGAACCAGGTAAGTCTCAGTGGGGCGGTTTTCCATGTTGAGATCCCAAACTTTGATGGTCAGATAGTCTCTGGTCATGATATACCTCCCACTGTGGCTGAACTTCACATCCGAAATCGGAGAGATAATTTCAGAGAATAACGACCTGTTGCCTGGATCTTCCGGCTCTTCAAAAACTGGTCATGGAGGGTCTCGGGGGAAGCAGGGGGGGTGGGGGGCAGCTGTGGTTCACTGTGGGGGCAAGGACACTGGTGGCAGAGGCACTGGGGACCAGTCATCTGCGTGAGCTCTCTTGGAGGCCGCCACCCCCGCACCACCCAACAACCTGCAGGCTCCGGTGCTGGGACGCCTCAAGCCAAACAACAAACAGGGTGGGAGCACAGTCCTGCCAGTTCACTCTTTCTAATTTTTTTTCCTTTTTTTTTTATTTTTAAAATTTATTTATTTATTTTATTTTTGGCTGCCTTGGATCTTTGCTGCTGCACGCGGGCTTTCTCTAGTTGTGGCGATCTTCGTTGCGGTGACTGGCTTTCTCATTGCGGTGTCTTCTCTTGTTGCAGAGCACAGGCTCTAGGCACGCGGGCTTCAGTAGTTGCGACTCGTGGGCTCTAGAGCGCAGGCTCAGTAGTTGTGGCGCACAGGCTTAGTTGCTCCGCAACATGTTGGATCTTCCCGGAGCGGGGCTTGAACCCGTGTCCCCCGCACTGGCAGGCAGATTCTTAACCACTGCACCACCAGGGCTTCTGCAGTGGAAGTGTGGAGTCTTAACCATCCGACTGCCAGGGAAGTCCCTAGGAAAAATTTAAGCCTACAGGAAAGTTGAAAAAGTGTTAAAACAGCCCCCAACCTAGATTTTCCAATTAGCATTTTGCCACATATGCTATATCTCTCTCTCTCTAATAGATACATATAAACTATATATAAATCTAATACCTATATATAAACTATGTATATACCTATGTATATACCTATAACATAAATACAATTTATATAAATATTACATATATTATATGTAACAGATACAGATATATATGTATAGTTTGTTATTGTTGAACCACTGGAAAACTTTCAGACATCTTGCTCCCTCACCCCTAAATACTACAATACTACAACATGTGTCTCCTAAGAACCAGACCTCTCTCACATAACTGAAACTGCACAACTCAGATGGGACTCGAACCCATGCGCTGGGACTCGAACCCACTGTCTTTTAATTGAGATCACACACCAGGTCTCAGGACTTAATGAAGCTCAGATTCTTTATGTCTCAGTGCAGAAGTAATTCAGCAAGAGGCAAAGTGATAGGTAAGAAGTGGATTTATTTAGAGAGATACACATTCCATAGACAGAATGCAGTCTGCCTCAAAAGGCAAGAGCGACCCCAAAATATGGGGTGGTTAGTTTAGGCTGTTGTTTTTTTTTTGCCACATGGCTTGCGGAATCTTAGTTACGCGACCAGGTATTGAACCCAGGCCAAGGCAGTGAAAGCGTGGAGTCCTAACCACTGGACTGCCAGGGAATTCCCTGGGGTGGTTAGTTTTATGGGGTGGATAATTATATAGGCTAATTATGCAATTACCCAGCCCATAAAAGTGGGAGAATTATTCCAACTATTTGGCGGGGGAGGGCAGGGGTTTCCAAGAATTGGGCCACTGCCCACTTTTTAGCCTTTTATGGTTAGCCTCAGAACGATCCTGGTGCCCGCGAGTGTGCCATTTAGATGCTAATGTATTACAATGAGCGTATAATGAGACTCAAGGTCTACTGGAAGTGGAATCTTCCACCATCTTGGGCCTAATCAGTTCTAACCAGTTTTTGTGGTATCTTCAACAGCTATGTCATTCTTTTAAAGGTTGTGCCCTGCCCTCTTCCCTCCTGTTTCTTTTTTTTGGCTGCACCACGTGACATGTGGAATCTTAGTTCCCCCACCAGGGAATGAAACCCCGCCCCCTGCAGTGGAAGTGTGGAGTCTTAACCACTGGATCGCCAGGGAAGCCCCTTCCCCCTGTTTCATAACCACAGACCATTATCACACCCAAGAAATTAAATGCTGATACAATAATCTAATATAAAGTCCATTTTCATATTTCTTCATTTGCCCCCAAAAGGTCCTCCATAGATACTTTTTTTTTTTTTGCGGTACGCGGGCCTCTCACTGTTGTGGCCTCCGCTCCGCGGCATGTGGAATCTTCCCGGACCGGGACACGAACCCGCGCCCCCTGCATCGGCAGGCGGACTCTCAACCACTGCGCCACCAAGGAAGCCCCATAGCTACTTTTTTTTTTTTTTTTTTTCTTCTTCTTTTTTTCGGTACGCGGGCCTCTCACTGCTGTGGCCTCTCACTGCTGTGGCCTCTCCCGCCGCAGAGCACAGGCTCCGGACGCGCAGGACCAGCGGCCATGGCCGCGGCATGTGGCATCCTCCCGGACCGGGGCACGAACCCACGTCCCCTGCGTCGCGAGGCGGACTCCCAACCACCGCGCCACCAGGGAAGCCCCCCATAGCTACTTTTTAATCCAGCTTTCATTCAGGGAAGAGGCCCACCCCAATTTAACTTTCAGATCCACCACTCCACCCAGAGTGTTCAAAGTCGGGTGACTTCTTTACCAAATCTAAAAAGCCCTCTCTGGCCTTGGCAGGGGGGTAACCCAGGGCAGTCTCCAATGTGGGCTTCTGGGTCAAAACACATTCGGTTCCCCCCCTCCCTTCCTTGCTCCGTCCCCTCTACCAGTCCTGTGAATGTTGGGGGACCCCAGGCCTTTGTGCTGGGCCCCTTCTCTCCAGTTCCCAGGTGGTCTCATCTAGGCTGGTGGCTTTAACACCAGCTGCATGCTGATGCCACCCATATTTCCAGCATCCAAGCTCTGACATCCCCCAACTCCAGACTGATGTACCCCACTGCTTTCTTCTCAGCATCTTCCCTGTGACGGGCCATCAACATCTCAAACTTAACATGTCCAAACTGAGGTCTTAACGTCTTCCCTTCTTTCCCATCTCAATAATAGCATCCCCCTCACCTATCATCTGCCCCGATTCCACCCTTCCCTCACCAGCCCCCCAACCACTGGGTCTTGTCTGGACCCCTGCTCCCTGCATCTTCCCCGCCGCCTCTGACGTCTGGTCCACCCTCAGGGGTCTGCATAGCGCAGGAGCCTCCAAACTGCTCCTTACGCTTGCCCCACCACCACCGGCACATTTTCCAGCATTGCTAATCTTTTAAAATTGTAATTCAGGTCAGACCACTCCCTCTTTTAAAACCCTCCAACAGCTTCTCCTTGTAATGAGAAAACCCCCAACTCAGCGGGGTTTCTGAGGCCCTTGGTGGTCTAGTCCTGGCTTTCTCCAACCTACTCCACCATTCTTTCCGGTGACCCTACCCTGGCCTCCACTTAGTTCCTTAAATACCCAGGCTTTACCCCCTCGGGCCTTTTGTTTCTACAGGCTCTCCCCTCTGGCTGCTACGCCCTTAGCCTGGGTCTCAAGGTCGGCCTGCCTGTTGGAGATCGCCCCGGCTCTAAGCTCACGCCGCCCTCTCCAGGCAATCTCCTGGGGAGGGCTCTGATTGGCTTAGCTGGTATCACATGAACACCCTTGTCCAATCATCTGTGGCCAAGAACAGGTCCCTGGGAGGAAAACACGGCTGCCAGGAGTTGCACTGGTTCCCCTGGGGGTTGGAGGTTTGGGGCAGGGGAGCGGTTTTGCGGGAAGAAGGTGGGCAATGTCTCTAAGTCCGCTCAGCCTTCAGTGCACTCGGCCTCTGAGCAGCGCTTAACCTATTGGGAACTACCCCTTTTATTTTTCCAAAATGTCTATTTTAGCCAAAAAGGGCAATATATACTTACTGATAAAAGAGTTAAAAAAATACAGAAAATAACAAGGGGGAAAAAAAACAGGATTACACCAGCTGAGGACAACCACTGTTAGCCTCCATCGGCTCTGTTGTCGCCTCCCTGGTCCATCTCCAGCCATGAACCTTGAATGGTTCCTCACCTTCCACCGCTTCTGCTTTTTCATTGTATATCTGGATTCTTTCTCCCATTTTTTTTTTTTTTTCGGCTCTCACTGAGATATCACCCACTGCAATGGCTTCAACCAACCACCACGTTTATGCGGGTGATTCCCTAACTGAAATCCTTTCCCACCAATTTCTTGGTTTCAGATTTGTATCTGGCTGCTAGATGGCCCCACAGGATGGCCGTGGGTGGCTCAAACTGGGAGGCTCTCCTTCCATACCCTGAAGTCTCTTCCTTCTTCTCTGGATTGAAGCCCTAATTATGGCATTGATGAAGTAAAATTCATATTCTATGGCAAGACGAGAAAAATTTAAACAAAATTTGTCTTTGCCTGTTTGGGCCTCCTCTCTCCCCTTTAGTGTGTAGTGTGCATCCGCATCAACCAGACCTTCTTAAGCAATAACCTTCCTTCTTAATCTTGTAGGGGGCCACAATGACCCATGACCCACTACTCACTGTGCACGTGTAGGTCTGGATTGTGTCAACTGTCAATACTACATCATTTGATGTAGACCCTTTGTCTCAAAAGCTTATATAACTGTGCTTTGACCTCTAACTAATGGAACAGTCCTCAGAGTTTTCTGAAAGACTGTCTCCAGGGTTATAATCCTCAGGTTAGCTCCAATAAAATTTTCCATTTCTTTCTCAGAGAACTGTCCCATGTACCATCCTTCCAGAACAGCCATGATCCTGTCCATTTGCTGCTCTTCCCCCATAAATGGGTCTTTGCGAAATTCCATTTCTTTGGCTGGACACCATCATCCCATCCCCATCCACTTGGTAAACTCATCTTCCAAGACCCTGCCCAAGGGTTACCTGCTCTGTAACATCCTCCCGAGAAGTCCTGCTCTTCTGTGCTCCAGGAAAATGCCATTTATGGAAGTCATTTCTGTACAAATAAATGTAAAAAGCCTGGATGTTTTCCCTCGATGCCACGGATGCCACCGTCCCAAATTCCTGACCCACTGAGACTTTGCTCAAACAGTTAGACTGCCCTATATGCATACAGAAATGCTAAAGACTTTACACAACAATTCTCTCCACAGATGTTTCCCTGAGACACAGTGTGGGCTGGGCAGAGGGGGAAGGTAGAGTGAGGGGTTCACTCACATCTACCTCCATCAACTCTGCCCCTCCATCTGGGAGGCTGATGCCACCTGAGGGGCCTAGTCACACTGTGACTTTCATGGGCTCTGGGCACTTTTGATTTCATGAGCCCTTTCCTCCATTCATTAAAATTTTTTTTTTTTTTGCGGTACGCGGGCCTCTCACTGTTGTGGCCTCTCCCATTGCAGAGCACAGGCTCCGGACACGCAGGCTCAGCGGCCATGGCTCACGGGCCCAGCCGCTCTGCGGCATGTGGGATCTTCCCGGACCGGGGCATGAACCCGTGTCCCCTGCATCAGCAGGCAGACTCTCAACCACTGCACCACCAGGGAAGCCGCCAATTTTTTTTTTTTTAATAAATGTATTGGTATAAAAACAAACATAATCTAGGCTGCCTTCATTATCATATATTCATTTCCAACTATTCATTTTTTCCTTGTTTTTTTTTTTTAATTTACTAAAATTTTTTTTTTTTAATCTTTGGCTGCACCAGGCGGCTTGCGGGCTTGTGGGATCTTAGTTCCCAGAGCAGGGATTGAACCTGGGCCCTCCAGTAAAAGCGCGAAGTCCTAACCACTGGAAAACCAGGGGATTCCCCTCTTCTGGTTTTAAAATAAATCAAATTAAAACGTTTTCAAGGGCCCCTGAAAGTATTGTGGGCCCAAGTCAATGCACTGTAGAGGAGATTGTGCCCTGTGCCTCATGAAGAAGCTGACTCTGGCTGAGGGCAACAACCTGAAACTCACTGAAAGCTCGAAGGTTTTATCTCCTCTTAACTGTTCTTTGAGACTTGAGAGAAGATGTAGATTAATGCTTCTTGCTACAATCTTATCAAGACTCAGGGACACATGGTTATTCTCTCTAGGCAAAAGTTGCCAAGGGACATACCATCTATATAACTGCTAAATACACAACATACGATAAAGCGTGCCTTGCGCAAACTAGCCTTATAAATACATAATAGCCCACAGAGGCTGGCTCTCAATGCTGTCCCCTCAAGGAGTTAGGATGGAGTTATGGGGGCCGCTTGGGCTGCTGGATGATTATTATTGTTCATACCTGACTGACAGTTGAGGAAACTGAGAGGAATCTGGTAACTGAGCCAAGATGATGTAGAGCACAAATGAATTAGTGACTCCAGGATTTCCATCCTGGTCTGTGCTCTTATGAGTTGCTTTGGACAGACAGACAGAGTTTGAGGTGCCTGAGGGCCTTCTAGGGGAGAGAGACATCAGGAGGTATTTAGATAAACTAGTTCAAGGATCAGGTGAGATCCCTAGCTCGTGACATAGATTTGGGAATTATCCAAGGGTTGGTGGCATTTAAAGATTCAAAGTGGATCAGCTTCCTCACTCTGTTGCAATCTCTGTACCACGAAACCACCCTGAGCGGGCCCCTTCCCTTGGGGAGATGAGCAGCTTTGCTCTCTTGTGGGCTCTTACTCCCTACTCTTTCCCAGGTATGCCTGGCTCCTGAGAAACATTTACAGGGCAACTTCTGTCCACAGGCCCTGGGCTACCAGCTTGGGCTTCCATCTCCAGCCCCACTATTTCCTGCTGGATTAGATGCCAGAACTTGACTTTCCTCACTTTGATGCCTGATCTCTCTGTGGAACCAGCACCTCTGTGCACTCACCCACACAGTAAGTATTTATTGAGCACCAACTATGTGCAGGACACCATTGTAGGTACTGAGGATACAACTGTGCACAAAGTTGACAAAGTCTCTTGAACCCAAGGAGCTTATAGTCTAGAGGCAGGAGGCAGACAGTAAACAAATAATAGTTCCAGGTGTCAGGAATACAATAAAGCCTCATAATGTGGCGTGAGTGAGGGCACAGGAGGGCTCTGAGGAGTGGCGGTGACACTGGTCAAGGTTGTTGGTGGGAAAGGAGTCTCAGAGGGGGGATGTTGCAGCTGAGCCCTGAATGAGGAGATGGTAGCGGCTGTGAGGAGATAGGGTGCGTGCAGGGCCCTTCCAGCAGGAGCAGTGAGCTGTGCAGGTCCAGGCTTGGTATGCCTGGAAGGCCCTCCTGATGGGGGGGAGGGGCTTGGAAAGGCAGAAAGAGCCAAGGCAGGCAGGGGGTCCTGCCCTGGGTGAAAGGCCCAACCTAGGGCCACCAAGGACCAGCTGACAAGATGGGAAGAGAAGACCCCTTTTTCCTGGGGAAGGAGAAAGAGGGAGGAAAAGTAGCAAGGAAGAAGCAGCAGCAGGATCGGGGCCCTTGTTAAAAAATTGTTAAGAATTTCAAGATGGTGACAGCAGAGCATTGAACCTGGTGAGGGCCCTTCTGAGCACCGAGCATGGTGCCACTCAACAGGACACGGTCCATGACACTGGCCCCAACCCAGTGGAGACCCTTGGGAAGATGAGGCACGGAATCCAGGTCCTCCTTTCACCCCAGGCTGAGCCTCACCTCGCAGGCAGGGCCACAGGACACAGGGTAAAGGTGGTGGGTTAAAATTTTCTATTTTGATGAAAATGTAGCAAACTGTACAATGTTGCAAAACCAACATAATTTATGTAGCTGATTTCATGGACTTTTGATTACACTTCTGACAGTTGCAGTGTTCTTCTTTCCCTTGGGAGATCTGGGGCAGATGGGGCCCGGGAATCTCTCCTCCTCACAATAGGGTTAACCTCTGAGCAGGTGTGACATGTTCCCGGGCAGGCACAGTTGGTTGGAGCCAAGAATGTTTAACCCCCTATATTATGTCAAATATCATTTATATCAAACCACCCCTCTTTAATCTTAGGCTAATTACCTTATGATTAACACTAGTCCTCTGACCTTGGTAAACCATTTATTCTCCCCGAACTTCAGATTTCCTCATCTGTAAAAAGGAGATAATTATACTTCACAGGGGTGCTGTGAGGATTAAACATATGAAAAGCCTTTTTAGAGTATTAAGGTCTAAACAAATGCCAGGTAGTGTTACTACAGATCTGCTCAGTGGTTGCCTCACCCGTGCAGACAGGGGATTCGGGACAGCCACGGCTTGACAGAAGCCTCTCTTTGTGCCACTGACTCTGAGGCTCTGGTGTATTCTTAGCAATCAACTTCTGATCTTCAGTTTCTCAAGCAGCTTCCTTTCCTGGGGAGATCCCCTTGGCTTGTCAGGTATGCCTCAGATCACAGATCAATAATCCTGGTTTATATAAGAGACTCTCGTGAGTTGGGCTGCCTTCATAATTTTAATTGTCCCTAAATGAACCGAGAAGAATCCAGATCCTGGACCTGAGGGTCTGATGGAGACAAGTAATCATTCTCTCTAATTTCTTAGTGCACTTGGGTAATACTCTTATTAATTAGTTTTTTAAATTAATCGGTAGTTGCGGCATGCAGGGCTCTCTAGTTGTGGCACGCGGGCTGTAGAGCAGGCAGGCTTAGTTGCCCCACGGCATGTGTGATCTTAGTTCCCCGACCAGGGATCGAACCTGAGTCCCCTGCATTGGAAGGTGGAGTCTTAACCACTGGACCGCCAGCGAACTCCCAGTAATATGCTTATTAAAAGGTGCTAAAGGCAGATACTTTTATTACAAGAGTGAGCAATGGTCCCCTAAGCTACTATTTGTGATGCAGTGTTGCCCATGCCGTGGGGTGGAGTCTACCAAGATCCTTAGGCCTTTGCAGTGGCCGTTCCTTCTGCCTTGAAGGCCCTGCCTCCACACATCCCATGAAAAATGTCACCTCCTCCAGGAGATCTTCTCTGCCCACCCCACCTCAGAGGGCCCTTTCCCCTGCTCCCTGTCACCTCGCTATCCTCCCTACCCTGCTCGATTCTTCCTGGCATATGCCCACCTGACTCATGTTTTATAGGTTTACTGTTGGAATCGCCCCATTTAAGTGTGAGCTCCGAGAGAGCTGTGACTCTGCTCCGTCCACTGCGGTGTTTCCAGGCCTGGGGCTCACAGCTTTTGACCAGCAATGGGATCCAGATAGAACTTATATTATTCTCTTGTTTTCATTGTATTTATTTTTTAAAAATACTTTTGTTCAGGACAAATACTTATTTTACATTTATCACAGTGATATAAAGTTTCCTTTAAAAATAAATTTAAGAATGTAAGTAATTTTAAAAGATCAAGTAAATAATGGTGGTGCCCAGATGTCACATAAAGGGTGCTCTGTGGATGCCTTTTGGGGACTCTGCTTGGTCTGTAAACCCATTCTGGCAACTGCTTACTCCTAACTGTGTGTGCGCGTGCACACACACACACACACACAGAGAAACACACTCATATTACAGAGATATCAAGCCTTAGGGTTGATGGTCGCCTCCTACAAGTGGACCAAGGAGCAGGGAAGGTCCTTGGCCAGACTGGGGAGTGCTGGTGAGTACACACTTCCCAGGACTCCTGAGGCCCCTCTACCTTTCTGCCTGGGCGTCCATGAGACACTCTGTGTCCTCCTACCTTCTGTTTTCTCCCTTAAGCCAGCTTGAGCTGCTGATACTTGCAACCACAGTCCTGTACACTACGGTCTTCTGAAGTTAAATACAAACTGTGTGCCAATGCATGTCTGTTGTCGGGGGTGGGGGCATGGCAGAAAAAAGCTATTTAGTCATTCAGTCCTCATGCATCGTGCACGACCGTGGGCCAGGTGCTGGCTAAGTGCTGAGAATACAAAGTTCCCCCAAGGAATTCATCATTTCCTGAGCTCCACTGAGTGTCAGCCTTAATCACCCAATAAATGCTGAGCAATGGGAAGCAAGGTTGAGCAGGGCATGGGGGGCTCACTGGCGGCACAGGACACGAGGCCTTTCTCCAGTCCTGCTCCTCCCCGTGGAAGTGTTTAAAGTGTGGCTCCTTCTAAGGATTTTTTTTTTTTTTTTTTTTTTTGCTGCGCCGTGGGCTTAGTTCCCCAATTAGGGATTGAACCTGGGACCTCAGCAGTGAAAGCATGGAGTCCTAACCACTGGACCACCAGGGAATTCCTGGATATTTTAAGTTTTAATGGAGAAAGGAAGGTGGGGGATGAATGAATGAATGCAATTTGGGGCTTACCTCAGGGTGAAGATGCCAAGTTTGAGCCCTTGGTCAAGGTTACTGGCTACTGTGTCTCAGGGCCCCCACTGGAGCATGGAATCTGACTGTGGCTGTTTGTCCTGTAACTTGGTCATGTAGTACAGTCCACTGACTACAGTCAAGAGACAATCGATATCCAATCTTGCACCTAGAAATTCACTGGAGTAAAGTGAGGTGGCTGTGACACACCATTTTGGTGTTTTTACTTGCAAAATTCATCACCAGCACTCCTCCCACCTCTCAACCCAGGCTCCCAAATCAACCTGCACGCCAAATTAAGAAGCATATAAAAATGTGCAACGCATCGATGCAGCCCGGCACTGAAAATAGCAGCTGCAGCCACAAACCAAAAAAAGGCCTTTGTGAACAGAGTGAAAGAAGCGGTTTGTCCTGAGTTCATCTTTTAAGCCACAGATAGAACCCCCTACTATTACTAAAGTAACGTCTTTAATCAAAGATAGGAATCAATTAGAGGAAAGCAGGATGTCTTAGTACATTAGATTTTCCTTTTCCTACTAAGTTTCCAAGGCCCTAATTTCCTAGTCAGAGCCAAGAGAGTATGAACTCACACGAAGGCAGGTAGTGGACCCACTGCATAGATTTGACAGCATTAGCAGAGGGCAGGTTCAAGATGAAGCACACAAAATCGGGCGATGAATCACTTCTGAGGTGTAAGAACCCATGGTCTCCAGGTGACAGTGTTACACCCTGACCCTGGGCACCACCTTCAGGAACATGGCTTCTAATAGCTCTGGTGCACCTGTCTCAAATTAAACTGTCCCTCATGTTTCAAACAACGTTGAATTTATCTCCTCAGCCAAATTAACACCACTTAAGAAGATCAGTTTCAGAAACACTTCTCTACTAGACTCCAATCTAAACCACACAACTTCCTGAGCAGTTTCACATGTGGAGCTACCTTCCCAGCCAACACAAGCACTTTTCTTCTTTAAGAGTATTGAGTCAGACAGACGTAGAGAACAAACGTATGGACACCAAGGGGGGAAAGTGGCGGGGTGGGGTGGGGTGGGGTGGGGGGTAGTGGCATGAATTGGGAGATTGGGATTGACATATATACACTAATATGTGTAAAACAGATAATAAGAACCTGCTGTATAAAAAAGTAAATAAAATAAAATTCAAAAAAAAGAGTATCGAGTCAGACTGGAGTCAGACTTATAGTCCAGGCAGTCTGTATTTTTTTGAGTGGCACTGAGGTCATACTTTAATCTACCCTAACCATATTTAATTGTCCTCTGCCCCCCATTAGTGATTCCAAGGCTGAAAAATTATGCAAAGTCCCTTACAGAGTTCAAGTTAGCTTGACAGATAAAGAGTCAGAGAGCTTGGCATGTGGCAGAAAGGTACAGGGAGCGGGAGAGGGGGAGGAAAAGGCTCAACTTTTATACCTAAGCCCAAAGCACAAGGCAGGTACTAGGATGATGGAATAAAAATTGTTCCTGTTGCTTTGAAATGCTTCAGCGACGCCAAAGGAAGGTTTTCTTGTTCTGTTTTTGAAAGCTACAAATCATTATTCATCAAATGAAGCCAATGATCAGGTGTACCAAATTAAGTGTCCCCAAACTATAATTTTTCTCTTGTGAGGAAAGCTGCCTTTACTGGAGTGCACAGACCAAAAGATAGAAAAGCCTTTTTGTGACTAGTTGAAACTTCTTATAGAAGTCCCACCAATTTTTTCATCTCCCGGCACATGGGATATGCTAATTCTTTGGCTTTTGCTGACCCACCTTGTAAAACCTTCTCTAAGTGGTCCTTGTTCATCTTCAGTTTTTCAATTTCACTCTTAATTGAAGCAAATTTCTCAATCACAGTATCTGCCACCATCAGCTTGTAGCGAGTGGTGTTGATGCGAGCACTGAGGCAGACCACCTCCTCTACTGGGAGTCCCGTCACTGCTGCATGGATGGAGACCTTGTTGGAGATGCCCCCTCAGCTGGCTGGGCGTAGGTGACCTCTGAGGTGAAGTCTATCACAGCCTTGCGGACTTCTGCAAGGAAGGTCTTTAGTGGATCATTTAATAAAGCTGTTCTTCATTTCAAAAGACAAATGAAATACATTCCAGTGACTCAGTGTTTTCATTTTATTTTTAAAATTTATTTATTTTTGGCTGCACTGGGTCTTCGTTGCTGCGTGTAGTCTTTCGCTAGTTGCAGCGAGCGGGGGCTACTATTCATTGCGGTGCACAGACTTCTCATTGCAGTGGCTTCTCTTGTTGTGGAGCATGGGCTCTAGGCACATGGGCTTCAGTAGTTGTGGCACGTGGGCTCAGTAGTTGTGGCTCGTGGGCTCTAGAGCGCAGGCTCAGTAGTTGTGGTGCACGGGCTTAGTTGCTCCGCAACATGTGGGATCTTCCCGGACCATGGCTTGAACCCGTGTCCCCTGCATTGGCAGGCGGATTCCTAACCACTGCGCCACCAGGAAAGCCCCAGTGTTTTCATTTTAAATAAATTCATTACAATGGAAAAGATGGGCGCTCCTTTACTCCTACCTTTTAAAACAGGTGAAACCAAGCAAGGTATGTGTTAGTGCAGGGGCAGAGGGGTTGTGGTGGCTCTGTGGGGTGCTGAATCCAGGGCAGGAGGGTGTCTGGGTGAGGAGGGTGACTAGGTGAGGTAATGATGGAAACAGTGGCTTGGAGAGGGTGTCAAAGAGCCCAAGAGGTGAGAGGGCATCCATGTGTGGTGACAAAAGAATGGTTACATATGACTGGATTATCCCAATATGTTGAGGATTGTGGGCATTTGGGATTGTTGGAAAAGAGAACAAGTACAGAGAGAAAGAATAAAAACTAGAATAAATCTTGTGGTGTTGGATTGGAATCAAAGGTACTGGTTTGAACTGGTTTTCAACATATATATATGTATTTTTTTTTTTTGCGATACGCAGGCCTCTCACTGTCGGGCCTCTCACTGTCGTGGCCTTGCCCATTGTGGAGCACAGGCTCAGCGGCCATGGCTCACGGGCCCAGCCGCTCCATGGCATGTGGGATCTTCCCGGACCGGGGCACGAACCCGTGTCCCCTGCATCAGCAGGCGGACTCTCAACTACTGCGCCACCAGGGAAGCCCTCAATATATATTTAAGTACAGAAATACAGATGCATGTATGTATACATATACATATATCCCTGAGCTCCATCCACTGAGGGGGCCTGGGAATAGGCACCACAATAGCAATGAGCACCCTTGGCTTGGTTTCTAAATACCTTGCTCTAGTAAAAGAAACTAGAACTCCTTGGGGGAAATAGCTGGTTCAGACTGGGGCAGAGAAAGTACAAGGTGAGCCTGGAACAACTTGTGCTTGAAGTGCTGGAATGGTATTTCATTTGTCCTTTGAAATGAAGAACAGATATATTAAATGATCCGCTAAAGACCTTCCCTCAGCATCTCTAAAGCATTCATAACAACAGGAACAGTTTTTATTCCATCTTCCCAGCACCTACCTTGTGCTTTGCAGCTAGGTATAAAACCTGAGTCTTGGGACTTCCCTGGTGGCGCAGTGGTTAAGAATCTGCCTGCCAATGCAGTGTAAATGGGTTTGAGCCCTGGTTCAGGAAGATCCCACACACTGCAGAGCAACTAAGCCCATGCACCATAACTACCGAGCCTGCGCTCTACAGAGCCCGTGAGCCACAACTACTGAGCCCGCGAGCCACAACTACTGAAGCCCGTGCACCTAGAGCCCATGCTCTGCAACAAAGAGAAACCACCACGATGAGTAGCCCCCACATAGCAACAAAGACCCAATGCAGCCAAAAATTAAATAAATGAATAAAAATTTTTTAAAAAAAAGCAGAGTCTTCCTGCTTCCTGCACATATCAAAAGGTCACAGAAGCATTTGAAGGGGCTCCCACTGGCCAAATGTGGGACAACATGAGCATCAATATCATAAAATATCAAAATGATAGTAATATATAATAATCATTGAGTAAAACAAACCCATGAGTCCATAAGCAAATGAATAGAGAAAAGGAAGCCTTCCTTATGGTAGAATGCCAACCAATAAGTATAGGAGGAATGTGGGATTCAAAAACATTACTTGGCTGCCATCATAGTAGTAATTCAGCCAAGAAACAGCAATAGATGCTTAAACTAAGGGGTAGAGTTTAACGAGGAATGGGATATTTAGTCTCAAAGCACTACCCTACAAAATAGTTATTAGGAACTTTTCAGTGGAGAAACCCAGCAGGCACCACCCCAATTAAGTGATCAAAGTTAACACCACCACCACCAGGGTTCATCAAAATCATGGACCACAATAGCATCACTTCTGATATTCCTGCCCAAAATATGTACTTGAACCAAATCATGAGGCATTAACAAACCCTCAAATTTGAGGGCAGTCTGCAAAATAGCCTGTAATCTTCAAATGTCAAGATCATGAAAACAAACCTCAAGGATTGTTCCAGACTGAGAGACTGAGAAATGACTACTATATGTAACAGAAGGCCTTTTTTTTTTTTTTGATGATAAAGGATATTATTGGGACCATTGGGAAAACTTGGTTACCTGTGGATAGTAGGATTTCCATGTTAATTTCTACTTTCATGTTAATTATCCACTTCTGATGGATATATTCAGTGATATAGGAGAACATCTTCAGTTACACGAATTACACAGTATAAAATATGCAGCAGTGTTGGGATATCACCTTGCAACTTACTCTTAAAAATGATTCAAGGGGACTTCCCTGGTGGCACAGTGGTTAAGAATCCACCTGCCAATGCAGGGGACACGGGTTCCAGCCCTGGTCTGGAAAGATCCCACATGCCGCAAAGCAACTGAGCCTATGCTCTAGAGACCGTGAACCACAACTGCTGAGCCTGGGTACTGCAACTACTGAAGCCCATGCTCCTAGAGCCCGTGCTCCGCAACAAGAGCAGCCACCACAGTGAGAAGCCCGCGCACCGCAATGAAGAGTAGCCCCCGCTCGCTGCAACTAGAGAAAGCCCGCACGCAGCAACGAAGACCCAACACAGCCAAAAATAACTAAAATTCAATCTTTAAAAAAAAAATGGTTCAAGGGACCTCCCTGGAGGTCCAGTGGTTGAGACTCCGTGCTTCCACTGCAGGGTTCACCGGTTTAATTCCTGATCAGGGAAGTAAGATCCCACATGTCATGTAGTGTGGCCAAAAAAAAAAAGAAAAAACAATTCAGAAAAAAGTTGACTATTCTCACAGTATTTCTGGTACTGTACTTCTCTGTAAGTTTGGAATTATTAAAATAAATGCTTATGACTTATATTTTTATAAATAAAATAAACAATTATGAGAATATTAAAGTTTGAGTTAAAAACCCAAAATGTAGGAATGAAGAATTGAAAATTCTTAATTCAATAAAATGAAGAACACATCATATAGTTTGTGGACCATCAACGGGGGCGATCACATTAAAAAAGTTAACAGGGATGAAAGGCTCACATTCAGAAATGAAATGGCTAAAATGTCTCTCAGTCAAACATTTAAGGGCACACACAGAAAGACAATTTGCTAAAAGTGAAGATCCTTTTAATTTTTTTAGATGCAGGTTACTTAGATGGGGAAACAGTACTTAAAATTCCATGGAGGTCAAGCAGAGACCATGACCAAATACTTAACAAAGACACCGTATTTTGATGCTCTTTTTTTGAGTCAGGACAATATCCAAAGACAGGTGATTCTTCCTAATTTGTATCTCTGATGACCAATGAATGAGGCCTTTAGTCATCTTTGTATCAATTTCTTAGTCTAGGCATTTGAATCCCCAACTAATTTAATGCAACTTAGTTATTCACTTCATCATATATAATACTTACACATGGAAATAAATTCTTTGATTCCCATGAATAACATTTCAACTATTAAGTTACAAAATGGCAAGAAAGATTCTTTGAGATCTCCAAGTAAGAAAAAAAAATGAGAAAAGTATATACCACAGGGCTTCACAAATATGAAGCAAAAATGGTTAGAATCTTTTTTTGTTGTGTTTTTTTAAAAACATCTTTATTGGAGTATAATTGCTTTACAATGGTGTGTTTCTGCTTTATAAAAAATGGTTAGAATTTTGATATAAAATAATTCTTCCTAGGTTCAAATCTGTTGGAATCCTTGAATGGTTTAATATCTACAAGACACCATTTGTGGGCGTTCTTTTTAAAAAGCCCCAATGACCTCGCCTGTCAGGAGCAGGTGCCTCTCAGCTGGTGCTGGACAGAAGAGGCTTACGATATTTGCACTGAATCCAAACTCGGTACATTGTCAGTTGTTTCCCTCGATTCACTTGCAACCGGCGATCCACCAGGTTCTGAACCTTTTCCAGTCCAGCAGTAGTGAAAAGTGCGTCCAGTTCATCTAGTTTGGAAAGAGATGTTTATATATTTTCCCCTGAAGAAAAAGCACTGTGCCTACCACTTCCCATGTTAAATGGCACTCTGTGAGATTGCTGTCCTTATTTATAGATTTTAAATGGCTTGAGCAGTATTGTTTAGTTACACACGCAGTAGTGGCTTGGTAGCAGGAAGTCCACATTTAGGTAGGGGAAGGCAAACCATGAGTGAATGGCAGCCTGGAACCCACAGGGAGAACCTCTCTAAAAGTTAGCTGATGAGAAAGAATTTTCTAGGGTTCTACGTACACCTTACAATTATATGCAAAAATTGACATATATGGCATGTCAAGGCCATTTTTTTTTTTTTTTTTTTTTTTTTAGGAGAGAGGTTCCATCACTAACTAAAAGTTCAAAAAAGTATGTGACCTGACAAACGGCCCAGGAATGAAGTATTCATAAGGCACTGGAGGAGGAGGAAACCGGCAGCAGGACAAGCAGCAGAGGAGAGCAGTTCTGAGTTATACCTAGAACCCAGGGGGCCATGAGTTCACCGTAACTCAGGTGCACCTAAGGTACAACCCAGCTTAGAGCCTGAAACAGCTACAGTGGAGTCTTGCAAAATGGGCAGGTTCCTGTTTTGGACAAAGTGATAGAGAGGAAGAGCAGCCAGTAGAAGAGCAAAGGAGGGACAGAAGGATCCGACAAGCTGAGCCTACTTGGAGCAGTGAGTGGTTCAAGGTGGCTGAAGGTAGGCTGAGAGGTGGGGAAGGGCAGAGAAGAGGCTGCGAAAGATAGAAGGGGCCAGATGATTTCACTTCTGAAAGCACACGGAGGAACATGTAATCTGGCCCTGTGGGGGCTGTCAGCATAAAGACGAGTGCTTTCATACCTTGTGTGAAGAAGTACACTCTGGTGCCATCGCCTCTCACATAGAAATTTTCAGACAGACACTGACCTGCAGAGTGGTGTGGTAAAGACCAGAGAAACTTTAAAGCACTTCTTTGAATTTCATTGCCAATCAAATGTGCATCAAGATATCAATTTCTTGGGCCAAGAACGGATCCTTTTCTTGGTTACACTGGTACTTTGCAGGAATCTGCAATTTCTCTCCTACAAAGGAATGGTGCTTTGGAGAAGAGCAGCCCAAGGGGAATAATCAAACTTCAGTGTTAGCTAACACATGCAATTCTCAGCCCCCTGTTCTACAGTTCCGTTTCATGATGAAAATAGCTTGTTTTTCCCTCCCTCCCCGATTAAATAAATAGCGCATACACTTTGTTTAAAAACAGAAACAACTTTCTAAACAGCCTTCTGCCCCTCTAAAAACACATTTAAAAAACCTCAAGGAATATAGCTAAGTTTAAGGAAATCTGAGACAGCCACTATTCCTGTTTTAGTGACTGTCCTTTTGCATGTCTCTCTACGTATCCACATGCACATTCATAAATATGATCACATATATACTGTTTTTATCAAAGACACACACTTCCCCTCCTGCTGCTAAGCCCCCTGACCTTGTCAATTTAACAACCTGATATGTAATCAATCCTTCTATACCTTTTGAATGTCCAAATAATCTTATTTTTCCCCAGTTACTGTTATACAGGGGATTAAGTTTAAAATACCCATGTGCACATTGCTTTTCTCACTTGGTAATATAGCATGGAAACCCCCCCAAGACCAGTGGTATGGGGTCTATCTCATGTGATATGCACAACATTCCCCTATCCAGAGGCAGTCACTTTGTTTCCAAGATTTTGCTTATCATACACATATTATGTGCTGGTTCTTGAATAAATCCCAAAAGGACTGTTGGATTGGATAGATAACACTAGGATGCTTAAAGAAAGGCTGTAACCATTTCTATTTCTACCAATAATGGAAGAGTGTATCTCTTTCTCTGAATCAGCCAGCAATAGGTATCTCATTGTTATTTTTATTTTCTTGAAATTTTGGTTTCAGCCATTTGGATCTGCTCTTTAGTAAATCAACTCTAAAACACTTCTTGTCTGTTTTTTGGTGGGTCACTGATCTTTTCCCTTATCAATTTGCCAACAGCCCTGCTTGAAGAGCACTGACATTGTCTTTATCTGTTCCTTTAACTGAAAATATTTGTCCTCAATCTGTCATTTTGTCTTTTAACTTTAATGGCATCTTTTGCCATACCACACTTAAAAACTATTTATGTAATCAAATGCCTTTTTCTAAAAAAGACCTCCCTAACGCCTAGATTATACAAGTCTTCAAAAACATACCACCCTTATCATGTATTAAATGGCTTTATGTATGGAGCTATATAATTTGAGAGTCTCTATTTTATTCCACTAATTTGTATGACTATTCTTATGGCAAAACCGTTGTTTTGATTATAGTGGGAAAATACCTTTTTTAAACCGAAGCTGAGCCATGTCATAGCGGCCATAATCTCGCAGAAGCATCATCCCTCCAGGCTTCAGAAGCCTGCTTAGCCTGTTGATAGCGTTCTGCATCCTGTGGGGCAGCAGGGAACGAAGATCAGATCTCTTTAAGGATAGGGTTCCTCTCCCCTGTAGCATATCCCGAAAAGCCCTGAAATCTCCTCCACTCTTGTTTCAGTTATAACCTGAGCACATGCCCAAACCTCTGCTGTGCCTTCTGCTGCCTGCTCACAACTGTGCCTCCGATCCACTGCCTTCAGTATGAAGAGGTCTGAAGAGGCCTGCTTCTTCAGCAGAGGTCCACCGTGGGGGAAGTTATATGCTCTCTGCCTGATTCACTTCCCACTCCTCATGGGGAAGCCAATCCTACACCAGGCTCCCATGGATCTGAGAGGACCCCTGACCACCCAGTATGGAGATTGCTAGTTGACCCATCTGCCTGCCCCACTAGGCCCAAGCTCTTTGAATGCAGCCTGCATCCTTCCATCTGTTAAATGAAGACTGAACCTAGAACTTACAATTTACATGGTGATACAGTCTGTATGCAAATGAGTACTCTGGGCAGACTGCTTTACACTTCTGACTGCACTTTCCATATACAGAGTCTCAGTGCAGGTTTCAGCTTTAACCACTGCAAAAGTATAAATGCTTAAAACTTAAAAAAACCATTTGAAAGTCTATTTAAATACTGAATAATGAATTTTTAATTTTAATGTTTTGTTTCAGTCCATATCAGTTTTTAAAAGTGTACAGCATGTAAGCTTCTGCAATTAATGTTTAAAACCATGCCAGGCCGTTTGGGCTGCCCTCCACCTGCCTTTATTTCTCACTCACAATATCCCTGTCAGGTCAGATGACACAATGCTATCCTAGAGGAAATGTGGGCTAGAGAAAGTCAGTCACGCCCCACCCCCCGCAACTGCCCCGAATGCTACTGCCTCCTTGAGACAGTATTTCACCTTCGTCGGGACAACTGGCTGCCTGTCTAGGAGACTTCAATGGTATCTTTTAGGGTAAACCAACCGACTTTCCTTTTATCTAATCGTGATTTTACAGAATTCTCCTGTACTATAGTTTTCTGAAGAACTTAAACAGAGAACACCTGAGTTAAACTTCACTGTAAATTTTGTGCTGTTAATAAGCTTGTTCTATTGAAAGCATTTAAAAGGCCAATAATGGGATGTTCTCTAATAGCTGTGGCATCCACAGTTCTAAGACATCATGCTATGTGATGGTCAATAGGAAATTTCCACATACCCACTAAGACAGCCCCCTCACTCTCTGGGGATGTTAAACCATAATCATGGGAAGAACCGAGCACTGCAGTCAACAAGCAGAGGTTTAGATGCTAAACCAGAAGTTGGACTCCAAGACAAATTTAGAAAAATAGTTGAGAAGCTCCTACTGCTCCTAGGATGGAGGAGCTTCTTCCTGCCTATCAGAACATTAATAAAATCCTTCTTATTTAGGTTCCACCTCTGACATCCAGGTCCCTGACCAAAGCTTTGTTTTTGCTATGCTACTGGCTAAGGGATCTAAAACTTACTTGTCTGGAATGATTGCTGAGAGAACAAATATGAGGATGATGACATCAAGACTATCCCCGGGCACTGGGTAACTCTTATCTTCATCACACAGGTCGTGAACAAAGGCAAAACACCGAGAAGGATCATATGCTGAATTTGTCTGCAGACAGATGGAAGAGAGGACACAGGCTAGAAAATGTTCACATAGACTCAAGAAAAGCTATCTTGCTTTAAACGTAATCACCGCCTCTTCCCACTGAGGAGATAGTTCTTGCCATTATGGCAAACATTCTTACTCTTAGGGTAAGAATCAGGAACAACTCTAGGACCCTGTGGAATCTAACTGGTATGCTTAAAATGGAATGTTCCCAACTCCTCTAATTTTAGTCTTTATTCTGATGCGGAGTCAGATCTGAGGACTGGAAAATGACCAGGAAGGTAAGTGACCAAAAGGGCAAAAAGAAACCTCATAAGGAGGAAAACAAAACGTACTGAAAAAGCATGATTTAAACTCCTACTACAGCGTATTACACAGATCATAGAATTCTCCAGGAAAATCTCTCTCTCTAGATGTGGAAGATTTAACCTACAATTTATTATCGTTAAATTAACTAAGGATAAGCCTCAATATTCGTCTGGTATAGGTTTGCAAGAATAGTTCCAGAAGTGGGAATTCCCTGGCGGTCCAGTTAGGGAATGCTTTCACTGTTAGGGGCCTGGGTTCGATCCCTGGTCAGGGAACTTAGATCCTGCAAGCCAAGCAGTGAAGAAAAAAAAAAAAAAAATCCAGAATTATTACCAATTCCTGAGCTCCTATGCTAGGAGCATCATACATTATTGTAACACGCACATTTTTAGGGTAACTTCCCTATCCACATCTCTCTTCTCCAAAAATGTGACTTTGTTCCTCATTGGCCACAGCTAATTGAAACAGGGCAAGTAGACTGTCAGCTGGGTTGAGTCAATCAGACTTTCTGGGGACTTTGGAATCAAGACACTGTCATTGAGAGGAGGTTTTGGGAACACGTGAAGAGGGGAGACTTGTAAGGGACTGGGAGGGGCAAGTATGCTGAGGCCAAGGCCACGTGCAAAACCAGGAAAAACTTATTAGAGAAAGGTGGTCTGCAAAGAAAAAACAAAACAAAAGGCAAATGGGCAATGAGAGATAAGACACTGTGAACTTGAGGGAGGTATTGTGATAGGAGGGGGCGGCAACATCTCACCAGCCAGCCAGTTTGCCTTTGGTATCTGACACCTTTTCAGGGCTGAGTTTTAGTCCTGGCTACACTTTACGCCCTTGAGTTCTATGACAATCCCTTTAGCTGAGTTTGTCTAGAAGTTTCTGTAACTTGTAACTCAAAGAATCCTGAATGAAATAATCATCTCATTTTAATCCTTAAAACATGAGTTTGGGTAGGTCAAGAGACCCGCCCAAAGTTTCACAGCAGGCAAGCAACATATTCTGTATTCACATTTGGCCCTTTCCTCTACTCCATGCTGTTTCAGTACATCTTTTACTTTCAGACCACAGTACAATAAGAAAATAGCTAGAGACCTTGATTTTTAGCAGACCCTTTCCCCTTTAAGTCAGTGAAAATTAGGGACAGGAGCACTGCACTTACCTGGACCAGTTCTACAGCTGTGGAAGAAAAATCACAACAGTAAACAAAGAGTCTTGGGTCACTGAAATGGGCAGAAAAAACAGCAGAACAATTAGATTACAAACTGTACTATGTCTATTCTCTTTCCCATGTAGCAGAGTTAAAATATGAAGGTACCATATATTAACAATGCAACAGGTTTAACACCCACTAATTTCCCTGATGACAAAGATAACTCATAAATAGAATTAAGTCAAAACAATCCATAAATGGATAATGTAGATATCTAATCTCCTATAACCCACAATTCCCAATAACCACTATTACCACTTGGATGCAGTAAGAGTTCTAAGAAACAACAACCCCTCACTTTTCTCTTCTTTGCTGTCATGTAAACTTTACAACAAACTTACTTGTTAGTTTGTAAAATTGGAAAGACTGTGTTTCCCACACCACAACCAACCTGTAGACAGAAATGAACTATTAATCACAGAACTTTCCAAAGAATTAATTCCCTAAAGCTAGATAAATAATCAACAACGGATAATCTTGTCTAATTGTATTAGGGAAGGTGTAGTGACCAGAGCTAAATAGTACCCATGACATTCCCTGCCCTTGACCTCGGGAACCCTTAAAGAGATAGCCATAAAAGATGAGAGCACGGGCTTTCACTAGCGGGAGGGAGATGGTCTGGAAAAAAGGGCATGGGCTGCTTTTACTTTCTGAGTTTTGGCAAATGGTCCTGTAAACAAAACATTTTCTTACTGAGCTCCACTATATCATTATTGGAAAAATGTTTCTAGCAGACTGGGTTGAAAAATTCATGAAAGGAGGACCATGGCAACACTGTCCTAAATTCAGCGCTGGGTGTGGTAATTATAAAAACAGCACAATTTACTAAAGGCTTACTGCGTGCCAGACACTATTCTCAGTCATTTTACATACCTTACTTCAATTAACCCCCGTAACAACTATGAGGCAGGGAGAGGCAGAAGTCCCATTCTGCTGGGTAAGGGACTAGCACAAAGTCATGCCAGAGGACTCAGTCCCAAAACTAGTCAGCTTCTGGTGGAGTGTGTTGTCACTTCTGTGAACATTTGTTACAGTGCCCACCCTAGACATTTTTTCAGGTCTAGCCTAGCCTCTGCCACACATCCAAACTGAGAAAACAAGAATTCTCTCACAATTGAGAGTAGGTACCACCGCAACTAACCTCTCCATCTTATAACTATCTTAGAAGTAACAAAAGCTGTCTTCTGACCTGGGACTCTTTACTAGATGGCAGGTACAGCAGGATGCTACAACTTCTGGATGCAATATAATGCTCCCAATAGCAGGTGATCTGTCTTTGTTTGCCATGACCACCAGGTATCTGGTCTGCATCTAGGGCATTTCATTAGTTCAAACACCTGGAGGTGTTTCCAGGCCAACATAAGGGTCCAGTCTAGTCAGGTTCATCAGTCAGAAGTTACTTTGGTGGTCAGCCTCTCTACTGCCACCCTATGTGCATAGTAAGACAGCCTCATTAACCCCACTACCAGGACAATAAAGGGAGGTTACCTCCAGTATTCGGTAGGTGGCTGAGGATCCAGGAAACTCATCAGCACAGATTTCCAGGTGACGGAGTTTCTGAGTTACATTCTCTTCCACAGGAGGTGGCTGTGTTTTACGTCCAAGGCTGACTGAAGAACAACTGTGCTGTGCTTCTATTATTAAACCAGATCCATCCTCACTGCTTCTACACGCAGGTACTTCACTCCCCTTGTTCTCTGAGAGCAAAGCCTTCAAGTGATTTTGGTTTTGGCTAGGTGCCAGCTCTGGGAATTCAGTAAAAAGCCAATGTCTATCCTTGAAAAACCCATTTTCGTGGATTTTGTAGAAGTCATTCCAGTATTTGTTGGCATTGATCTCATAATCAACTGTAAATAGTTAAGAAAGAATTTTAAGAACCATCTCTCAATATTTTATCTGTATATAGTGTAAATCACCATCCTGCTTCACCAAAATTTGTACTAAAAGTTATACTCAAGTAGAGCCACAGTCTCAGAGCTGGTGGTCATTTAGTCCTACCACCTATCACACTTGAATTTGCTGTGTATCTTGTCCTTCCAGGGAGTTCAACTTCTGCCAGAGAACTTACTACCTATCAAATTTCCCCTCACATCTTTGGATGGCTCTTAACTACTAGAAAATCCTAATATTAAGCAAAAAATCTGTCTAATCATTTCTGATCAAAAGGTCCTACTATTTCTCAGGGCCAAAGAGAACAACTCTTTCGTATTTGAGGACAATTATTTCCCCTTCTAAATCCTCTTTTACAAGCTAAACGTCCCAGGTTCTTCAGTTACTCCCCATGTGAAATCAATGGTTATGATACAGGTAGCTCTTTACATTATGTTCCTCTGTCAGTGATTCTTTAGAGTGTGGAGCCCAGAAATAAATTCTCTACTACTAATAGAGACTAAAAATGGAAATAGAAAATGCTGACAAGAGGGGAAAATGTCTTCAGATGAGAAAAGATTTGATGATAGAGTACAGGAGAGACTAAGGTATGGACTATTTAAAAGAAAGCTGCTGTTTAACGTAAGCAGACCTAGATTTCAGTTTTTCCTTTTTACTAATTTATTATTTTTTTGAGATAACACTGGTTTATAACTAGATTTCAGTTTTCTGCTCTTTGCCAATACAGGGCCTTGACTAGTGTAGTAGGAGAATAAAAACCCGAGAAACTGGATTTCAATTCCACCACTACTAACTGCTTACCTCTGGGCAAGGCACTTAATGTCCTGAGGTCCAAGATTCTTTAATTGTAAAAAGAGGATATTGGACTATATGATTTTCAAAATCCCTTTCAACCTTAACTTGCTTTGATCTAGTCTTTGTCAAACTATGTAGGGTGAATATTTTGTAACCGGAATCTTCTAATTGTTGTTCAGAACTCTTTCAGTGGGTACTACTCTCCCATTCCTAGCGCTACCTTCAATTGTCACTTAGGACACAGGCCCAACCAGTCCTAGTTTTTTAGTATCTAGGGATACGTTGCAGTGAAATCATCCACCTCTGCAGAAGGGGCCTCTTTTTCTTTGACCAGACTTATTTCCACTCTGCTTCATCCATCTTTCCTTGGCAGAAGCCCTAAATCCTCATAGCCATCACACAAAGAAAAGGCACATAATTCACTACTCATTAGCCATCCCCCCAACAATATTTAGAATCTGACCACTTGAATCTAGCTTTAATGGCAACATTTCCTCAGGCGAAGTGTAATGATGGAGAAAGTATCGATACACCCTCTAAGACAATCATGTGACCACACGGTTGCCACACGCCAGCCATATTAACAAAGATCTAGTCAACATAATTAAAGACTTAAATCACTAGAAAATACTATCAAGATGGTTATCTTCTTCCAAACAAAAAACCAAACCAAAACACGCTCTACGCCCTAACAAGATTTTAAGGCGCAGTCCTTTCCCATCCTTGCCCATCCCCTCCACTCCCATTCTACCTCCGAATTCTGTATCAGTCCACTAACAAAGACCCGGCGGCCTCGGTTCTCTGGCCTCTCCGGGAGAACACGTCCAGCAGTACGCTGGCTGTCTATGCCACTGTGGGCCCACCTGGGCGCACCTTGTTTCTCCTGGCACACCCGCTGGGTACTGTTCTCCTGGACTTTCCTCTCCGCCGCCGCGGCCTGCTCTTCTGACCACTCCACACTGTCCCTGAGAAAATTAAACGGGTAGCTTAGGGGCCTCAGGTTCCCGCTGCGGGTAGGTGAGTCCATGGCCCCGGAGCGCCTCTCCCGTGGGAGGAGAGCGCCTCGAGCAGGGCAGCGGGACTCTGGCCGGCGGTCAAGGGTTTCTCGGAGCGCTCCACGGCGCCGGGACAGAGGGCGAACCGCAGGCCGGGCGAGGGGCAGGGCGGTTACCAGGCATTGTGGTGGAAGACGCGCGCCGGGTCGCTCAGAAACCGGCTCCCAAACTGCTGCCTCTTCCCGCAGACCGCGGTGTGTTCGCCTTCAGTGTAGGAAGCGTCCATGACACCGGAGCCGGAAATCCCTACCTTTCCCTAACGCGAGCACTTCCTGCGAGGTCACGCCCCCTTCCGGAAGGCGAGCGGTCTGGGCGGGAAAAGACGGAGGCGGGGCGAGGCGAGGAGGGGCGGGGCGGGGCGGGGCGGCCCTGGGGGCGGGGCGGCCTTGGAGTTGGGCGTCCAGGCGGCGCTCGGGGTCCGTCGGGTCGCGCGGGGCTCCTTGGGGAAGGAGAGGTGGTGGGGTGTTGCCCCAGAGTCGTTTGTCCCTGAAGAGGCCGGCGAAAAAGTGGGAGACGTTCTACTTGAGCCTCCTTTCTAATGCTGGGATCCTCTAACAGGTTCCCTAGTTTCCCTTAAGTTGTAAGGCTGGAAAAATCTAGAATCACTTTAAGAATTAAGGGTACCTAGTTCCACCGTAGAGCTAATGACCAAGATAATTGAGGAAGGTAGCAAGCAGGGTGACGAAACAGGGCAGTTTTCCAGCTTCTATAATCAGATTCTCACAGTGTGAAAAAGGAAAAAAAAATGTGTATACATGTATATTTAAAAAGTATATATATAATAGTGTGGGACTATATATATATATATTTTCTGGGGGAGGATAGGAAATGAATTCTGAGAACACGAGGTTTATTCGTCAAATGAAATCGAATATCCAAGGACAAGTTTAAAAATATAACTACCTTTTTGGATTATCTGTATGAGAGCTTATTTGCACAATCAGAATTGTAATACACACACGTATGTAGTTCTATTAATGCATTTTCAGCCTTACATTTCTATTTTGATAATTACTACAAACTGATTCTCAAAAGAAGAAAGTGTGCTGTCAACATAAGGTAAGGTTAATTAAGAAGACTTCCAGTAGAAGAGTGATGACTACCATTTGTAAGAAGAGAAGGGAAGAGTTAGTTATTTAAGTAATGTAGTACTAGGTTTAGCATACTGGTAACCAGTGATAGTTTAACTCCACTGCTTAGTCTTTCCATAGGCAAAACCAAGGGGAGCAATGAAAGATTCTATACCTTTCCCACCAAAGAAATGGGAACAAGCTCTAAACCCTCTGTAATCACAAAGAAAAATACAGGAGTGAATCAAAAAGATAAGATAGTAAAGAACTTGTACTACTTTATTTGAAGACAAAATACTTTTGCCATTCTCAAGGTCTTTTGAAGCATTTTGAACAAAAGCTCCTTTCCAAAAAACAAGTACAAGGATTTTTATCTTTTCTCAAGGCCTGCTGTTTGCAGATAAGGTGGTTGGTTTATATTTATTTTTGGCATCTTGTTCCTTCATCTACAGGCTTTTTTTTCCTCCCCACACCAAAAGCTGTTTGTGGTCCCAATCAACGGTCCCAATCAACAGTCCCACTGCGTATCTTCTTGCAGATAGCTCACTCTGTCTTCACTTGAAGTTGCTTGCTATATTAGTTTCAATAATTAGAGCCATTAAAAATGTCAAGCAGGTCTTCCTTGGTGGCGCAGTGGTTGAGAGTCCGCCTGCCGATGCAGTGGACACGGGTTCGTGCCCCGGTCCGGGAAGATCCCACATGCCACGGAGCGGCTGGGCCCGTGAGCCATGGCCGCTGAGCCTGCGCGTCCGGAGCCTGTGCTCCGCAACAGGAGAGGCCACAACAGTGAGAGGCCTGTGTACTGCAAGGAGGGAAAAAGAAAAAAAAAAATTAAAATGTCAAGCAACTTGGGCCTTTTAATAAAATGTGATAGAGTATCCTAAACTTAACTTTTATACAATTATCTTTGGTTGACCTGTACAACTCATTTTTCTCCATCTTTTTTTTTTTTTTTTAATATTTATTTATTTAGTCGCACCGGGTCTTAGTTGTGGCATGTGAGCTCTTAGTTTCGGCATGCATGTGGTACCTAGTTCCCTGACCAGGGATCAAACAGGGACTCCTGCATTGGGAGCGTGGAGTCTTATTCACTGCGCCACCAGCGAAGTCCCTTTTTCCATCTTTTGAAGCACCTAAAATAATATTTCGGAAGGAATTTGGAAGACATGTATCTGTGAGTCCTCCGTGGTATCAACTGGACTGTAGTGTCAGCAAGCACTACCCTTTCAGAGGAGCTAAGGGTCCCTCTGCTGGTGAGTGTTGAGAACTCTTCCAGCTCAGTGGGTGGCATGGGTTCAAAGCATGGAAAGGTTAAGAACTCTCAGGCTGGATTATTGCTTTGAGTGTTTAACCCTAGACAGGGGTAGTTAATTGTTTCAGGCTTTCATTCAATTCCAGTCAGTGGAAGTTCTGGGCTGTGTAAGCATGTGCTCTAGAACTGAAGGACTGGTGAAGGTATCCTAGTGTCCTAATTTGCTCTCCTTAACAGTTTCATAGAACCTGGACAGCCTTCGTAGCAGCCCTAGATATTGAATAAGCTGGTTTAACAACGTTAATTTTAAAGCAGCTTTTGTGGCTTTTTCCTTATTGCAAAATACATATATGTTTATTGTAGAACATTTAGAAGATATAGATAAGACAAAAAAAAAATATCCCATCCTACCTTTAATTTAATCCATTAGACACTTTGGTTTATATCCTTCCAGTGTTTTTTTTCTAATTTATTTATAGAAATAATTTTTAAGTTAAACAATTTCAGAACAAACTGCTTTGTGCCCTTCTTTTTTTACAGTTTCATTGAAGTATAATTTACATACAGTTAAATTCATCCATTTAAAATGGAAAATTTGATGAGTTTTCATAAAAATCTGTATTTGTGCAACCACCATCATAGTTAAGTTTTAGAACAATCCCATAACGTTCTCTCATGCCTTTTAGCAGTTGTAGTCTGCCTTGTAATTGTGAATATTATTCTTTTGTTTGAAATATTTTTTTGAAAAAAATTATTTAATTATTTTTAATTTTTGGCTGCATTGGGTCTTCGTTGCTGCGTATGGGCTTTCTCTAGTTGTGGTGAGCAGGGTCTAATCTTCATTGAGGTGTGAGGGCTTCTCATCGCATTGTCTTGTTGCGGAACACGGGCTCTAGGAGCGCGGGCTTCAGTAGTTGCAGCACGTGGGCTCAGTAGTTGTGGCGCATGGGCTTAGTTGCTCCGCGGCATGTGGGATCTTCCTGGACCAGGGCTCGAACCTGTGTCCCCTGCATTGGCAGGGAGATTTTTAACCCCTGTGCCACCAGGGAAGCCCTGAAATATGCTTTTACGACATAATTTTAATGACCCTTGTATTGTTTTGTATAGCTGTATCATAATATATTGGACAATTAGGCTACTTTAAGTTTCTTACTATTAAAAATTCACCATGAGAAAAATCCTTATAACTAAATCATTTTGTACATTCATAATTCTTTTTTTTTAAACATCTTTATTGGAGTATAATTGCTTTACAATGGTGTGTTAGTTTCTGCTTTATAACAAAGTGAATCAGTTATACATATACATATGTCCCCGTATGTCTTCCCTCTTGCGTCTCCCTCCCTCCCACACTCATGATTATTTCTTTAGGATTAATTTCTAGAAGTGGAAGTGCTGAATGAATGGTTATAATTAGCTCCGTTATTAAGCTCTGGGAGGTCAGAGCATTTTATCTGTTTGCTCACTGTTAGATATCCAGGCCTGAGAACAGGGTCCACCACACAGTTTGCAACTCAGGAAATAATTGGTGAATGAATGGCTGAGTACCTGTTGCTATACTGTATTCCATCAATTTATGCTGTCATCAACAGTGTGATAATTTAATAGAATATATTACTGCACATTTAAAATTTTCCAAGACAGATGTACTTAAAAATATTCTGTCCTGTTATCACATTGATCCAAGGAAATATTCCAGGAATTCTAATATTTTGGCATCCAAGTTAAATCTCTTAGGTTGCCTGTTATACTCACAGCCATACCAAAAAAAAAAAAATCTCTTGTCAAACCATAAATTTTGTCTTTTATTTAGAAAATGTGATCACTTATCTATAATGTTATCTATTTTTGTCCCAAACATAACATTATAAAGACTGGCAAATATACTTAGACAGTTTTGAATATTCAAGGTAACACAAAATTACTTCAAGGTTATTTCATTAAATAGTTTTGGGATCCTTCACTATCTTCATTGTTTCTTCCTGGCATGTTATAATTTTACATTATAAGCCACTGTCTCCCTCAATATGGAACATGTATTTTCCTTTTTCTAAAAGGAAAAAAAAGTAATGGATGATATACACTTAAATATAAAATAATAAATTTTATATTACTTATATTTTTCCACAATAAAAAATTGCAACCCCTCAAACTTGTAATACAGTTATACATGTGCTCCTTTATTAAATGCATTAAAGAACAACAACAAGCATAATGGATGAGATCACCTTAAAAAAATTTTTTTTTGGTAAATACCTAGGAGTGGGCGGCTGGTTTTCTTGCTTATAGAATTCCTATCTAGCTATCCTTCATTCTGGGAATTTTTCTCCAGGCATACATAGCACTGATCAAAAATAACACTACTTTTGTTTAGCAAAGGCCAGAAGTCTGGTCTGGAATCTTTTTTTTGAGTGATAAAACTTGAAAAGAATATTCTTTCCAACCAAAATCCATCTTTAATCACAACTACTACAAAACTGTTACTCACTCATTGACCTTAACAGTGAAGAGTGAGTGAAATCAGCTATTCTTTAGGGTAATCCAAGAGATCAGTCTGAAAGTGTGTGGCTAAGGAGCCTTACGAAAACCCAAATCTAATCAAGGTTCCTTGGGGGATTGCGAAATCATTCCCTGAAACTGAAGGGTCATTGTCATCTGCTGCCTCTGGCTTCTTTCACAAACGATAAAAAAACTAATGCCACTTAAGTCACATAAACTCAGGTGCTTATTGCTGAGAGGGCTGTTAGGAGGTCAGAAGGGCAGCCCTGTGCTGAGGTAAGTGCCAGCTTTGCTTTTCTCCTTCCTGCTGAGGCCCAGGCAGTTTTGAACCAGGTAGGGGCAGTGGAGTGCAGCTGCTTGCTAGGGGAATAACCGCAAGGCATCTATCTACTAGCAAGAATTAGGAAAGGGAAACCATACTATGACTTAAACTTTTTTACTGGTCAGAATTCCAAAGATGTCAACATTTCCAGCTGCTAAGAATGTATTAGACAAAAGCAAGAATAATTTTGATATCTATGAAAAAGTAGTTTGCAATGAGCTGTTTAGAAAATGTAGAAATTTCATTGTCGAAACCCTTTGAAGCCTTTCCATTTTCTTCTTCTTCCTGTGGCACACTCACTAATATCCGAAGAGGAAGAGAATGCAGAGTTGTGGAAGGAATTTCTATTCACATAGGCATCATATAACCTTAAGTCCTTTGGGGAAAGTAATTCTTGGCAGACATTCCAGGACCATGTATAAGTAGAAAAGGTGTCATAAAAGGACTCATTTTTACTGTCTATCCCAATCAAATCCCCTCGGATCTTCCGCCAGAGGTTTAGCATTTGTTCCCGGTGCTCAAGGGCAATTCCCAAGTTATAGGTATCTGTAGCTCTCTTTACCTGCAGTGAGAGAGCAGAAGTTTACAGTAGTTACCTTAAAATGTCTTTGGTTTGTGGACCACAATTCTAGATATCCCAAGAGTTATGTTCCCAGGTTACTTGAAAGTCACTGAATTTATATATTGGGTAGTGCCTCTTGAGGACATGTGAGTTAGGAGTTGATGGACAATGAAAATGTATTACTTGGGAATAATGAGATTTTAAGAAATTTTATAAGAATTTAAAAACACAGTAGGCTACAACAGGAGGAAAGTGGGATGGAGATAGGCTCTGGATATAATAGGAGTGCCAAGGATGGCACTCAGTCCAGCCTAGGGCAGGGAGGGAGAAGATGCTGAGCTGAGTAGGTCCTCAAGGACTTGATTAAATCGAGGGAGTGGGTGGTGATGGGAAGGTGTTCCAGGGAGAGGGAATAGCATAAACAACGGCTCAAAGGCAATGCATCCTGGAGCTGGTAGGGGGAGTCCAGGCACTTTGGTATTGCTAAAGTGTCAAATTTGAGGAGAGGCAGGCCAGGTGTTGTTGCTGTAATCAGGCCCTGAGACTTGTTCTCAGTGAGGTTGGGCATAGCCCTTTCATCAGTGAAAATCATGCTGTAGTGAGACACTTTTCTGTTAGAAGTGAGATAAATCCCTCAGTTGTATGGAGCAAAAAATATAGTTGAAAAACCCTGTCATCTCTGAGAAGGAAACATTCATTTCCTAAGCAGGACAGTGACAGGCTGGATCTTCTTTGGATTCATTCCTCACAGCAGCTGTGTGGAGGATGGGTGGTGCTCTGAGGAAGGGATAATCATTGCAGGTTGCTGTTTAGGTAAAGCCTAATGAGGACCTCAGCTGAGACAGTAGTAACAGGATGGAATAAAGGGGACAGATGTGAAAAATCTTTGGGAGAATGAGAGTAGCCAGATTTGGTGATTGGTGGATGTGAGGAGTGCAGAAAAAGTATAAATTAAGGATGGCTCCTGGCCTTCTAGTTTCAGTGCCTGGGTAGATGGTAGTATCAACAACTGAGATATGGAATCCTTAAGAATGAGCCAGTTTGATATAGAAGATGATGAATTTGGTTTTGGACATGTCCAGTTTGATATGTGGTGAGACAGCAAGGTAGAGATGTTCATCAGGCAATCGGTGAGATGAGGAAGAAGTACTGGAAAGAAGTCTAGGCTAGTGACAGCTAAGAGTTATTAGGTATATAGGTGGCAGCTGAAACAAGGAGGGTAGATTGAGATAGCTCAAAGGATACTCACCCTAGCTGTTCCTTTACTTAATGCAGAGATCCCCAATGTTCTGTTGCGACTGGGTTATAGGGATGCCAAATTATTGGTATTCTCAAGTTTCCTAGCCCTTGAGGCAGCTAGCACCTCAGGGCTGGAGCCCTTTGGCTATAAGCGACCTCCATTTACGCCAGTGTGAATTTATGCCAAGATGAGACAGAGGTTGGGAGTCTACTCCTTTGCATTCTTGTGGCATGCTGTACTGACCTCCTGTAGTTCCGTTTATCCCAATGTATTATTACTGCTCCTTTCCTTCTCCGTGTCTCCCACCTTACTGCTAGCTCATTGAGGGTAGGAACTGTGTTTTTTATTCTGTGGTATCTCATAATCTCAGAACTTTGTTAACACTGGATAAATATTTACTGAACCAATGAATGTATATAATAATAAGAGCAGTAGGATGAGACTAGAAAACTAGGAACCATCAGGACTTAAGGAGGGACATCCCTGGTGGCCCAGTGGTTGAGAATCTGCCTGCCAATGCAGGGGACACAGGTTCGAGCCCTGGTCCAGGAAGATCCTACATGCCGTGGAGCAACTAAGCCCGTGTGCCACAACTTCTGAAGCCCACACGCCTAGAGCCCGTGCTCTGCAACAAGAGGAGCCACCACAATGAGAAGCCCGCGCACCGCAAAGAAGAGTAGGCCCCGCTCACCGCAACTAGAGAAAGCCTGCGTGCAGCAACGAAGACCCAACACAGCCAAAAACAAAGACTTAAGGAACCTAAATGTCCATCGGCAGATGAATGGATAAAGAAGATGTGGTTTATATATATACAATGGGATACTAATCAACCATGAAAAAGAATGAAATAATGCCATTTGCAGCAACATGGATGGACCTAGAGATTATCATACTGAGTGAAGTAAGTCAGACAGAGAAAGACAAATATCATATGATATCCCTTATATGTGGAATCTAAAAATAGATATAAATGAACTTATTTACAAAATAGGAATAGACTCACAGATGTAGAAAACAAACTATGGTTACCAAAGTTTGAAAGAGGAAAGGGGGGAGGGATAAATTAGGAATTTGGGATTAACAGATACATGCTACTATATATAAAATAAACAAGGGCCTACTTTACAGCACAGGGAAATGGAAAAGAATCTGAAAAAGTATATATTTATATGTGTATGTATAACTGAATCACTTTGCTGTACACCTGAAACACTGTAAATCAACTATACTTCAAAAAAAAAAGACTTAAGAGATGAACCTTCAGGAAAGAGAAGAGAGAGGAAAGGACACAGAACTACAAGGAGAATTAAAGATGCAGTATTGTAAATGTTAAGGAAGTAGCAAGTGTCTAGGAGAGCCTGATCATTAGTGTCAAATGCAGAAGGGAGGTGGCATAAAATAAATACACCCCAGTCTGTCTCTAGAGGACAAAAGTTGCTAAGAAGTCAGGGCACAAAAGTAGACAGGTGGCACACAGTTGTGGTTAATCCACAGTTGTGAATTCTGAAGCCAAGCTACCCATGCTTATAATTCTGGCCCTATTAGTTTCTAGCTGTGTGCTTTTGGGCAAGTCACTTAACCTCTCTGTGCATATGTGTAAAATGACAAAGAGTAACAGTGCCTACCTCAAAGATTTGTTGTGATAAGTAAATGAATTAGTACCTGTAGAGCACTTGTAGAGTACTTATAGAGCACAGTGCCTGACACCTAGGAAGCATACTTAAACTACTATTATTACAATTATTCTTTTAGCTGCCATAATAAAGATGCATTCACTCATCACAATTCCCTGATTACACCACTCACTGTGACCGTTGGTTTACTGCCTTAATTAGTTGCTATTTCCAGCATGAAACAAATGAATGTCCCAGAAATGATGCTGGGTATGACTCCATAGGTGATTAGCAGGATGAATTATAACAGTTAACACTTGAACCCATTTGATTATAGAGCAAGAAATATCATTACAATGGATGAAAATAAGAAATGATCTGGTCTTATTTTAAAGACATAGCTGTCAGTGGTTTCTCTGAAGGTGTTCAACAGAGAATACTCACATGCTGTTTAATAGCAGCTGCATCAGCCACTGTCCAATTCTGCTTTTTCTTGAGTATTTGGTCGATGGCGAGGATGTCAGTTGGGTAGCCTGAGGCACGGTCGATAGACTTTGTATTTGCTGCCTTTATGAACATTTAAAAAGGAAGGTTAGTAATATATTTTAGTTGAATTATATAACAAAGACAAAAATACACGGAAGTGTATTGTATTATGAAAGGGTGTGTATATGATTTACAAGGTTATTTCTACAGCACTTGTCAGTTGTTTTGGGGTACCTGGTATAGTGCCATGCGTAAATGGGCATCTAGCAAACTCTCTTTCTTAATAGTGAAGCTTACTCATAAGAGGAGTATAGACCACAGGATGGTTTATGTTGGGGATGGATATGGAGGGTAGAGAGGAGTCAACTCCATCCTCACCCAAACTTCCAAAGCACTAAAAATGAATGTGCCCTCCACAAAGTACAACATATACTACTCCCAAAATTCTCACAGGGAACCAGCCATCTGTTATTTTTTACTGTTCCTGGGCTACTGAACAATGTTGGTGGAAATCATGTAAATATGCAGATTGCTTTCTTTGAAAATGTGTATGACCCAGTGTCATCCAGGCCCTCAGTATTGCTTGACATTACTTTTCTTCATTTGCTGTAAACTCTCTTACAGTCCTCATAGCGGCTGCTGGAAAACCAGACCTTCAAACTCCCTTAGCTGTGCTGCACTGGCTTGTGGGATCTTAGTTCCCCGACCAGGGGTGGAACCCAGGCCCTTGGCAGTTGAAAGCGCAGCATCCTAACTACTGGACCGCCAGGGAATTCCCCTAATATGAATTCTTTCAGCTCTTCTTTCCACCTTATGATTTCTCCATCCTTTAACCCATTTTTTCCCTCCTTCCCTCTTATATCTGAGAGTTTTTCTTAATTCCCAAGGTCTCCTCCTGTACCTTATCCCTTCAATTTTCCTCTTTCCGGGGCTGGCTTCATGGGTGTGTGATCTGTGCAGTTACATAGGACCTTATACTTAGAAGGGTCCTAAGTTTGGTTTAATGTTTTATCGTTGCTGTCTTTATTTTTATTTTTTTAAAAAAATATTTATTTATTTATTTGGCTGCACTGGGTCTTAGTTGTGGCATGCGGGATCTTTATTTGCAGCATGCGGACTCTTAGTTGCGGCATGTGGGATCTAGTTCCCTGACCAGGGATTGAACCTGGGCCCCCTGCATTGGGAGCGTGGTCTTAGACACTGGACCACAAGGGAAGTCCCTGTTGCTGTCTTTAAATTCTTAATTATTTTTGGACAAGGGGCCCTACATTTTCATTTTGCACTGGGCCTAGCAAGTTATGTAGCCAGTCTTGCCCCTCTCCTACATCTTCAAACATCTTCAGTTTCTCTTCTCTTTGAGCAGTGGTGTTCAGCTTTGGCTGCATGTTGGAACTTTAAAAAATACTGAGCCCTGGGCCCCGTTCCCAGAGATCTGATTTAACTGGACAGGGTTGTGGCCTGGGCACCAGGATTTTAAAAGCTCTCCCTGGTAGTTCTGTTTTGCAGCCAAGATTGAGAACCGGAGTTCTAAGGGTTTTTCCTCCTGGCTACAAATTGTGCTCATCTCTTATGTCCTGAAACAACTTTTTCTAGATTCTGATTCTACATCAAGCTATAGTTTCATGTTTCTGTTAAACTTAAATTTTTGTAAGAGGATTTGATCCCCCCAACCGCTCCTTTGCATTATCAGTTTCTGAAGATGCATAAAAATCTCCTACTGTACTTATGGATTTGCTTATTCATTTAGTATTTATTTTTACCATGTATAATGCCTTAAAAAGTCTAAAGCCAAAAAAAAAAGTTTAAAGCCAGGGCTTCCCTGGTGGCGCAGTGGTTGAGAGTCTGCCTGCCGATGCAGGGGACACGGGTTCATGCCCCAGTCCGGGAAGATCCCACATGCCGCGGAGTGGCTGGGCCCGTGAGCCATGGCTGCTGAGCCTGCGCGTCCGGAGCCTGTGCTCCGCAACGGGAGAGGCCACAACAGTGAGAGACCCGCATACCGAAAAAAAAAAAAAAGTCTAAAGCCAATCCTTATTCTGTTAATTATCACCTTATCTGTTAATTTGCTAGGTGTGTACAGATTCAGAATAGTTATATCTTCCTCATGATTTAAAATTTTTTTTCCAAAAAGAAAAGGGACTCCCCTGGAGGTCCAGTGGTTAAGAATCCACGCTTCCACTGCAGGGGGCATGGGTTGGATCCCTCGTTGGGGAGATAAGATCCCGCATGCTGTGTGGTGCAGCCAAAATAAAAAATTAAATTAAAAATAATAAAAATTTAAAAATATGTATTTTTATTTTATTAAAAATTTTTTAAATTGAAGTATAGTTGACTTACAATATTATATTAGTTTCAAGGGTACAAACAATAATTCAATATTTTAATAGATTACACTCCATACAAAGTTATTATAAAATATTAACTATATTCCCTGTATTGTACATTACATCCTTGTAACTTATTTATTTTATATCTGGTAGTTTGTACCTCTTAATCTCCTTCACCTATTTTGCCTCTGTCCTCATCCTTCTCCCCTCTGGTAACCACTAGTTTGTTCTATGTGAATCTGTGTCTGTTTTATCGGTTTGTTTCTTTTATTGTTAAGATTCTCCTGATGATTTTTAAAAATCATTAAATAGCATCTTTATCTTTAGTTATATTTTCCTTAAATTTTCTTTTCCCCACACTAATGTATGGATAACAACTTATTTTGATTTGTATTTGCCTGATATATCTTCTTCTGTCCCTTTGAAGTTTCTGTGTAATAATTTAGGTGTCTCCCTTAAAGAATATATATCTTAAAATTAGTTTTTAAAAAATCAGAATCTTTTTTAATTTGAAAATGATCCTTTCTTCCTTCCTCCCTCCCTCCCTCCCTCCCTTCCTCCCTCCCTCCCTTCCTTCCTTCTCTTTTATTTTTTTAAACTGGTGTGTTTAATCTTTTATTGTGATTACTGATATATTTGGATTTTCTGCCTGTTTTGTTTTGCACTTTCTATTTTCTCATGTTTCTCTTTTTTATTATTTTTTTCTTCCTCTACTGTTTTGTTATTCATTTTAGCTTTTAGTGATTGTCTTCACATTTTTAATACTTAAAATTAATGTAACAAATTATAGATTTAATCAATATCATAAGCCTCTCCCCAAACAATAAAAGGAATTTAGAAAGCTTTAATTCTGGGCACTGCCCTCCTCATCTTCCATGTTACCATGGTATACTATTTTAGTTCTTATTGTCTAATATTCTTCAAACCAGTACTTCTTTTTTTTTTTTTTTTGTGGTACGCGGGCCTCTCACTGTTGTGGCCTCTCCCGTTGCAGAGCACAGGCTCCGGACGCGCAGGCTCAGCGGCCATGGCTCACGGGTCCAGCCGCTCCGTGGCATGTGGGATCCTCCTGGACCGGGGCACGAACCCGTGTCCCCTGCATCGGCAGGTGGACCCTCAACCACTGCACCACCAGGGAAGCCCAGTACTTCTTTTTTATTTCAGGGTTTTTTTAGAGGGTAAAACATGCACATGGTTCAAAATTCTGAAAGTATGGTGAGTATACACTGCGATCTCCCTGGCACTTTTCTCTCCCAACCCCCTAGTTTCCCTTTCTACAGGCAACCAATGTCATAATTTCTTGTGTTTCCTTCCAGCCCATTTTACAAGAAAAAAATGTCCGTATTTCATATTGACTTTTCCTCCTTTTACACAAATAGTTGTGTACTATTCATACTGCCTTGTATCTTGCTGCTTCCATTTGGAGATCTTTCACATCATTGCACAAAGAGTTTCTTAGTCATTAACATGGCTGCAGAACATTTCACTGTGTGTTTGGAGCCTAACTTAACTAGTCCCTATTAATGGTTATTTAGTCTCCCCCCCCCACCCCCCACCAATCTTTTGCTAGCAGAAATGACCCTGTAATGAATTACCCTTTTATGGGTGGCATTTGGAATATGTGCAAGGATATCTGTGTATCTTAGGTGGTATCCCAGGAGTGGAATTGCCAGGTCATGAAGGTGACAGAATATGCCACCCCCAAATATGCCACTTTGGCATAGGATTATTTTGAGCTAAAGGCACTTGAAAAACAGCAGGTGTAAGAAGGGTACACTGAGTTCTCCTTTTTTTTCCCCTAAATACAGGAGATAAACCCCCCATATGGAAGATGTCCTCCCTATACCAGGAGGAAAGTAACATTCATATCATTAGGGACAAGGATTCAAGGCAAAGAGAAAGCTGTACAAACAAATTTTTTTATTCTGTTTTTTATGATTTTTTACATTCTTATTTATTTTTTGGCCACACTGTGCAGCTTGTGGGATGTGGGATATTAGTCCCCCAACCAGGGATTTAACCCAGACCCTCAGCAGTGAGAGCATGGAGTCCTAACCACCGGACTGCCAGGGAATTTTTTATGATTTTAGAAAAGTATTTTATTCTTATGCAGTTACTCTTAACATACCTTATTAAACTAACCCTTATCTTCCTATTCACTTCTTCACTCACTTAACTACCCTAGCCAAGCCTCTTTGTCTGGACACTTTTTCCTAATTTACTACTCTGTCCATTTCAGTACATAAGCGTTCAATTCTAATTGCTTCTTTGGGTCTTCATTCTCCCAGGTACATGTAAAATTTAATAAAATGTGTTTACTTTTCTCCATTTTAACTGTCTTATGTCAACTTAATTCTCAGGCCCTGCCAAAAACCTTAAGAGGATAGAGGAGAAATTGTACCTCCCCTATAGTCAAAAGGAACGAGGTCTGTCATTTTGGTAAATATTACCAAATTTCCTCTGTAGAGGTTGAATCAATTTAAACTCGTATCTACAATTTAGGAGTGCCCCATGTGTTTTTCAGTGTTTTGGTCTTGGGCAATCTAATATGGAAAGATAATATCTCAGGGTAGGTTTAATTTGGATCTTTTATGAAGAGTGAGATTGAATATCTTTTCATGTTTCTGAAAACTGTTCATATCCTTTGCTCATTTTTATATAGGTTAGTTTTTTCTAATCAATTTGAAGCTCTTTGATGTATTAGAGTAGTTAGCTCTTTGTGTTATGTGTTGCAAATGTGACTTTTTTGGCCATGTAGGGATTTTTCATCTTGAAGTACTTGAATTAATATCTTTCTATTAAAAATTACTTTTGTGTCATTGTTAGGAAGGCCTTCCCAGAGTTTCAGTATTTTAAAGATTTCTTTTATTCTCTTCCTCTTTCCATTTTTTCCTTTTACCTATATATCCTTGATCCATTTGGAATTTGTGGAAGGTGTAATTTATGCATCTCAATTTTTTTCTCAGATGGCTACCTAGTACACTGTTTATTGAACAATCTATCTTTTCCATGTTGTATTGAAATGTCACTTTTTTTTTTATTTGATTTATCTAATTAATTTATTTTTGGCTGCTTTGGGTCTTTGTTGCTGCGTATGGGCTTCCTCTAGTTCCAGCAAGCAGGGGCTACTCTTCGTTGCGGTGCATGGGCTTCTCATTGCGGTGGCTTCTCTTGTTGCGGAGCATGGGCTCTAGGCGCATGGGCTTCAGTAGTTGTGGCACGCAGGCTCAGTAGTTGTGGCTCACGGGCTCTAGAACGCAGGCTCAGTAGTTGTGGCGCACGGGCTTAGTTGCTCTGTGGCATGTGGGATCTTCCCCGACCAGGGCACGAACCTATGTCCCCTGCATTGGCAGGCGGCTTCTTAACCACTGTGCCACCAGGGAAGTTCCAGAAATGTCACATTTTTTAAAAATTAAAATTCTCTGTATATTTTTATCTATTTTTGGATTTTATATTTTGTTCTTTGGACCTATTAATTTGACAATAGCTCCACTATTTTAATTATTGAGACTTTTAAATATGCCTTAATATTTAGTAAAATTACTCCCTGTGTTCATTAAGTTTTTCTTTCAGATTATTCTGACTGTTGTTATTTTTTGTGTATGAACCAGATTATTTAGTTATAAAAATCCTTTGGGTAAATTCAAAAAATCACACTAAAGTTATAGATCAAGCAAGAAAGAACAACATCTTTATGATGTCAAATATTGTAAATTGAGAACATGGTCTGCCTTTCTGTTTGTTCACATTTTTTCTGGGTCCTTTAGGAGCATCTTAACCATTTCTTTATACAGATATTTTATATTCCCTAAGTAATCTCTAGGAGTTTTATCTCTTCTCTTACTATTTTAAATGAAGTCATTTTATCTTCTTATGTCTTCTAACTGGTTCTAACTGGTGGTTGTTTGTGTTGCGCCAGGGGACTCCTCCTTTCACTAAAAGCGCAGCCCATCCAGATTCTGGTTTTGTAGAGGTTTCAGTCCTAGCTGCTCACCTACAGGGTCCATATCTCCTGACCCTGAACAGTTATCAAAACCCCAACCCCTTAGGGAGGGTGGGAGGGAGGGAGATGCAAGAGGGAAGAGATATGGGGACAGATGTATATGTATAACTGATTCACTTTGTTATAAAGCAGAAACTAACACACCATTGTAAACCAGCTATACTCCAATAAAGATGTTTAAAAAAAGACATAAAAATAAATAAATAAATAAACAAACAAATATTCATTCCCACTGGGAAATAAAAACAAAAACCCCAACCCCTAGCCATCAGGGTCTAGATCCATATGAAGGATCCAGATCCATGTGAAGCCCCATGAGGGCTTCACCTCTCACCTCTCCCTCAGCCACTCACAGGGCCATTTATGAACATACCATTCTAGCCTTAGGTTCTCTCTTCTTTCTGAAACAAAGGGGTCCTTTTCTTTTGAATGCATTTTTATATGTCACTTTATTTCATTTGGTATTTTTATGTGGTCACATGAGTCTGTGTGATGGGTTGGGCATGGTGAGTGAGTAGCTTGGGTGGGGTAGTGTTCATGTTAGCTCAGTTACTTTCATTCTGAAACTTCCCTTTCTTGGTTTGTAATTGACATTTATTGTATATTAGATTAGATGTTGTAATGGACTAGATTAGAATGATAATATTATGTATTTTTAGTAAGTTTAACTATTTGTTGAAATTAAATGAAATATTTATACCTGGGCTTTAAATTTAGGAACATGGCTATGGAATCTGGTTTGAAATATCATGACTGAAAATATTTGTCATTAAAAAGCACATTACTAGTTCTGTTAAGTTAGAACTTGAAAACCTAAGTATTTAACTGATATGATGTAATATAAATCTCACCTGTGTTTTCCAGTCTTTTTTATGGAAAAAATAGTTCTCAAAGAAATTCAGAGGCTCCGTTCTCCTTAGCATTTCTAATTTCTGTATGTCTTTGAATGGCTTTCCCATCACCACCCCATCCACATTAGGAAACAGTGGAAAGACGGGTATTTTTGAATATGGGCTATCTGAAGGACGATTGCATCCTAAGAAGATAAAAACTGGTATCACAAATAATGTAAGAAGAAATTCACATAAAAGACATACATGTGGTACCTATTTTGCTCTTTGTCTATTCATCTCCTCAGAGGCCATGCCACCCCTTCTTCACTCTCCTGCTCCTACCACCCACGCATCCACAGACTTTCAGCTTCATACAGGTGTCTGGGGATTCAGGTACATTTGCTTTCAAATGATATCTGTGTGACAGAGACCAGACACTCAGAATAGGCTGTGGCCTTACTCTTAAAGCACTTGGCATTTAGTATTTAATTCTGACCAGTAATATACAAATAAATCCTTTACAACAGTGGGGAGAGGACAAATGGCTCTTACTCTTGAGCTCTTCAAGAAATTTAAATAAATCCTTTTCTTTCGTTATTGCAATCCGGGCAGCATTAGCAAAGGCGGCTGTGCTTGAGCTTGGAGGTGTGCATATGTCTGGCTTAGATCTCCTTTTTCCATAACCTGTAGCATAAGGGCTCCACACCATTGCCGAGGTGGTTTCCTGGAATTTTCTTCGGAAATAGCTAGGAAAAAAAAAGTAATTCAGAGGTGGCTAAAAAGTGCTAAAGTCCTACTGAAAAAAAGTGCCTGAGTGTTGGACAGAAAGAAAAAAAAGTCAAATTGCAAGTTATATATGCTGAATGCATTCATTTTAATTTGTATATTCATTCAATATTATTTATTGAGGGCTTGTTTCTGTGACATTTATAGAAAATCTACTGATATTTTCCACAGGCCATTTAATTACTTTATATATGCAGTCCCTGGGCTTTGCCTTCCTTCCTCTTCCCCAAGATTTCCCAGTCCTGTCTAGAAAAATACCTATCGATTATGATCCATGTTAGGTTGCTTCTATGTCTTGGCTATTGTAAATAGCGCTGCAATGAACACTGGGGTGCATGTATCTTTTTGAACCATGTTTTTCTCTGGATATATGCCCAGGAGTGGGATTGCTGGGTCATATGGTAGCTCTGTTTTTAGTTTCTTTAGGAACCTCCATACTGTTCTCCATAGTGGCTGTATCAGTTTACATTCCCACCAGCAGTATAGGAGGGTTCCTTTTTCCCCACACCCTCTCCAGCATTTATTGTTTGTAGACTTTTTGATGATGGCCATTCTGACCGGTGTGAGGTGATAATTTACTGTAGTTTTGATTCGCATTTCTCTAATAATTAGCGATGTTGAGCATCTTTTCATGTGCCTCTTGGCCATCTGTATGTCGTCTTTGGAAAAACGTCTATTTAGGTCTTCTGCCCATTTTTGGATTGGGTTTTTTTTTTTTTTTAATATTGAGCTGCATGAACTGTTTATATATTTTGGAGATTAATCGTTTGTCCATTGATTCATTTGCAAATATTTTCTCCCATTCTGAGGGTTGTCTTTTCATCTTGTTTGTAGTTTCCTTTGCTGTTCAAAAGCTTTTAAGTTTCATTAGGTCCCATTTGTTTATTTTTGTTCTTATTTCCATTACTCTTGGAGGTGGGTGAAAAAAGATCTTGCTGTGATTTATGTCATAGAGTGTTCTGAATATGTTTTCCTCCAAGAGTTTTATAGTGTCTGGTCTTATGTTTAGGTCTTTAACCCATTTTGAGTTTATTTTTGTGTATGGTTTTAGGGAGTGTTCTAATTTCATTCTTTTACATGTAGCTGTCCAGTTATCCCAGCACCACTTATTGAAGAGACTGTCTTTTCTCCATTGTATATCCTTGCCTCCTTTGTCGTAGATTCGTTGACCATAGGTGTGTGGGTTTATCTCTGGGCTTTCTATCCTGTCCCATTGACCTATACTTCTGTTTTTGTGCCAGTACCATATCGTCTTGATTACTGTAGCTTGGTAGTATAGTCTGAAGTCAGGCAGTCTGATTCCTCCAGCTCCATTTTTTTTCCCTCAAGACTGCTTTGGCTATTTGGGGTCTTTTGTGTCTCCATACAAATTTTAAGATTTTTATTCTAGTTCTGTAAAAAACGCCACTGGTAATTTGACAGGGATTGCATTGAATCTATAGACTGCTTTGGGTAGTATAGTCATTTTCACAATACTGATTCTTCCAATCCAAGAACATGGTATATCTCTCCATCTGTTTGTGTCACCTTTAATTTCTTTCATCAGTGTCTTATAGTTTTCTGAGTACAGGTCTTTTACCTCCTTACGTAGGTTTATTCCTAGGTATTTTATTCTTTTTGATGCAGTGGTAAATGGGATTATTCCCTTAATTTCTCTTTCTGATCTTTCGTTTTTAGTGTATAGGAATGCAAGAGATTTCTGTGCATTAATTTTGCATCCTGCAACTTTACCAAAATCATTGATCAGCTCTAGTAGTTTTCTGGTGGCATCTTTAGGATTCTCTGTGTATAGTATCATGTTACCTGCAAACAGTGACAGTTTTACTTCTTTTCCAATTTGTATTCCTTTTATTTCTTTTTCTTCTCTGATTGCTGTGGCTAGGACTTCCAAAACTATGTTGAATAATAGTGGCAAGAGTGGACATCCTTGTCTTGTTCCTGATCTTAGAGGAAATGCTTTCAGTTTTTCACCATTGAGAATGATGTTTGCTGTGGGTTTGTCGTATATGGCCTTTATGATGTTGAGGTAGGTTCCCTCTATGCCCACTTTCTGGAGAATTTTTATCATAAATGGGTGTTGAATTTTGTCAAAAGATTTTTCTGCATCTATTGAGATGATCATATGTTTTTTATTCTTCACTTTGTTAATATGGTGTATCACATTGATTGATTTGCGTATATTGAAGAATCCTTGCATCCCTGGGATAAATCCCACTTGATCATGGTGTATGATCCTTTTAATGTGTTGTTGGATTCTGTTTGCTAGTATTTTGTTGAGGATTTTTGCATCTATATTCATCAGTGATATTGGTCTGTAATTTTCTTTTTTTGTAGTATCTCTGTCTGGTTTTGGTATAAGGGTGATGGTGGCCTTGTAGAATGAGTTTGGGAGTGTTCCTTCCTCTGCAGTTTTTTGGAAGATCCTTTGGAGAAGGATGGGTGTTAGCTCTTCTCTAAATGTGTGATAGAATTCACCTGTGAAGCCATCTAGTCCTGGACTTTTGTTTGTTGGAAGATTTTTTAAAATTAATTAATTATTTATTTATTTGGCTGCATTGGGTCTTTGTTGCTGCATATGAGCTTTCTCTAGTTGCAGAGAGTGGGGGCTACTCTTCGTTGTGATGCGCGGGCTTCTCATTTTAGTGGCTTCTCTTTTCGTGGATCACAGGCTCTAGGTACGCAGGCTTCAGTAGTTGTGGCTTGTGGGCTCTAGAGCACAGGCTCAGTAGTTGTGGCTCATGGGCTTTGCTGCTCCGCAGCATGTGGGATCTTCCTGGACCAGGGATCGAACTCCTGTCCACTGCATTGGCAGGAGGATCCTTAACCACTGTGCCACCAGGGAAGTCCTTTCTTTCCATTTATATTTTAAGCTCCTTAAATGCAAATGCCACCTATTAAATACTTCTGATCTCCTTAGGAACCAGGTATATGATAAGTAACTACCACAACCATAATAACAATAAAAACACCAACATCTGCTAACATTTCCTGAGCACTTACTGGATATAAGCCGCAATACAAGGAGGTGGAAAAGAGCATGGTTTCTGGAACCAGACAGTTTGTGCTAAAATCTAGGCACCCCTACCCCTTTGGGCAGGTTACTTAACTGACCTGTGCTTTAGCTTTTTTAATCTGTAAAGTGGGGATGATAGGGCATATCAGTAGGTGAGGATTAAAATAAATAACGTGTGTATTCTATGCTTATTCTAGTTACTTTCACATAATAATAATTGCTAACATTTATTGAGCTCTTATGATTTACTGAGCACTTTACCTTCATTATCACATCTCACAATTTCCCTGTAATTGTGTTATGGGTATTATTATTCTCATTTTATAGATGAGGAAACTGAGGCTGAATGGTTAAGGAATGTGCCAAATTTGTGTACCAACAGCAGGCATTTAATAAATGTATTTGACTTGGAATGAAATGTAGAATGTTGTGCACCCTCTGTTCCACATCTGACCGAGGTGTAGGATAGTATAAAGAGATTACCTGTTGAGCAGCGGAAGGATATTTTACATTGTTGGTGGCATTCTGTATTTTTAAGTCTCTCTAAGTGGGATAGTAGAATGCTTTGAGAGAGTAAGAGTTGAAAAGATTGATAACAGAAACATTTAATTTTTGTAATACAATGATAGACATAGATTGAGGAAATGTATCTTTCGTGATATTTGCTGGAATAAACACATTTGGGTGTGAGAATGTTTCCTTATCCTCTATTCTCAAGTCTAATTCTGGCTCTGGTCCAGTCCAAAGACTACTTTGGGAAGTATGAAATTGCTGTACCTCATCCCAAAGGACCTTTTGACAGCCCCTGGTAGATCCAGTGTGAATGGGAGTATCTTGTATTCAAACTAGATTTCCAAGCTCACCCAAAATCATTCCTGGAAAAGTCTCGTTCCTCTGGGATTCTCTAGCCTAGGGTAGGAGAAGCTGAACTTTTGGCTGTCTTATTGTGGCACATGACTATTTATTTGCCTATACACCTTCTCCTTCGTTTTGGAGCAGATCCGTGGAGTAGGATGTTTGGGAGAGGTGGCTGCCTTGTTAATATCCTCATAAATGCTGCCGAGAAGGTCGTTTTTGTTCTTTCTTTGCCACCTACCTTACTATTTCCATTAGAGCCTTTCTGGGTAAGGCTGAAGTCTCTACAAGCTTTGATAGGATTTCAAACAATAGGATCCCTGGGTTGCCAGCTAAATCTAAACAGCTCTCCGTTTCTGGAACTATGGAGGGAAAAAAAAAATTCAAAATGCCTTCTGAAAAAAAATCTATCATAAAAAGGATTAAATTGTTTTACTGTATATACAGTATTAATACCAAGTCAAGAACTACAGAATTATAGAAAAACATTCGAAGTCTGTTCTATTTGGTAAAAAGGTCATTTTGATTACTGAACAGACAAAATAATCATGGAATTTTAAATGAAATACTTTTAGTTCAGTGACTTCTAAGTAAATACAGTAATACATTTAACATAAACATGAATTATGTGTTAAGGACTATTGTTCTGTTCTTCTATGTAAAGGAATTGTTGATATACATACTTCTGGTGTGCAGGCAAACCCTTGTTACTATAGTGATACTTGAAACAGTAACTTCTGTTTATACTAAAACAGTTCATAGCTTATGAAAGGATGTATTTTTCAAAACTGTATACAATATTTGGAATTTGGAATGCATTTATCCTAGAAGACATGATATGAATAGGGTTAGATTTTCCAAGGCAGCTTGTTAAACTCATAAACAAACCGTTAGAGGACTAACAACAATAATTTGAGTACCTCCACTTCATTATAACCTTGTGTGAAAACATGCTCTCGAACCTCCAGCAGACTCTCCAGCCCTCACACTGAGGGCAGAGGCTTCACCAGGGTGAGGAAGATATTTTTCAGGAACAGTGAATTATCTATACTCAAATTTGCCTGAGAGAGAGAGAGAATTTTTCTTTTTCTAAAAAGACAATTTTTCTTCTGTAGGAGGAGTACCTCCCAAAGTAGCACAGGTACTGGTAAAGAATTAAAGTACTATAAAAGGTGACCAAAATTTTCTACACCACTGCCTGAGTGTTCTCATTGGAGTCCAAAAAGCAGCGTCTTCTGCAGAAGGACTTGATGCATTTAAGTTAAAATTCTAAAACTGTATCAATTTCCTTAGCAAATTTTGTTTTAGAGAAGCAGTACAAAAGTAAATCACATCCCAGACTACACCTTCCTGATTGGAGACCTAAATGAATAATCTTTACAGTGCCATGAATTGCAACTAACCATCTGCCATCTATTCAGCAATATTTCTACTCACCCACAGCCTTCAGGAAGCGGTTGTTATCTGTTAGCACCTTTATAAAGTCTGAGAAATTCACCTTCCCATCTCCTGCAACAGAGATCTAAAGCTCAGAACAAGGATATATTTACCTTCCCACTTCACTCCCACCTCTATATTTCTATTATTAGAATATGCCAGAGTTTTACCCTGTTTCCACTAAAATTAAAGGATAGCGAGTGCTATTAGAGTGTTTGTGTTTCAATGAAAGAATAAAAATTTGGGTAGAGTTAGTGGAAACAAGTGACACTTTAATTAAATGGTGACTGACACACATGGGATGCTGCTGATTGAATGGGGCACTGGCAGGTGGGTGAGGAGAGGTGAGATGAGGTACTGTGCTGAATATATATTCCACACAACATACCAGCTTGGGCTACTAGTCACTAAATCAGTATATTCAGGGCTTCCCTGGTGGCGCAGTGGTTGAGAGTCTGCCTGCTGATGCAGGGGACGCGGGTTCGTGCCCCGGTCCGGGAAGATCCCACATGCTGCGGAGCGGCTGGGCCTGTGAGCCATGGCCGCTGAGCCTGCGCGTCCGGAGCCTGCGCTCCGCAGCGGGAGAGGCCACAGCAGTGAGAGGCCCGCGTACCGCAAAAAACAAACAAACAAAAAAAACCAGTATATTCAAAGAAAACATTACCTATATGCTTTAAAAATATCAATAAAAATGCTGTGGCATTTAAGATTCAATATAGGTGGGCTCTAATGATGGAAGGAAGATCTGTACTAAAATGATTCAAACAGAAACAAAGGGCTTGGATTTCCTTGGCAATGTAGGCAGATAGGGTAGGGGGTCCCGGAGGAAGAAAACTAGGCATAACTTTCTTGACATAAGAGAAGCCATTTTAGGCCTAAGCCATTTTGTCATCTAAGCCTGGCCACAGTGCTTGCCCTTGCAGAAGAATATGCCTCATAGTTAATGATTTGAAAGGAACAAAGAACGTAAGAACAAACTGGTATTACCAGGCCAGGAAAATAACTTAACCATATTGGAAACAACATACCAGTTGTAAAGACTCCCAGTTCTGTTTTGAAAGTTGAGATTAGCCTGAAGCACATTCCTGAGCTGTTTTGCAGGATCCAACCCCCCTTGAGCACTCAACCTTTACCAGAATACCTAGAGCCTAAGGAATGATGCTGCTGACCTTTGCTGACTCTCATAACCCCAATCAACTAGAGCCTGGACTCTGTCGACCTTTGCCCCAAATCTACGCTGAATTCTCCTCTGCTCCAGCCCCTTCATGAATATGCATGCTTCCTTAGCTTAAAACCTTCCCATTTTTGCTGTCTGGGGAGACACTGCTTTGGGAAAGATCTCCAGCATTCTCCTTACTTGTTGCAAGTAATAAATCCTTCCTTCTGCTCTTTGGCTTGGTTGTGTCTTTTGCCTCAACACCCACCAAGAGGTGAAGCCAGTTTTTGGGTAATAGTAACAGGTTATTTTTGAAATTGCCAATGCCTTTGTATCTGTTATTTCAAGGCACCCTCCAAAATGTACATTAGGACAAGTAATCTGAATTTGACATTAAATACGACAGTCACTTTTCATTTCCACACAGGCTTTTTCAAAGACTAGCCCATTTTGTAGCATTAATTTGATTTCATAACTTGTATACCGATAACTTTAAAGAGAAACACATATATGTGCTTTTGGCAAATGAATGAGGTTTACTTCTCATGTTTATGTAGTCTGAGAAAAAATATATATTTATAAAAATTTTTTATGAAAAAAATAATGACAAGTCAAAGTACTCACGATCAATATCAGCACATCTTAGTTCATTACAGACATCGTGCTTGGTTAGATTCACTCCCAATTTAGCTAAAGTGCGCATCATTCCATGTAAATCAATACAGCCAGTTTTATCCTTGTTAAAGAAGTTGTAGGCATCTTGGAAGGCTGGGGAAATGGAATTAGGTTAGGACAGGAATAAATACATATTCTTATGGAACTAGAACAGATATTACCGTTGATTGGAGGTCATGTTCTGAAAAACTAGAGAAATTTGGGTATTTAGTAGACATTTCTTATAAAGGACAGTGTCCTTCCATGAGATTTGAACTAGAATAAACTAATTGGTGGAAAAGCAAATATATAGGCAAAATGGCTCTTGAAAGATGTTCATACCCTAATTCCTGGAACCTGTGAATGTATTACTTTACATGACAAAAGGGATTTTGCAGATGTCATTAAGGTAGATTACCCTGGATTATCTGAATGGGTCCCTTATGAAGCAAGAGAGATGTGGCAGATGAAGTGAGAGATTCAAAGCAGGAGAAGGACTTGACTCATTGTTGCTGGTTTGAAGATGGAGAGGGCATGTGATGTGGAATGCAGGCAGCCTTAAAGGTCTGAGAGAGGCTCCTGGCTGACAGCCAGCAAGGAAGTGTTTTTGTTTGTTTGTTTTTCATTTTTTTGGCTGGGTTGGGTCTTCGTTGCTGCGCGTGTGCTTTCTCTAGTTGCAGCCATCGGGGGCTACTCTTCCTTGAGGTGCGCGGGCTTCTCATTGTGGTGGCTTCTATTGTTGCGGAGCACGGGCTCTAGGTGCGCGGGCTTCAGTAGTAGTGGCGCACAGGCTCAGTAGTTATGGCTCGTGGGCTTAGTTGCTCCGTGGCATGTGGGATCTTCCCGGACCAGGGATCTAACCTGTGTTCCCTGCATTGGTAGGAGGATTCTTAGCCACTGCGCCAGCAGAGAAGTCCAACCTTGTCAGTTTTGAGGAGTGTTGTTCAGGTACTTTGTAGAAGTCCTTCAATTTGGGTTTTTCTGATGTTCTTCTCATGGTTAGCCTGAGATTATGGGTTTTGGGGAGGAAGACCACAGAACTGAAGTGGTGTTATCATCATTTATTAAGGCTATCAGCATGACTTATCACTGGTGATGGCAACCTTGATTAACTGGCTGAGGTAGTGTTCGTCAGATTTTTCCACTGTAAACTTCCTTCCTTCCTTTTTCATATTCTACTCTTTGGAAGCAAGTTACTAAGGACAGTCCAGACTCAAGGGACAGAGGGCTCAGGGGAATGGGGAATTAAGCTCTACCTCCTGGAAGAGGTAATATCTACATACGTTATTTGGAATTGTCTTGTAAGAGAGGTTTGTCTCTTTTTCATTTAAAAAATTCAATCATGGGACTTCCCTGGTGGTGCAGTGGTTAGGAATCCGCCTGCCAATGCAGGGCACACGGGTTAGAGCCCTGGTCCAGGAAGATCCCACATGCCATGGAGCAGCTAAGCCCGTGCACCACAACTACTGAGCCCACATGCCACAACTACTGAAGCCCGTGTGCCTACAGCCCAAGCTCCACAACAAGAGAAGCCACCGTAATGAAAAGCCCGCGCACCACAACCAAGAGTAGCCCCTGCTTGATGCAACTGGAGAAAGCCCATGTGCAGCAACGAAGACCCAACACAGCGAAAAAAAAAAATTCAATCATTTATTTCTATCACTAGGGGCTTAACGATATTTATTTTATACTTTGAGTTATAATCCAATACTATTCTGTTTATTTTTGTTGTTCAAACTGTTCCAGCTTTGGCTGTTGTGAGCTCTTTCAGGTTCATTTCTGTATCTCCTTGACATGCTCTTGTCCTTTTGTATTTTGAGCATCTCCTTACTTTCTGGTACTGCAAGATATTCCAGGTTCATTTTGTATATTCTCTGCCAAAGCCCTAGAATCAGCCATTTATCCAAGGAACTCTGATTCTTTGATAGGAGACTGACATTGGAAGTCAAGATTTGGGTGCTGGGTATGCTTGTTGCTATGGGGGTGTCAGTGCTTTTAAGTCCTCTCAGCAAACAGAGCTAGGAAATATATGCACATATACTAACCCATGTATACACACATATCATATTATTTCTCGATCTATCCATCTGCATCCATTAAGTTAAACATGAGTTCACACTAATGTCTCACTCTAATCCAGTTCCACTGCTTCACTTTAGCCTTCTCCCTTTGTTTATCTGAAACTTCCTACTCCAACAGAGAGAAACCTGGCTCCCACCATCCACCATTGAGTCACTTATTTATTCAATTGTCGTATACATGTGCAACGGTTTCAGGATTGTTAATGTATACCCCTAGGAGAAACAACTTTACTAATTAGAGTGTATTGTGTGCTGTTTATGTATAGCTCCTTTTGTGTTCAGTCTTACAGTTTCTAGTCAAAATGTTGTTTTCAGAGTTACATAGGTCAGCGCCTCCCTCTCCCCGACCTGACTTATATTTTAACAGGATCACTGTGGCTATTGTTAGAACAGACTTTTGTAAGGATTTGGGTAGAAGCAGGGAGACTAGCCTCAGGTAGGAGGCTATTGTGGGTGAGCAATAACAGTGCTTTAGACCAGGGTTGTAGCAGTAGAGGTGGTATAAATCTCGATATATTTTAAAGGTAGAGCCAATGAGATTTCCTGATGGATTTATTTTATTTATTTATTTTTTAAAATACACATTTATTTATTTATTTATTTATATTTTTGGCTGCATTGGGTCTTTGTTGCTGCACGCAGGCTTTCTCTAGTTGCCGCGAGCAGGGGCTACTCTTCGTTGTGGTGGGCGGGCTTCTCATTCTGGTGGCTTCTCTTGCTGTGGAGCACAGGCTCTAGGCATGTGGGCTTCAGTAATTGTGGCATGCGGGCTCAGTAGTTGTGGCTTGCAGGCTCTAGAGCGCAGTCTCAGTAGTTGTGGCACACGGGCTTAGTTGCTCCACAGCATGTGGGATCTTCCCTGACCAGGGCTCAAACCCGTGTCCCCTGCGTTGGCAGGCGGATTGTTAACCACTGTGCCACTAGAGAAGTCCCTCCTGATGGATTTAGAGGTAGGGTGAGAACAAAGAGTCAAGGATGACTCCAGAGTTTTTCCAGAACAAGTGGAAGGATGAAATATCATTATCTGAGATGGGGAAGGCTATGGGTAGGTCAAAGTTTAAAAGTAAGAGGCTGAGGGGAGGGGAGGATGGGGAGTTACTGGTTAATGGGTCTGGAAGTTCAGTTTGGGATGATGAAAAAGTTCTGGAGGTGGATGGTAGTGACGGTTAGAGGACATTGTGAACATATTTAATGCCACTGATCTGTGTGAACTCTTAAAAATTGTAATTTTTATGTTATGTATATTTTACTACAATAAAAAAAAAAGAGTAAGAGGAACATATCAGGAGTTCAGTTGTATTTTTTTTTTTTTGGCCATGCCGTGTGGCTTGCAGAATCTTAGTTCCCTGAACCTGGGACCCCGGCAGCGGCAGCGTGGAGTCCTAACCACTGGACGGCCAGGGAATTTCCCAGGAGTTCAGTTTTTGACATGTTGAGTTTGAGGTGTCTATTAGACATACAATTGGAGATGTCAGGTAGGCAGTTAGATATGAGCCTGGAGCTGGGGAGAGAGACCTGGCTGGACATATACATTTGGGAATTGTTGGCATATAGGTATTTAAAGCCTAAGACTAGATGAGATCACCACATGTGTGAGTGGGATGAAGAAGAGAAGAGGATCAAGGACTGAGCTTGATCAGGAATGATATACTAGAGAGTGAAAAAAATTGGTGTTGGAGAGGGGGGCACAGTTTCTTTGGTCGTATCTTTGAATTTGAGAGAGGAGATGTGATCTAGTCCACAATGGAAGGATTGACTTTAGATAAAAGTATAAAGTTCATTTGTGGAAGAGGGAGGAGGGCAGAGTTTGTGGGTATAGATGCTGGTGGGGGTAGATATGGAAGTGGGAGTCTGTGGAAGTTCTATTCTGATTGCAGAATCAGAATTCTCCAATTATAAAGGGGCAGGAAGCAAGGATATCAATTGAGAGTGAGGATGGTAGCAGATGTTGGGGATTTGGAGGTGTTCAATAAATATTTATAAAATGAACAAATTCACCTGTCATAGTGCTTAATCCTCACGACAACCACATTTTCTAGTTTCTGTATTTGATGCTTTGATATCTGGGGCCTTGCTGATCCTGGAGGGCCTGCCCCTCCCATAACTAGCCAGTTCCTAGAGATAGTAAAAGACTTGCCTGTGAGTATGTTCTTCATATATATACAAACCAACCAATCCAGAGACCGTATCCCCAGTCACCAACTTTCTTAGGCTCTTAAACTCTGGGCTACTGTTCCTCTGTCCTAATCACTGCAGGGCAGACAACTAGGGACAGCCCTGAAACCCAGAGCTCACTGAAATGATTTACCTAGCCAATCCTAAACCTGCTTATCCTGCCTTGTCTATTCCTTCCTGCAGAAACCAAACTAAGGCTCTTGCCCACTTCCCTCTACCCTTTGTCTTTTGACTGACTCTGGTGCTTCCCTCTTCATGGTGTGCTGTGTCTCTTACTTTTAGGGATCTCTGAGAATAAAATACTTCTTCCAGGACAGTTGTTTCTATGTCTGTATGTATAATACCTGATTAAAACAAATAGTGGGTACCCCTAAAGCACCAATGTATATTAATGTACTTCAGAAACCTTGAAGTTGTATAAAGCCATAAACTGTTACTATTAAGGCATTTAGTTCAGTTTTACAGTGAAAAATGAAGTTCTGATTCTGACAATCTTTTGTGTTTCCCAAACCAGCTTTCCCAGCAATAAAGGTGTTTTTTTGATTCCTGTCTCTTGGAGGAATGTCTTAGTTGGTTCCAAACTTGGAGGGGTGAAGCATTAACCTTCTCAGAACCCAAACACAGCCACGCTTGATTTTTTTTTTTTTTTTTAGTTTTTCTAGTGTGTCATGTTTTCCCTTTTCTCTGGGTCTTTGCAGATTCCACTCTTTCTACCCAGAACACTCCCTTCTGTGCTCTTTGTCTGATTTACTCATTATTCAGCTTTCGCTGGGACTTCCCTCCTATCCTTACTGAGACTAAGTTAGGACACTTTCTTTTATGCTCCTTTAACTCTATACTTTCCCTATCATAACTTGTGTCATGTTGTAATTTAAATGGTTCAATCAACAAATTCATGGTTTAACTGTCTTCCCTGTAAGACTTCCTATTAGGGCAGGGAACATGTCTGACCTGTGTTTCGCCTAGTACACTGTTGGCTTTAAGTAATTATTTGTTGTTTGGATGAATGAACTGTAGTGAGGGTAGCTCATTTTATCATTATAATTTTTTTCTATGATAAATTCTGGGACTTTAGTTGTGTTGATACTGCTTTGCTACTTAATTTCTATTTGACCTTATATTTTTTCTTCTCCACACCACAAGTTCTCCTTGGAATAAAAATATTTGGCCAGGACTGTATAAATTCTTGAAGATGTCTATTTGAAAGTAATCCCCCAGGACTTGCCTGGTAGTCCAGTGGGTAAGACTCCACGCTCCCAATGCAGGGGGCCCAGGTTCGATCCCTGGTCGGGGAACTAGTTCCTGCATGCATGTGGCAACTAAGAGTCCTCATGCTGCAACTAAGAAGTCCGCATGCTGCAACTAAGAAGTCTGCATGCCACAACTAAAGATCCCACATGCTGCAACTAAAGATCCCGCCTGCCACAATGAAGATCCCACGTGCTGCAACTAAGACTTGGCACAGCCAAAAAATAAATAAATACTAAAAAAAGTAATCCACCTTCCTTCCCACAAATTAGACATTGTATCATAAAATATAGATATTTTTTGTTTTTAAATAACAGAGTACTGTAGACAACCTTTGAAATCCCAGATCTCCCTTAGAGAAAAAAAAATGCTAAGATATATTAAGGGGCTTTTGTTTATGCTTTTATTTTGGGATGGGTCTCATTACCTCGCATTTGTGAACGGCTCAACTTCCTTTCTTTGTGCTGTAATTGGCTTGGCAGCGGTCCTGGTAAATCTTTATCCCTGAGAAAAGAGATACTTATTGAAACCAGCAAATATTAGTTCCCTTCATCAGTTTCTGCTGACTGGAGTGACTGTAAACATCAAAATATATCCAGAGTCACACCACCTAAGGGCCCTGTTACTGTCAATTGCCAATAGCTACAGGATGGACAGTGATGTTGGCCACTGAGGTCCACCTCTCCCCTATACTTGCCCATCAACCTTATCCCCTTAAAAAATCTGATTTCTCCTATTTTACAAAAGAGGAAACTGAGGCTCAGAGGGATTAAATAACTTGTCCTGAGTCACACAGCTAATAACTGGAAGCCCTGGGATTCAAATCCAGGTTTATTTGTTGCCAAAGTTGAAGAATATAAGCCTCACACTATTCCTATTGTTAGAAATATAAGTTGTTTCAAACTTTTAACTAGTTTAAATAATCTTATGGTGAATATACTTACAATGAAATTTTGTATTCACATTTATTTTACAACTTTGCTAAATTGTATTTTTACCAGAATATGAGAGAGCGAGAGCGGTAGATCGATCTCTTTCTTTCTCCCTCTCTCTCTCTCTCTGTCTCGATGTCTCTATATCAACCATATCTATCTATCTCTCATCAAGAGAGAAAAGTTCTGGAAAGTTTGGAACCCTAGGTGACCTTTTATTTCCTCAGGAAAATAAAATCTGGAAAAAGAGGAAAATATTAATACTTTGGGGATATTTTGTATATATCTGCAGCAATTTATTAGTTTAGGAACATAAAAATGTATTATGCAAAACTGGGTTTACTTATAATATGGTAATTTAATAGTAAATTTATAATAATCATAATTTTATGGATTAATTTTATTTAAAATACATTTAGTTTTGATACTAGTAGAACTAAAAGTTTTAAGAAATATGTCATCTCTTAGTTTTTGTGCTTTTACAAGAAGCAATTAAAAAAGTAAAACTATAAGAAATACTAAACATGGTAGTTAAATAAAAAAATTATAGTTTATGAATTTAGTATCCTCTACAGTGTCTACTAGATTCAGCCCATTTTTAAAGAGGACCTGGTAAAATAGGAGGTGAAATGCACCATTCTCAATTTTTCTGACACGGAATTTGATCTAATTAGTCTTATTTTTCTCAGCCTTTACTATCATTGATATCTTCTAGTGTTTGCTTTTCATTACCAACTTGATGCCTTTACTCAGATTGGTTATTTTATATTTGTTGTATTTCTAAATATAAACAGATTTCTTTTGCATGATATAAAAGATGCAGTGGGGCTTCCCTGGTGGCGCAGTGGTTGAGAGTCCACCTGCCGATGCAGGGGACACGGGTTCGTGCCCTGGTCCGGGAAGATCCCACATGCCGTGGAGCGGCTGGGCCTGTAAGCCATGGCCGCTGAGCCTGCGCGTACGGGGCCTGTGCTCCGCAATGGGAGAGGCCACAACAGTGAGAGGCCCGCGTATCACACACACACAGAAAAGATGTAGTGGATGGAGAAATATGAAGTTCTCAAGAAGCAAGAAGAAAGTAGAAGCCCAGGCAATGCAAGTTCTTTATTAGCTACGTTTAAAAAACCATACTCTTGGCAGAATTTCAAATCTTATCTTGGATCAAACATGGGAAATAGATTTTTTATTTTACAGTGTTTCAAAGGTTCAAAGAACTTTAGATTTGGAATGGACCCAGTCTAGCCTCTCATCTCATGTAGGAATTCCCTCTACATGTGGTATTATCTAGTCTTTGCTTGACTACTTTCAGTGACAAGGAAGTCACTACTTCAAAAGACAGTTCGTGATGAAGGGTAAGGGAACAATGAGATCAAGGAATTTGGCTGCTACAAGGTTGTGTTACCCACATTCTGATAAAAAAGTCCGTAACATATTCCTGTAGAATGGCATAGTCAAGGACACTAGGAGACATACTCTCAAAGTGGCAAAGAAAATGGATAATTGTGAGAGAGGAAAGAGGCTTTTCTTTTTATGATCTGATAAAATTTGCATCAGGCTTTCATTTTCAGTCACTAGTGGCTACTGTTTATTGGAATTTGTAGTTATCAGGTTGAGAAAAAGCTATTGTTAATGTCACAGGCAAACCTCCCTTCCCAATTTTAGCTCAAGGTTAGTCATAGCTAATTTATCAGATTTCATTTTACTGGCCATTTTTGAGCTACATACTCTTTTTCTATATTCTGACACTTAGGGGTTTATGATCCTCTGAGTTTTTTCTCCTTTAAACTGGCACTTGAAATGTCTTAATGTGTAACTGACAACTCCTCTAGCCTTCTGACAACCTTCTTCTTCTGGGGTATTCTGTCCCCTCACACAAAAATAGCCTCTCATTTGGGAGAATAGGAAGAACTCTTTGTTTCTCTAATCAAAAAGTATATATATATATCTTTCTTTTCATAAAAAAATCTTTATCTTCAATTCAGATGTTTTGTTTTATAATTAATTTTATCACAGAATAGATATTTGAAGAACATTCTAACTTGTTTCATTATAGCCTTTATGAGTATTTAATATATTCATCACCTTAATAATTCTTTATCTTAATATATTGATCACATTAATAAATTCATTACTTACCTCTTGCCATGGAAGTTGGGTATTTTTGTTGAAGGATTCAGTTTAAGTTTTGCTTTAATATCAGAAACTGCCATGTGGCCAGTAACTCTGTCTGGAATTCAGAAGATACAGTTAAGGATCAAATCACAGATTAATGTGTTTATATTCTTTTACAACTTTCCCAGTTCGAGACCTGGAGTTTGAAGTCCAGGGCCTCATGGAATGGAAATATGTGCAAATGCAAGTTAGAGGCATGTGCAAAGTTGGAAGGCCAAGTGGACGGGTCCCTTTACTATCCCAAGATCTCTAAGTGAAACTTCTTGCCATTGCTCCTCCTGCAAATAGTATCATTCTGATCCTATATAAAAATAAATGGTAGAGCATTCTGCAAATATGTAGAAAAAGTTATTTAAAGACAAAATTTATTTTTAAAATGTGCTTTTCATCTCATAATTGACAGAGAATAAAATGTTATAGCATTTGCAAAATATTTACCTAATTGTTTATATCTTGGATAGCTGCTGGGTAGTAAGTAGATTTTCCCAGGGTTTCCTTCTGGGAGGTCCACCCCTGCCCTATCAGTTCTTATGAACCCACTGGTCTTTTTAAAAAATAAGAACAGGGGTGGGATATAATGCTGTTTTGCTACCTTAGATCTCCCTGAATGGACTATTAACCACAAAGGACTCCCTAGTCCTTCCTTTCTACTTCTGCATAGTTTAAGAATCAGAACCTATGGACCAGAAGCTGGGTTGGTAGGGCTTCTCCCTTTTATTGTTGGTCTTATCTAATTATCTTTTTTAATATCAATTTATTTATTTATATTTATTTATTTTTGGCTGCATTGGGGTCGCAGGCTTTCTCTAGTTGCGGTGAGCAGGGGCTACTCTTTGTTGCGGTGAATGGGCTTCTCATTGCGGTGGCTTCTCTTGCTGCAGAGCACGGGCTCTAAGCACATGGGCTTAAGCAGTTGTGGCGCATGGGCTCAGTAGTTGTGGCTCGCGGGCTCTAGAGCGCAGGCTCAGTAGTTGTGGCACACAGGCTTAGTTGCTCTGCAGCATGTGGGATCTTCCCGGCCCAGGGCTCGAACCCATGTCTCCTGCACTGGCAGGCAAGTTCTTAACCACTGCGCCACCAGGGAAGTCCTCTAATTATCTTTTTAATATATAGAGTGTATTAGGTAGTTCACTGACAAGAAAACTGGGTTGCTGACTTAGGAACAGCAGACAATCATACACTATTAAACCATGAAGAAAAAGTCTCTGAATGTTTGGTTAGAGTTCAGTCAATTTTCCTAAGTCTTTACCTCAGACTCTGGAAAACTGTTGCTTCTAAACAACTCAATTACATGTGCTCAAAATCTGGAAACCTATCACAGAGCTGGGAACTCCGGAGAGGCTTGACAATGTAGGCAGTTGAAAGGTGCTGTGAAATCATCCTCATGGCTTAAAATAATCATTACTTTAAAAAAACTACCTTCAATCTCTCACTGAGATGATAGATTAAAAAAAAAAAGGTCTCCTTGTAGATTCCTACAAAATCTGGATATTTACCTACTTCTAGGTGGTGCTACTTTACAACTTCTGGGCTTCAGTCAGATCAAGAATCCATAAAGGGTTTGTTCCATCACACAACTGTGACCTCATTCACTTCTCAGGCTCAGGTCCAGGTAAGAATGACCCACAAGCTCCTTCCAGCTTTAGAGCAACTGTGATTTCAATGTGGTTCATTCGGCACCCTCAGGGTATGTGTGGGTATGAGTTACAGAATCAGAATATTTTGACACTGATTGGATTTTGGGGAAGGGGAGGTTTTAAAAAAAATTCTGTATTAATATATTTTCATGTTAAACATTGGTGAATTGAAAGTTGTTGAAGTAAAAAATTTTACCCAGTTCCCTTGGTTGAATGCTGATTAGGAACCATTTCATTGTTTACATCCAGAAAGAGGGAAAAATCAAACTCTCACAGGTTTTAGTCTATAGTGTTATCGAAAAGAGTGATTTTAAAAGAGCAATTAAGGAAAGTATTATGATTGTTTTAATCAGAAATTTTCAAGATCTGACAGGTCTCACGGTATTTAAATCATCTAAGCACAGAAGTTAGGAGTGTCTCTAGTCTTCATGATGGCTAAGCACAGATACCTCTGGCAGCAAAGGCTTAGCTTGAGCCCCCCAAGTTGTTTCAGACTTCACTTGTTAGCTGCAATTCTAGAGATTTTCTATTCCTGTTCTGGGGGATTCATTTATTATGTGCATAATTTGACTTTTCCTTAGTCTGTCCAAACTTGTTATATTACCTTTCATTCTGGCTAGGGATACAGAGGAAAGAAAGGGAAGGTTTAATTTACAAATTACACAAATATTTAATTAGGGCCTACTATATTAGGGGCTACCAAGACTTAAAATGAAGTTAATGACCACCATTCTACGTTCTGTTTCTATGAATCTGACTACTCGAGGAACCTCATATAAGTAGAATCATACAGTATTTGTGACTTGCATATTTCACCTAGCATAGTATCCTCAAGGTTCATCCATGTTGTATCATGTATCAGAATTTCCTTCCTTTTTAAGGATGAATAATATTGCATTATATGTACCACATTTTTTTTTTTTTTTTTTTTTTGTTTTGTTTTTGCGTTATGCGGGCCTCTCACTGTTGTGGCCTCTCCCGCTGTGGAGCACAGGCTCCAGACGCACAGGCTCAGCGGCCATGGCTCACGGGCCCAGCCGCTCCACGGCATGTGGGATCTTCCTGGACCAGGACACGAAACCATGTCCCCTGCATCGGCAGGCGGACTCTCAACCACTGCGCCACCAGGGAAGCCCGTACCACATTTTAAGATAAAGCACTTATTTATCTGTTGATGGACACTTGGGTTGCTTCCACCTTTTGACTATCATAAATAATGTTGCTGTGACACATTGGTGTACAAATATCTCTTCAAGACCCTGCTTTCAATCTTTTGAATATACATCAGAAGTGGAATTGCTGGATCACATGGTAATTCTATTTTTAATGTTTTGAAGAAATATTGTTTTCCATAGTGGCCACCATTTTACATTCCAACCAACAGTGCATAAGAGTTCTAATTTCTCCACATCCTTACCAATACTTGTTGTTTTCTGTTTGACAGTAGCCACCCTGATGGGTATGAGGTGATATATCATTGTGGTTTTGATTTGCGTTTTCCTAATGATTAGTGATTGTGAGTGTCTTTTTATAAGCTTGTTGGTTATTATATATCTACTGTAGAAACATATCTATTCAAGTCTATTGCCCAAGTCTTTTTATCACTTGTTGTTGTTGTTATTGAGTTATGGGAGTTCTTTATATATTCTGGATATTAATCCCTTATTAGACATGTGATTTGCAAATGTTTTCTTTCTGTAAGTTGCCTTTTCACTCTGTTGATTGTGTTTTGTTGCCTATGCTTTTGGTGTCATTTCCAAGAAATCATTGCCAAACCCAATGTCATGAAGCTTTTCTCCTATGTTTTCTTCTAATAGTTTTAGGTTTTGTGTGTAGGGAGAAGTAGAATTTTAACACGTAGCATGTAGCTCCTAGGGAACAGTAGTCTAGAGTGAAAGAAGAGCAAAAGCATGTAGAGTAATCATGAGAGCTTAGGAGACAAGGAACTGTTCAAGACTGCATGAAGTGAGATAATGGGAGCAAAAATGGTTAGGTATTTGGGCTAGGGTTGGTTATTAGAACAGAGATTGCAAATTTGATCCCCATACAAGTTTTATTTGGCTTAAATAGCATTAAAATTTTTTTTGAGTTTCATAAATGAAAACATGGGTAATTTAAAAGTTATCAGTTTATGACTTCTGAAAAGCCCAAAGATCAGAGAACACATGGCCCCCATTCCTATTTAGCAATAATTGGCAGGAGCAGAAAAACTGTCACCCTTTTAACTGGAACCCAAGGTTTCCTGATTGCCACAGTCTCCCTCATTTTTTCTAGTCTCTTATACCCAGCATGTCACTCATTTAACATGTTTTATTTTAATAAACTTATTTATTTATTTATTTATTGGCTGTGTTGGGTCTTTGTTGCTGCACGCGGGCTCTCTCTAGTTGCAGTGAGCGGGGGCTACTCTTTGTTGTGGTGCGTGGGCTTCTCGTTGTCATGGCTTCTCTTGTTGCAGAGCATGGGCTCTAGGTGCACAGGCTTCAGTAGTTGTGGCATGTGGGCTCAGTAGTTGTGGCTTGCGGGCTCTAGAGCTCAGGCTCAGTAGTTGTGGCGCATGGGCTTAGCTGCTCGGCGGCATGTGGGATCTTCCCCGGCCAGGGCTCAAACCTGTGTCCCCTGCATTGGCAGGCAGATTCTCAACCACTGCACCACCAGGGAAGCCCTTAACATGGTTTTTGTGTATACATATACATCTTGATTGTTAAGCTAAGGGAGTCTAGACTTTAGCATTAGCATTGGGGAATTCTGAAGATATTTAAGTAGGGATGTTGCATAAATATAGCTGTTTTCTATAGGAATTAATTCAACCATATCAATCTAAGAATCGCCTAGGCTCATATTCCCTTCTGATTTTACGAAGAATAAAAAGGAAGTGACTATTAGATGAGGGAGAACATCTAGTATTAGGCTTCTTCCTATGCAGTACTGTTCACCAAAGGAGAAAGGGGTTTTATGGGAAAAGGTTATGTCTCAATGTGATTTATAATTTGTGGCCTCTGAAAACCTAACATTTCAGGGTAATGCCTAATTCATCCTGTATAGTTAAAGATATATGAGCCTGGGCTTCCCTGGTGGCGCAGTGGTTGAGAATCTGCCTGCCAATGCAGGGGACACGGGTTCGAGCCCTGGTGTGGGAAGATCCCACATGCCGCAGAGCAACTAAGCCCGTGAACCACAACTACTGAGCCTGCGCTCCGCAACAGAAGAGGTCGCGACAGTGAGAGGCCCACGCACCGCGATGAAGAGTGGCCCCCGCTCACCGCAACTGGAGAAAGCCCTCGCACAGAAACGAAGACCCAACACAGCTAAAAATAAATAAATTAATTAATTAATTTAAAAAAAAGATATATGAGCCTTAAGGAGAAGAGAATCTCACCAGTTACTTCAGTTACCAGAGCAATGGGAACTGGATTTTTCAGGGGGAAAAAAAGTAGCTACCTCCCTCTTAGAGATGCTGCCCCTGTAGGCGAATCAGGCTTTACAGGCAGATGCCCTTCCCTTCTCTCCCTGGCTCTTTTGCTTTCACTAAGTGTGTAAGTACCTTGAGGTGAGAAGCTTAATATTCTATTTTCCCAACATTACCTCTGTCCATTGAACATAGGTAGTTAATGAATGACTAGGGAAAGGCAAGATGTTCCTTCCTTTTGGGGCAGAGATTTTTGTGCTTCACCACTTCTCCCTCCTCTTAGGCTTTTCTCAAACTCCATCACCCACTTCAAGTCTGGTAACCTGGGTAGGCAAAATTCTCTGGGTTGGCCTAATCCTGATGAGCCCCACTTCCTCTCTTGCTCCCTCCTGACTAGTCTAGATTAATGATGGAGATATTTGCAGAAATTAGAAGGCTTACTCCTGGGACTTCCCTGGTGGTCCAGTGGGTAAGACTCCATGCTCCCATTGCAGGGGGCCTGAGTTCGATCCCTGGTCGGGGAATGAGATCCTGCATGCATGCTGCAACGAAGAGTCTGCATGCCACAACGAAGAGTCCACATGCTGCAACTAAGAAGTCCACATGCTGCAACTAAGAAGTCCACATGCCACAACGAAGATCCCATGTGCCGCAATAAGACCTGGTGCAGTCAAAAATAAATAAATAAATAATAAATAAATAAATTTGAAAAAAGAAGGCTTACTCCTCTTTACACAATACCATTTAAGTTATTATGCATGCAAACCAACTAGTTATAATTTTTAAATTTAGTGTACACCAACATGGATGGTTTTTGGAGCAGCAACTATGTAAATGTACAGCAAAAACCCCTTCCTCCCATACCACCCAACCAAGTCAGGGAAAGCAAGGATGTGAGGGGGCTTACAAAATCACATATAGAGGCAATAAGAGGAAAAGGTAGAGAAATATGTGGCAACCACTTGCTCATCCTCATTGATTTTTTCTTGAGAGTCAATCCAGAATGTCAGAAAATTTTCCTAGCATCAACTTAATAGCAAGTTATAATAATAGATTGCTTAACCCATGTTCTGCAGATCACTAACTACTCGGATTTTTAATATCTCCTCTTTATATAATATTTGAATCCATATGGATTTCATTTAGTTTCTTCACTAGTTCAACAAATATAATAGCATTTAGCCAGTCTCTTATTCATTCATCTGTTCATCTCAGGAAATGATAATTGCATCTTTCCAGGCCTATGCTCCATCCTCTGTTGAAGCCAAAATGCTTGGAACATGCTTCAATCCTCTTCTTTTGTGTTCTACATCTAATCCAATTCATCCATTTCATAAGTACATTTTTAGTGCCTATTATGTTCTCGGCCCTGGGATATCTATCAGGAAGTACTGTTGATTCCATCTTCAAAATATATATGTAACTCAACCACTCTCACCACCTCCACCTCTACTTCCTGCTCTGGGTTACTGCAAAGACCTCCTAACTGGTCTCCCTGCTTCTGCTCTTGCTGTATTCACCCCTGCCAAGTCTCTTCTACACAGGAACCAGGACAGTCCTTTAAAAACTTAAGTCAGATCATGTCCTATCTCTGTTCAAATCCTCATTTTCCTGTGTTACTCAGGAAAAAAACCCAATCTTTACAATAGCCTTCAGGGTTTATATGATCAGCTACTCCCCACACCTGCACCACCCCCTTCCCCCAAAAGGAACATCTCATTGCACAATCCTGGAATTGTACAGTGTATAGCTTATGTAGCTCAATGTGGTGGTCCCGTCCCCTACCTCTATGACCTTACGTCTTCCTACATTGCCCTCGCTCACTCTGTTCAGCCACAGTGGCCTCTGTACTCTTTCTCAAATATTATGAGCATGCTCTTGTATAAGGGCTTTTGCACTTGCTCTTCCCTCTGCGTGGAGTGCTCTTGCTCCAGATTTCTGCTCCCTGGTCTCCTTAGCTTTTTGCTTAAATGCCCTTTATCAGTGAGTCTTTTCTTGATTAACTTCCTCCACCTACAGTATCCCCTATACCCATTTCCTTTGCTTTATTTTCTCTGTAATCTCTGTCATACTATTATTTGTTTATTGTGTATATCTCTTCACTAGAAAGTAAGCTCCATGAGAGTAGTGAGCTTTGTCCCAAGCATGTACAGTAATACTTGGCACACAGTAGACTATGATTGTTAAGTGAATGGATACACGCATCCCTTCATTGCTTCAGCAGACACCTACTAACCGCAGGTACAGAGAATAAAAAGACTTACAAGATGGCATGTCTGTGTAGGGGATGAAGAGGCACAAACTACTATGTATAAAATAAATAAGGATACATTATACAGCACACGGAATATAGCCAATACTTTATAATAACTATAAATGGAGTATAATCTATAAAAAATTTGAATCACTGTGCTGTGCACTTGAAACTAATATAATATTGTAAATCAACTATACCTTGGGGCTTCCCTGGTGGCGCAGTGGTTGAGAGTCCGCCTGCCGATGCAGGGGACACGGGTTGGTGCCCCGGTCCGGGAAGATCCCACATGCCGCAGAGCGGCTGGGCCTGTGAGCCATGGCCGCTGAGCCTGCGCGTCCGGAGCCTGTGCTCCGCAACGGGAGAGGCCACAACAGGGAGAGGCCCACATACCGCAAAAAAAAAAAAAAAAAAAAAAAGTGGGAGATGATCAGGTCAAGAGGAATGGATTTGGAAGAGTGAAAAGAACCTCTTCAACTGAAGAGAGGAGAGGGACATAGTATATCTTCCTGAATAAGAAGAAATGATTAACTGGAGAAAACAGAAAATGGAGATGTTTGCAATGAATAGGTTCAAATTTATTAAAATCATGATTTGAGAACATAATGGTTGTGTTTTATTTCCTACTTTCTGTTGGGTTTAGCAGAGAAAGTCAAGTATGTATTCCCTTCTTCATCCCTTAGTATAGTTCCTGGACATATTCAGTGATCAATAAATATTTGTTGTTTGAATAAATCAATATACAATCTTTTCTTTCAAGGCCAGAGCTGTACAGAAGCTTTCTAGAAACATCATTATAGTAAGAATTGATAATCCCCAAATGCTCCTAGATCATCTTTTTTGTATCAGAACAACAAAGAGGGTAATAGAAGTAAAAAGACGAGTCTAATCTAAAGTAGTTATATAACAGAAGAGCCAGCAGATAAGTCATGTAACTAGACTCAATAAGCAATAATAAAAATCTCAATAAGCAAACAAATCAATCAATCAATCCCTAACTCCTTCTGCTTTCCCTGTGTGTCTCTCCCTAATACTCATTTTTATTTGCTAATTTTAATTACTCTAATATTTTTCCTTCTTATTTTGGGGATGGAATCATGCCCTCAGGCACATAATATATTGGTTGTACTTGTGACTTAAGAAATGAAAGGCCAGGCACAATCTTAATATATCATTTCTTCATCTTTTAGGTCTTAGATAGGCAAAGTGTGGACCTTGGACCAGCAGCATTGCCACCATCTGGAAGCTTGTTAGAAATGCAGAATTTCTTAGGCTCTACTCCAGACCTGAATCATAATCTGCATTTTAACAAGATGACCAGGTGATTTATACGCACATTCAAGTTTGAGAAGCATTGTTCTAGGTGACACAAGAAAGATAAGGATCATTTCTGAGAAGCTTATATACAAGATAACAAAGGTAACTTCTAGGAAGACAACAGAATTTAACAAAAAGCTCACCATTGAATGTCAAATGAGGCATTAGTTTCATTTCTTCTTCTGTGAGCTCAACCCCCTCATTTGCTAGAAAGTTGTCTAAGTCCTGGATATCAATCACCTCTCCTTAGAAAAGGTGAGAAATAAATTGCAGAAATATTATATAACTGTCTACAAAGGATGAAAAACACTATTTGTGCTTATATATAACATTACCCATGTATACCCAGAATTAACAGGAGGATCAGAAAAAAATCCTCTGTTTCAAATTCTGGTTCAGGAAATCAGAAAGTGGCTACAAAAAAAATAATTCACTGGTGGGTTACTGCAACCCATAGCAAATTAAGCTACATATAGGTATTTGGCTTTATTTTTTTCTCTTCCTCCTACCCCACTGGAAAATTCAGTTTTTTCTATAGACCAGTTTTTGAAATTTTATTTTTATTTATTTTTAAAAAATGTTTGCCTAGTTTGCTTCTCTGAGCACTATGCATTCCAAGAATTTCATTCATCTCAACACAGTCAGAAGTAATTTTTCCTCATTCATTGTAAAATATAACATTTAAGATTATTATAAAGTGGGAAAAATATAATTCCACCACCCTATCACAAAAACCATTTTTAGGTTTTCATATACCAGCTTTCCATTATGAAAGCTGTACTTTCATAATGTAGAAATCTAATATACATACAATTTTGTATTCTGCTTTTCCAGCCTAATATAATTACTTCATAAACTTGCTTCCAAGTTGCTACATAATTTTTACAGTTAACATTTCAACAGATGATATCCCATAAGCCTGACTTACCATGATTTACGTGGTATTCCCATATTGTTAGATATTTAGACTGTTTCAAATTTCCCTGAAGGTCTTTAGGAAGAGATTTTTTTCTTTTATTCAATTAAATTATTTCCAGAGGATAAATTTCTAGGATTGGGGTTAATGGGGAAAATGAATAGTTCTGTGGCTCCTGAGATCTGTAACTATGTTGAAGAATTCTTTTGGGGAAAACGTCAGAGAATATTATGGGTATTGATATATAAGTACAGATTAATTACTGTTTACCCAATTTCAGTAGCATCCACAAAACTGGAACATATATGAAAGAATTTAAACATTTATAAGGGGATATATTTTTCTCCACCAATTGCAAAATATTAAGACGCTATTTATAACATCTTTTCATCATAGCTCGCAACTCACCCTTGATATAACTGAGAGCATCCATCAAATCATTCAGACCAACTGTATTATCACCTGTAAGGAAAGGGGAATAAACCTCAGAATCAGATAAGCAAATATTACTGAGACTCACAAAATTTAGGACGCGTAAAGTTCTGAAATTATGAAGACCGTAAGAATTCACTAATTTTTTTCTAATTTTTCTTAGAATTTTATGATCTTATCCTTAGAGATAACAGTATTATCTTAGAAACAAAGCTTTCAATCTGTAATGAATCATTCCTGTATCTTCCTTTTTTCTTTCCTTTTATAGACTACTAGAATAAGATTAAATTAAGAAGTGATTGGTTACAGGTAAGTGTAGGGAGACAGGAAAAATAAACCTGACCCTGAGTATTTTTATTTAGTAATTAATCAACAAATACTTAGGAGTACCTTCTATGTGCCTGGCACTTTGCTAGGCTTTGGGGATACAAAAGTAAACATGCTGGCAGTGTTCTTGCTATTAAGGAGTGTACAGTCTGGTAGAGGGAAACAGACAACGAGCATGTAAACAAATGAGCAAAAAGGTACTGTTGTTCTGAGGTATTGTTAAGATGCTATCAAAGATGAAATAGGGCAATATAATAAAGAGTAATAGTGGGTGGGATTTTTTAGACAGGGAGCTGAGGGAAGGCCTCTCTGAAGTGGCTCCATTTGGGTTGAGGTCTGAATGATGACGAGAGCCATGTAAAGAACGGAGAGAAGAACATTCCAAGTAGAAAAATAGTATGTGTGATAGGCCTAAAATGGGAATGAATTTGACGTGACTGAGAGATGGAGAAAAGGCCAGTGTGAAAGGGGCCAAATTATGCAGGGTCTTGTAGGCCATGATGATAAAGTTTGGATATTATTCTGGTTGCAATGGAATGTCACTGGAGGTCTTGAAGAAGGGAGTAACTTGACTTGATTTCAACTTTCAAAAGATCACTCTGGCTGGTGTATGCAGGATGGGGAAATTGGAGGAATGAGGACTAGATAGTAGACTGTTTCAGTGGCCCAGGAAAGAGATGATGGTGGCTAGGGCTATGGGTACAGCAGTGGAGATGATGATAATGGATGGATTCGGGACCTATTTTTCAAGTAAAGCCTAGATTTGAATGTGGGATATGAGGGAAAGAAGAAATGAAACCTAGTCTCTTCTCCCCACCTTCCCCCTCAAAATTTGAAGAGAGAAGGTGTGAAATTGTCTCTGAGAGTGAGAAAGTGAATTTATTTGGAAAAGGTAGTAGGCACTTTGGCCACATTAAGGGCTGACTTGATATTCGTGGCCATTATGTGGAAGTGAGTTCTATTAGTGTAGTTTTGTGATTTTCTTCAGCAATGTTAAAGCTGTTCAGGGGCAAGCCTAGAGTAAGGTGATGGCTGGGTTTTTGCCAAGCAAGTCTGGTAGGAGTTTTGAGAGTTTGTAAGGTTATATGATGTTGAAGTATTGAATCTAATTTAAGGAAGGAAGTGAGGACATACGGGGAGGAGTTGTTGAATAATGAAACAATGGTTGAGTTAAAGACATTGAAGGTCTCCTTGTGGCTGGAGAGTTGGAATTCTATATTCTGTTCTGCTACAGCCTATGTTTAATAGCACCGATTCATCATATTCAATCGGTGAGTGAAATAATGTCACAATAATGTGAAAGTTGTATTGGTTCATAAATAATTTTTCCTAAGTAAGAGAATTAGAATTATAAACCTCAGCAGGAAAAGAAAAAATCCTGGGTTGGCTATAGCAGGGGCCCTCTCAGCTCTATTTTAATAAAATTAAACAATAAGTGCATACAATGCATGAGGGGGAATCAGGTTCACTTGCTCAGAATTCTACTTCCATCTACATTATTTCAGCTGCATGTCAGCATTTCAACTCCTTTTTCGGTTGTGTGTATGTGTGCATTTTTAAATGGCTTCCAGCCATTCTGAGCTGGTTATTTGGGCTTTTCCAACTTCCTCACAGTATCAATTTCTGCTTTTGTTAGTGCTCTGGTTACAAAGTGGCATAGATTTTGAGTGGGCTTCCCCGGTTTTCCCCATAAGCTCAGTTACTTTGGTGGGCAATTTTACAGAATGGGAGATTTCCAGGCATTCCTACATTGTGTTATGGAAGAAAAGTCTGCATAGTAAATGAACTGGAAGGATAAAGGGCAGAGAGTGGTTATATGAAATAAAGATTTTGGGGGTGATCAAGTATTAGGCGAGGACAAGGTTTAGATCATCACCATGTGAGTGGTAGTTAAGGGAGGGGAGGAAAAGATGACTGAAGTTAAAGAGGTCAAGGAGCAGGAGGTCAGGATGTTGGATGGGTGACCTATATCAGGAGTTCTTAATCTAGGGTCCATGGACCCTGTATCTATAGATTTATAAATACAGGGAGTCCTTGAGCTCAAATGGAAAAAAATACATCTTTATTTTCACTAATCACTAACTTAACTTTAGCATTTTCTTCAATTATTCATGTAGTCCACAAACCATAGTAGTACTAGGAGAATCTGTGACGTTGTTACTAATATAAATCACTAACATTTTCATTTCATTTCAATGTATTGAGAAGTTGCTTATGCTCATCACTACTTTTTTTTTTTTTTTTTTTTTTTTTTTTTTTTTTGCGATACACGGGCCGCTCACTGTTGTGGTCTCTCCCGTTGCAGAGCACAGGCTCCGGACGCACAGGCTTAGCGGCCATGGCTCACGGGCCCAGCCGCATGTGGGATCTTCCCGGACCGGGGCATGAACCCGTGTCCCCTGCGTCGGCAGGCGGATTTTCAACCACTGCGCCACCAGGGAAGCCCTGCTCATCACTACTTTAAAATGACAATAATTATTAGACCTGATACTAGAACTTGTTAAATGTATTAATAAGTACTAACAATTTATATCTTTAATGTTTTGATAAATTATATTTTAAAATAATTAGCTTCTCAGTAATCTTATGTATTTTATTTTATGCATTTAAAAATATTCAATATTATATTCAGACGTGGTCCAATTCATCAGACTGTCTAAGGGGTCTATGGCACAGTAAAGTCAAAAGCCTCTGATCTGTATGGAAGGTATTGAACTTGCCAAGAATAAGGACAGGAGAAGTGGAGGAGGAACCCAGTGAGCCCAGTGCTATTTCTTGTAAAATATTCTAAGTTGTATTTTACCTCATTCATTTATATAAAGGTCATAATTAGTAATAAGTATTTATTCTACTAGGACTTACATTTTTATAACAGGCAAAATTGATTCCTAGATCATAGAATTTCCTTTTCTTTTTCCTTTGTTCTTCAACATTTTCTCCATCTTCCCCATCATCTTCACCACTACCACTGTCATCATGACTAACATTTACTGAGTATTCTAAACACTGCATTAAGACCTTCATGTGTATTATCTATATTAACTTCAGGGCAAGAAGTGACCACAGAGAATCATTTAATTCAACTCCCTATTTTTCATGTGAAGACACTTAGATTCAGTAGGGTTAAATCGTTGGCAAGTTAGTGATGGAATAGGGACCAGGCCTCAGCATAAAGAAATACTATATACTACAGATGAAGCATGTAGGCTAGATTCACCAGGGAATAGGGAAGATTTTTTTTCCCCCAAAATACTGCCAAATGATTTTTCCAAGAGCAATGGCAACTCTCACCCAAAATGTATCAGTAAGTTCCTTTCCCCTTACTCTCACCAGAACTAAGTGTTGTCAGTCCTGTTAATTTTTGCCTGTCTGAGAACTGAAAATATTTCTGTATCTTGTTTTATTTTGTATTTTCATGATTATTGGTGAGGTTAAATATCTTTTCATATGTTATTGGGCATTTACATTTCCTTTTTCATGAATGATCTATCTGTATATTTGCCTATTTTTCTACTGTCAGTATGTTTTAATCAATGTATGAGGGCTTTTTCTACCTTAGGGATCTTGCAACCATTCTCTCCTAGTGCATCATCTGACTTTTGACTTTCTTAAATGTTCCCTTATTAACATGTTCCCTTATGAAATGTTCCCTTATGAATGAAATTTTGTTTAAAAATTCATTTTTATTTTAGCTCCTTAAGTGTATGGTACTCCCAGGCATGGCTGAGTCCTGAAAGCGACATTCCCAACATATCTTTTTTTAAAAAATTACTTTAAAAATAATTAATTAATTAATTTGGCTGCATTAAGGGGGAAAGCTGCGGGGGGTGGTGGTGGTGGTGTGATGAATTGGGCGATTGGGGTTGACATGTATACACGATGTGTATAAAATTGATGACTAATAAGAACCTGCTGTATAAAAAAAAAGAAAAAAAATTTTCCAATGTAAAAAAAAAGAGTTAACCTTATTTTAGTGTACGGTATGACTTATAAATCTGACTTAAGGTTTTGCAAATAGTCACTCATTTCAACACTATTTTTGACTAGTTCATTCTTTTCCCACTTGTATAAATTGCTACTTTTATCACAAAATAAATCTTCATATATTCATGAAAAAAAAATTGGCTGCATCAGGAGCCAGTTGGCATGGGGGATCTTCATTGCCACATGCGGGATCTTCATTGTGGCATGCAGGATCTTTAGTTGTGGCATGCAAACTCTTAGTTGCAGCATGTGAACTCTTAGTTGCAGCATGTGGGATCTAGTTCCCTCACCAGGGATCAAACCCAAGCCCGCTGCATTGGGAGCACAGAGTCTTAACTGCTGGACCACCAGGGAAGTCCACCAACATATCTTTTTTTTTTTTTCCAACATATCTTTTTAAAAGTGTTTTTGGAGATAATATTTCTTCATGAGTCAGGATTAAGTCTTTCTATTTACATTTACTTCATTATGCTACTAAAAAGGCTGCTTTCAGCAGTTCCAATAGAAGGGCTTAATGTTTCTCTGAAGAGCGTAATGATGTCTGTGACACTCACCATCAGCTGACAGTTGGGTCATTAGTTCCTCAAATTCCTCATCCTTGAGTCTAATTCCCATGTTTTCCACAAAGGAGTCCAGTTTTTTGATTTTGACCCTTGGTCCTTAGGAAAGAAGGGCATGGAATAAGAACAAGGGTACTGGAAAAAAAAAAAAGAAGAACAAGAGTACTGATGCTTCAGAGTGAAAGATGCTAATCATGATCATGCATCAAAAACCCCCACTGGAGGGTTAAAGCACAAGGGCACAGAGAAACTATAACATATATATATGTCCCTAGATTTAATTTGTCTACTGAAAGTAGGAAAAAATTGAGAAATATAACCATTGAGACAAAGGTAAACAGTAAACAGTATTTATCTTTATGGGGGGTATTAGATCAGTGGGAAGTAGGGGACTTTCACTTTTTTAAAAAATTGAGATATAATTGACATATAACATTAATTTCAGGTGTACAATGTAATTATTCATTATTTGTGTATATTGCAAAATGATCACCACACATAGTTAACCTCCATCACCACACATACACTTTTTTTTTCTTGTGGTGAGAACTTTTAAGATCTACCTTCTTAGCAGCTTTTAAATATAAAATAAGGTATTATTCACCATATTCACCATGCTGTACATCACATCCTCATGACTTGACTTTTACTTCTTTATATCAGTTTTTGTAAGTGGTAGAATCAGATAAGTTTCTTATAGTATTTTGTGTTTTAAAATATTTTTTTCTAATTAAAATTAAAAATATAATTGTCTACATAGAATTAGTATAGAAAGTGAAAATAGGATATCTTCCTTAATGTCTATCCAGGAGACTCTGTTTCAGTTTTCCATGAGAGGTCATTAGAGAGGAATAGGTAACTAATGATTCATGATTAAAATAACCACCAATTTATACAGTTCTAGCCAGAAAACAGTGTTAGAAACTTCCTATGGTCATATACTTTAACTTACATTCTAATTGATTTTTTAAAATTAATTAATTAATTTTTGGCTGCGTTGGGTCTTCGTTGCTGCATGCAGGCTACTCTTTGTTGCAGTGTGCGGGCTTCTCATGCAGTGGCTTCTGCTGTTGCGGAGCACGGGCTCCAGGCCCACGGGGTTCAGCAGCTGTGGCACGTGGGCTTCAGTAGTTGTGCCTCGTGGGCTCTAGAGCACAGGCTCAGTAGTTGTGGCGCACGGCTTAGTTGCTCCGTGGCATGTGGGATCTTCCCGGACCAGGGATTGAACTTGTGTCCCCTGCATCAGCAGGTGATTCTTAATCACTGCGCCACCAGGGAAGTCCTTAACTTATATTCTAAAGGCCAATGTACCCAAAGAAGGATGATAGGTTAGGAGTCATAACAATGGATCAATAAATTGGCAGGAAGCAAACTTGGAATATTTAAAAGAAAATGCTAAGGATTTTATCTTTTACTTGCTCTTTCACCATGCTTTTCACTCACCTTTGAGGGCTTTCACACCTTTTAGCAATCTATTCTTATATATTTTTCCATCAGCTGTAATGTAAGATACAATAAAGAATAAAGGTTAAATGATGGCAAGGTTAACAAAGACAGCACAAAGACAACATAACATCCATAATTTCAGTGGAAAAAAACCCCTTCAGATTTGTTAGAAGTTATTCTATTTTACCCTCAAGTAAGAATGAAACCAAAGCTGAAGAAAGCTTTCACTGATATAGATCCACCTATTGGTTGAATTTAAAATAGTTTTATTTTCTTGTTTCTTCCTTTTTCCTTACTTCTGTTACTCCCTTGGTTTCCCATTTTGCCTTGGCCATGATTTAGGTTAGGCAGTGCTCCCACAGGATAATTTAGCCTTTATGGTGGGAGATCAGTGAAAGATGTCAGTTTTCAGTACAAAAATGTAAGCAACAAGAACAGAGTTTCTTCTTGTGTGAGAACTGTGTTTTCCAAATAGGATTTATTGGATATACACATATATAATTTCATCAGTTTTCACACACAAGCCCATGACTCCAAGCTTCAAAGAATGTGCTAAATCCTCACCGTGAACTGGCCGTTTTCAGCAGCTCCTCATGCCCCTCAGCAGTGAGCACGAGCCCCACTGTCCTCAGCGCATTGTCCAGATTACTGACATTAACTTTCTCTCCTTTGGAAAAATGGGGATTGTTAACATGTAATAATTTTAGGAATGGAATAATTATTTCAAATTATGAAAAAGATTACCTATGTGGCATCATCTTTAATTAGAAGAGCAAACTGACAATGAAACTTGTTAAACTATGTAGACTAAAAGGACATGTGGGTGGGTAGATTGAGTCAGAAATAGAATTCATACTTTTAATTCAAGCAAAAGAAGAGCTTATATAATTCCAGATACAAGTCAAATGCCATTAACTTTCCTGAACTATTGGGTCTTCTGACACAGTAATAGTATTTCCTAGCTACCCCACAAAAACTTCACCTTGCGATTGGACAGTGTTGACCTATATTTTGGTTGTTTAAACAATGGTGAAGTGGAAAACATCATTGGTAAAAACGCCACAGAATATAGGTCCATTCAGGAAAAATCCCAAATCAAACAGTAAGATTATAAAACAAACATTTAACCATTATATTTGGAGGGAGTCAACTTAGCATGTTAGTAATAGCCCAAACAGAAAACTACCATTTAAAAACATCTTTAAAAAAAAGCATTAAGGCCTTAGTTAATAATGAATTCCCTTTCACCACAGCTTCTTACTCACCTGTGAAAGCTTTTGCATCATCCATTGCCACATCCAAATCAACCATTTTATTCTCTGTAAGAAAAGACAATTCAGGCACAGAAAAAATTATTAGACTTAGAGAAAAATGATATGAAACATTTAAGTTGTAAAGAGAAAAATGATATGAAACATTTAAGTTGTAATATAAAGTGTTGGAATTCAGCTATTTTTCATGATTTTCTTTAGTAACTCTTTTAACTCAAAATAAGCAAGAAACAGGAAAGAAGATCAAAATGTTATTTAAAGGGGGCTTCCCTGGTGGCGCAGTGATTGAGAACCTGCCTGCTAATGCAGGGGACACGGGTTTGAGCCCTGGTCTGGGAGGATCCCACATGCCGCGGAGCAACTAAGCCCGTGAGCCACAACTACTGAGCCTGCGCGTCTGGAGCCTGTGCTCAGCAACAAGAGAGGCCGTGATAGTGAGAGGCCCGCACACTGTGATGAAGAGTGGCCCCCACTTGCCACAACTAGAGAAAGCCCTCGCACAGAAATGAAGACCCAACACAGCCCCAAATAAATAAGTAAATAAATTAATTAATTAAAAAAATGTTATTTAAAGTGAGCATCCACTTAATTAATATCACTTTCTGTATAGTATCAACTGACCCTTAAAGTAAAGATGAAGCAAGTTTAAAAGCAGTGCCTTCTAATAGGCCTCTCCCTTTCTTCACACCCAATAATGGGAACATATTTCAATAGACAAGATAGAATTTGAAAGTCATTTATTTACATAAGCATCTGACCCTTAAACCTTAACAGTATGCTATCTTCCCACTCTCTAAATTTTGCTTATGTTCTCCACTGCCACTCCCCAGGACTGTAAACTATTTGAGAGCAGGGATCATGCCTTATTTTTCTTTATACTACCAGGTATAACTTTTCCACTCTATAGTTCAGTGTTTTGCATATAGTTTGTGCTAGCTAAATGAATGAATTTCAGTGGTACAGAAATAGTCACACTGTTGGATTAGAAAAAATTATTTTGTTTTTGAATCAAGGATTCTAAAAATACTTTATCGGTAACAATATCTTTTCCTGTAGGAAGCATTTTGAGGACCCCTAGCTAATATGTGGGGACCATGATTCCCAGCATTATTAAACCCAGGGAGAGTGAAGTTTTAAACTACAAGCTAGGCCAAAACTGTTTTCTACATTAAGGCCAGATACAGGTAAGAGTAGCACAAAAGATGGTTCACTTTGATTGGCATATACTGGCTCTGCTGAAAGATGTGCTGTCTGGCTTTCTGATGGAAGCTTATTTTTCATCAGGTTTTTATTCAAAGCCACTGGATCTGCATTTGAATCCAATAAGGAAATCTTAGACTGGGGCTCATCCCTTAGTAATTTCTTCCTAATGAATTATCCTAACTTTGCCTCTTTGACATTTTTATCAAGCTTAATTGGTCTTATTGGGTCATTAATGAAACCTTATCTTATTAAAAAAAAGGTATACATGGGAGGGAGAGAAGGAGGGAAGGAAGATGTATGAAGCAAATATGGCAAAATGATAATACTTTTTAACTCTAGCCAGTGTTTGTTATATTGTCCTCTATTTTATATATGTTTGAAATATTTCATAAGTTTTTCAAAGAGATTAAAAAAGAAGTGTACTTTCAGAAGCCCTCACATAGAAACCTAAGATCCCCCCTAGGTACAGTGGTATCTGAAATACCTACCATCAGCTGGCAGATGGGTCAGTAAGTCTTCATAGTCCTCTTTCTCAAGCTGAATTTCCATGTTCTCCATTAGCGTGTCTAGGTTATTGACACTGACTTTTTTCCCTTAGGAAAGAAGAGGATATACATAAGAAATACAAGCAGGTCCAAGAAGTGGAAGATGCTATCTTTGAGTATGCATTCACCCTAAATGAAGAGGGAAACAGTGGCCATTTAAGTGAACCCAGAGAGTTAGCGTTGCAGTCAAGAAGAGAAAATGCTCTCTCAACACTGTGCTGTAGCTTTTAACTGAAGTAATCATGGATGAAAAAGAATTAGACAAGTATGATGAAGTGTGATAAAGATAATCAACCTAAATGAAATCAAAATTTTAAACTTGCTACATATTACTAACAATGACTTCTTCAAATGTAGTTATACCCAAAGAAGAACAACAAGGCATAAATTCAGTATCAGTAAACCAGTAGAATATTGAAGTAGCAAGATTCTAATCAGAAATTTTAAAAAGCAAATGCAAAGCACCTACAATAAATTTTAGGTGCTGTTCTCATGATTCTTACCTTTGAGAGGCTTCACGCTATCCAGCAATCTTTTCTTATATACCTTTCCATCTCCTGGAAGATATGGTAAAATTCAAGTCAAAAGAAAAAGGATAAGAAACTCTATCATTTTATGAGACATTTTATACAATTCATCTAGAAATTTATTGTATCTCACCTTCAAATTATAACAAGAGGTAAGGACTGTTCTCAATGTGGTCAATCTAGCCTCTATTTGGAACACCTGGCAGTAGCTGATGCAGGCTACACACTCACACTCACACACATCTTTCTTCTCATTCTTCTCTCCTTTAACTGCACTTTGACTCCTTTGCCTTTTTCTTTTTTCCTTGCCTATGCTCTAGGCCCATGAGGTATTCCCATAAGTATATGTTTATATCTAATGGTAGATCCTGTAAAGTGGTGATATTAAAGATAGATATCAACCCAAACAGTAACACAAAGTAATACTGAAATGAGAAAAAAAATTGTTTTCTAAACAAAATCTTTTCATAAACGGAGGTGAAATTCAACAGAGACAGAGAACAAGGGACACCTACCAGCCTAACCCAACCCCACAGGTGCTATCTGTCCCCAGAGTCCGCCATTCTGTGGTAGGAGTGTCTGCAGAGTTGACATAACCCTCAGCACCTGGCATGTGCCTGCAGTCGTCTCCATTACAGTCCATCTGCTTCTTTCTGTGTCTCTATCCTGCTCTCTCAAAGCCAATATTCTAAGAATGCTGCATTTCTCACAACTGGCCCCTTGAGAGCAATCTGGGGACAATGCTAGACATAGTGAGTGGCCACAGCCTCAGGTGTATGTGGGGAGGATTCAAATAGGCATTGAGCATTTGCCGCCCAGGGTGCTAATTCTGCCACCAGGGGCGCTAGCCCCCTTAGTGATGTGTAGGCTCTCAATTGCCTGGGGAACAATTAGGGACAGGAACTATTGGGGCAGGAGACAGAATATCTACGTGTCGGGGTCTCTGAGATTGGGCAGGAGGTACAGGTGAAGCACAGGTTGGCCTCTAGGGTCTTTGTGGGCGAGCCTACGCAGGTGCCCAGGAGGTAAAACTTTTGAGGAATTGACTGGTGGGGCCACTGACCAATCAGAATGGATATTGACAATATAAGCACATGGTCCTAGAGGTCCTCTGCTCTTAGGTGTTTACAATTTAGTTGCTGGATTGTGGGGAGATGGGAGGGCTACTGGGGGAGGGACTGAGGATGTGGGGTGCATTCAGGGGGCTACAGAAGAATTTAGCTGTGTAGCTGCTAAAATAAAAAAAAAAGTTTATCCATTGGCTGAATAGAAAAGAGAGAAGTTTCTCACTTCTAAATGAAAACACAAGTAACAATAACAGTTTCTTATGTCTGAACTGCATTTTTCTTAGGGGGTTTCTTAGGGCACTGGACAATTCTCACCCAGAAGCCCACAGTACCACATTTCCCTGAGCACCATGATGGTATGTTAACTACTCACTAGAGATTGGCAGAGTTTTTGACAGCATCAACTGTTCTTTTTCGGTAAGCTCGAGTCCCATGTTTCCCAGCACATTTTTAAAGTCACTGGCTTCAACTTTTCTCCTTTGAATAGATGGGAATTGTTTCAGGTGATAATATTAAGAGATCTAATTATTCTAAATTATGAAAAACTAAATCCAGTACGTTATTTTTTAACTGCAGGATGAAGTTTAAATATATGAGCTGACTTCACTTACATAGAGTTATTGTGAAATTCAGTACTTGAAAAGGTTTTTTAATTCAAATAAGAAGGTAACATTTTTATCCTGTGTATGGGTCGATATGGCATGGAGTAACAGGGGGGCAGTATAACTACCCAATGACTTATGATGGTAAGTAGAATCTACGTAATTCTACAGGCAAGTAATATCTCTGTAACTACTTCATAACCTGAATTATAGAACTGACTGTTCATAGAGATCATATTTCCTGATGCAAAAACTTCATGTTGAGATTGATTGCGGTCACCTATATTTTGATTCTTTAAACACTAGAGAAATGAGAGCACATTACTGGTCAAAATATTAGACAAGTTAATACTCCTTTTGGAGAGTGCCCAAACTTTCCCTAAATCTCTAATCATCTAAACTGCTGTCAATAAGACAAAATTACCAATAAATAGGTAAAAGAGCAGAGTGAACTTACTAATGATGACTGGAGGGAGTAAACTACTGCTTTAAGAAGATAATCCTCTATAAAGCATCAAAATCTCAATTTTATAACATCTTATACAAATTCTCACTCACCTGTAAAAGTGCTGCATCCATGAACACATCCAAGTCAACCTTTTCATCTTTTGTAAGAAAATTCAGAATTTAGACTCAGGTGAAGATAATAAGATTTGAAAAATTAAATACACGAAGGGAAAAGAGAGTCTCTGCAGTCAATAAGTGGTTTGGGCAAACTGGACCACTTTCTTAAACCATATACCAAAATAAATGCAAAATGGATTAAAGACTTAAGTATAAGGCCTGAAACCATGAAACACAGGCAGTAAGCTCTTTGACATTGGTCTTAGAAATTTTTTTTTTGGATCTGTGTCCTTAGGCAAGGGAAACAAAAGCGAAAATATTAAAATGGAACTACATAAAACTGAAATGGTTTTGTACAGCAAAAGAAACCATCAACAAAATGAAAAGGCAACCTACTGAATGGGAGAAGATATTTGCAAATGATATATCAGTAAGGGGTTGATATCCAAAATATATAAAGAGGGACTTCCCTGGTGGTCCAGTGGTTAAAACTCCACGCTCCCAATGCAGGGGGCACGGGTTCGATCCCTGGGTGGGGAACTAAGGTCCTGCAAACCACCCGGTGCAGCCAAAAATAAATAAATAAATAAAAATAATCAATAAATAAAAAGTATGGGCTATTTGTTGAAAAAAAACAGTTACATTAAAAAAACAAAACCCCCCCAAAATATATAAAGAACTCATACAACTCGATATAAAAAAAAACCTGATTAAAAAATGGGCAGAGGACCTGAATAGACGTTTTTCCAAAGAAGACATACACACAGCCAGCAGGCACACGAAAAGATGTTCAACATCTCTAATTATCAGGGAAATGCAAATCAAAACCACACTGAGATACCACCTCACACTTGTCAGAAAAACTATTATCAAAAAGACTAGAAATAACAAGTGTCCGCCAGGATGTAGGGAAAGGGGAACACTCGTGCCTATTGGTGGGAATGTAAATTGGTGCAGCTACTATGAAAAACAGTATGGAAGGTCCTCAAAAAGTTAAAAATAGGGCTTCCCTGGTGGCGCAGTGGTTGAGAGTCCGCCTGCCGATGCAGGGTACACGGGTTCGTGCCCCGGTCCGGGAAGATCCCACATGCCACGGAGTGGCTGGGCGCGTGAGCCATGGCCGCTGAGCCTGCGCGTCCGGAGCCTGTGCTCTGCAACGGGAGAGGCCACAACAGTGAGAGGCCCGCGTACAGCCAAAAAAAAAAAAAAAGTTATGAAAGGGTTGAAAAAATCAGAAATAATGTCATTTTTTGAAAAACTGCTTACCTCTTACTAAGGCAAAGGCCCCAAGGGCCTAGAACAGTGCCTGACACATCATAGGCATTCAATTAAAGTTTTTCTTTCTTTTTTTTAACATCTTTAAGAATGAAAGAATGAAAGGTACTGGGGAGAGGGATGGGGGAGGGGCACTGTAGGGGTGGGGGGAAAGGGTTTTTGTGGGATTATATGAAATCATGTGTGTGAAACTTCTGAAAATTGTAAAGCACCACAGAATTTAAAGAAACTTTCATTAAGTAAACAAAAGAAAGAAAAAAGAATGAAGGTACTACTAATTTGGAAAAACCCAGATTCATTGACTTGTGTAAATTTTCCATCTTTACTACTTCCTCAAGGGGGCAAGTGTCCCTCAAAATTTCCTGATAAAATTTTCTCAGTTCTACTAGCATGAGAACAGTCTTACATATGCCAAATTTAATTAGTCCAGTTGGTAACTTCACTATCCATCTTCTTAAGTTCACTAATTCTGTAGTCCATGGCAGTATAGCACAGTGGTTAAGAGATAGTTTCTGGAGCCAGATTGCCTGTCCACCACTTACTAGCTTTCTGACTTTAGGTAAGCTACTTGTTTTCTCTGTGCCTTAGTTTCCTGATATGTAAATTTAGGGTTAAAATGGCACTTACCTTATAGAGTTGTTTGGAAGATTAAATAAGATTATATATGTAAAGTGCTTAGAACAGTGCCTTGCACATGTCAGGACTATATAAGTGTTGGTCATTGCTATCTAATGCTGGATTAGCAGTAGGGACACTGGATCATATGATTTTGTGAGTTCTTAATGCTCTGAAATCTGCAAAATCTCTAGTCTAATAAATCCTCCACATTCTTTAAAAAAAAAAAACCAAAACCCAAAGATTACAGTCTTAAGTATTCTCGTTAGACCTTGGCATTTCCTATGGAGAGTGACACTTGCCATCTATATTGGGTAGCATTCTTGGTGATCCTTCTCAAGTGATAGCTATTTGGTTTCAGCTATGCTGAAGGCCTCACTCTTCTTTTTCTTCTTTTCATATACATCCTATCTTTAGTCTTTCCAGCCCTGATACTGGCCTCATGTGCAAAGTTTTGCTAAGGGGTATATTGATATTCAAAACTCTCACCATCAACTGGTAGGTGGTCCTTCAATTCCTGGATTTCTTTCTCCTTGAGGTCAATTCCCATGTTTTTAATGACAGTGTCCACCTTATCTAAAGATACCTTTGTCCCTTAGGAAAGAAAGGGGTAGATATGAGAAATATTTGTAATGATGTAAAGAGTGGGTCATTGTAGCTCATGCCTAGGCATCAATACTGTATAGAGAATAAAGAGCAAAGAACAAACTGTTCAAGTAAATATGGTTTGGTGTCTAAGTCAGGAATACCTAACCCTGATCTCTGGGACTTGGAAAACTTTTAAGAGACGAAAGTGAGGGGTTAGAGGTATGTGGTAAGTCATGGCAAAGACTAAAATCAACGTTTATAAGTATGTCTGCATAGTAGGATTTGAAACTTGCTAAATTAATGGAGAACTATCCATCCAATCCATGGATTTACACTATCATAATCCTATACATTTAATAACATATGTTTCTAGGTGCTATCTCCGGAAATTGACTGAAAGGGGCCCAGTAATCTGAATGCTAAATTCCGCCCCCCCTCCCAGTGACTCTGATGTACAACTTTATTTGGGAACCACTGCTTTTGGGCTTACTGTAGTTAAACAATTTTTGGTGACTGTAGAGTACCGAAAGCTTATAAAGAATAAATACTGAATAACTGGGACAGCGGGATTAATCATCTGAAATATGTGAAATAGAAAGTTTTTGAAAACAAGGACAAAGCTCCATGACCTCAGTTTTAACTGCCTTTTCATCATACTTCTCATTCACCTTTAAAAGACTGCAATTCTTTCATCAATCTGTTCATATACACCTTTCTTTTGGCTGCAAGAAAGGGAAAAATTCAAGTCTCAGACAGCAGTGCAGATATTTTAAAATAGAATAAAACATGCATAATTTTAGAAACATAAAGACTTAAATGTTTTATTCTAGACATTTATATTATTTCACTTAAAAGAATAAAACTCAGGAACAGAAACAGCTCTCAATTTGGTGAAATCATTTTGGTGGGGAAGGGGTGCATGAAAGATTCCTTAAATAGGGAGTATTAGTCACCTAAGTCCGTATACTCAAGTTTCCTTGAAGGCCACTGTGACTGTTTACCCCACTGTGATATTTTTAATGCTCACCATCAACTGGAAGATTGTTCAGTAATTCCATGCCTTTATCTTCTGTGAGCTCTATCCCCATATTTTGCAGAAAAATTTCCAGGTCACTAGTATCAACCTTCTCACCTTTAAAAAGTAAAACATGGTAATGGTTGAAAATTTGAAGAACGATGATTCTTTATTATTAAAAAAATGTCTCCATGGCATTTGTTGATTAAGCAATGAAGTAAACCTGGCAAGAATGCAAGCTATTGCTAAGATGTAATCTTGAGCTTTTTGGCGAAAACAATGATGATCAAAGTTAGGCTGTGAGTCAGTAGATGGAAACATTCATCAGAGTGAGAGAATACATCAATAAGGAAAACACTGCTATTAAAATATAATTCTGTGCACACATTAAAATCTTGGTTTTTTTAGAGTCTGCTTAATCACATATCATAGAACTACGCCGGGCTTTTCTCCAGGACCTTCTTTCTTAACCCAGCCTGGCTCTCTGTCACATCTCAAAGATTTCGTGGCCTTGTCGTCCTCTGTTCTTAGCAGCTACCACCACCCAGTATATTTTTGGGCAGTTAGAAAGTTAGATGCAGTCTTCCAAGCTCGCCTCTTTTTTTGTGTCCCAGGAAAACGAGCACATAGAGATTTTTTATTTTTAGTGTTTTAATGTAAAGTGGTAGAGTGAAATAGACAGGGATCACCAAACTATCACAAGCATGGGTAAGGCATAAAGCTAACAAACTTGTTTGGTAACTAATTTGTTTTTTGGTTCCTGGTTATGAGGGTGGAAAGCCCCACTTACCCTTGCCCCCTGCAACTGTTTCCCCATCTGCTTGTAGGATGGCTATGTGTAAACTTTCCTTTACATGGCTCTTCTCTTTAGTGTGAAGATACAGTTTAGCAACAAAACAACAAAATGGTAATTGTGTGAGGTGAAGGATGTGTCAACTAACCTTACTGTGGTAAAAATACATGTATCAAATCATCACAGTGTATACCTTAACCTTAAACAATGTTATATATCAACTACAGCTCAATAAACCTAGGGGAAAAAAAAAAGAGATGCAGTTTAGGCAGACAATGTGGACATCCTAATCATTTCCAGTTCCTGCAAAAGAAAACTCTGCAGTGCTACTATTGGTAGGAGAGTATCTGGGGAGTTAGCGAGCTTCTGTACAAGGGCCTGGGAGGAAATGTTCACAACGGTTGTTTTCCCCAAGCTGCTTCAGAACACTTTTGTGAAGCCTTGGACCACAGGAGTCCTAATATTCCCCTGTAACCAGACAAAGGAATGGCTCTTCAGACACAAAGAGCATCTTACCAGTCTGCTAACTTGATCAGGCTTTTGACAGACATGGGTCTTCTGCCTCAAGGTTATTATTCTAACCATATCTTTTATTTGTATCATTTCCACTCTCTAAAATGTAAGCACCTCAAAAATTTCTACCCTCTCTCTAATCTATTCTGTGTTTTACTACTCAAAATTTTCTTTCCATTGATAGCTTTCTTTTCCACCCTTCCTATAGTGCCCTCTTGGACTCTTTGAATTTCTCTGTATCATCAGTCTCCTTGAAGACTCTTACCTTCTTTCTTAACTGAACTTCGCCTCCTCCTAATAGACTTTTCTATTATTTTTTTTAAATTTAAAATATTTATTTATTTATTTATTTTTAGAGAAAGCTACTCATTATTCTATATTCCATTGCCTTAGGCTTGGCATTCTCCTAGATTCCAATTGCTGCTTTCCAACAATACTCAAACCTCTCCTCTTTTGAGATTTATGGCTTTCTTTTTATTGTCACTTATTGACTTGGTCATTTCAGGAGTTTGTCCTATTACTCACAGTCTTCCTCTGCACTGAAACTCCTGGCAGCATTACAGGGAATTCCCGTCTTTTTTTTTTTTTTTTTTTGCGGTACGCGGGCCTCTCACTGTTGTGGCCTCTCCCGTTGCGGAGCACAGGCTCCGGACGCGCAGGCTCAGTGGCCATGGCTCACGGGCCTAGCCACTCCGCGGCATGTGGGATCTTCCTGGACAGGGGCGTGAGCTCTTGTCCCCTGCATCGGCAGGCGGACTCTCAACCACTGTGCCACTAGAGAAGCCCTATTTTAATAACTTTTTATTTTATTTTTCTTTCTTTCTTTTTTTCCTTCCTTTTCTTCTGAGCTGTGTGGCTGAGAGGGTCATGGTGCTTCAGCCGGCTGTCAGGCCTGAGCCTCTGAGGTGAGAGAGCCGAATTCAGGACATTGGACCACCAGAGACCAACTGGCCCCACATAATATCAATCGGTGAGAGCTCTCCCAGAGATCTCTGTCTCAACACTAAGACCCAGCTCTACTCAACAACCAGCACGCTCCAGTGCAGGACACCCCATGCCAAACAACTAGCAAGACAGGAACACAAACCCACCCAATAGCAGAGAGGCTGCCTAAAATCATAATAAGGTAAAGGACACGCCAAAACACATCACCAGACGTGGTCCTGCTCACCAAAAAGACAAGATCCAGACTCATCCATGAGAACACAAGCACCAGTCCCCTCCACCAGGAAGCCTACACAACCTACTGAACCAACATTACCCACTGGGGGCAGACACCAAAAACAATGGGAACTACGACCCTGCAGCCTGAAAAAAGCAGACCCCAAACACAGTAAGTTAAGCAAAGTGAGAAGACAGAGAAATACACAGCAGATGAAGAAGCAAGGTAAAAACCCAGACCAAACAAATGAAGAGGAAATAGGCAGTCTACTTGAAAAAGAATTCAGAGAAATGGTAGTAAAGATGATCCAAAATCTTGGAAATAGAATGGAGAAAACACAAGAAAAGTTTAATAAGGACCTAGAAGAACTAAAGAGCAAACAAACATTGATGAACAACACAATAAATGATATTAAAAATTCTCTAGAAGGAATCAATAGCAGAACAACTGAGGCAGAAGAACGGATAAGTGACCTGGAAGATAAAATACTGGAAATAACTACCACAGAGCAGAATAAAGAAAAAAGAATGAAAAGAATTGAAGACAGCCTCAGAGACCTCTGGGACAACATTAAATGCACCAACATTCAAATTATAGGGGTCCCAAAAGAAGAAGAGAAAAAGAAAGGGACTGAGAAAATATTTGAAGAGATTATAGTTGAAAATTTCCCTAATATGGGAAAGGAAATAGTGAATCAAGTCCAGGAAGCACAGAGAGTCCCATACAGGATAAATCCAAGGAGAAACAAGCCAAGACATATTAAGCAAACTATCAAAAATTAAACACAAAGAAAAAATATTAAAAGCAGCAAGGGAAAAGCAACAAATAACATACAAGGGAATCCCCATAAGGTTAACAGCTGATCTTTCAGCAGAAACTTTGCAAGCCAGGAGGGAGTAGCAGGACATATTTAAAGTCATGCAAGGGAATAACCTACAACCAAGATTACTCTGCCCAGTAAGGATCTCATTCAGATTCGATGGAGAAATTAAAACCTTTACAGACAAGCAAAAGCTAAGAGAATTCAGCACCACCAAACCAGCTTTACAACAAATGCTAAAGGAACTTCTCTGTGCAGCAACACAAGAGAAGGAAAAGACCTACAATAACAAACCCAAAACAATTAAGAAAATGGTAACAGGAACATACATATCGATAATTACCTTAAATGTAAATGGATTAAATGTTCCAACCAAAAGACATAGACTGGCTGAATGGATACAAAAACAAGACCCATATATATGCTGTCTACAAGAGACCGACTTCAGACCTAGGGACACATACAGACTGAAAGTGAGGGGATGGAAAAAGATATTCCATGCAAATGGAAATCAAAAGAAACCTGGAGTAGCAATTCTCATATCAGATAAAATAGACTTTAAAATAAAGACTGACGAGACAAAGAAGGACACTACATAATGATCAAAGGATCAATCCAAGAAGAAGATATAACAATTGTAAATATTTATGTACCCAACATACGAGCACCTCAACACATAAGGCAAATTCTAACAGCCATAAAAGGGGAAATCAACAATAACACAATAGCAGTAGGGGACTTTAACACCCCACTTTCACCAGTGGACAGAACAACAAAAATGAAAATAAATAAGGAAACACAAGCTTTAAATGACACATTAAACAAGATGGACTTAATTGATATTTATAGGACATTCCATCTAAAAACAACAGAATACACTTTCTTCTCAAGTACTCCTGGAACATTCTCCAGGATAGATTTGTGATTTGGGTCACAAATCAAGCCTTGGTAAATTTAAGAAAATTGAAATCATATCAAGTGTCTTTTCCGACCACAACACTATGAGTCTAGATATTAATTACAGCAAAAAAACTGCAAAAAATACAAACACATGGAGGCTAAACAATACACTACTTAATAACCAAGAGATCACTGAAGAAATCAAAGAGGAAATCAAAAAATACCTAGAAACAAATGACAATTAAAACAGGATGGCCCGAAACCTATGGGATGCAGCAAAAGCAGTTCTAAGAGGGAAGTTTACAGGAATACAACCTTACCTCAAGAAACAAGAAAAATCTCAAATAAACAACCTAACCTTACACCTAAAGCAATTAGAGAAAAAGAACAAAAAAATCCCAAAATTAGTAGAAGGAAAGAAATCATAAAGGTTGGATCAGAAATAAATGAAAAAGAAATGCAGGAAATGATAGCAAAGATCAATAAAACTAAAAGCTGGTTCTTTGAGAAAATTGATAAACCATTAGCCAGACTCATCACGAAAAAAAGGGAGAAGACTCAAATCAACAGAATTAGAAATGAAAAAGGAGAAGTAACAACTGACACTGCAGAAATACAAAGGATCATGAGAGATTACTACAAGCAACTACACGCCAATAAAATGGACAACCTGGAAGAAATGGACAAATTCTTAGAAAAGCACAACCTTCCGAGACCGAACCAGGAATAAATAGAAAATAGAAACAGACCAATCACAAGTAATGAAACTGAAACTGTGATTAAAAATCTTCTAACAAACAAAAGCCCAGGACCAGATGGCTTCACAGCCGAATTCTATCAAACATTTAGAGAAGAGCTAACACTCATCCTTCTCAAACTCTTCCAAAATATAACAGAGGGAGGAATACTCCCAAACTCATTCTATGAGACCACCATCACTCCGATACCAAAACCAGACAAAGATGTCACAAAAAAGAAAAATACAGGCTAATATCACTGATGAACATAGGTGCAAAAATCCTCAACAAAATACTAGCAAACAGAATCCAACAGCACATTAAAAGGATCATACGCCATGATCAAGTGGGGTTTATCCCAGGAATGCAAGAATTCTTCAATATATGCAAATCAATCAATGTGATACACCATATTAACAAACTGAAGGAGAAAAACCATATGATCATCTCAATAGATGCAGAAAAAGCTTTCGACAAAATTCAACACCTATTTATGATAAAAACTCTCCAGAAAGTAGGCATAGAGGGAACTTACATCAACATAATACAGGCCATATATGACAAACCCACAGCAAACATCATTCTCAATGGTGAAAAACTGAAACCATTTCCTCTAAGATCAGGAACAAGACAAGGCTGCCCACTCTCACCACTATTATTCAACATAGTTTTGGCAGTGTTAGCCACAGCAATCAGAGAAGAAAAAGAAATAAAAGGAATTCAAATCATAAGAGAAGAAGTAAAACTGACTCAAAATAACTCAAAATTGAGTTATTTGTAGTGAGGTGAATCGACCTAGAATCTGTCATACAGAGTGAAGTAAGTCACAAAGAGAAAAGTAAATACCATATGCTAACACATATATATGGAATCTAAAAAAAAAATGGTTCTGAAGAACGTAGGGGCAGGATAGGAATAAAGAGGCAGATGTAGAGAATGGACTTAAGGACACCGGGAGGGGGAAGGGTAAGCTGGGACGAAGTGAGAGAGTGGCATGGTCATATATACACTATCAAATGTAAAATAGATAGCTAGTGGGAAGCAGCCGCATAGCACAGGGAGATCAGCACGGTGCTTTGTGTCTACCTAGAGGGGTGCGATAGGGAGGGTGGGAGGGAGATGCAAGAGGGAAGGGATATGGGGATATAAGTATACGTATTGCTGATTCACTTTGTTACACAGCAGAAACTAACACAACAATGTAAAGCAATTATACTCCAATAAAGATGTTAAAAAAAGTTAATGAATATGAAATGTGAAGATGTAAAAACAAAGAATAGCTATCTATTGGGTCAGGAAACTGGTAATAATTTAGACTACAAACCAGCCACATAGCAGAGTCACTGAGCTCCCAGTTCCCTGAAGATATTGATAAAGGCCTAACACATATTCCTCAGTTGTTTTTACAGGAAGCAGACACCCCTCAGATGAAAACTACAATGCAAGCACATAGAACCCAAACCAATTAAAGCCAGAGGATTGGTGTTGCCTGAAACTTTACCTTGATACCGACCAATCCGAGATTGTGCACAAGCCATTCACACACCCTGCAGCCCCCTCCCCCACACTGATTGTAAAACCTTTGTCTCCTAACCAACAACTTGGAGATGGTCCTAGGACATTGGTCCACCATCTTCCCAGGTTGCTGGCCTCCCAAATAAAACTTTTCCTTTTCCACCAACACTTGTCTCTTGAGTATTGGCCTTTCAATCAGCAAGAAGCCAAACTTGCTGGCCTCATCCGGTTACAGTCAATACATATTTGATCAGTGTAGAGTAATAATATATTAGATATTAATATTTTTCTATAGGACAAACAATCTGAGCTTTCTTTATATCTCCTAAATGTATATATTGGCATATCAATCAAATACAAGATACAAGGACAAATAAAGATTGACAGAAGATAAAACCATATATCTTTTAATTTTAGTATTTGGAATACTCACCATCAACTGTTGCTAATTTCAGCGCAGCTAGGAATTCGTCTTTTTTTAAATTACTTTTCAAACTAGACAGAGTATTCCACAGGTCAGGAGCACTCATCTTCTCTTTGCTAAGATTGTGGAGGTTTTCAATAGCATCAGGCAATACTAAAGGGTACATAAAACACAAGTTTTACAACATACTTGTCCAAGAAGTTAATACAGCAAACTATTATCTGGAATAGTTAGGAATTGAGATTTTTACGGTTAAGAAGAATAACAAATACAGTATAAATTAATTGCCAATTTTCAAATATTAAAGCAGAATAAAATAATACAAAATTAAGTATATCTTTGAAGATTCTAAAATATTTCAAGAACTTATAATGTCTGCACCCCTAAATAATCATTATAAAGAATAACTTTCATTGAACTGTAGATTTACAAAAGGCTGAATTCACAAACATGTCCAACTGATAAAACCATGAATTAAATAGCTTTTGCTATTCCCCAAAAAATTCTTTCCTGGATAACTACTTCCTCTTTAATATACCACTGCAGACCATGGAAGGAAATTTTGTTTGATTAAAATTTCAATAGAAAACCTTTGGAAAGTTTTAACAGGGGAGTGAAGTTATCATATTACAAAAGTATAAAAGATCACTCTGTTGCAATGTAGACAACGAACTTTCTGAAGATCAAGCAGTTAGGAAGCTATTGTAGTAGCTCACACACAAAAAAATGATAGTGGTTTCAACAAGGGTGAAAGTGATAGAGATAAGGAGAAGTGGACAAATACAGGATACATTTTGAGCATGAAGCTGAGAGTATTTAATGACGAATTGAATAACAGTCTAAGGGGGCGGGGGCCATGAAGAACTTATAGGTTTGAGACCTGAGCAACTGGGTGGAGAGTGATATCAACAGCTGATATAGGGAAGACCAGGGAAAGAATAAGAATTCTTTTTCATACACATTAGGTTTGAGATAAATAAATAGGGTGTCAAAAGGATACAGATATTATTTTAAAGCAATAAGATCACTCAGGAAAAGCCTTAGAGAATGGGACTCAGAATGGAATCTGGGATCACACTAATATTTAAAAGTCATCCAGAAAAGAAGCAGCCAGCAAACAAGACCAAAAAGGAAGGGGTATATATACAATGGGATATCATTTAGCCACGAGAAAGAAGGAAATTCTGCCATTTGCGGACTTGAGGGTATTACTTTAAGTGAGATAAGTCAGACAGAGAAAGACAAATACTATAAGGTCTCACTTATATGTGAAATCTAAAAAAGCAGAACTCATAGAAACAGAGAATAGAATGGTGGTTACCAGGGGTTGGGGAGTGGGGGAACTGGGGAGATGTTGGTCAAAGGATACTAACTTGCAATTAGAAGATTAATGAGCCCTGGGGATCTAATGCACAGCATTGTGATTATAGTTAATACTGTATTATACACTTGAAAGTTGCTAAGAGACTAAATCTTAAATGTTCTCACCACAAAAAAGAAATAATATTTATGTGATGTGATGGAGGTGTTAGTTAAACACTACGGTGGTAATCATACTGCAATGTATAAGTGTATCAAATCAACAGATTGCACACCTTAAACTTACACAATGTCAACTATATCTCTTTTTTTTTTAAAGGAAGAGCCAATAAGATGAGAGGGATATTAGGAGACTACAGTGTCACAGAAGACAGAAGAAGAGAAATTTTTAAGAAGAAACATATTAAAACCTCCTAGAGGTAAACAAGATGAAGACAGAAAATTGACCATTGGATTTAACAAGATGAGATTTAACTTTTCGTAAAAAGCTAGTATGAAGTGGCAAGGTCAAAAACCTGAATGAGTGCTTTTAAAGAGAGAACTGGCAATATGGTAGACTGAGAATAGCCAGATTCCCCTTCAACCTCAAAAATAAAACATATTCTAATACTAAATTAAGAATATCAATAAATATAATATTTGCTGGTGCTTACGCAAGCAACACATCAGGAACAGTCCAGTTCTTTGAGGGTGGCCACTCTACCACAGCTCACCCCCAATACACCCTGAGAGTCCACACAGGCCCCGCCTGCCCTGTGGTGTGGCTCCACAACAGGGTGGGGGCAGTGGAGGCTGGGGGCAGTGACTGGATGTGAAGGACAAAGTAGACTTGCACCCAATACTGCATCTGAGTGGAGTGACGGAAACAATTGCTGGCCCCTGCACAGGCAGCATATTGGAGATACCTCAGACCTCTGTCTGAGATCGATACAAGCCGAGAACCTGCATGGACTCCACTTGCTTCAGCTCTCCTCCCCTTTCAGGCAAGGGTCCCGGAGCAGGAAGAAGGGAAAGCACACACTTAAAGGGAACAGAGCCAGGCCTGGCCCAACCCTCAGGGCTTCTGCTTCAGCAACTTGGGATCAAACCCCACCCTGATAGGGCAGGGATGGCCACTGAGCAGAGAAGTCCTACCTCACACCTCACTCCATCTCTAGCCCCTCCATCTCTAGCCCCACCCCTACCAGGTGATAGCTGCCAGCACACTCTGAGAAAAGATGTGACCTGTGTCCATGCCAAATCCAGCTCTCCCACCAAAGGTATTGTGCACACCCTGTCTGTATAGGGATTCCCCCACATAAGAAAACCCCTTCAAGACCACAGTAGGTAACTGTTTTACCTAAACAGAGGCAGAGAAAGTTAAGCAAAATGAAAAGGCAGAGGAACTGCTCTCAATTGAAAGAGCCAAAGAAAACCCCTGAAAAAAATTAATAATGAAACAAATAAACAATTTACCAGATAAAGAATTCAAAGCATTGGTAATAAAAATGTTAACTGAATTAGGGAAAAGAATAGATGAACAGTGAATATTTTAACAAGGAACTAGAAAATATAAAAAAGACTTAATCAGAAATGAAGAATTCAATAGTTGAAATAAAAAAAATACTAGAAGGAATGATTGGCAGACTAAAGTGATACAGAAGAATACCACCTGGAAAAAAATGTAATAGCAAGTGTAAGTACAATAAACAGTTGAGAGATAAACATGAAGATGCAAAATATGACATCAAAAACACAAAATGTGGGGGAGGTGAGTAAAAACTGTAGACCTTTTAGAATGTGTTTGAACTTAAATGACTACCAGTTTAAAACAACCCAATCAAAAATTGGGCAGAAGCCCTGGATAGAGGTTTTTCCAAAGAAGACATACAGATGGCTAAAAGGCATGTGAAAAGAAGCTCAACATCACTAATTATTAAAGAAATGCAAATCAAAACCACAGTGAGATATCACCTCACACCTGTCAGAATGGCTATCATCAAAAAGTCCACAAATAACAAATATCGGCAAGGATACAGAGAAATGGGAACCCTTGTACACTGTTGGTGGGGATGTAATTTGTTGCAGCCACTGAGGAAAACAGCATGGAGGTTCCTAAAAAAGCTAAAATAGAACTACCATATGTCCAGCAATTTCACTCCTAGGTATATATTTGGAGAAACAGAAAACACTAATTTCAAAATATAGATGCACCCCAATGTTCATAGCAGCACTATTCACAATAGCCAAGATATGGAAGCAACCTAAGTGTCCATCAACAAATAAATGGATAAAGAGGAAATGGTATGTGTGTACACACACACACACACACACACACACACACACACACACAATGGAATATTACTCAGCCATAAAAAAGAACAAAATTCTGCCATTTGCAGCAATTTGGATGGATCTAGAGAATATGATGCTTAGTGAAATAAATCAGACAGAGAAAAACAAATACTGTATGAAATCACTTTTGTGTGGAATCTGAAAAAATAAAACGAATGTATACAGAAGAACAAAACCAGACTCACAGTTATAGAAAACAAACTAGTGGTTATCAGTGGGGAGAGGCAAGAGGGAAGAGGGGATGGGACAAGACAGCTGTATGGGATTAAGAGATACAAACTAGTATGTATAAAATAGATAAGCAACAAAGATATATTGTATAGCACAAGGAATTATAGCCATTATCTTGTAAACTACAAAAAATAAAAGTAAGTAAATGAATAAAAACCAAGATAAAAGAATAAAAACTAAAATTCTATGACAGCCACATGGAATGATCAAGTGGCTTACGTAAAATCTGAATGAGTACACAATGTAAAAATATATGTCCAGTCATTGGATGTGCTTGAAATGGTTTTATTAAAATTATTTTCTATTGGCATTTACTTTAATTAAAAAAGTACTTGAAGAAAAAAAGTGAGAAAGGAAATATAACTACAGATATGAATAAGATATTATACAACCCTGTGCTAATAAAATTTTTTATCTCCATAAAACTGAAATTCCTAGGAAAACTGCCTGACAATGCAAATAATCCTTGCATCCAATTAATCAATTGTGTTTCCTTGTATAGGAGACAAATTAAATTGATATATAAGGTAAAAATAGCTGTTACTTAAAGTGCACTATTACCTAATATGTGGCACAAAACAGCGCATTCCTACTTTTAGCCCCAATCTTCAAAGTACTAATTTCACTCCAATATACATATATGACCTTACATTTTTTTACAGTGAGCTTCTTAGTGACAAAGACTGTCTTCTTCACCTTAGCACTCTCACAGCTTAACATATAATCTGGTACATAGTAATGGCTCAATAAATGTTATTGAAAAAAGTGGAAGATGAAAAAAATATGAATAGCTGAAACCAGAAATTCTGCATTATAGTACTCAGCTATGGTCACTAGATGGCATCACTTTCCCAAAGTAAGAAAACATTTTAAACCTTCCCAAAATATGAATTTCATATATGTGGTTCTAGCTCTTTATAATAAAGTATGAGGTTGAACAGTAAGATTATGATAGCTTTTAATTCATTTGCATGTGGAAGTTCTAGATTTAGGAATCAGTAATGGAGAAGATTAAGATCAAACATAGCACGAAGCCAGGCATTTATTTGCCTGACGATCTTTAGGATGGCTAGCTCTTTTAATACATTATACTCTTCTAAAATCTGTCAAACCATTTAGTCCACAAAAAGCACAAGATACGATGTTCTAACATAATTTTTCAGAGAAGCGTTCCGTGTTGCTCATCATAGTATCAATGAATTCTTTAAAATTCACTTTTTTTGTTTCTGAAGGGAAAAGAACACATTTTCTTCAGTATCTTCAAGTATTAAATTATTATGATAAATACTGAATTATATAAAATAAGTTATATATTCAGGGAGATAACATAATTATATCCAACAGCTAATACTAACCACTAAAGATATATGGGTATAAGGGGGAAAAGCAATTCAATTTACAGGCAAAAGCTAAACCCTGAAAATACCAAGAAAATTTGTCAAAATCCTTCTAGCCACAAGTGTACAACATTTTTAACTTTAAACTTATCTTGTCTTGGTCTTGCAACAACTCAGTAAAATATGTAGGTAAATATAAAGCAGAAACTAACACACCATTGTAAAGCAATTATACTCCAATAAAGATGTTAAAAAAAAACACTACAATGAGATATCTCACACCAGTCAGAATAGCCATCATCAAAATAAAAAAATGTAGGTAAAGAATTAGTATGTTATTTTACATGTTCTAAAAAAACACATACGTGATATGATTTTTTTTTCTACGTTCACAGTAGGAAATGCAAGATCAAGAATTAGAAGCGAGCTCTCTTGACTCTCTGTTTCTTCTACATCAGGCTAACATTCACATTGATATCTTTAGTATACTGTTGAAACCATTAAACATCTTAATAGTCATTTTATACCTGGACAATGGCTTTCCTTGATTATGTATAACTCTTCATAATATCCCAATGTTAGAATGGATAAAATATTTCTAAGAATTTTCTAAGGCCAGATATAAGGGTTTTATATAAATATAATGAGCTTTTGATAACCCTAGTCCTTTGCTTACCCCACTGAGAAAAAAAAATTCTAATGCACTGTAAAAAATACAGCACAGTATACTTCCTATTCCCAATATTAAAAATCTTTGAGCGTTTACTTCAAAGAGCACCAAATCACTTTGTATTCTTAGCCAAATTTCTGGAGACAAAAAAAAAAAAGAGAACTTGAAAAATTCTGGGGGAATTATAGAGTTAGTTAAGATTTACATTCCCTAACAGGAACATATAACTTTCTAAATATTTGCAACATATATTCATTATGAAGCGTGATTATACACCAAACCACTGGGAAGCCACCACCCAGCTGAAGAAGATTATTAATACCATTGCCTCTGTGCTTTTCCCATTCCATTATCCTGCTTCCCCCACAAAGAGAATATTACTGAATTTTTAAAATTTACCAATCTTTTGCTCTTTTACATATAATTTGTAACTGGATAAATAAATTATTTTAAATTTTGTTTTCAAGCTTTTGTTACACTATAGCGATCTGAGACTTGCTTTTTTCATTCAATATTATATATCCAACAATCATCCATATGCTATATTGCTATATTCATTTTCACTCATGTGTACACCATTAATATTCCATTATACAACAAAGGTATATACCACAATTTATACATTCTGTCACTGATCATGTTGTTTCTTTTTTTGTTGTTATTAAGATCAGTGTTGCCATGAACATTCTTGAATATGTCTCCTTGTAAATCAGTGCAAGAGATTTCCTTGAATTTATAGCTAAAAATGGATTTTTCTAAGCCACAGGGATATGAAAACCTTACAAAATACTACGTTTTTCAAAGTTGTTTTATCACTTTCACCATATTTACCAACACTTAGATTAGCAGACAGCTTAATTTTTACCAGTTTAGTGCGTATAAAAAGTTATCTCACTGTGACCTAAATTTTGCATTTCCCTGATTACTAATGATATTGAGAAGCTTTTCATATGATTATTAGCAATTTGTGTTTCTTCACCTGGAAATGACTGTTCTTGAAATTTAGCCATTTTTCTATTCGGTTGTTAATTTATAGGGGTTCCCTATATATTCTCTACAACAATCCTTTGCTGTTATAAGTGTTGCAAATAATCTTTACTCAGTTTGTGGCTTGTTCTCCTTGTATTATGTTTTAGTAAAGAGAAGTTCTTAATTTTATGTAACCAAATTTATCAATCTTTTCTCTTCTGCTTAGTGATTTTGTATTTTTTTAAAAATCCCTCCTAACTCTAAGTCAGAAAAATTTTCTTCTTTTTTCCCTAAAACTTTTACTGTTCACATCTGGAAATTATTACTGAATAATGGTATATAGATAAGGATCCAATTCCATTTTTTTCATTTGAATAATTATTCCAGCACCATTTATTAAGTGGTGCTTCTTTTCCCTGCTGTGATCTAACACCTCATTATATATGTTGCCATATATGTATGTAGATAGATTTGGAAGTTCCTTATCTTGTCCTATTGGTCAATTTCTCTATCCCTGTGCCATTCTCACACTGTTTAAATTACTATAGCTTTATAACGAGACTTGACATCCAGGAAAGCTGGTCTCCTTCAACACCACACACACACACACACACACACACACACACACACACACCCCTACTCTTTATTACGAAAAATTGTAAATATATACAAAATAGAAAGTATATGGTGGACTTCCCTGGTGGCGCAGTGGTTAAGAATCCACCTGCCAATGCAGGGGACACGGGTTCGAGTCCTGGTCTGGGAAGATCCCACATGCCACGGAGCAACTAAGTCCATGTGCCACAACTACTGAGCCTGTGCTCTAGAGCCTGCATACCACAACTACTGAGGCCATGTGCCACAACTACTGAAGCCCATGCGCCTAGAGCCTGTGCTCCACAACAAGAGAAACCACCACAATGAGAAGCCCATGCACTGCAACAAAGAGTAGCCCCTGCTCGCCACAACTAGAGAAAGCCTGCGTGCAGCAATGAAGACCCAACACAGCCAAAAAAATAAATTAATTAATTTTTAAAAAAGAAAGTATATGGCAATGCACACTCATGTACTCTCCCTAGTTGCAAATATTATCAACTTATGGCCATTATTATTTCATCTATAACTTCACCCACCCCTCTACCTTACTCTCACCCTTTCTCTTTAGGAAAGTTGCTGCTATGTTCTACGGGCACCTAAAAAAATTGGTACCTTTATTGTGAATTGTCAGCTTTGACATAATAAACAGTCCTTCTTTGTCCCACTTAATACCTTTTGTCCTAACTTCTGTCAATCAGAAAGCAAAATCACAAACCCTACTTTCTTTTTGTTTGCATTTTTGCCTAGGAAAAAAAGGTTTGAAAAGACTATTAAGACTGCTTATTTCTGGACAATGAGATTTTGAGTGTCTTGCTGTACTTTTGAGTATTTTTGTACTTTTCAGTATTGGCTTAATTTTAATGGACTCTTTTTCTAACAAAGATTATAAAGTCATCATTCTGAGGAAAAGAATAGCAAACTGATCCTCTTTTCACATGCATCAACCCAATTTTCCTGAAAATATATCACTTACCGCCAGCTTCAGTCAACTCTGTGATCTTCTGAAATTCTGGCTTAGAAAGGTAAACTCCAAAATTTTGAAGACAAGTATTCAGATCCCCATAATCAATATTTTCATCTTTATCAATAGCTTTGATGACATCAGTCAATGCTGAAAATAAAGCAGTATGCTAATAAGCATTAAATATAAGTCAAAAGCAAAACAATAGTAAGATGAATTTTAGTTCTAACACACTAACAAAATATTAAAAACTTCAGAAATGTTATATGTGAGAAGCATTACCAGAATCTTTAATAATATGAAAATTAAGGGCTTCCCTGGTGGCGCAGTGGATAAGAATCTGCCTGCAAATTCAGGGGACACAGGTTCGATCCCTGGTCCAGGAAGATCCCACATGCCATGGAGCAACTAAGTCCATGAGCCACAACTACTGAGCCTGCACTGTAGTGCCTGCAAGCCACAACTACTGAACCCCATGTACCTAGAGCCCACGCTCCACAATAAGAGAAGCCACCGTAGTGAGAAGCCCGTGCACCACAACGAAGAGTAGCCCCTGCTCACCACAAATGGAGAAAGCCCACACGCAGCAACAAAGACCCAACACAGCCAAAAATAAATAAATAAAATAAAAATATTTTTAAAATTAAAAAAAAGAAAATTAATAAGTTATAAAATCAGAGTATGAAATATATTATTGCACTCTCCTATAGCATTTGTATTTAAGGAAGTGCCAATTTAATTGCACTAACAATATCACAACTAAAAATACATAGGATCAAAAATATTATATAATTTCCCCCATTTAATTCTCTAACAATTTAAAATTCCCTAGCAGTCTGTTTCTTAGTAGCAGAAACAGAAGTAGAAAACCTTCACTCTCAAATGATAAATTGGAATAAGCCTTTGTAACAATACATGGCTCAGTCATCAGTAAATTTATCTTAGTTTAACTTCTGTAAATATAAATTATTACTTGAAAACAGCTATGCTACATGTCTTTTTACAATACTTTAGAACGTACGCTTCACAAATTTGGGCAGTATTCCCTCCATTAAATGTGAACTGATAAATGTTTACTGCACTGAAAACTTTCTTAAAAGAAATTACTTATAAATTATATGGATTAAGGAAGTTGACAGATGTGTGTATGTGAACTCTGGAACAAATTAAACTCAAATAAGTTTTCTCTAGTAGATTAGGATAGGTAAAGTGAGGAGCTGGGCAGTGGAGAGCATTAAAGTCATTATCAGTAGTTAATCTTCTTCAAGCAATCACTGGAAGTCATTATGGATTGCAAAACAAAGAAAGAATGATCAAAATGATTTCTGAACTAGATGATCCTTAAAACGATTCTTAAAAAGATGATTCTTATGTGTAAATACATGGAATAAGACACCATGTTCCTATTTTGTGAAAGTTTCAGGTGAAAGTAATTCTCATTTAAAAGTTAACAACAGAGGAGTGATATCAGCAAGACAGTTGAGTAGGAAGCCCTGGACTCCCCTTCTCCCCTCACACACACTGATTCAGCAAAAATTCATGGATAAATTCCTTTTGTGAGAAATGAGAAACTAACTGAAAGGCTCTAACATCCCAGGAGAATGCAAAACCAGATTCATTGGAGCTAGTAGGGAGATGTGGGACACCCTTTTGCTGGAGACCCTGTCCCCACTGCAGCACCATATGATCTGAAAGAGACCCCTTAGCTCCCAGCTTCACTCAGGGGAAGATAGAAATTGGTTCACACATCCAGCAGTCCAACTTTTCTAAAAGGCCTCCCCAGAAGACTGGCTTCTGTCTTGCCAATCTTGGAGCTCTGATAGGTCTAGTATAGACTAGTAGTCTGGGGTAGAACAGAGGTGGTGACATAAGCCAGTCAATGCCAATGATCCTTGCTCAGCACAGAGTGAGTAGATATAAAATGCCAATTCTCAGCTTCCCCCTGGATAGCAAAAGAATTGATTCATGCATCCAGCACCCCAACTCCTTCAGGGCCTCCCAAAGGACCAGCATCTGTCTCGCCAGTCCTAGAGCCTGGGGAAGGAAAGAGTTGGTAGAGGTCCCAAGAATATTGGCTAGGCTAATTGGTAGGGGTATTCTCCTGTATAAGGCCAGTCTATGAAGACTAAGAGAGGTGCTTGCTTTGTGTAATGCACAGACTCCAACACAGAGAATCTCATAACTCTAATAAAAAAGATAACTCTCATAAAGATGCTCGTCAAAATCAAGAGAACAATGCAAGATCAAAGTGAGAACTTCAACACAGAGATAGAAAATATTCAAAAGTGCCAAACAGAAATCATAGAGGTGAAGAACACAATAACTGAAAATTTCACTAGAGGTGCTAAACAGCAGACTAGATCAAGCAGAAGAATGGAACAGTGAACTAAAAGACAGGTCACTGGAAAGAATTCTGCAAACAAACACTGATGAATAACACAATAAATGAAATTAAAAATTCTCTAGAAGGAATGAATAGCAGAATAACTGAGGCAGAAGAACGGATAAGTGACCTGGAAGATAAAATACTGGAAATAATTACTGCAGAGCAGAATAAAGAAAAAAGAATGAAAAGAATTAAGGACAGTCTCAGAGACCTCTGGGACAACATTAAACACACCAACATTCGAATTATTGGGGTCCCAGAAGAAGAGGAAAAGAAAGGGACTGAGAAAATATTTGAAGAGATTATAGTTGAAAACTTCCCTAATATGGGAAAGTAAATAGTGAATCAAGTCCAGGAAGCACAGAGAGTCCCATACAGGATACATCCAAGGAGAAACACACCGAGACACATATTAATCAAAGTATCAAAAATTAAATACAAAGAAAAAACATTAAAAGAAGCAAGGGAAAAAACAACAAATAACACACAAGGGAATCCCCATAAGGTTAACAGCTGATCTTTCAGCAGAAACTCTGCAAGCCAGAAGGGAGTGAGAAGACATATTTAAAGTGATGAAGGGGAAAAACCTACAACCAGGATTACTCTACCCAGCAAGTATCTCATTCAGATTTGACGGAGAAATTAAAACCTTTACAGACAAGCAAAAGCTAAGAGAATTCAGCACCACCAAACCAGCTTTATAAATGCTAAAAGAACTTCTCTAGGCAGGAAACACAAGGGAAGGAAAAGACCTAGAATAACAAACTCAAAATAATTAAGAAAATGGTAATAGGAACATACATATCGATAATTACCTTAAATATAAATGGATTAAATGCTCCAACTAAATGACATAGCTGGCTGAATGGATACAAAAACAAGACCTGTATATATGCTGTCTATAAGAGACCCGCTTCAGACCTAGGGACACATACAGACTGAAAGTGAGGTGATAGAGAGATATTCCATGCAAATGGAAATCAAAAGAAACCTGGCGTAGCAATTCTCACATCAGACAAAATAGACTTTAAAACAAAGACTATTACAAGAGACAAAGAAGGACACTACATAATGATCAAGGGATCAATCCAAGAAGAAGATATGACAATTGTAAATATTTATGCATGCAACATAGGAGCACCTCAATACATAAGGCAAATGCTAACAGCCATAAAAGGGGAAATCGACAGTAACACAATAATAGTAGGTGACTTTAACACCCCACTTTCACCAGTGGACAGATCATCCAAAATGAAAATGAAAAGTTTTTTGATATTGAGCTGCATGAGCTGCTTGTAAATTTTGGAGATTAATCCTTTGTCAGTTGCTTCATTTGCAAATATTTTCTCCCATTCTAAGGGTTGTCTTTTCATCTTGTTTATGGTTTCCTTTGCTGTGCAAAAGCTTTTAAGTTTCATTAGGTCCCATTTGTTTATTTTTGTTTTTATTTCCATTTCTCTAGGAGGTGGGTCAAAAAGGATCTTGCTGTGATTTATGTCATAGAGTGTTCTGCCTATGTTTTCCTCTGAGAGTTTGATAGTGTCTGGACTTACATTTAGGTCTTTCATCCATTTTGAGTTTATTTTTGTGTATGGTGTTAGGGAGTGTTCTAATTTCATTCTTTTATATGTAGCTGTCCAGTTTCCCAGCACCACTTATTGAAGAGGCTGTCTTTTCTCCACTGTATATCTTGCCCCCTTTATCAAAGATAAGGTGACCATATGTGCATGGGTTTATCTCTGGGCTTTCTGTCCTGTTCCATTGATCTATATTTCTGTTCTTTTGCCAGTACCATACTGTCTTGATGACTGTAGCTTTGTACTATTGTCTGAAGTCAGAGAGCCTGATTCCTCAAGCTCCGTTTTTCTTTCTCAAGATTGCTTTGGCTATTCGGGGTCTTTTGTGTCTCGTGAAATTTTTTGTTCTAGTTCTGTGAAAAATGCCAGTGGTAGTTTCATAGGGATTGCATTGAATCTGTAGATTGCTTTGGGTAGTATAGTCATTTTCACAATGTTGATTCTTCCAATCCAAGAACATGATATATCTCTCCATCTGTTTGTATCATCTTTAATTTCTTTCATCAGTGTCTTATAATTTTCTGCATACAGGTCTTTTGTCTCCTTAGGTAGGTTCATTCCTAGATATTTTATTTTATTTTTGGCAATGGTAAATGGGAGTGTTTTCTTAATTTCACTTTCAGGTTTTTCATCATTAGTGTATAGGAATGCAAGAGATTTCTGTGCATTAATTTTGTATCCTGCTACTTTACCAAATGCATTGATTAGCTATAGTAGTTTTCTGGTAGCATATTTACGATTCTCTACGTATAGTATCATGTCATCTGCAAACAGTGACAGCTTTACTTCTTTTCCGATTTGGCTTACTTTTATTTCTTTTTCTTCTCTGATTGCTGTGGCTAACACTGCCAGAACTATGTTGAATACTAGTGGTGAGAGTGGGCAACCTTGTCTTGGTCCTGATCTTAGTGGAAATGGTTTCAGTTTTTCACCATGGAGAATGATGTTGGCTGTGGGTTTGTCATATTTGGTCTTTATTATGTTGAGGTAAGTTCCTTCTGTGCCTACTTTCTGGAGGGTTTTTATCGTAAATGGGAGTTGAATTTTGTCAAAAGCTTTCTCTGCATCCATTGAGATGATCATATGGTTTTTCTCCTTCAGTTTGTTAATATGGTGTATCACGTTGATTGATTTGCATATATTGAAGAATCCTTGTGTTCCTGGGATAAACCCCACTTGATCGTGGCGTATGATCCTTTTAATGTGCTGTTGGATTCTGTTTGCTAGTATTTTGTTGAGGATTTTTGCATCTATGTTCATCAGTGATATTGGCCTGTATTTTTCTTTTTTTGTGGCATCTTTGTCTGGTTTTGGTATCGGAGTGATGGTGGCCTCATAGAATGAGTTTGGGAGTGTTCCTCCCTCTGTTATATTTTGGAAGAGTTTGAGAAGGATGGGTGTTAGCTCTTCTCTAAATGTTTGATAGAATTCGGCTGTGAAGCCATCTGGTCCTGGGCTTTTGTTTGTTAGAAGATTTTTAATCACAGTTTCAATTTCAGTGCTTGTGATTGGTCTGTTTCTATTTTCTATTTCTTCCTGATTCAGTCTCGGAAGATTGTGCTTTTCTAAGAATTTGTCCATTTCTTCCAGGTTGTCCATTTTATTCGCATATAGTTGCTTGTAGTAATCTCTCATGATCCTTTGTATTTCTGCAGTGTCAGTTGTTACTTCTCCTTTTTCATTTCTAAAAGTCATGTCCCTGTTTTTTCTTGATGAGTCTGGCTAATGGTTTATCAATTTTGTTTATCTTCTCAGCTTTTAGTTTTATTGACCTTTGCTATCGTTTCCTTCATTTCTTTTTCATTTATTTTTGATCTGACCTTTATGATTTTTTTCCTTCTGCTAACTTTGGGGGTTTTTTGTTCTTCTTTCTCTAATTGCTTTAGGTGTAAAGTTAGGTTGGTTATTTGAGGTGTTTCTTGTTTCTTAAGGTAGGATTGTATTGCTATAAACTTCCCTCTTAGAACTGCTTTTGCTGCCTCCCATAGGTTTTGGGTCGTTGTGTTTTCATAGTCATTTGTTTCTAGGTATTTTTTGATTTCCTCTTTGATTTCTTCAGTGATCTCTTGGTTATTAAGTAGTGTATTCTTTAGCCTCCATGTGTTTGTATTTTTCACAGATGTTTTTCCTGTAATTGATATCTATTCTCATAGTGTTGTGGTCGGAAAAGATACTTGATATGATTTCAATTTTCTTAAATTTACCAAGGCTTGATTTGTGACCCAAGATATGATCTATCCTGGAGAATGATCCGTGAGCACTTGAAAAGAAAGTGTATTCTGTTGTTTTTGGATGGAACGTCCTATAAATATCAATTAAGTCCACCTTGTTTAATGTGTCATTTAAAGCTTGTGTTTCCTTATTTATTTTCATTATTTATTTCATTTATTTTCATTTCATTTATACTACCAAATGTAAAATAGATAGCTAGTGGGAAGCAGCCACATAGCACAGGGAGATCAGCTCGGTGCTTTGTGTCTACCTAGAGGGGTGGGATAGGGAGGGTGGGAGGGAGACGCAGAGGGAGGAGATATGGGGATATATGTATATGTATAGCTGATTCACTTTGTTATAAAGCAGAAACTAACACACCACTGTAAAGCAATTATGCTCCAATAAAGATGTTAAAAAATAAAATAAAATAATTTTAAAAGTCCATATTCAGATATGAAAAAAAAAAAAAGATTAAGACTCTCAACTGACAATGTTAAATTCTACCTGAGTCTTGTGCTCCTGAAAAACAGTGAAAGAAGAATTCCCTCACCCTTTTGTGTTCTGGATAATGGCTGACTGGAAAGAACCACCCCTCCTCAAAAGATTTAGATAAAACTTACCACATACCCCTCTTGTTTACCTACGACAAGGCCAAGCACCTTCAAATTTTCCTTTCTTTGCCTCATAAATGGTTAGCTGAACTGTTTTATCCTCACCAATTAATCAGGACAAAATGCTTATTAACTAGGCTTCGGTTAAGCTTCTCTCCTTCTCCAAGCCCCTGAACTTTGGCCCACCCTCAGCCTGAGCCAGTCAGCATGCAACCCCTCCAGAAAATAGGGCTGGCCTCTCAGTAAAATATTCTCTGATCTATTTATCCGATCATGCCACTCTAACATCCCATTTCCCCATATCCAGTTCTTCCTAGCCTTGTTTACTCCTCTCTATAAAAGAAAACCCTTTTAATCACTTTGCAGTACACCTGAAACTAACACAACATTGTTAATCAACTACACTCCAATATAAAATAAAAATTAAAAAATAATAATACAATAAAATAAAACAAAAAAGAAAGAAAAGAAAACCTTTTTTCCCTAAACCTTGGAGATGCTTGCAGATCTTATGGTCACAGCGTTCTCCCTATTGCAATAGTCCCCCCACCCCCGCTCCTATTTCAATAGTCTCTTTCCTCCCTTACAATAATCCTTTTGAATAAAGTCTCTCCATACTAAGTCCTGATTTGTTTTTATTGACACAATACTGGCCAATACATAAGAATGTCCCCTGAATCACAGATAAGAGGGCTAGAGAAACTTGGTATCTTTTAAATTACCTTTTGATTAGACTGCCATGTTATTAATTACATTGTCTACAACCTCTCATGTAGGTTTAAATCCTTTGGTCTCCTGGAAGATTGTCCCTGTCCCTTTCCCAAAAAATACTCTCATCACACATCACAGATCTCTTGATACTACATGGGTTGCTGGGATGAGAGTTCAACATATATCCACTAAAAGAGTTCAAAGGTCACCTCAGTTATTAAGCAAGATCATATGACTATGTTGCTATGAATCTGCTTACTGATTATGGGTGTGAGGTAATGTAAACTAATTTTTAAGAAAGAAAAGGAAGGAATCTTTAGAAACTGTTTTGAAAAATACCTGGCAAAATAAATGTACTCTAGTTTCCATCTTTCTGTTTAGAGGTAAATTCTGCCCTTAAGGCCTCAAAGAACTTGATGAACAAGTGTGAATGAACAGTAGCACAAAATGACTTCCTGCAGGGACTTCCCTGGTGGCGCAGTGGTTAAGAATCCGCCTGCCAATGCAGGGGACATGGGTTTGAGCCCTGGTCCTGGAAGATCACACATGCCGCGGAGCAGCTAATCCCGTGTGCCACAACTACTGAGCCTGCACTCTACAGCCCACGAGCCACAGCTACTGAGCCCACATGTCACAACTACTGAAGCCCGCACACTTAGAGCTCGTGCTCCACAACAAGAGAAGCCACTGCAATGAGAAGCCTGTGCACGGCAACAAAGAGTAGCCCCCGCTCGCCGCAACTAGAGAAAGCCCACGCAGCAATGAAGACCCAATGCAGCCAAAAATAAATAAATTTATTTTAAAAAATGATTTCCTGCAAAAAAGAGAAAAATAAAAAATCATATATCTGTTTACGAGACATAAGCAATTATATTTAACTACCTTAAGTTATTCTTTCAATGTAACACTCACTTATAGTACGATACCTAATAGACATTTCCCAACTCAGATATATATACAAAAGCTAGAAAAGGCAGTTAATAGATCATAAATCACAGGAGATCATCCAGTCCCTTAACTTTACCTTTGTAGTATAAGAAGGAGAATAGAAATCCAAATTCAAATGTTGTGAAAAGCAGAAAGTTGTTATATGTATTTATTCAAATAAGCCCAATTAAGCAGAACTACTAACATAGCCAGTAATTGCTAATGCTATTAAATACTTACTGTGAGACATTATGATAAACACTCTGACCTGCATTATTTCATTTATTCCTGAAAACTACCTTTCAAGGAATTATCATTCTCTCTATTTTACAGATGATGAAGATAAAAACTTAGATCAAATTGCCCAAGATTCCACAGCCAACAAACAGTGGAGTCAGATTTTGAATTCAGGCAGCCTAACTCAAGAGCCTGTGGTCTTCAGCACCACACAACATTGCCTCTCAAAACAATACTATTGCAAACAAAAACTGTTTTAGCCAGTTCTACACTATGTAAATGTGATAACCAACTTCAGAAATTTAGAATTTCCCCAATTTTTCACAATATCTTTTACTTATATCTGAGTCACATTTGATGAGTGGTTTATTACATTGGTAGTGACATTACATTGTTAGTCGCAATTATTAGTATCTTTTTCATATTGTGAAGTTGAACCGCAAATATTAATATTCTGTCTAATAGAGAGATAGTACTTTAAAATAATTTATTTCTATAAATGTTATTGTAATTACTGTTGAATGTGGTATGCCCAACATTCCTGGAATTCAAAACATGTTAAAAATAAAATGAAACCACATTAAAAATACCTATCTCAGAAGACATTAGAAGGCTGTACAGGTTTCCCCAGCAACCCACTCTAAACTTCTTGGCATAGCACTTACTTACTGTCTTCATTTTTCTTATTGTCTTCATTATTCAACTGGCATTAATCATTTGCCTTGTATTTTTATTTAATTATCACATGTATAGCTCTTACACCAATTAAAGCCTAAATTTCTAAGGAATGGGCTGGTATCTCATCATTCTTTGAATTATTTCTCACAGAACCAAGCACAGTGCTATAGACATATTGTAAAAGAAGGAAAGAAAGAAGGGAGGGAAGGAGAGAGGCAGAGAAGGAGGGAGGGAAGGGGAGGGAAGAGGGAGGAAGGGAGGAAGGAATTCTGTCCCTACTGAGCTTACTCACCAAGAGCTCTTAGGTCATTAAAGTACTTAATTAAGCAGAGTAAGCACGATTTAAATAAATTTTGAAAGGAAGAACTTTCATAATTATTGATCAGATTATCAAAAAGTTGGCAGGGCTCAATCTGCTGGATAAATCAGATACCACATAAGTCTCTCCAAGGTAAGAGAAAAAATAGCACAGGGTGTCTCTTTCCCATAACTCTGACAACAGAATTGTTTCTTAACTCTTTTAATCCTATGACATATATGTGAACTTGCAAGGGAAAACCAAGGAAAGTGAAGAGTTGTATCCCTTTTCTCCAATCCATTCATCCCTCCATCCATGAATTCAACACATATATATTGCAACATGGAGGACACCAACTACCCTAAGAGGAGCCATTTGGGTGTTATGATACAGAAATAATGTCCTTGGAGTGAGTTCAAGAGAGAATAGGGGACAGAAATTGGAGAGAGCCAGAAGAGATGACTTAAGGAGTTATTCTATAAAGGGAAAGAGAAATGAGGTAGTAGCTGAGGGGTCAGAGTGGTTATGAGGTTTTAAGATGGGGAAAGATAAAGAAATGTTCATATGCTAATAGAAATAATCTACTGGAGGAGCAAAAATTAATCATATCGGAGGGGAGAGTTACTGGAACAATATTCTCAAGTAGGAGAAAGGAAATGGGATTTAGGGTAGAAGGGGAGGCTCTGGCCTTAGCTTAGCACATATTCACAGTAGTAGGAGACATGGCAGAGTAACTGGGCATAATTACATGTAGAGTAGGTGAGTAGGTGTGGTCGTGGGAGCTTGTGGAAATCATCTCTGATTGCGTCAGTCTCCTTAGTGAAACAGGAAGCAAAGTAATCAACAGAGAATGAGGATGTGAGAGGAGGAGCTGGAGGTTTGAGGAGAGAGGCATTGTTATAAAATAGTCACCTAGGAGAGTGGAAGAAGTAATAGTCCAATCAACTCACACCTGTCGGAATGGCTATCATCAAAAAGTCTACAAATAACAAATGTTGGCAAGGATGTAGAGAAAAGGGAACCCAAGTACACTGTTGGTAGGATTGTAAATCAGTGCAGCCACTATGGAAAACAGTATGGAGGTTTCTAAAAAAAACTAAAAATAGAACATGATCCAGCAATTCCACTGCTGGGTTTGTATCCTAAGAAAATGAAAACACTAATTCAAAAAGATACATGCACCCCAATGTTCATAGCAGCTCTACTTACAATAGCTAAGACATGGAAGCAACCTAAGTGCCCATCAAAAGACGAATGGATAGGGCTTCCCTGGTGGTGCAGTGGTTAAGAATCCGCCTGCCAATGCAGGGGACACGGGTTCGATCCCTGGTCCAGGAAGATCCCATATGCTGCAGAGCAACTAAGCCCATATGCCACAACTACTGAGCCTGTGCTCTACAGCCCATGAACCACAACTACTGAAGCCAGTGAGCCACAACTACTGAAGCCCACACGCCTAGAGCCCGTGATCCGCAACAAGAGAAGCCTCCACAAGGAGGAACCTGTGCACAGCACAAAAACCCAATGCAGCCAAAAATAAATAAATAAATAAATTTATTAAAAAAAAAAAGACGAATGGATAAAGATGATGTGATATGTGTGTGCGTGTATGTGTGTGTGTGATGGAATATTACTGAGCCATAAAAAAGAATGATATTCTGACATTTGCAACAACATGGATGAACCTAGAGGGTATTATGCTTAGTGAAATAGGTCAGACAGAGAAACACAAAGACTTCATATTATCACCTATATGTGGAATCTAAAAAGAAAACAAACGAATGTATGTAACAAAACAGAGAACAAACTCCTGGTTACCAGTAGGGAGAGGGAAGTGGGGAGGGGTAAAATAGAGTTATGGGATTAAGAGACACAAACAACTATGTATAAAATAAATAAGCAACAAGGATATATTGTGCAGTACAGGGAAATATAGCCATTATTTTGTAGTAACTTTGAATGGAGTATAACCTATAAAAATATTGAATCGCTATGTTGTACACCTGAAACTAATATAATATTGTCATATAATCAACTATACTTCAACAAATAAAATAATAAAATAAAAAAATTTAAAGAATGGGCAAAACTAATAAATGGTAATATAAATTTAAAAAAAATAGAATTAATAGCCCAGGGGAATCTGATATGATCGCTGGACAGCTTGAAGGGTCCCTTTAGGTAAGTGATCATGAATTTAAAGTGAACAGTAATCATGGTTGTGTGTTTTCCTCCAACCATGTTCATTGCAAAAATGCTGAAACTCAGTAGGCAGAGATTTAGATTAAATCTAGGGTTATGATTTAGCCAAGAAAGTAAAATGAACTGAAAAGGTGGTAAGGGAACTGGGGGCAAATGCAAGGGAGTGGTTTTAATTACTGACCATGAAACAAACTGAGTAGGTGGGTGAGAAGTAAGGACAACAGAGAATGGGTGACATTTAAAAAAAATTTTTTTAACTAAAGGTAGGAATGTGATGGCTGGAGAATGCAGCATATTGAGATAACAGAGTTTCAGTTACTGGTAATATAAGACAGAAGCTATGAAGGGAGCAAGTGACTGAGGAAAGGTGAAATTATTGTAGGAGAGGAGGGCAAGAACTGAGAGACCAGATATTCAAAGGATCATCTATGTGAATACTAAAATCACAAGAATTATGACAGAAGTATTGCTAGAGTGGTAGAAAGCCTGGAGCTGAAATTTGCAACAAGGAGTAGTAGTGCATGGTATAATCTGATGTGAGGTGCAAAACTGAAAGTTTTGAGAATGGGAGGAAGAAAAGTCTAGAAACAGCTATGAGAAGCACGAAGGGCATCTATTCTGGCAAAGGTCCCAGTGGTACTAGGAGAGTAAGAGACAAAAGAGCCACCAGCAGCCATATCCTGTATTCTGCCCACCACACTCCCCCCCACACACCATCCTTTCTCATTTTCCTTTGCTTCTTGGTTGTCATCATCTGACTCATCAAAAACTACCAAAAAGAAGTGAGAAAATTCAAAACTCTCTGATACATCAAAGGTATTTTTTTAATATCATGATTGATTCATTCCCCATGTAGATCAAGCTGTTGTATTGTTACTAAATGGTTTTCCAGTCCTTGGCAAAGTACAGAATTTTCAAAATTTTGTAACTTAAAAGATATATGTTAGGGACTTCCCTGGTGGTCCAGTGGCAAAGAATCCGTCTTACAATGCAGGGGACGGGGGTTCGATTCCTGGTCAGGGAACTAAGATCCCACATGCCACGGGTCAACTAAGCCCGCGTGTCACAACTACTGAGTTCACGTACCTCAATTAGAGAGCCCGCATGCCGCAAACTACAGAGCCTACGCGACCTGGAGCCCACGCGCCACAACTAAAGAGAGAAAACCCACAGACCACAAATAGAGAGAAGCCCGCGTGCGGCAACTAGAGAGAAGCTCACGAGTTACGACGAAGAGCCCGCATGCCCCAACGAAGATCCCAAGTGCTGCAACTAATACCCGACGCAACCAAAAATAAATAAATTAATTAATAATAATAAATCTTTAAAAATATATATATATGTTAAGGGCTGGGGTGGGGGGTACTCCTTGTTTGATGTTACATGACATCACAGAATCCATAACAGAGCTAGAATGATCTTAGAAATCTTTCCAGTCTAACCCCTTAATTATTAATTACACATGAGGAAACTGATGCACAAAGAGATTGTGATTTGCGCACGCAAAGTACATAAGAAAATACACAGTAGCAAACTTCAGGTCTCTGACTCCTGAATTCAGGGATAGTTCAGTAAAACTCCATTGCTTCCTAGTAAACAGAGAGGCAGAGCTGAGGCAGAAAACAAAGAGCTTCTGACTCAAAAAGCCCAAAATAAGACTTAATTTTGTTTAGGGCCTTAAGGTTTACATTGCGCTTCCACAGTTGCACCTTCTCCCTTGATGAATTATCATCACCTCCACAGAATAACTGACTGCTTCTCAGAGGGACATCCCCTCACAAAGTACCTTCCACTCTTTCCTTCCACACCGATTCCCTCACGAGCTGCCTCACTCACTCACTCTTCTCCACTTTTGTTGACGGCACACGTCCATTAAATGCAATTGTATAACCACGTCACTGCATCTACTGATCACCCCCAATCGCCACCTTTGTTTAACAAATATTAAGTGAACATCCACTTCATGCAAAACCCCGCGCGGTGGAGGATTCCAAGGGGCCCTGCTCTTGTGAAGCTTATGACTTCTTTGGGAAGAAAAGCAAGTAGACAAGTAGACAAGAAAACCACCTGCGAAGGTGGCAACAAGTGCTCTAACGGAGGTCTAACTGTATGCGAAGGAGCGGGGAAGCCTCCCCGCCACAGTGACCGCCACCCTCCGAGAACCACCACCATTTCTGAGGGACTGCCGGCTCCGGCCCAGTCATCCCTCACTCTGCCCCTTGACTGTCCGCCTCGTCACCTCACTGCCCTTTCTGGAACCTTCACTCATCTCCGGAACTGTTCTACTTTGTACCTCACACCGCGTGGCCGTCTTCTCTCCCTCAGCCTCAGAGGCTGTTCCTCCCCATCGCCTTAGCGGGTCTCCCCTCCCCACCTCTGTCCCCTGAAGGTCCCACCGTCTGCCCCCTACGACTCCCCAATCTGTCCCTCGCTCCCTCAGGTGTCTGCGGGTCCTCACGCGGGTGCTTCAGCTCCTCGGCCCCTCGCGCGGCGCGACGCTCTCGCTCCACCTCCTTCCCGGGCTCTGGCGCAACGAAGCCCCGCCCCCGGGTCACCTGACCGCCCTGATGCTCCGCCCACTGAGCACCCGGCGCTGGGTGATTGCGGGACCCAGGCTTCCTCGGATGCCGCCGCCACGGCCGCCTTGCAGGGGCTCCGGGGCTCCGGGCAGCGGCTGAGGTCGCCGCCGCCTCCGCCCGGACTAGAGAGCGCTGCGGCCGCACCCGTCTGCCCCACCTCATAAGGGCCTGTGACCTCACCCGGCCGGGGGTCGGCGGCCTGGACACGAGTGGCGGGGCTCATCTCCGAGCTTTCCCTCCTGCACCCTGGACCTCGATTTCTCCCTCCATCCTACACGCTCTCTGCTCTTCTGGTAGCTGTGTTCATTTTCCGGTCCGCTATCCTTCCCCATCTGATCCCATTTCAATGTTATCTTCTATCCATCCTTTGAATACCTCCCGCCCTCCCTTTCTTCTAAAGCATTCCATCCTCCTTCGCTTCTATTACTTAGTAATGGACAGTGGCTCCAAGCCGTTTGTCCCACAACCTTACTGAGATTTGTTCTAGGCTGCCCTTCCGAGGACTAACTCTACTTTTGGAACAGATACTTTGTTTTTTTGCTGAAAATCAACTTTTCTTTTCATGCAGATGAACTGATATTGGTGAAAGAAAATACACAAAGCAATTGTTCATGGCTTTCCGCAGGAGTCCCTAAAACGTCGTATAAATCCAATTCGATGAAATTAATCGTCTTTAAGGTTTGTTAAAGTTGTAAATGCTCTGTCAAGCAGAGTGTTTTGAAAATAGACCACGATTTAAAGTATCTTTTCTTTACAAACATATAGGTAACATTGTTCACATTGATCGATCCAACGTGAGCTCTCTCCATTATTTACATGCGGCGAACAGCATGTGCTTTAGAGGCAGATGTATCCAAATTCAAATCCTATTTATTCATTGCACCTGGTGGGGCAAATTACCCATGCTATCTAAGTCTTAATTTTCCCTGGATTGTGATAACTCAAAACTGTATGTGTAGTACCTAATATGTTACCATAGTTAATTCCTTCAGGGATACTGCTATGATCATTTGTACCTTAAACCCTGCTCTGTAGGCTTTCTTTAGTACGTTCAAAATGTATACAGTTTATCTCCCTAAATAGTCCATATGTAATCTGAGTGCTGAGACCATGTCTTTTATTTCTGTAAATACCCGACTCTCCATTCCCTACTTCCCCACCCCCCCACCTTGTTTACAGTCACCTCTATTAATGACTCAGCCCATTTTCCACCAATTCATACAGCATCAGTTCCAAATGTGTAAGGACTCTAATGGCTGCAGTCTGTACGCTGATCAACAGACTATGAATGCTTTAAAAATCTTGAACACTTGTAGTTTTTTTAGCACTACATCTATTCATGAGCTAGTTAGGTACTGTATCAGTCAGTTTCATAGACCCCCCCCCCCACAATAGCACCAACTATATATTAGTTAGGATTAGATTCTTTTGCCAGTAACAGAAAATTCCTAAATAATAGTTGACTAAGCAAGACAGAATTTTGTTTCTCTCTCACATTCAAGAGGTTCAGAGATAGTCACTCCAGGGCTAATGTGTACCATAGTTGCAGGTACATAGGCTTCTTCTATTGTATTGTTCCACTGGCTTCTGTTCCAGGGGTGATTTAATGGAGCTACCTCAGGGTATCTTTCAATCAGACTAAAGACTCTAAAAATTTTAAGGTTATGCTTCTCAGATCTTCTCATTTAAACAATAGGGCTTCTAAAAAGCTTAAGGCTTTTTTCCTTCGGCAGAAGCTCAAGGTAGAGAAAGATTTATCTCAAAGATACTTATGGATATATGGCTTTTAACTCATGGACTGAACCCCAGTAAGATTCACAGGAAATTCACAATTTTTAAAGAGAATTGTACTGTCAGAAACACTGCCAGCTTGGCCTCAAAGAGACAGAGAGAGTACAGAAAGAAAAGAGGCCTTTGGACCCTCATGTTCTATTAGCAGGGAGCAGGCTGAGAAAACTATTTAGGTGCAAACCATGGGCTACCTTTCATGAAAAACGGATGACTTAGAGGCTGTAACAAAGAGCCTACAGGGTAGAACCTAGAGCCAAGGAGAATTATTCTGAGGCCTTGAAGGTGGAACTGCAAACCTGTACCTGAGTGAATTTGAGAATTGCAATGGGCCAGGAACTTCTGCGCACCTCCTGTTTTCTGTCTGTTGGAACAGGAGTGTCTGTAGTAGTTATCCCATCTGTCCCACCATTTTACATTGGTTGTTGTAGGAAGGAAGCATATAGCTTCTTTAGTTCACAGGACTTCAGATTGAGAGGTACTCAAGTAGCTGTATATAAGGAATTCACCCAAGAAGCCTATCTACCCCTGGATGTATTTAGAGGATAAGACTCTGGACTTTGAGCTGATGCTTGTTAGTCTGCGACCTTGGGAGCTTCCTGGGGTGAAATCTGAAACCAGCCCCCCACATGAAGGGCAGGGAGAGACCAAAGAAAGAGGCAGACCACTCCACATTGGTAGGTGGCAGGTTTAATAAGCAAGGGAACTTACATACGAGGCTTGTCTTGGGAGGCTGCAAGACAAGTAGATTTCTGCACCCACCCACCAGAACCCTGAAAGTTTATATAGAGGCTCTGGGAAGCAGGGAGGGGCAGTATAGCAGTAGAGGATTAAGAAGTACAAACTATTATGTATAAAGTAAGCTAAAAGTACAGCACAGGGAGTATAGCCAATATTTTAAAATAACTATAAATGGAGTATAACCTTTAAAAATTGTGAATCACTCTATTGTAACTTATATAATATTGTACATCAACTATACTTCAACAAAAAATTTTTTTTTAATTTTAAGTTTATATAGAGGCTTTAACTAGGTTCAGTCATATATACCATCTGGACAGTCTCAACAACACCTTACTGTCTCAAGGCTACATCCTTGAAAAAGTTCCCACTGTGGAAACAGTAGGCAAAATGTACATTCCAAGGACAGGCGAGGAAGTGAGGAAGCTCCAGTTGGCCAGGTTCAGCTTGTGGGTCATCCAGCAGTCTCATCTTCTTGATTACCTCCTCCAACAATGCTGTAATAGGGTAAGACTTGGGGGGCTTGGGAGGGGTGAGTTTATTTTGCATGTGGGAGGACTATAAATTTGTGACCACGGGACTTCCCTGGTGGACGAGTGTGTAAGACTCCACACTCCCAATGCAGGGGGCCCAGGTCTGATCCCTGGTCGGGGAACTAGATCCCACATGCATGCCACAACTAAGAGACCACATGCCACCACTAAGAGACCACATGCCACAACTAAGAAGTCCACATGAACAACTAAGAAGTCTGCATGCTGCTGCAGCAAAGAGCCCAAATGCTGCAGCTAAGACCTGGCACAGCCAAAATAAATAAATAAATAAATGTTTTAAAAAAATAATAATTTGTGACCAGAGGGTGGACTGTGATGATTTTTAAAATATGTCCACAAATACTTTGATGCTTGTATTAGTTTTCCATTGCTACTGTAGCAAATTACCACAAACATCATGGTTCATGGTAAAAAACAGCAATTTTTTACCTTACATTTATGGAGGTCAGAAGTCCTAAATGGGTCTTACACGGCTAAAATCAAAGGCTGCATTCCTTCTGGAGGCTCTAGAGGAAAATCCGTTCTTACCTTTGCCAGCATCTAAGGGCTGTGTTCATTCCTTGACACATGGCCATATCACTCTGACCTGCTTCCATGATTACATTTACTACTCTCATTCTGATCCTCTTGCCTTCCTCTTATAAGGACTCTTGTGATTAAATTAATTCTACCCAGATAATCCATGATAATTTCCCTATCTCAAGATACTTAATTACATCAACAAAGTTCTTTATTCCATGTAAGGTAGCATATTCACTGGTTCTGGGGATTAAGATATGGATATTTTTGGCTGGGGGTGGGAGTGGTCACAGGCAATGGTTTTGTCTACCACAAAGTTTTTCTTTTCAAGAAGAGGCATCTAGTTCCCTCCCCTTGAATGTGGGCTAGATTTAGTGAGCTATTTATGATAAAGAGTATGGCAGAAGTGATGATGTGACACTTAAAAAAACTAAGTAATAAAAGACATGGCAGCTTTCTCCTTGCTCTCTCTTGGATTACTCACTTGTGGAAAAGCCAGATGACATGCCACGTGAACACTCAAGCAGTCCTATGGAAATGTCCTATTGTCGATAGCCAGCATGGAACTGATGCCTCCTGCCAACAGCCATGTGAATAAACCATCCTGGGAGAGGATCCTCCAGCCCCTTTGAACCTTCCGTTGACTGCACCTCTGGCCAACAGCTTGACTACAACCTCTTGAGAGACTCTGAGACAGAACCACCCAGCTAAGCCATTCTTGAATTCCTGAACACAGAAACTGCAAGATAGTGTTTGTTGTTTTAAGCTGCTAAAATTGTGTGGTAATTTGTTATACAGTAGTAATCCCCTAGGTCACATCTTGATCCATGATGTCTGCTTACAGTCTAGCCATTATCTCTACATTCCAGCCTGCAGGAAGAAGGAAGGGGAGAAGAAAGTCACGCTCCCTCCCTTAAGTGGCACTTTCTGGAAGTTGTGTGCACCTCTTTCATTAACATCTGTCAACAGATGGCCATCACACACCTAGCTTCAAGAGAGGCTAGGAAACAGTATTTATTCTGAGCAGCCATGTGTCCAGCTAAAAATTAGGAGTTCTAGTACTATGTGAAAAGGTGAAAACAGATACTGGAGCACAATTAGTAATCTCTGTCACAGTGGGTGATTATAAGGGTACCGAAAAGTAAAGTCTGGCATAGATCCATCAACATTTTTCCTTTTTCTTAACAAAATATTTCCATCGGCCATCACATGATATTTATACAGGCATTCACTCTGACCTCTCCAAAGAATCATGCCTATTGTGCTTGAGTCACAAAAAAACTAATATATTAGGTAAAACACAATGAATTGTGAAACTTTTTCCTTTCAAAGATATTTTCAGGGACACTGTTAAAGAATAATTTACAATGGAGGTTTTGCCTAAAGTCTCTTAAATTTCCTAAATGTTGCTTTCTAGATACTTACATTCCGTGTGCATTCTTTGGTGTACTGTCAGAAAATACACAGCTAATGAAAAATATTTCCTCTATGCAAGAGGCTGGAGAGACATCACTATGACATTAGCAGCTGCAAGGAACACAGTCATGTTCCTGATCTATAATTTTCCTTTCACACACAATCCATTCTTGGATACCCACAGTAAGTGGATTTTTAAAATTTTATTTAACAGCATGGTTAACCCCGATCAAAAGGTTTAAAACTGCCTCCTTGTGTGCTTTAATCAAACTAAAACAAATTAGGAAAATGTATTTCCAGAATATATTATATTACAAAACCAAGTAGAAATTATTTTTCAACAAGTATTAAATAGCTTATTTGCAAAGCATATATTATTGTTTCCTTACATCATTGTGAAAAACGAGGGCATTGTAATTCCAAGAGAATCTGCTTATAATTGGTCCCAGTGGTCATTAGATGTCTATTATAATAGAATTCAAGCTACAGAGGTCAAGAGTTAAAGGATTACACGTATACTTGACATATTGCTTTCCATCTCATTTTCACATAAAGTCCTCCATTTTCATCCATTTAGTCATCAGTTGCCATGACGTAAATAAAACAATGAATCTTACAAAATTTCACCATATAAGGACTCAGTCTAGGTTCACATAATCTTTTTATGATGACATGTACTGTATTGTGTTTTTAAAAATGTACATTACGTAAGGAATGTAAGACTCAAAGGCAAAGATAATAAATGTTCTATAAAGTACTTCAATGCCACACTGTCAGTGCTTAATAAATTTTAAATAGCAAAAAGTGAAGTTACAAATTCTAAAGTCTTATTCTGGCATCCTATTGGATGATACTGTTAATAATTAAGATTTTGATCCTATCTCCTGTGAATTAATGCAGTAAGAGTATTTTTTTGCCTCAGCTTGGTACACACAAAAGGTTTTCTTCTATGCCAGCCAAGTATCCTGTTAGCGTTTTTTTTCCCTGTGATTCTGATCTATTCTTTTAGTTTTTCATGGGAATTTGTGGCTGTGAGTGAACCCAATAAGCCTGTGATTACTTAACTTGGAAAATGGATTGAAAGTAGACTTTCATTTTGTGTGGGTAGATATTTGGTTTTCTTAATCTATCAGCCAAGGTATGTTCTTAATCCTTTAGTAACTGAGCTGACTTATTGTAAACTTCTTTCTAAGCCAGAAAGGATAGGTATGTGATTCCTTAAATCAGTGGTTCTCAAACTTGAGCATGCAAAAAAATCACCAGGGGGACTTAGATCATCTGGTCCTAGGGCCGACACTTTGAAACCCACTGCCTTAAATAAAAGTTGGAGTTTGGAAGAAGTTGATTCCAAGCTTCATGGATGACTTTGAGGGGTTCAAGACTTCAGTGGAGGAAGTCATTACAGGCGTGCTGGAAATAGTGAGAGAACTAGAATTAGAAATGGAGCCTGAAGATGGGACTGAATTGCTGCAATCTCATGATAAAACTTGAACAATGAGGAGTTGCTCCTTATAGATGAGCAAAGAAAGTGGTTTCTTGAGATGGAATCAACTCTGGGTGAAGATGCTGTGAAAATTGTTGAAATGACAGCAAAGGGTTTAGAATATTACACAAACTTAGCTGATGAGAAAGAAGCAGCAAGGTTTGAGAGGACTGACTCATTTTGAAAGTTCTACTGTGGGTAAAATGCTATCAAACAGTATTGCATACTACAGAAAAATCATTTGTCAAAGCAAGAGTCAATCAATGTGGTGAACTTCATTGTTGTCTTATTTTAAGAAATTGTCACACCCTCCCCAGTCTTCAGCAGCCACCACCCTGAACAATCAGCAGCCATCAGTATTGAGACAAGACCCTCCACCCGCAGAAAGATTAGGACTCGCTGAAGGCTCAGATGATGGTTAGCAGTTTTTAGCAATAAAGCATTTTTTAATTAAAAAATAAAAAAATAAAAGTTGGGCATTTAAATGGTCCTGTAAGTAATTTGCCATTAAGCCTTTATTTTACTAATTTATGCTTCCTGCAGACAAAACCTAGACTAAATTGACAGTTCTGTTGAGATTATACAAGTTCCTAAAAAATCTCCAATTAAAAAAACAAAACTCTGACTCTCATAACAGTAAAAATGTACTCATTTTGTTACTAAAGTCTAAAGAAAAGCTCTAGGTTCCAAAACTAACTTCAGTTCCCGGAATCGTCATCATTCTGTTACATTTGGAAGCACACTTGTTCTAAAATAATCATTTGTGAGGCAATGACACTCTTATTCACCCAAAGGAAACAGAAATAACAACACAGGAAGCGCTGGGCAGCCTTAAGCCAATTCTTTTTGGAAAGCACATTTAATTCACCGTTGCACAACTCAAACAGAGGAGGTGGTTAGGAAGTCAGGAAGGTAATTTCAACCAGGAATATTTAACAAAGAGAAATATCTTGAAATCATGAATGTTCTAGGAATATCTGAGAGGTAAAGAACTGACTTCTTATGTGACAACTTGTCAGGAATGTTCAAAATTTCCCATTATTGTCCACAGACCCTGAGATTGAACGTAAAATATCTCCAAAAGAGCTAGGCACAAATAACTTCTTCGGGCTGTTTTGTCTGAGGCTAAAATACTATTTTGATGTTCACCCTACACAATGCCAAAACTGACTGCTCTTTGCTATCTCGGGAGCACAGCTACAGCTTCTCCCCACATACAAACAGTACTGATCTTCAAAGACTATGAGCCTCATTCCAGAAACTCAGACAAGATTCTTACTGTTTTTTTCATCCTTTGAATACATGTTCCTCCTCCTTTGATACAGTTTCTTCATATAAACCATTTTATCTAAAGAAAGTGACCAACTGTTACTCCAGTGGAGTCTCTTCTCAGTAGCCAAAGGTTATAGTTAGATTCTAAACTTCTTGGATTCATGATCATCCCTCCCCGTTTATCCCTCTACAACATTACCATCCTCAACAGGAAGGTGTAATCCACGAGTGAGGCAGGGCTCGGTCATCTGTCCTGTTCCTAATCCCAAGGCTTATTCTCAATGTTAACACATGGATACAGAAGACACATTGCAGCTACTTCTTATGGAGTCCTCTTCCCCAATTCGTGGATGAAACCATGTGCAAAGTGAACAAAGAAATAATAACTAAGTGGAGCTTAAGTGCTACACCAGGAGATGTGACTACCAACAACAGTTGGAAAAGGGGTTCTGTGAGACGACAGAATGAAGCTTTTTCATTGAGAAAGGTGATATGGGATGACATCTGCTCTTGCCAGAGCCAGGTCTCCCAACTGAAAAAACAAACAGTATCAACATCCCACAGAATCCTGACTGCATGTTTGATGCCACAGTAAGTCCCAGCATCACAGACTGTTGACACTGAAAGAGACCGCCTAGACTGGCTGGTCCAAACCCATCATTTTTCAAACTAGAAAACTGAGCCCCAGGAAAAAGAAAGTAACTTGCCTTAATTAAGGTTAAAGTTCCTTAGCTGCAACACTGAGGCCAGGACTTAGATTTTCTGACCATCAGACCACTGTTTTTAGGCCCCTCCCTTTTTCTTGGGGAGTGGTGGTGGTGGTTAACGTTGAACGAATGTAAACACCAATGGAGTTTTTCTGCTTTTGCTAGAAAAAAAGAACAGCCCATTTACCTCCTCCTGCTTGGGCAAGGTCCAGCATGTCCACGTGTCCATCCCCGCAGGCTTCAGGGATGAGAGAGCCCTTACAGACCCAGCAACTGGGCAGCAACTTGCTATGAATGACGTCAAGTGGGAGTGTCTGCATCCAGCCCAGGTCTGTGTGGCTTTTCACCCTTTTCTTCTTCATCATCAAATAAAATTACAAATATAATGCAAGTGTGTTTATATCTATGCTCCTTTAGATTAAACAAGCCTCATCATGGTTTCAGGTGCCCCAATGAGAAAAATAAAACAAAATTGCACTTGTGGCCTCTCAGATTAAAGACTGAGTTAAAATGAGGTTGCCCGGCCCATAGGAGAATGGGCCACACACGCTGATACGACTGGCCCATCATTCCACCCTGGCACTTATGCCCAGCAGACTCAAAGACCCGTGGGAATGGCTCCTTCACAAGACACCCAAGAGGTAGATAAATGCAATCAGCCCCATGGGTGGACGTAGCACACAGAAGCACAGGGTTGGGTGTGTGGAGGTGCCTTGGACACGAGACAGAAGGCCTGAAGGGTGAGGCCAGACCTCTGGCTCTAACCATAGCACTCTCCCTGGAAGGAAAAGCTTCTGGTCATGAGAGAAATTCCCAGTATGTAGCAAATGTCTATAGTAGTGAGAGGGTGGAATAGGAGGTAAAGAGGTGTTGCTGGTCTAAGGGTGACACACCTTTTCTACATGAATCACTAGGGTAGAGCTGTCAATGAGGCAAATCTGAAGGGTTAGGATTATGAACTGGGGAACTCGGGCACCTTAACCCCAGGCCATGCATGACCCGTGGGTGACCCTGCCGTTCTCACTCTCAACAGACCGAAGAATAGGTAGCAAGGACTTCCTTTAGGAGAGAACCATGCTGGATTGAGGTGATGGCAAAGACAGGCAGCTCTGATGGTTCAGCTCTCCCCGGATTTCTCCTTCTGCCTGAGGGAAGGGAGAGGAGCTAGGGGCATGGATGACACAGCAAGGCTGCAAAGCCTGGCAGTTCCTACCAGAGCTGCTGAGAGTCAGGCCCAAGAACCACAAACACAGGGTAAACCAAGGTCCCTTTCTCTGAAATGAGAGGCCTTGGCCCTGCCCTCCTCTTTAAGAGAATGGCCTGAGAAGGAAAGCTGGCTTCCCACTGAGGTAATGAAGAATACCTGCTCAGCTACTAGGTCACCCTCAGGTTAAGCAGGTAGACTCCCTGAAGGAGGCGTTCTGAGGACAAAGGCGAGGAGCTCTGCTTATCTGGGACACATCACAAGTTTTAAGTTACACACTCTCCCACACGCAGCACACTCACATGCACACACGCACAGAGACCCACATTCTTCCAACCCACCCCACTCCAAGCCCCCAATTCCACCCCACAGGTATTGCCCCTGTAAACACGACAGCAGAGACACCCACAATCCTGGGACAGTCTGATAGTGATCTGAGGATGACTGCCTGTCATTAAGTGCCCCGATAGGTGATGTTGGTGAAGGTGGACGTGGCCTCTTTATACAGTGGGTTGTTGGCCTGCGGAGAGAACAGAAAAGTGTCTTACAGCGAATTCCTCAATTCTTCCCTACCCTCAGGGTTTACACGTCATCTGAGATGTTTACCCAAGACACTCTTCTCTGGGATACACCATCGATGGACTGCTTGATGCTCATGGTACTCACACATTTGCTCTTAAGGAGGGAATGGATAGGAAATAAGAGGAGAGATAAAGTGGAATGCTATCTTGCCACCATGCCTAAGGGGTTAAATTCAGCCCATCACTTTTGGTGATCCCAAAACACTTCAAGATAGCTTTTAGCCAATACTTCCTACTTCCTCCCTCCCTATGAACTCTCTCTTTTGCCTTTCTCCCTTTTTTTCTTTGTTGTGACTGTGATTGGGAGTGTGGGCAGAGAAGAGAAATGTAGCAGGTGGTGGCTGGAACATATAGGACCACATTTGCTCAAATAATTCTTTTTTTTTTTTTTTTTTTTTTTTTGCGGTACGCGGGCCTCTCACTGTTGTGGCCTCTCCCGTTGCGGAGCACAGGCTCCGGACGTGCAGGCTCAGCGGCCATGGCTCACGGGCCCAGCCGCTCCGCGGCATGTGGGATCCCCCCGGATCGGGGCACGAACCCGTGTCCCCTGCATCGGCAGGCTGACTCTCAACCACTGCGCCACCAGGGAAGCCCTCAAATAATTCTTAATCTGTTTTCATCTCATCCCTCAAGCACTACCCACAAACCGTCACGTTATCAGGAAAAAGGCCCTCACAATAATTTGGTTTCCCAAATTATTTTCTAACAAAAAGAGACAATTCCCATTAGGTCTAGTAGTCCTCAGTGGTAGCCTCAAGAAACAGAGCACATTCTCATGTGCCTCAGAGAGTCAGGATTTCTACATCATCTGAACAGAAACATCTCAGTTTCTTGGGACCCTTGAGTACAATGGCCTGAGGTCACCATCAAATGGGAACAAACTTTCAGCCTAACCTCAGGGAGTCGGTCATTTGGAAGGTCCAGAAAAAAGTTAAAATGTGGAACACGAGCCAAAGGAGAATAGAGTAAACTTAAGTATACAGAAGGTTCTCCATAAATGCTTGTTTGATTGGATTCAATCAGGATAAACTTCAGGGAGCGTACTTTTAAGAGGCTGACCCAAAATAATTCCTATCATAACCTAATTCCCTCCCACAATCAGGAAAGCTGCTTAACTTCTCTATACTCAGTTTCTTGGTCTATAAAATGGGAATAATAATGTTACCTACCACATAGGGCTGTTATAGAGATGAAATAAATTAATACGTAAAAAGCATTTAGAACAGTTCCTGGTAAATCCTCAGTAAATGTTAGTTATTATCTGTCTCTGTTTGTCTTTAATGCTTTCATCAGTAGTATATCATGTATTACTATATGTCCTCAGTGTAGGATTCTCAAGTTTGTCCTGTCTCCCTCACTCAGGAATAAGTTTCCTTTTCATCACTTCGCGGTGTCCAGAGCAGAGCTGAGCCCTCTCTGTGCTCAGTTGGTACTCACTGATGCGGTAGAGAGAGAATCGGGTGGTTTCCAAGAAGCATACGGACAACAGGACAGTTAGACCATCTCTCAATTTCCAGAACAGAGGCTAACTGGGAAACTATGGTGCTGGCTGATGCTGGCCACCCTAAATAAGCATCTGCTGCTTCCTCTTGAGACCCTTGAACCAGCGACTTAGGACAATGCCCAGCTCAGCCCAGCCTCTTACTGTGTCCCATTTGGCTCTGGCTCTCTCTTCCTCAAATTTAGCAAACTCCTTCCGGTCATGGATGGTAATGAGGAGCTTCCAGATGAGCAGAGTAGCAAGGCCGATGAGCAGAATGGCCCCCATCACTGAAAGCAGGACCACCAGGATGTCAGGGCCCTTGGGACACTCTGTCAGGAGAGAGCACAGAGCAGGGTGGTTGGCAATGGAACAGGAATCATTCGAATTGGCTATAAATAAGATCTTCTTGACAAAGTAATGAAGTATTGGGTTGGCCAAAAAGTTCGTTCGGGTTTTTCTGGCCAATGTCATGAAAAACCTGAACGAACTTTTTGCCCAACTCACACTAGAAAGTTATCTAAAGGGAACAGGACTTATAAAATAAGCCAATTAATTTTTTAAAGGAGGGGGGTACAAGCTTTAGAGCAGCAATAATCTGTCCTGATTGTTTTAAATGAGAGGTTGTTAGTTGGTCACCCACAGGCGGAATCTAGCCTACTCTGTGTGAGTCCCCACAATTGGTTTTTGTTTTTTAATTTTTTTAAATAAATTTATTTATTTTTGGCTGCGTGGGGCCTTTGTTGCTGTGCGTGGGCTTCTCCAGTTGCGCAAGCGGGGGCTACTCTTTGCTGCGGCGCGCGGACTTCTCATTGCGGTGGCTTCTCTTGTTGTGGAACACGGACTCAAGAGTGCAGGCTCAGTAGTTGTGGTGCATGGACTTAGTTGCTCCGCGGCATGTGGGATCCTCCCGGACCAGGTCTCGAACCCGTGTCCCCTGCATTGGCAGGCGGATTCTTAACCACTACACCACCAGGGAAGACCCACACAGTTGTTTATTAAAAATTTGATTTTGTGGGCGACATTGAGTAATCAGGAGATTCTCCCCTTAGAATTTCAGATTCTTCTTCTCTTTAAAAAAAAAGTCAAAAGACCTAGAACCACTGAACCTATATTTTTATAGGGTTGTAAATGGCTAGGGCTGAGGAGCAGCTGCCCCTTTTAGATGGGACACGTTTTTTAGTTTGCCAGACTCCTCACTACTCCCTCTTTTCTCCACTAAACAGAGGCAAAGTGTGATTTGCCATTGAGTCTGTGCCACTGTGGGCTTTGGAGCCAGACTGCCTGGGTGTGAATCCTGGCTTTCCACTTACTCTGCTATGTGATCTTTGATAAATTATTTAACCCTTCTGGTGTCTGTTTCCCATTTCTCCATCTCTAACAGTAATAGCCCTGACTTCAAACCTTTATTATGAGGAATAATTAAGTTAAATATATTGAAAGAACTCAGAACAGTGCCTGGCAGATCCAGTGCTCGATAAATATCAGCTACCATTATTACTGGTGCCCCTGTTACACGTGGCTGTTTTCCCTAATTTACTTACCCAGCTCCTGTAGGCATTTGAGTTAGCTGCCCTGGTTCAGATATCTAACATCCCCGAGGGCTGGGAACCAATGACAATTTTAGCATACTTTGAGACTAGGAGGCTTGCCAGCCAAGACAATATTTTGGGTTTCTTCCCAAAATATTTAGTCATCCAAAATCCTAACCCTATTGAGAACCGACTTCCTGTTCAATCCCAGTCAACAACCAACATAAACAGAGGTACGTCACCCCTCTGAGGGCCAAGATGAATATGCTCTGAACAGCTCTGCTTCCCATCAACCACAGACGTCTGATGAGTGACCTCGCTCCGGTAACTTCTCAGGTGTTATGTAATTAGGTGTTTGTATATGTGAGTACTGATGGGCCTGGAAAGGAGTCACACCTACCTTCCACACTGTTTCCCACCTTCTTCTCTAAACATATACACTATGCTCACCACACACTACCCAAAAACAGCCACCACCAGAATCCAAGCTGGCTATTTCCCATCCCACCAAATTACAAGCTGTCTATAATGAAAGAAATGTCTGGAGAGAGGCTGTGAGGTTCCAGTGTCCAAGGTCCTAGGAGTGAAGGGCCCCCGTTCTTCTGGGAAAAGCAGTTACGAATTCTCTGGAAGACTGAGGTAGGGCTGACCCTCAAACCTCAAAGTGGAATCTCTTCAATTTTACATGTCAGTACAGGCAGGACAGGTAGAATGCCAGATCTTAAGGGGAAAGATTAAATCTCTTAACCATCTGTCCTGAGAGGGGTGGATGGCAGGCTTCCTGGAAGCAGACACAAGATCAGGCGGTCTCTGGAGAGCCCTCCCAGCCACAGTGATGATGGCCCACGGCGGGTGATGACCCAAGGTCAGGGAAGACAGGGTAGGGTTAGCAGACTTGACAGACTAAAGTACAGGAAGTCCAGTTAAATTTGAACTTCAGATAAACAACAAATAACTTTTTAAGTATGTACCACATATTGCATGGGACATATTATATTTTATCAGGCAACACTATCTGGAAGTGATGAGGGCTCAGCTCAGGGGAGCTCATAACCTGAGGGCTGAACACCACTTGGCCAATGCCAAACTCTGGTGGTGCCCTCTTCACTGCCCTGCAGTGGCTCAGCCCTTCAAAAAGGACATCTGCAAGGACATGAGTTAGGGAAGAGAATGAGAATAATCTCCTCCTACACTCAGGGCCCCAGACGCTACCATCTACTAAAAGCCAGAGACCCTGAAAATGATTGGAGGTTGGGGTGAAAGGAGAGGCAGAACTTGGAATTCCAGGACTACAAGGTAGGAAACGTAGGTCTAGGGTCCCATCTCCTAATGTGGAGGAAGGGGTCTACTGGCAGTAAGCCTAAAAAGTTACCCTCCACTCTGTTAACTAGTTATGTGTTACCATCCCAGTTATCATCATCTTCGTTCCCCACAACTCCAGGAAGTAGATTCCAGTCTCAGAATACGAGGTCAAATGATTTGGTAAGTGATACAGCAAGAGCACCAGCCGGATTGTTATAACAAAGAGATGAAGTAATGTTAAACCCCAAAGCAGGAACACACTGCCCTTCTGTAATGAGAAGGGACAATGGTACAGATCGGGAGGGTGTGGGAAAATCCATTTAATGTGTTAACACAGGTGGATGGGAAAGTGTGAGGAAGTCATGGCCAAACTAACCTATATCTGCTCCCCCAGAGAGATATACCCAGACTCCTCCCTCTCCACTTCCCCACACCAGCCTTCCCTGAGTCACAAAATAAAACTAAGGTGATGCCCTTTCCTTACCTTCCTTCTCCCTTATAAAGGATGAGAGTTCTGGAAAGGCTGATGAACAATATCACAAATGGGGACCCCATGCTTTCCTCTACCCACGGGGACAGCAACACCCTGGGTGACATAGATGTAGCCCTCTTCCCACCTTCAACCCCTCCCTTCTTTAAGCAGCCAAAAGTCTGCCAACAGATATTAAGATGTATATAAGTCTGTCTGTCTCCTAGGAATAATCAGTCCTATTAATTCATTCAAAAACTGTGTTTTAGGTATCTTCTCTGTAAATGACTGAGCCAAGTATGGGGATATAACAGTAGATAAGACAGACACCATTCCTGTGTTCATGGAACTTATGGTCAGCTGAGGGAGACAGCCGCTGTGGAGAACAGTATGGAAGTTCCTTAAAAAACTACAAATAGAACTACCATACGACCCAGCAATCCCACTACTGGGCATATACCCTGAGAAAACCATAATTCAAAAAGTCATGTACCACAATGTTCATTGCAGCTCTATTTACAGTAGCCCGGAGATGGAAACAACCTAAGTGCCCATCATCGGATGAATGGATAAAGAAGATGTGGCACATATATACAATGGAATATTACTCAGCCATAAAAAGAAACGAAATTGAGCTATTTGTAATGAGGTGGATGGACCTAGAGTCTGTCATACAGAGTGAAGTAAGTCAGAAAGAGAAAGACAGATACCGTATGCTAACACATATATATGGAATCTAAGAAAAAAAAACTGTCATGAAGAACCTAAGGGTAAGACAGGAATAAAGACACAGACCTACTAGAGAATGGACTTGAGGATATGGGGAGGGGGAAGGGTAAGCTGTGACAAAGTGAGAGAGTGGCATGGACATATATACACTACCAAATGTAAAATAGTTAGCTAGTGGGAAGCAGCCGCATAGCACAGGGAGATCAGCTCGGTGCTTTGTGACCGCCTGGAGGGGTGGGATAGGGAGGGTGGAAGGGAGGGAGACGCAAGAGGGAAGAGATATGGGAACATACGTATATGTATAACTGATTCACTTTGTTATAAAGGAGAAACTAACACACCATTGTAAAGCAATTATACTCCAATAAAAAAAAAAGCAGCAATTTGATAGTGTGATGAAGGCCCATCTAAAGGGAAGCACAGCTGCTGTGAGAATCAAACAGGTCACCAAATCTAGTCATCGGAATGGAGGCTGGAGGGGGTCTGAGATGGCGCATCAGGGGACGTGATGTACCTAAAGCAGAAGCATTCAGACATTGGGGACATGGCACAACTACCAGGAGCATTAACAAAGGACACAGAGGCATAGGCCCGTGGAAGTAAGACAGGGCTCAGGACTCTGGACTTTTTAACAAGGGAACATACAAAAGTTTGAGAACCACTGCCCTAAAGCAGGGGCCAGCAAACGATGGCCCAGTAAGCCAAATGCGGCTGGCCACCTGTTTCTGTAAACGCAGCCAGACCCCTTCATTTGCATATAGTCTATGGCTGCTTTCCTGTGTCAGAGTTGAGTAGTCACAGCAGAAACCACCTGGCCCACAAAGCCTAAAATATTTAATATCTGGCCCTTTACAGAAAAAGTTTGCTGGCCCCTGGTCTAAACGATGATTTGAAGAAATTCCTATGGCTGTAAAGAATGTCCAGCGACCGACTGATTTACCCTCTGCCTTCAGAAATTGTTCCTTCACTCCTGAAAGTTCTTGTCCATCCCTCCCGTCCCCAACGCCCGCCACACTGTAGCCTTTATCCCTCTGCAGTGTCATTACCGATTTACATGCCTCTCTCCCCCATGGTGAGTACCACATCTGCCTTATTTACTGTTATAACCCCAGCACCTAGCCCACTGCCTGATATATAATAAGTACTCAAGAATATTGTCAAATGATTCATTACTTAGTCCGTTGTTTAAGGGAAAGAAAGGAGATGAAGGAAATAAGGGGAAGCAAGCAAATCTACCATGCTGGATGGTGACAAATCTGTGGTGGGTCTGTGTGTGACGGGATGAGCTCCCCTGCTTCCAGAGGGTCTTGAGAACACGAGGTAAGTTTTCAGCGTTCAAGGCAGCCTCGGGCCGGTGCCTCAAGCACCTAACCACATCCTGTGGTGAAGCTGGCAAGGGCAGCTTGCCCTCAAACCTCAGGCCTTCCTCTGAAGCAGCAAGCAGGTTGCTCTTGGCAACAATTTAACTTTTAGAAGAGCAGATGCCTTGTGCTGGAAAGTGCTAGCATTGAAATTCCTTACTTCTTAACATTATCAACCTCGAAAAACGCCATGCTATATATACTCTGTTCCTTGATGAGCTCCATACCTCCCTTCTTCCTCTCCTGACCCACCTTCTTATTTTTCTATCTCCTAAATTAGCAAGTAAGTTCTTGCTAATATTTGTGTTTATATACCCCCACACCCAGATAACAGGCCCTGACTTATCACTTGTAAGATCAGGTTTAACCTGGCTGCCTCTGTTTAAGAGGCGTGATGGGTGGAAATAACTGCCTAATATTGGTCTCCCTCTCCCTGCGGGGCAGGGTTGGGACCCTCAGGGTTCACTCACCGGGCTCTTCTACCACATACAGGATGGACTTTCCACTGGAGTCTTCATAGTACTGGAATCTGACGACACAGTCCTCCTCATTCTTGTAGGTACAATTCACAGCATCCTTTCCAGTGTCCTCTGGGGGAGGGGGAAAGATGGGAGGATGAAAAACAAGGCAATTCCAGAAAGAGGGAGCCATCCCCAAAGCCAGTCATGGGACGTCTGGGAAAGCAGGTGACAGGATGTCACGTATGCCTGACGTTAGGCAAGATGCCTAGATTCGAGAGGGCTGTGGTGCCTGGCAATTGCCTCTGGATGACCCTCGCTGACGTACTTTGTCCCTCACAGGCCCTTTTTGGTTCTTATTCTTTCCTCTGGAAGGGACATGACATAAAAGCATTACATAATCTGATTCAAAACCTGGCTCTATCACCTACCGGCTATGTGATCTTGGCTAAGTTACTTGACCTCATCGAATCTCTCCCTTCTTCTAATCGAAGAAAAGATACCCTCACTCACAGGGATGGTTGAGAATCAAACAGCATGAAGTCAACTACCCAACACACAGTGGGCGTGCCCTTCCCCCTCATTCCTTTCTCTACTTGCTCAATGATTCTCAATAGTTTGTTTACTCGGCCCTTATATTTCTTCTATTGCTGCTTCCAATCCAGTGTTCCTCTCCAGAGACATCTCCTCTTCTCTGACTCCCATCATGTTTTGTTGGCTTCATCCCTTCTAATTCTAAAACCTGTTATTCTGACTGTGAAACTATGGGCTACCCTCCACCAGCTGCACTATGCCCCTACAAGATTAAGCAAAGGTGCCAAGGTCACACAGCAAATAAGTGATGGAGTAGGGGTAGGACATGAGTCTCAAAGCACATCCTATGGACTTTAACTCAATATGCCTTCAGTAAACCAGTAGTATTACAGGACAGTGGAAAGAGTAAGGATTTCAGGATTTAGTTCTGATCTTAACTCACCACTCATTTGCTTGGACAAGTTACTTAACTTTCTTGAGATTCAATTTCCTTATCCTCAAAATGAAGATAACAATAGTACTAAGTTCTACTTTACTAGGTTGTTGGGAGAAGAATAAGATAATGTGCATGAAAAGATACTTTTATAATTTGTATGAGTTATAAAATTCCATACAAAGCAGCATTTATTTTTATGGTTATCATGGTGGGGGGCTGGGGTACTTATCGACTAACTTGGAATATCCATCTGGTCTAGATGATAAAAATATCTCTGGGCTTCCCTGGTGGCGCAGTGGTTGAGAGTCCGCCTGCCGATGCAGGGGACGCGGGTTCGTGCCCCGGTCCAGGAAGATCCCACGTGCCGCGGAGCGGCTGGGCCTGTGAGCCATGGCCGCTGAGCCTGCGCGTCCGGAGCCTGTGCTCCGCAACGGGAGAGGCCACAACAGTGAGAGGCCAGCGTACCAAAAAAAAAAAAAAAAAAAAAAAAAAATCTCCTATCTCAGCAGTCTGTTCCATCTAAGCTAATCATAGGAAGCCTGGTCTCCTCCAGAGGAAAAACTGTTGCTTAACTCAATCCCCAAATCACTACCCTCACTCCAGCCCCACTTTTGATATTAGCCAAAGGGTCCAGGGATCTAAGTCTTTCCCATAACACCCCACCCAGAAGCTGGCTGGCTAGCTGTGTCTTACTGTGGCTCTCACTGAAAATGTGTTTCCTGCCTTCATGGGAGATCACCATCTCCAGAGAGATTGCCATCTCCTGGCACCACCCAATGCCTAGCTGGCCCAGATAACCACGTCAAGTATGTGACAGCAGCAAAGATCATCTCCTTTTAAGTCAAGATGAAATACAAACCAGAATAATTGCAGGCAAGAGTTTTGCTCTCCATCATGTTTCTATCTGTCTTACTCCAGGAGGGGCTCTGGAGAGCCAAAAGGGCTTCAGGCTAATGATTTTGGCTACAAATCCGTAAGGGCGAAGGTTTCCCTCTAAACCAGCAAAGCTGTATGCCTGGGCATTGCTTAACACTCGTAGTTAGATAAACTTAGTAAATGATTACTGGCCTACTAAGCTACGATTATCATGGGTAACCACTTCCTCACTCTGTGCCTCAGTTTCTTCATCTGTAAAATGGGGTACATTATCTTCCTTTCCTTGGGGTGGTACAGTTAGGGTTGCCTGATTTAGACATACTTTAAAGGGTATTTGCAGGATTTTGCTGAGCCCGTGGGCTCTGGGAAGCAGAAGGGGAAGGGACTGCTGAACAGATAAGTAAAGAGGCAGGAGGACTCTCAAGAAAGCCAGCTTTTAAGTGCCTACTGTACATCAGGCCTGCACAACATGCCTTTGAGGTAGGAATTACTCTTCCGTTTTGCAGATGAGACTTGGATAGGTTATGGGATTAAATCGGAGAAATTTAGAACGTGGGTGTGTGCAACTGTATGACATGCCGAACTTACTAAGCTCCTTCACAGGCTCAATCTCATCACGGCAGTAGCGGCTGCAGGTATTCTCCTCGAATAGGGCTCCTCGGTTAAACTTCTTACACTCCACACACTCCCTAAAGGAGAGAGGACATAGGCATGAAGGCAGGGAAAGAACAAACTTCAGTGTGTTTCAGTCTGGCTCTGCCTGCCATACACCAGGAAAACTGTTCCACCTCAGAAAACAAACACAAACAAAAACATCTGTAAGACAATCCTGGGGTCCCAGATAGTCACGTCTGGAGTTCGGGGTGGGAGTGCCCTCCTCACCTATAGGTAAGGCCAGGTAGGCAGAGGCCCCCGGTAACTTCATTAAACTTCTTTATGTCCCATCCAAGACTGTGACAGGAGGGCAAACCCTACGCCACTTCTGGGAGCCTTAAAGTCAGAAATGGTCTCATAATTTGGGGGCCCGGTGCAAAATGAAAATGTCAGGTTCCTCATTCAAAACTTAGTAGGAATTTCAAAACAGTGACAGCAGAACATTAAACGAAGTGTAGAGCCCTTCCAAGCACGGGGTTCTGTACAAATGTGCGGGTTGCACGCCCATGAATCCAGCTCTGCTTAAAGTAGTAAGAGAAACAGCAGCGCCACAGGCCTGGGCCAGCAGGGACTTCCTCTGATGCCCAGATGAGGGACATTTGCAGCGGTGAACTTCTCCTGTTTCACATAGTGTCCTCCGTAACCCCAGCCCCACATCCCGCACAGAATCAGAACACGAGCACTGGAACGCTCCCCAGGAGTCACCTGGTTTAGCCTTCCTCCCAACTCAGGGATTCAGGATCCAGCCTAAAAGAGAGGCTTCTCCAACAGCAGTCCATCTGGTCCTACTCTGTCCCCTTCACGCTTGGCTCTACCTCCAGTTTTTCCCCAAGTTTTCAATGGAAAGAGGAATGCTAGTCATTTGCTGTAACAGACTCCTCTCCCTAAAGCTTTGGTGAGTAAGAGAGAACCTGCACAGTCTGGGGGACCCCCAGACACTCAACTCTCTCCAACTCACTCACTTCTTAAAGGTGCAGGCATCAGGGCAGGTGGGACACTTCTCACAGGTGTCCCCGTAGGAGCCCGGCTGGATGCAGACGCAGCTGCCGCATTCACACTTGCCCCGCCCGCTGCACAGCAGCCCATTGCTGGACATGCAGGTGTCCGTGCGTGTCGTACAGTTGCAGTAGTAGCCGGTCCAGTCGGAGTCACACAGGCAGTCCCCACAGCTGCACTGGCCATGGCCTGAAAACACACAGCCCAAAGGGGCAGACCAGCCAGTGAGGCCCCACCCCAGGACAGCATCCTGGCTTTACCCCTCCTCACACTGCCACACTTTCACCCCCACACTGAGCCGTTAATCGTCTTCTACACTGTCCTCATAGCCTCATGCTTCTCTGCATGCTGTTCCCTCTGCCTAGATGCCCTTTCATCCTGTGACCACTACCAAACTCCTACTCACCCTTTAAAGCCCAACCCAAATGTTCCTTTCCCTCTGTAACTTTTCCTGACCTCCCCAGGCCAAAGCAACTGTCTGCCCATGTGCTCTCCCAGCACTTATAAAGACCTCTATTTCAACCCTGATGTTCAACCCATTTGCTTGCTTATCTGTTTCTCTTTCTGGATTGTGAGCTCCCTGATGGGGGAGCACATATCATATTCATTTTTCCAACAATAGTGATTAGCATAACATCTGGTACAGAGTAGGCATGCCATTAATGTTTATTTATCCATCCATTCAACAAATATTTACTGAGCTCATACCACAACCTGCGCACTGGAGACTCAGCAGTGAACAAGACAGGCAAGGTCCCTACTATCATGGAGCTTACATCCTAGTTAAATTCCTGGAAATTCACACAAACCTCCACCAACATGTGCCCTGCGTTGTATTATCATAGTATTGCAAAGAGCCGTCAGCCCTAGTAGGAAAGACCTATTCACTTTCCTACATGAGTATAGGAACGGGACAGAGAGACTAGGGTGGGGGGTTGGATGGCTTAAATGTAGGCATTAACTCTCAACACTGTATTCCCCTAATATTCATCTACCAATGAATATTGGTAAACTTGGCTCTAAACCCTACAGAAAGGTGACTCATTCTGCAGGATTCTGAATCAGGAAGAAGTGGGTGAACAATAGAAATCTGATTGTTAATCAGAGGAAAGGCAGGGAGCAAGGGGGAAGTAACCTGAATTGGTCTGAAAACCATGCCACTGTGTGAGCAGATGGGCCCCAAGATGGTGGAGGAGAGGGTGGTACACAGCCAAGCTCAGATAGCAACTAGCTGGCAGCCCTGTCCCCGGTGACCCCGGTGGGTCTGATAAATGTCCATTGGCCACTATGGGTCCCCCTGGATGGGTATCACCCACTACAGGATGAGTGATACCAGCATAATCCTCTAGGAACCACACCGGCATTCAAGACTCAGACACACCTTCACTGTGTGTGTGTCTGCTTCCCAAGAAGGAAGGGAAATACAACCTCACCTGCCCCAGCTGCCAGGGACATCTAGAGAGTAGAGCTACCGGGCTGGCGGAAGGGTGGAGAAAGAAGAAGACTGCATTGTGAGGTTGGGTTCCCTGGCAGTATAGCTTGTGGTGAGGATTCTTGTTCCAGTGACTTACTGGGGAAGCAGAAGGGAAGGAGGGACGCAGGACAGGGCAGGAGGCAAAGGCCGGCAGGAATGCGGTCTCATCTGGAGACTCCCCGCAGCCTGATCCCACGGTGGGCTCAGGAACGTGAACGGTACCACGATAACCTTGAGGCAAAGGGATTGGCTTTGTGTAACCCCACTGTCCATCAGTCATCAGCCAAGCTCTGAGAGCAATCCAGGCCCTGTCAGCTGAATACAATTCTCCAGAGGAGGGGCAGCTGTGAGGTACTATCAGTAGCCCTACCAGCAGCTGGGGGATGGGTGGGCCAGCCAGCAGAGAGGGACCCCACAGTGTCCACTACACCCAGCTTCTGGCCACACCTCCCAGAAAAGACATCACAGAGGCCTGGCAGCACTCAGAGGCCTCCGTCTCCTCTGAAACGCTTGTCCCATAGTGTTTCCTTTGTGAGGCTAAACAAAGCGATCTTTGAGAAGACTTGTGCAGGCCAGCCAGGGAGTGAGGTTGGGAGTGGAAGTGGCAGGCCAGTGCCACTAGGCTGACTCCAAGGCCCCGGCAGGGTCAACCCTTAAAAGGAAGCCACAGTGTGGTAATGTCACAGGACTGGCATCCCTCCAGCGAAACGGGTTCACAGGAAAGTCCGGGGAGGAGGGTGGGAAATGAAGAGAAAGTGTAAGAAAGAAGAGGGAGGTAGGGAAGAAGGCAGCGGGGAGCGGGGGGCGGGGGGGGGGGGTGTTGGGGTGGGTGGGTGGGGGGGGGGGGAGGGAGGAGGAAAGGGAGGGGCCGGTGTTCCAGGTCAGAAGGAATGAAGTCACTCTCTCTATATAGCTTGACCTTCTGGGCTGATGCCTCACTCCACCGCCCTCCTTTATGAGCCAGCCCTTCCTCTGACTTCCCACCTCCTCCATGAAGCCACCCAGGCCTCCCCTGTCCACAGTGAGTCTCTCTCCGGAGGACTCCTATAACACCCACTTCCAGGATCAGGGAGGTTCTGCCTCTTGCTGTGAATTCTCCTTAGGTAAGTTAATGGAGAGCAAAACCGTCTTTTTCATGCCTCTTTATCCCACAACACTACGGCACACAGCACAGAACCTGGCTCACGTGGGTGCCTGATCAATCTATGTTCATGGATGTGGCAGGTGGAAGAGTCCCTTGACGACAAGGACGCACGCCCTGACGTTTGAGGGGTGCTGAAACTGTGCGAGCACGAAGACCATGCCTCCGGTGGGGAGGAGAGGACAGGGACGTCCAGGGGTTGAAACAATGGCCAAGGCATAGTGCTCCTGCCTCATGAGCCCCTGCTTGAGCAAAGAACAGACCAGGGCTTCCCTGGTGGCGCAGTGGTTGAGAGTCCGCCTGCCGATGCAGGGGACACGGGTTCGTGCCCCGGTCCGGGAGGATCCCACATGCCGTGGAGCGGCTGGGCCCGTGAGCCATGGCCGCTGAGCCTGCGCGTCCGGAGCCTGTGCTCCGCAACGGGAGAGGCCACAACAGTGAGAGGCCCGCGTACCGCAAAAAAAAAGAAAAAAAGAAAAAAAAAAACAGACCAGGCCAGCAGCTCTGGGCAGGGACAATGGTGAGCTGGGCTATAAGCCTGGCCAGGTCAGGAATCATGCATGAGCCCCGTTCACCCATATGGACCGAGGGCCTGGCACAGAGCAGGTGCTCAGGGAGCATGTGTTCCTGACTGTTTGTCAACGGAGAACATGATCATGGCACCACAGGGTCCAGATCTGAGGCCAGCGGGCACCCAACACCCTGGCAGGAAGGGAGAGGGAGGCCTCTGAGAAGCTGCAGCGGCTGTCCGGGGTTCCCTCGTGTAACTGGCAGGAGCACACTGAGGACGGGCTGTTCTTGCACTGCTGGGAGGCAGGAACCAGCGCTGCTGACCCCGGCAGCTTTGTTTTGTGGCTTCAGTGTGGCCGGCAGCCAAAGGAAACACACTCTGGCCGGGGTCCCTCCCACATGCCTCAATCAGACCAGGAACAATCAGGCCACAGAGGAGCAGAGGACCTCCCTCCATCCCTGGTGCCCCCGTAGGCTATGCGTAGGCCTCTCCTAGGGTAACGCTCTTCCCCTCAACCCCAAACTTCTCCTCATGGGTCTCCCATGTCAAACTTAACCATTCCCTTTGGAAACTAGAATATGATGTAAATACTATTAAATATTAGAAGGAACTGAAATTTCTGCCTCACACCCTAATTCAGATTGATCCGTGTGTTTGTGTGTGTGTGTCTGTGCGTATCTGATCTCTCTTTCCCATAATCTCTCTGATACCATTTTTCTCCAATCTCTCTCTCGAATTTTGCTGGCATGAGTAAAGGAAACAACTGTATAGCACAGGGAGCTCTACCTAATGCACTGTGGTAACCTAAGTGGGAGGGAGTCCGAAAGGGAGGGGATCTCTGTATGTGTACGGCTGATTCATTCTGTTGTGCAGTGGAGGCTAACACTACACTGTAAAGCAACCACACTCCAATACAAATTAATTTAAAAAAATGAGTAAAGGAAACAATGTTGCAGATAACACATAGGAGCCGCTTTTGTATTACTTGGGCTTTAGCACGACACACATTTCCATTCCTCATCAGGCTTTCTGAAAGGCTGACGTTAAAGTGAACATCTGGGTAAATTAGCTCAGCCGGTTAGAACCCCCATGCAAGTGAAGCCAATCTGGGTCATGGATTTGATCACCCCAGAAGCCGATTATAATCTCTCTTTGATTGGCCACACAAGACACCCACAAAGCAGTCCCAACCAATTTGCACATATCTCCAATCTATCTCTCACAAGAGGGATTAAGCCACAGTCCACTACACCCCAGCAGAAATGTATCCCCAGTGCCCAGGAACAACTCAGACTGCCCAACTGCCTCTGGGAGTGTTGTCAGTGTGTCTGCAGATAAAGACTACATTAACGTTGGCTGGACTTCTTCTAGCTGGCGAAGTACCCCAGGAGTGGGCTTTGGGGCAAGGTGAAACCAGCTTCAGATTACCAGTGGGCCTCAAGATTTTACTGAATTTTGTAATGAGAAGGACAAAACGCAGTACCCTGCAGGTAGAAGGACTCAAAGTCATAACCCCCAATCTGCAGGCTGGGACTCTCTACGGCAGTGCTATCCAATAAACATCTGTGCTGTTCAAAAGGGCAGCCGCTAGCCACAGGTGGCTCCTGAGTGACAGAGGAATGAAACTTTTTCTTTTTTATTGAATTTGAGTTAGATTTAAATGTACTTAAACTTTACTCTTGATTAATTTAAATTTAAATAACCACCATATTGGACAACAGCGATCTAGAGTACAAAAAGTAATAGTATATCAATAGTGATAACAAAATAGTACCAACATTTAATAAGAGCTCACTATTTTCCAGTCATTGTCTAAGGATACTGGCACATTAAATGCGCTCCAATATCTTGCATATACACTACCATTTTCCACGTCTTTTGCGATGAAAAAATAAATTCATGTAAAATAATTGTTTGAAAATAAATAAATGTTACTAACTTCATTACCTATTCTGACATCATGTAGTTTCCAAACCTAGATATACTAAAAATTTAATTACCATCAGTCAGTGATTTTTTTTAAACTTAAAAAGGGGTTGGTCCATATCCTCGAAAAGATTAGGAACCAGTGACAAAGTACTAGCAGAAGGGCAGATGAAGGAAAAGAAAAAAAACTATCTTCACTTTCAAGTTTCCCCACGTCTTCCCACCCTCTTCTAGGAGAGGAGCCCCAGGAAGCAGATGCTCATTTCTCTTCCTTGTGCCCCTCGAGCAAGGGCAGAGGGAGCTGAGAGGATTAACGAGAAACTCATTTCTGTTTCCTGCCATTGGAGTGGCACACCATCTACTCGCTCTGCCCCCGGGCCTTCCTGTGCCCACCTCAAGCCCTGGCCTGCATCCATTTCCAGAGGCTGCAGACGTGTGAGTGTGTGGGGGTACCAGGACGGGAGGGGTGTGCAGTTCTACTCACCTGAGCACATCTCCCCCTTGTAGCGGACACAGGAGAAGTCATCACACTCGCAGTACTTGCCCGTGATCTTGCCAAAGTCACTGCTATGGCAGACGCACTGGCCACAGAGACACTCGCCCCGCTGGCTGCAGATGGGCTGGCCCTCCCGGGGGCTACACTCGTCCTGCTGGGAGGGACGGTAGTCCTCTTCTGAGCACTCACACTGGGACCCCAGCCAGCCAGGCCCGCAGCGGCACACCCCACACTCAAAGGTCCCGTTGCCGTTGTTGCAGTGGTGGCTCTGAGGCTCAGCCTGGGCCTGGCAGGCACAGTCACAGTCGAAGGTGACCTGGACGGTGAGGCTGTCTTTGAAGCCCACAGGCTTGATGGTGAAGGACTTCTCCTTCTCCTGGGGGCAGCCACGCACCTTGGCCTCAATGCTGAAGCTCACCTGGATGGAAAGTAAGATCGCATTCAGACACAGGTGGACCCTGTTGACACTCCAGCCCTGGAGGGAAAGAAGCTGTTCCCTGCCCTGCCCGGGAATACCCAAACTGGGCGTCCTGTCCCCCAGCAAGCTGGAGTTCCTCAGCCTTCCCACCACCACGGTCTGCAAAGCCAAAGCAAGAGCCTGGGGATAGTTGTGCAGTTGGGACATATCTGGCTGGGTGTAGACATGGTTTACAATCACAGATAGCTTTTTTCTAAAATTCCATACGTGAAAATAAACCAGCTCAAGCAGAAAAGAACCTTTGATCTTACAAACGCTCTGCCGTGGCCAAATAAGCTAGCGGGACTGATTACGTAATATCATCAGGATATACAAAGCACTATTTCACACCACACAGTGGCCAACCACAGGCTCAGAGTCTACTGTGCAATTTCCACAAAACATTTCATCACTTATGCAATCAAACATGTTTCAGGCCAATATTTTTTACATAGGGTGTGTGCACATGTGCCTAGAAGATAGAGAGATGGATGGATGGAAACAGATATATAGACAGAGATGATGTAGATATAGATGATATAGCTATAGATATCCCCTCTTTTTTTCCACCCCTTTCACCAACCCCTCTCCCCTAAGGCAGAAGCAGAGAAGAACCAGCCACTAAGGAGGGAAAACTATAGACGGACTGGAGAGGCAAAATGAACATTTGCATTCTGACGTTCCAGGAGGGTGGGTATTTTGTGTGTGTATGTGTTTATTTTTTTTTCCTTTTAATTTTTATTGGGGTATAATTGATTTAAAATGTTGTGTTAATTTCGAGGGTGGCTATTTTTTTTTTTTTTTTTTTTTTTGGTACGCGGGCCTCTGACTGTTGTGGCCTCTCTCGTTGCGGAGCACAGGCTCCGGACGCTCAGGCTCAGCGGCCATGGCTCACGTGCCTAGCCGCTCTGCGGCATGTGGGATCTTCCCAGACCAGGGCACGAACCCATGTCCCCTGCATCGGCAGGCGGACTCTCAACCACTGCGCCACCAGGGAAGCCCAAGGGTGGCTATTTTTGCCTATTCTGTTTGCTGCCAAATCTTCAGCAGCTGGAACAATGCCTGGCACAAAGTCGGTGGTCAATAAATATTTATAGATGACACTGCTGTTTTACCTTGTGAAGCAAAGAAAGGCATACCTTAGGGGAGGCTGGAGACCAGTTAGGGGCTGAAGGTAGAAATATTTTCATTTGCAATCAATTGTGCATAAACAGAGGTAACCTAAATGCAAGTTTTTAAAAATCCTGATGGTGAAGTTACTTAACGGATAGAGAAGGTTTAGGCAACAGAAGCCTCAGAGGAAAAGGCTGGCAGCTCCATTACATCTATCTTGTAAGGACGTTCAGAAAGAAGGTACAGGGAAGGAAGGGGTGGGTGCCCACAGACGCTCTGGGGCACAGGCTAAAGTCAGAGCTGCAGCCTCAGCCCCTGCCCAGCCCACCTCACCGTGTCTCCAATCTTGAGTCCGACACAAGACTTAAGGCCTGGGATGACCTCGTTGTTGAGACAGGTGGCGTTGAAGGATAAGGACAACTCCTCAGGGAGGTCACGCACTTCCAGCTCTACTTTAGAGCGGATTTTCTGAGCAGAAAAGGGCAAGAGAAGATAAGGAAATGGGCTGAGAGGAAATGAGTAGGAGCCAATTACATCCCAAGCAAAACCTCCCAGATGGTCCTGGACTCACCTGCAGTGCCAGATGCTGAGGTCCACCTGCAAGCTGCCAGAGCATCCCTAGGAGCCTGTTTCCTGCTATATTTCCAGCCCAAGACCTGCTCTCTCTCTTTCTCCACTTGCTTCTAGGTGAGTCTGGGTAAAATCTAAACTAGCTACGCCCTCCTGCAGGACTCACGGACGTGTGAGAAGGGAGTGCTAATACTGGTCACCTTGGCTAGTAGCACTTTCTACCTGATCTTTCATCAACCTCACATTCCCCATGGTTCAGCTCCCTCTCTGCTCTATTGTTGGAGCCCAGATCTCCATCACTCTGCACCCACCCCCCTCAATTTCAGGGCCCTGCTCGTCCTCATCACCATCCCCATCCTCTCTCTTCCACCTTCTCTAAGCTCTTCCCCCATTGTTCCTAAGCCTCCTGGGCGTTCCTTTCTGAGCCGTTTCTATCTCAGAAGGCTGCAGTCCTCCCAGTGCTGGCTATCACTTCCTGGCCTCTGGAAGAAGAAGAGGAAGGCGGTGAAAGCTGCATGGTGGACTTGCAGCCAGGACTTCCAAATCTGAGCCCTCCTGGGTAATGCCAAGTGAAGTGGACTCTTAGCAGGCCCATTCCCAGTGTAAGACACTTACCCCGTAAGCATCAACAATGAGCTGGAGGACATTGCTGGAATCAGTAGACAGGACCCCCACTGTGGTCCCTGGGATGAGCTCACTATAGTTCTAGAAAGGAAGACAGAGATGTCCGGGCATGACTGATGAAGCTGGTGGTCTCCAAAAGCCCTCCCCAAATCAGACTGAGGGTCTTGAAATGAAACTTGAGGGAAGGATGGGATTTTTTTTTTTTTTTTTTTGCGGTACGCGGGCCTCTCACTGCTGCGGCCTCTCCCGCTGCGGAGCACAGGCCCCGGATGCGCAGGCCCAGCGGCCATGGCTCACGGGCCCAGCCGCTCTGCGGCATGTGGGATCCTCCCGGACCGGGGCATGAACCCGCGTCCCCTGCATCGGCAGGCGGACTCTCAACCACTGCACCACCAGGGAAGCCCAGGATGGGATATTTTACTTGTCACTGCCAGGAATATATCTAGCAGTTTTTCAGCACTGAGCAAAATTATAGAGAACCTCTCACACCCCTCTCCCCACTGAATTACTCCCCTCCACCACTGCAAACATCAACACACCTATCCTGCTAGGTTCAAAGTTGGAGGAGAGAGACCGTCGAGAGGAATCATTAGCTCCTGGGTCTTTCCCAGTTAGGGACCATGGCCAAAGTTGGTGTGGGCTGGTTCCCTGAGACAAGTCCACCCATCACAGGCCCCACTCCCACTCCAGGAAGCCCCAAAGGCATAGTCACCTGGTAGAGATTGACTACATTTTCAGTCACTGCAAAGATCAAATTGATGTTTTTCTGGGACAGCTTCTCGGTCATCAGCCCCAGGGAGGGATAATCCTATGAAAAGAGAGGATGTGATGGTTAGTTAAGAAGTCTATTCACATACATCCATGAATTCTAAGCCTTAGGGCTTGGGTGGTTTGGGCCATGGCCCTGACAGTGGTGGGATTTAAACCTTTTCACCCCATGACAATGTGAGGCAAACACAAACCCAGTTGTGAACTCTAAGGATAGATAAAGAGGTACAGGCTGGTAGTGCCAAAACTAAGCACCTCTGTCTTCCTACTCAAATTCAATGCATTCGTACCAAGGAGCAGCTTCCACGGGTCAGGTACTGCCAGACCTCGTTGTTTTCAAGCTTCCTCCCATTTTGCAGCTACTGACAAATGCCTTGGGTTGTTGCTTGCAATCCTTCACCATGTGGTCTCAACCTTCCTTTCCAATCATTCACCTCTCTCCCCCTTCTACTTACCACCGAGCTGGTCCACTGTCTTTCTCCCACCTCGAGTGGCCTTCTTTTTGGTAATGCTCCTCCTTCCTTAGGACCCAGCTCAGGTCCCACCTTCTCCAGGAGGCCTTCCCTGATCATCCCAGTTCATGACGAGCTTTCCTCTTTTGAACACCTAAAATGCTCATCAACTATTCTATCCAGTTAGCTGTAATCATGCATCTTCTCTTATTGGTACCACATCTCCTCAACTAAACCAAAATCTCCCTAAGGGTGAGACCTTATATAGTCTTATTATCTTGGCCCCTGGTAAGGCCCTGCATAGACTAGGTGTCAATCATTACAGACTCACCCATTGCCTGGTAGTGCTCAACCTGTATATGGCTGACACCAAAGAATTCAAGCCAAAATGAGGGTGCTGGTAAATTATGAACATGTCCCTGGAATCCTAGACCTTTCAGGGAGCTCATGAGATCATGCAACTCAGGTTCCTTTTCACAGCTGTACCTTTAAGCCACCTAGATGAGGTAGTTGCTACACTGTCTTTAAGAAATGAAGAGTTCACACCTCTAGATACTCAGGGTGGCAGCATTCTGCAGGGCTCTACGTTCTCTTTATGGCTTACTGCAATTCCTCCTGTTTCAATGTAAACTCCTCTCCTCTTATTTAACCTTCCACGGTTAGATGAAAACAACTTATACAGAAAACAACTTATAAGAAGTCTTCTCATATAGAGCAGTGATTACCAGAGGGGAAGGGGCTGTGGGGAGGGAGAAATAGGTAAAGGGGATCAACTGTATGGTGACAGATGGAAACTAAATTTTTGGTGGTGAGCACGCTGTAGCGTACACCAAAGTAGAAATATAATGTTGTACCCATGAGACTTATATAATGTTATACACCAATGTTACCTCAATAAAAAATAAATTAAAAAAAAAGTCTTCTCATGGATCAGCTAAAGCATCCTTTAGCCTTCTTTTATTCCAGCTAAAGGACTCTGAGCCCTTTAACGTTTCCTCACAGGACTGGCTTTCTATGCTTTTGAGGATCTTTGTCTCTTTTTCCTCTGTCTTCTTCCAATAACCACAAGTGAGCATGATATTCCAAGAGGGGCTAATCCATGCACAGTCGACAGGATGGCCTGCTTTCCAGCTGGACCTGCAGAAGTCCTCTGGGTCCACTCTGGATGCCATGATGATGCTGCTGGTGCTGGAGGCAGTGGTAACACCGACCACAGTCAGGACCATCTCTAGTGGCTGTACAGGTGGTACCCTGGATGAGGGTGTCCAGTAGGTGGGAGAGGTGAGGGTGGGCTGAAAAGAGCCCTGCGCCTTGCCCAGAGGAAGGGCTGCCATTTTCATATTCACACAAAGACTGCCTGGGTTAGGGCAGTCCTGGCTATAGTGAATAGGAACCATAGGTGGTACCGAGAATCTCACCATGGTAGTGGAGGCAGCATAATGGTTGTCACTGCCCACATGACACTGCCCATCGTTGGGCTGGACGATGCCTGCCAGCCTTCCATCCAGCGCTATATGGGTCTTGGCATCAGTGGTAAACACCAGCAAGTGGGAGGCATCATTCCTCCAGCCAATCTTCTCCTGTTAAAAAAGAGAAAAGGCAAAAGAGAGACAGCGACTTTAGCCATGTCACTGGTACAAAACAAAGACCCAAGGAGCTCCCCATCTGAAGGGCTAGACAAGTTGTCTTGGAGAAGGGCCTCAGTCCTAGTCCTTGGAACATAAGCTGGGGTTTTCCAACTCAGGGGTTTCTGTTCTCTTAAGAAAACAGTCTCAGGGCTCATTCCTTCAAGCAGCTGAAAGACACCTACTTCAACTCCAAAGAGAACTTCTTCAATGATAATCACATGGCCCATCTAGAAACCCATCTGCATCTGCAGAGCTGGGTTGGGCTAGAAGAAATCCCATCTGGACATCTGCCCACTTTGCTGAGGTTAGGTGAACCCAGCCTTGACTCTGATACACTTCCAGAGAAGATCCTCTCCCCAGAAAACATCTGGGACCACTGAGGTTCCCAAAAGTATCAGCTCTGGCCAGGGAGCGGATACAAGCAGAGGCTGCTGATCGGGAGCAACCTGTTGCTCAAATTGTACAAATGGTACAAAGCTCTGCCTAGTTCCTATCTCGTAGTTCACATAGAAATCCCCACAGTTGAGCCACTTCCCTCCCCGTTTTGATCTGCACCACCCACACCTGGCACTCCATGCCCTCCAAACCTACATCACAGACGGTAGCCTGCATGATGGCGTCAAAGCCACCCTCTGGGGCATCTCGGTTTCGTGACACACTCTGCTTCTTCACCTCCTCATTGAAACGGGTCACCTGGTCAGTTAGCGTCAGCACGTGTTTGTAGCCAAACATGGGCAAACAGGTGGTCTTCATACTGGGGAGGGAAGGAATGATTTAAGCAGACATCTGATGGAAAAGGCTGCATGGGGAGTGGGAGGGAAAAGAGGGGGACAGATATAGACAGTGGAATGCCCAGGCGAGTTCTATACAACTACCATTACCCAGACAGGTTAGACTCCAAACCCTTCAAATTACCTAGGCATCACATTGACCTAATCTCCAGCTAGATCAGAGGATAAGGGAGTGAACTGTGGAACCAGACTACCTGGGTTCAAATCCCAGCTCCCTGACTTACTAGTCATGGAACCCTAGGCAAGCTTCTCTATACCTAACCTATAAAGAAATGGGGACATGATAACACATATCTCATAAGAGTTGTGAGGCTTAAATGAGTTAATAGATGTAAAGCTTTTAGATCAGAGTGAGGCTCTAGTTGTGGTTGCTATCACTTTATATTTAACACTTCTCTAAAGTAACATTAACACAACAACAAAGCAAAAGTTCATCAATAACTTAATGTCCCTGAACTATCAATAGATTGATAGATCTGTGCCGAACAGGAGCATTTCTGTCCCCAGTCCAATGGTTTGTTTAACTGATGGCTGACACAATTTCTGGGGAACCTTACAATCCAGACAGAAGGTTAAGAAGGCACATCATATAACTCTCGAGTCTAAAAAGTAAATTCATACCTCGTCAGGCTCGGTAACCATCACTTTAAATTATAATCCATGGATTTGCATAGTCTCCAACAAATAAATAAGCCATTCAGTTGTAAGTCCAACTCTCAACAGAGGGACACATCAACTTATGCTCTTAGAGGGTTCAACAAATATCATTTCCACTCTTTCCTATGCCTCTAGGACTTAATATCTTGCATTTCAACCCTGCAGGACTCATATCCTGGATAACGAGGACAATAGCAATGGAATCAATCATTCTGAAATCATAACTCCTCTATCCACTTATACTATTTATTCGTGGCCTAGACCAAGAAGCTGATGGATTTCCTTTCTAGGTCTCCAAACAGTCTTGGACTCTATTAATACAACACTCCAGATCAATGGGTTGGCCCACTTGCCGGACAGGGAGACCATGGTAGAGAGGAGATATGATTTGGCCAGAAGGCAGCCAACAAAGCTACCCTAGACTAGAAAGAGGAAGCAGGACTTGGATTTGTCTGGGGCAACGGGGAGAGATGCTGCCCTGGCTTCTAGAAGAGAGACTTACTCATAGCAGGGGTTTCTGAGGGCCTCTGGTGGGGAGATGTACATGTATGGTGAAACAGGCTTGTCCACGAAGGCCCCGAAGCCAATCCGCAGGTTACTGGTGAGCTTACGCATCTGGGAGGCCAGCTTGGTGCCCAGGTTCTGGATGCTCCACAGATCATCCTTCATGGAATAAGACAGGTCCATTAAGTAGTAGATGTCCACAGGGTAATCCTCCACCTGCCGAACTTGGACGGAGAAATTCTTCGAATCATCTGCAAGGCAGAAGAACGTTAATTCTTCTCCTCTTCTCCCTCTAAGACTTAAGTAGAGTTGGACACAGCTGGGATGAAGTAACTTTTGTTTTTTTTTTCCCCGCACCACTCGTCTTGTGGGATCTTAGTTCCTCGACCAGGGATTGAACCCCGGACCTGGCAGTGAAAGCGCCAAGTCTTAACCACTGGACCTCCAGGGAATTCCCTGAAGTAACTTTTTAATCAAACCAAACTTGAAAGCCCTGGTCCCTTTTCCTCTCCCCTTGCAATTCTATTCCTCTTCCAATCTCTTGACCCTCCTACTTTTTTTTTTTTTTTTTTTTTTTGCGGTACGCGGGCCTCTTACTGCTGTGGCCTCTCCCGTTGCGGAGCACAGGCTCCGGACGCGCAGGCTCAGCGGCCACGGCTCACGGGCCCAGCCGCTCCGCGGCACGTGGGATCCTCCCGGACCGGGGCACGAACCCGTGTCCCCCGCATCGGCAGGCAGACTCTCAACCACTGCGCCACCAGGGAAGCCGACCCTCCTACTTTTAACCTCTTTTTTTTTGCTGTACGCGGGCCTCTCACTGCTGTGGCCTCTCCCGTTGTGGAGCACAGGCTCCGGACGCGCAGGCTCAGCGGCCATGGCTCACGGGCCCAGCCGCTCCGCAGCATGTGGGATCTTCCTGGACCAGGGCACGAACCCATGTCCCCTGCATCGGCAGGCGGGCTCTCAACCACTGCACCACCAGGGAAGCCCTTAACCTCTTCTTTTCCATTCTAAAAGTCTCCACCCTCTCTAAATCCTCATCTGTCTCGTCCTCTGGGTCCCAAGGGTCTACCACCCTGAGTCACAGAAGTGTTGGCAGTTATTACACTTCAGACTCTGTAAAAGGTAGGAACTATGTCCCACCCTTCTCTGAATCCCATAGTAACCAATATACACCTTGCACGTAGAAGGTACTTTCTTAAATTCTTGACTTAATTGAAAAGTCAAAATGAGTGCTTCAGAAACGCCTGTCTCTGGACTTCCCTGGTGGCGCAGAGGTTAAAAGTCCACCTGTCAACGCAGGGGACACGGATTCAATACCTGGTCCGGGCAGATCCCACATGCCACGGAGCAACTAAGCCCGTGAGCCACAACTACTGAGCCTGCGCTCTAGAACTGGCAAGCCACAACTACTGAGTCCACGTGCCACAACTACTGAAGCCCGCATGCTGAGAGCCCATGCTCTGCAACAAGAAAAGCCACCGCAATGAGAAGCCCGCGCACTGCAACAAAGAGTAGCCCCCACTCGCTGCAACTAGAGAAAGCCCGCATGCAGCACAAAGACCCAACGGAGCCAAAAATAATTTTTTTTAAAAAAGCCTGTCTCTTAGCCTAATCCGTCCCCCCTCTGAAGGTCTCCGGCCCTATTTTCTGTGCCCCCATGCATGCCCTGCCCCAATCTTACATGGAAAACGAGCTTACAATTTGCTTTCTCATCTTAGACTCACTTGAGCCTCAATAGAAAGCTATATGCTGGGTAAAACAGGCATTGGGGGAAAGAAGAAACAAACATTTTTTGTGTACCTACTAAGTTAGAAGGGTTAAGTAACTTGCCCAAAGTCAAATAGCTAATATATGGAAGAGTCAAGATTCAAACTCAGATCTTCTGACTTCAAGTCCCCAAACCTTCCACTTTCTTCCATTCTCCTGCCCACACTTCCCTCCACATCCTTCTCTTCCCACCCCAATTCCACCGTGAGCTACTTCTGCAGGATCCCCACCTGGCCGTAGCCGGAGTGCAATCCTCTGGGGACTGACTTGAGTGATCTGGGAGCTGTCTCCAGAGCCCTTGTCACTGAGGGGCCTGGCCTCCAGGATTCTGGCCTCGCTGATGGGGAACTCGATGGACTCCAGGGCGCAGTCATCCTTCAGCAGATTCTCCTTCAGGTTACAGCGGGGCGAGCCCGGAGGCAGAGCCTGTAAGACGAGAGGAAGCCCTGTGATCAGAGCTACGGCGGTTCTCTGCTTCCTGCAGGCTCTGCCACATCCCAGCAGCCTAGAGCTTACCCAGCACTTTGGAGCTAAACCAACATAAATGAACTCGTGTGGTCCTTCCTAAGATAGCCCCTAGGCCTGTTGTACAGAAGGGGGAGACTGAGGCATCAGAAAGGTTGGGTGAGTGCCTGCTCATGGATGGGTAGGTAGGAAGAGGAACAGTACAATGAGAGGCCTGTTGGACCAGTGTTTTTCAAACTGTAAAATGCAGCCCACCTGTGGGTCTCAAAAATCAATGTAGTAGGTCTCAACCACCAATTTATTAAAATGCAACATAATAGAATAGAAAGTATCAAAGTGTGTAAGTGGTAAAAGTAAATATTGTTTTGGGAAAGGTTTATTTATTTTTTAAGTTTTTAAGTTTAAATCTTTTTTAAGCTTCTTTTTTTTAATATTTAGTTTTTATTTTATTCATTTATTTTGGCTGTGCCAGGTCTTAGTTGCGGCACAAGGGATCTTCATTGTGGCAGGCGGGCTTCTTAGTTGCAACATGCGGGATCTAGTTCCCCCACCATGGATCAAACCCCGGGCCCCCTGCGTTGGGAGCGTGGAGTCTTACCCACTGGACCACCACGGAAGTCCCGGGAAAGGTTTATATGTTGGGGAGTAGGGTATAATATGTATAATAAATAATGATAACAATGTATGTCTTTCTGTAGGTGAGGGTCAAAACAGTTTGGAAGGCACTGTGTTAAAACACTGGCTGGGGTGTGAGATCCACGAGGGCAGGGACTATGTGTGTCTCATTTCCCCTCTATTCCCAGCACACAACACGAGACTGACAACTAAGTGAGGGGGGGAGGATATGGGGAAGCAGCAGAGAGTAGGCGCTAAGAGCACAGATTGGCTGAGACTATATCTCAGCATTGCCTCTTACTAGCTGGTTACTAGGGCGAGTCACCTAAACTCTCCAGGCTTCGTTTCCTCACCTATAACATGAAAATAATAATAGCCCCAGCTTCACAGGGATGTTCTGCAAGACCATAAAAGACAGTGTGCGTAAAACACATAGCACGGTGCCTGCGATAGTGTAAATGCTCAATAAATCTTAGCTATTATTGTAAGATGTTCTATAAATAGTTCCTGGATAAATTAATTTTGAATAAACTTCACAAGCTTAGGCAAATCCCATGATGTCAAGCCACTGATCAGAGCCTGTCCTATCACTTTCAGCTTCCTCCCTCACCCTGGCCAAATGGCAGACTGAGTGCCCTTCCAAACACCCCGGTGTGTATCCCACAGCCCTCTGGGGCTCGGTGTGTGTTTCCACCTGAGTATTGAACGGGGGACATGCTGCATTGGAATGAACGCTAGAAATCAGGAAATGGGTTCAATCCTAGGTCTGCCACTAACCAGCCTGTGACCTCAGATAAGTCATTTCACTCCACTGAGCCTCAGTTCCCTCGCCTGTTCACCCCTGTTAAAGGGGTTAGATGACATGGTGTTCTCAGTCCCTTCCTGCTCTGACATTCAGCAAACTTAGCCAGCACCGTGTGGGCGCAAGCCCATAAGGGCTGCTTGCCAGGCTGGGGGAACTGCCTGCAAAGCTAGAAAACCCCTCCTTGGACCTATTTCGAAATATCCAGGCCTTCAACCCCACAATCCCACACATCCCTACCCACCCCCTCTCACAACCACTTCCAGAAGTCAGCTGAATAAGCCACACCAACATCCCAGAACAGCTAGTGTTAACATTTATGGAGTACTCACTGCATGTCAGGTACCAGAAGAAGCACTTTACATGGATTATTGCAATCCTCCTGATCACGGTTCTGGAATGCTGGAATTATTATTATTTTACAAATTACAAACCTGAGGCTTGGAGGTTTCACAAATGAGGAACCCAATCTTACAAGTAAGAAATCGAAGGTTTGGAGAAATTAAGTATTTTGCCCAAAGCTACAGAGCTAAGAAGTGGCAGAAGTGAGATGCTGACTGGATTGTCTGACTGTAATTATCCTCATAAAACGGTACGTTGTATTGCATTCTGTGTAGAGCGGGAATCAAGGCAGAGAAGCAGGAATGTAGAAGAAACAGTCCCGGGAAGAGCCACACCTGAGAATGCACCAGGTAGGGAACAGGATGCAAGATGGGGATACGGGAGGTGTGGGAAGGATAGATAACATTCTGCCTCCTCAGCCCCTCAGGTGACTGGCAGCCATGTTTCCAGGAGAGGGACTGGGCCACAAGGAGACATCCATACTCAGAAACTCAGGACTCTGTAGCTTAAACCCCTCCTGATGCTCGACGCCCCTCTCCCACTCCTGCCCAGCCCTCCTCTGATAGGCGGAAAGGCTTCCCCACGTGGATGGGACCATGAACAACACCAACAGTACTACAGACTGAATGTGTGTCCCCCCAGAATTCATATATTAAACCCTAATCTCCAAGGTGGTGGTATTAGGAGGTGGGGTCTTGGGAGGTGACAGGTCATGAGGTGGAGTCCTCACGAATGGGATTGTGCCCTTATTTTAAAAGAAGGCCCCAGACATCTCCCTGGCCCCTTCCACCATGGGAGGACACGGTGAGGAGACGGCCATCGATGACACTGAATTTGCTGCTACTTTGATCTTGAACTTTCTAGCCTCCAGAACTGTAAGAAATAAATGTTTGTTGTTTAGCCAGCCTGCCTGTGGTATTTTTGCTACAGCAGCCTGAACGGACACAAATGGCATGAGGACTGCCCTAGCCCGGGCAAAATGTGGAAAGAGCTTCCGGAAGCCAGCAGCTTCCTTCTTCCTCTTCACGGGTCTGAGGTAGAGAAACGGCATCAGCAATGGGAAATGGTACATGAGACTTAATCTTCCTGGTTCAGAAGATCCCAACAGGACATCAGAGCTCCTCAGAGAGATGAAGATGCCCTCCCCTCACCCAGCCAGGTCCCTCTGCCAGGGACAGAATGGCAGAAGGGAGAACTCACGAACACTGAACGTTTTTGTGCCCCAATTCTTGCTGCTTCTGTCCATCTCTCCCAACCCTTCTCTCTCAGGAAGCAGTCTCTTTCTTGCTCAAAAAACTCCCTACTGTATCTCTGATTCCAGGGTCCCACAAAACCCCAGAGAGAAAACCTTCCAAAAAAGGCAATGATTGGATGGACCGAGATGCCCTGAGTTGCTGATCCTTTCCAGGACTAAGACAGATGCTGAAGGAGAGAGAGGGAAGGGGGAGACCAGGAAACAATGAGAACAGCAAGGCCATCATGTATCTTCAGGCTGCATCGGTGAAGGGAGAGAATATCTTGGCGGGGGTTTCCTGACCCCCACTTCCTAACGTGGCAGTGTTTATTAGAAGAAAGTCTGAAGTGCCAAGACTTGCTGACAGTGCTTATGGTTTGTTATGAATTTCCGAAGAAATCTAAACACTAAGAAACAAAAACTGTCTCCTTCCCTCCCTCTGTGGTCGCCGACATCAGGGGTCAGGCCTGCTCCTCAGCCACGCTCGCCCTGAGAGCCTGCTGTCCCGAAAGGACACCAAGGCACTGACCTCGACACATCTGGGCCACATTCCTTTCTTAATCACCCAGGCTGAGAAGGTAAAAGGAACGTGTCCAGGTTACTCGGAGAGAAAGCTGGAAGGAGGGGGGGAGGAGTGTTCAAGTTCCAGTTCCCAGTGAAACCAGATGTTACACAAAAAGGGCAAAGATAACCAAGACCCAGGGGAAGAGCCAGAGCACAGTAGTGGGAGGTCCCAACCCACATGCAGTGTGAGCTGAACTCCCGCCCTCTCCTGGCGGGAATTCAGCTCCTAGTCCCATTCTCCATTAATCCCATTTTAGAAACTGGGAGAGGACAGCATGAATAACTGTCATTATTCTACTTATTTCACAGGGTTGGACAGGGGATAAAACTGTGAATGGGAAATGCTTTCAAAATATAAAAATCTCAGCGGAAGTCAAATATACTCCAATCCTTTTGATCTGCTATAAACAAACATTCAAATAGGCGACTCTTTTCTACTATTACCATTCTAACTACTGCTATTATTGCATACTCTTTCTTGGAGGACAAGGAACAATAGGTCGCGGTACATTTTATTTCCCCAGAGTGCTAACAAATGCCTCCAATCCAAAAAAATGAACATTGTTCTCTTGGCATCTGGTAAGGACAAGAAATCACTTGAACATAGAGAGAGAGAGGTGTGGAGGGGACAGAAAGGAGAGGAAAAGGAAAGCATTTTAGTTTATGGTTATTGATACTCACACCCCACTGTTTACAGAGGGAGGAGCACTTTTAATATTATGCCTTTTTTTATGATAACAAATGGGGGCAAAACACTCAAGATGAGAGTTTGCCCTCCAGATTAAGAAAAAAAATAGGAAGAAAGAAAAAGCAGCAGAGAAGTGAGAATGAAAGTATATTAGTGACTAAAAAGGAATTAAACAGTGGCCTAAACCTCCCCCCACCGAAAAGGCAGAGAAGAAAAATGAGAAGTAAGTTCTATTAGAGTCTTCTTCTTTGTGGGATCCAAACCCTTTCTTCTTGTTTTATCCATGGATGTCAGGCTGAGTGTGAGCAGGTCTACCTTCTGACGTGCACTCACGACTACAGAAGAATTCCTAGTATTTCTCTCCACATTAGGGTTGCCAAATTTGGTAAATATTTGGGATACACTTATACTAAAAGTATTTGGGACATACTTATACTAAAAGTATTTGTTGTTTGATTCAAATTTAACTGGGGTGTCCTGTATTTTATCTGGCAACCTTAACTCCAGCTCCACCCATCATGACCCCAATGATCAGCCCCTTCAATTAGCAATATTTGCCAAACTTGCTATTGTAACAACCCATTCTGATGCAACAGGTTCAGGGTCCATCCTGGAAACCCTTATCTTTAACAAGCACCCTAGGTGATTCTTACCAGCAGGCAAACTTGGAAGGTTCTAGATTCCAACATGATGCCACCAAGGCCAAGACCACAAGCTGAACCTCTCTGTGAAGCCAGCCTCTCTGCTAGATTCACAGTCCAGAGACAGCACACCACCCCAACCCGTATCAGTATCCAGTCCCCCAAGAACACACCCTATGCAGATGAGCCCAAAACTCTGCACTCATCCACATTGGCTATGTTTTCCTATTACCCAGCCAAGGGCTTGCTATCCACACCCAGAGCTGCTGTCCTCCAGGACCAGGGAAAGCTGAGCCCAACCAGTTGTTTTTCCAGGCACTGCCAACTCTGCCTGTAACAGCCAAGGTAAGAGAGGCAGGAGCAGAGGGCTCTCCAGGATTGATTATTCAACAAATCACATGCAAAGTGGCCCAGATGGTTCACTTTTGGTTTCTAAAATCAACAGCCAAGACACTTTCAGCAGTTAAACTTGGTCAGTGCAGGGGAAGCCCTCAGGAAAAAAACAGCAGTCCTGTTCAAGTTACAGTCGGGATTCCCACCTCCCATTTCTCCCTGGTTGACAAATGTTAACCCACACTGGTCTCCTCTGCTACCCTTCCTCCCCTCTTAGATAACTGTAGTCATTCACCAAGCCCTTGGCCCTCCCGCTTCCCCAGGGTGCTGAGAACTCACCAAAGGCCAGGAGGATGCTTGACTAACTTCCTGTGTCCCCCTCCCCCTCCCTAGGTCCTGTCCACTGATTCAATCCAGAGCAATAAATCTGACTTTATCACTCAAAAAAACCAAAAACAAAAAAATCACTTTCCTTTTTAAATTCCATCCTCCTAGAAAATATCTTATTGGACCATCTATCTCCTCTCATTAGTTTTCTTTGGTCCTGGATACACCCGTCTTCTCTCTGACTCCATCCCCCATCCCTAGGCTAGTCCTACATTATATTTTGATCCTACCTGGTACCTTTCCCACCCTCCTTCTTCCTTCCTCCCACCTTGGTATGCCCCATGGGAAAAAATTCACCACGGCCATCAATAAATATTCTACATATATCTCCAAATTCTGGTCACATGACCTAAGGGCTTTGTCTGGTCAGGCCTCAGCATGGCCTCAGCAGGCCAGTTACCTGGCTTGTTCCTATGCAGATCAAGACAGGTGACAGACATTCCAAGAATCCCAGACTCCTCTGAACCACAGTTTCTCCATTTTGTCTTGCTTTGGGTTGAAGAGAGGGGAGCATCTTTTGAGTGATACTAGGGCTTCTGCCCTGGCTACCCCTCTGCTCCAGCCAGCTACAGGCCATCCAATCCAATGAGGCGCCCTCCCCATCCAGCTCTCCCTTCTTCGAGGATTCAGCTGCAGAATTCCAACTTCCTCATAAAAGAAGCTTAATAATATCACGATGGTGACCAAGGGAAGGAGCATACGGCAAATGAGAAGGGAGGAGGCCACATCACACTTGAGCAGCCAGTTCAGCCCAGAGGGGTGGAGAACCTGCGGGGGTGGAGGGGAAGGGCTCACTCAACCCAGCCCCACCCCCAACTCCCAGCCCCAGGGAATATCTCATTTGCTAAATGAAGTCAATGTGGCCCAGATGTTGGGCAGCTGCCTCTGGAAGCAGTTCTCGTGCTGAACTGCTCAGAGGCCAAAGCAGTGTGCTGGGCTGGCCTCTGTCGTTCTGGCTGTCCTCTCGTTGAGGGATAAACACAGCCTCTCGGCTCCCACCCCCCACAAGCCTTCCAGGGAGGTTGCCTTTTTAGGAAACTCAGCAGATTGGGAAAAGAAGCAGAGAGAATGAGGGCCTGAGTTAGAGCAGTCACGGAGCTGCAGAGGGCAGGGACGGAGAGGGCACCTCAGGTGGCTGACACGCAGCCAGGTCAGGAGCTCAGGTAACCACCTGCCGGGGACCAGGCCCATGACTCAGCCCCAGACTCTGTGATCACTGGACCTTCTCCAGCCACACTCACCCCCCAGCTCTTGCCAGCTCCAAATTCCCATCCCAGCCACAAACACAGCCATTCCCTCAGACACACTCATTCCCTAGGGCCCCAGACACAACAAATCCTCTGCCTAGACACAGCTAACCCTTTCCTGTCACCCTCCCAGCCTCACCAAATTGACCCAGCTCTTTCTTTCATTGACACCTTCCCAAGAGAAGGAAGGAAGGAGAGGAAGAGGAGAAAGAAAGGGGAAAATGTAAAGCCATGGGGGTCCAGTCATCAGACAGGAAAAGGGAAGAGAAGAGATACTCTGTCTAAACAGCCCCCCACACAAGCGCAAGATCCCTCTCTTGCTTGCCTTTTAAAAATCCTGGAATGTTCATAAGCCAGCATCCCCTTTGTACCTATAACCCTCTCATGCCTCCCTTTTTGAGACCCGAGGCTCTGCTTCTCGGGGGTGTTGCACCCCAACAAAAATCAAGCAAAGTGTGGTAAAGGATGGCAATGGCTACAGAGAGGCCAGCAGGCCTAACCACTCTGCCTAAGGCCGGGGCCACACAATACACTCTGGATGGCATTCCCAGCAACAGCCCATGACAGCTCCCTTCGACGGCCATCAATGGGAAGGCTTCTCCCTAGTTTTGCTCAGAAGGGACAAGGGGCTTGTATACTTAGGAGGAAGGAGATATCCCCATGGGTCTGTCTCTACACAAAAGCAGCTAAGTCTGGGGAAGAAATAAATTCGGATATCTGCTCCTTACCTCATCAGAGCACCAGGCACACATGGGACTCACAGCCAGACATTGCTGGCAGGAGCTCACGCCTCGTGTGGCACAGATGTTGGGCCCTGTAACAGGGAGACAGAGGCATTAGTATCTCATTTGACATGACAAAGTACCTGGTCTGCCCCCATCCTTTCCCAGCTTTCCCAAATGCCCAGGTTTACAGCTCTCAGATGCACACAAATACACCTTACCCATCCCATAGACATTTACCAAACACAGGCTGTTTGGTAAGGGAGAAGGAGAATGAGGAAGGTCAGGAGAAACTCATCACAGCCCTCAATTGATGAGGTCACTGTGATGGCAAGTGATGGAGCAAGTGTCAGATCATAAATGACGGAAAGGCTTTAATTAACAACTGATTTGACACCTACATTGTACAAATGAAAATCTCAGGCCCAGAGCCATGGCAACGTACCCTCTCTCCAATTATTCTAGTGACTTAGTCACAGCCGCTACACAGGGAATTCAGAGCCCGGATGTACTAACATTAACACACGGTCTAAATATGGGGGTGGGGGGTGACCGCCATGGCAGTGTCCTACTGGCCTGCCAGGGGAAAGCAAATCTTCTCAAGCTTCCCAATACATATATCTTGGGATCCAAGTATATAGAATGCTTTAGGGAAAACCGCAGAAATATTAGAAAAAGTTGACTGATATAAGCTGGAAGAACATGGAATTTTGGAGTTGGAAGACCTGTATTTGAATTCTGAATGCTCTTCTTACTAGGTGTCATGACCTTGGTCAAGTTAGTTAACCTCCATGAAGTGATGATATCTGTTTCATAGGATGTGGGCAAAGAAGTCAGTGAGGTAAAGGAGAAGCAGTGGGTACACTACAAAATGCCACTCAAGTGTGAACAGTCTTCATACTGTCAAAGGACAGAGAAAAAGCTGCAGGGAGGAGCAGAGACAACCAGAGGCATGAAAAGAGCCTTGAGAAGCCCAACCAGGAAGCAAACCCCAGACATCTGCCTGGACAGAAGCCCCCATCCTCCCTCCTTCCCCCAGCTTAGCCTTCCTGGCCTCAGTCAGGTAAACCTCCAGTGCCCCAGGAAGGCCTTCTGCAGTACAGTCAGCCCTCCATATCCGTGGCTTCTGCATCCACAGATTCAAACACCCATGAGTTGGAAATATTCAGGAAAAAAATTCCAGAAAGTTCCAAAAACCAAAAGTTGAATTTGCCACGTGCCAGCAACTATTTACATAGCATTTACAACTATTTACATAGCATTCACATTGTATTGTAAGTAATCTAGAGATGATTTATAGAATACAGGAGGATGTGCAAAGGTTATATGCAAACACTAAGCTATTTCTATAAGGGACTTGAGCATCCTTGGATTTTGGTCGTCAGGGGAGCTTGGAATCAATCTCCCACAGATCCCGAGGGACGACTGTGCAAAGAGCAGAATGAGGGAGACCCATTCCTACTATGACCCAATTATCTTGACAATTACTTTATCCAATTTTCCAAAGTGGTCCCTTGCCCCCAGTTTGTAAGACCAGCAAATATATTTGGGGGAAATCAACCTCATCACTGGGATGTTTTTCCAGTGTCCCTGAAACTTCTTACGGAGCTGTCTCAGTCCCTTTTATAACAGCGTGGCTGAACTCCCTTTCAACATCTGGTGAAAATAAAAAATAAAAAAAACCACACCCAGCAAATGCGTGTGTACACACATACACAAAATATTGTTAAGAAAAATTATCCAAAATGTGGAAATAGGCAAAGGGAGTACTGGGTGTCCTTTCAAGGTAATGCAAAGGGTTGACCAGTAGACCCACCATGCTTAGAGATTGTCTGATTTTCCAGGGATGTGTACCTTTGTTTGACTTCTATCTTACGATTCTGTAAGAACAGAGGCTGACCTGTAGAAAACCAACAACAATGGAGAGCAACGTATATGATTCTTATCCAACAGCAACGTAAATGATTTCTGTCCGGTAGAAAAGGTAACCCCCAAAGGTTAAGGTTTATTGCCTTGTAGAACATTAACCAATTTTGAATCTGTTAGGTAACTGATTTCAGCATTCCTTTGACTGACTATAACTCCCTTACTTGAATTCTCTTTTGAACTAGTCAACATCTTATTGGTTCCCTCATTAAGTTGGATGAAATCTTTGACACATGTTCATTTTATAGTTGTATGAGAATCATACTTTTAACTCTTTGAAAATTGCACTTTAACAGTATCCATCTCAGGGCAGAGTGACCTAACAGAAAAGGTACACACGCAGTCAGCAGACTGTGGTCCTAACTGAGTCACCCACTAATAATATAGTCTTGGATGAGTCATTTAATTCCTCTCAGCCTTAGTTTCTTCACTCCAATATTCCCAACTTATAATTACTTATGCATCTGCCTTAACAGCACTGCCGCTCAATAGATTTTAAGCCTCTTGAGGCCTGTCCTGCCCAGCCCAGCCTCAGCCCTTGCTCAAAGGAGATGCTAAATAAATATATATTAGAGCAAATTGAGAGGTATTGGACTAGATCAGTTTTGTTTTGTTTTTTAAGCAACTGAGCTCATTTCTCCAAATTATGCATACAATTCCAACATAAAACAGGCAAATGGGTTGAAACTGTTCCTTGGGCAATTTAAATTTTCATTGTTCTCCACAAAACACTAGATTATATGTGGAATCCTTGAAGCGCCTTCTGGAAGCCCCACATTTCCTCAGAGCCCTGAGTCTGTCTAACTTCAAAGACCTTTCCCAGGACTTCCCTGGTGGCACAGTGGTTAAGAATCTACCTGCCAGGGCTTCCCTGGTGGCGCAGTGGTTGAGAGTCCGCCTGCCAATGCAGGGGACACGGGTTCGTGCCCCGGTCCGGGAAGATCCCACATACCGCGGAGCGGCTGGGCCCGTGAGCCATGGCCTCTGAGCCTGTGTGTCAGGAGCCTGTGCTCCGCAATGGGAGAGGCCACAACAGTGAGAAGCCCGTGGACCGCAAAAAAAAAAAAAAAAAAAAAAAAAAAAAGAATCCACCTGCCAATGCAGGGGACATGGATTCGATTCCTGGTCTGGGAAGATCCCACATGCCGTGGAGCAACTAAGCCCACGTGCCACAACTACTGAAGCCCGCGTGCCTAGAGCCCGTGTTCTGCAACAAGAGAATCCACCGCATTGAGAAGCCCACGCACCGCAACGAAGAGTAGCCCCTGCTCGCCACAACTAGAGAAAGCCCGGGTGCAGCAACAAAGACCCAATGCAGCCAAGAATAAATAAATAAATTTAGTTTAAAAAAGGCCTTTCCCAACCCTAAGATTCTTCAAGTGATATGCTACTGCGAGCCCCTGAGTAACCTCTGGGGCTCCAGCCTCTGACGGACTCCAACCTAAGCATGCCATACAAGGACTGCGAGGTGGAGATTACGGCAGTGGCTCCAGACCTGGCCCTACGGCACCAAGGCCACCTCTGAGCTGGGGTGGCCCTCAGCCATGTACTGTCTCTAATGGAAGAAAAGTAGCCAATCTTCCCAGAGCTGCCAGATTCAGAATGCCTGAATGTTCAGAACCAGCAATGCATCCAGAGGGCCTCTCCCTTCACGGGCTGCCTGGCCGGCTGTTAGCTCACAACCGCTCTTTTCTCAGCCAGATGGGAACTCATCCCCCTTTTACTGCCTTATTGGAAGAGTTCTGAGAGAAGCACAGCCTGCACTATTTTAGGCATCCCCTTTTGAAGTTTCCATGAGAATCTACATCCATGGGAGTACTTCTGGACATAAGTGACATGGATTTTCGGTAGGGAGAGGAGACGCACAAGATCGCAGGAAGCGTCAGAAGAGAGAAGCGGGCCGTGGGAGGTGTGGGCGCCGTCTAATTATTTTTTGAAAACTTTTCCCAGTCTATCCATTTAGCCATCCATTCATTCTGAAATTAGCATTTCCCCATGAGTCCTTGACTCATAGCCACAAAAGCAAGCCTTATCAGATGTGAAATAAACAACAGCAGCCCCACCCCCACCCCCGCAGTGAGTCCCTGACCCCAGAGGATGCTATGAGCTGCTGGGACTTGTTCTTTAGGAAGTCATGGCTGGGGAGTCACGGTTACCCAGCTCCCCTTACCTCTCCTTTTTAATGAATCACAGGTTGATTTCATGAGAATCAATGATTTCCCCCCTCCACCCGCTTCCTGGGATGCCCCCCACCAAGACCTGCGACCAAGGGCAGGTTCCCCGGAATGCAGTGGCTGAAAGCGACTGACTCATCAGAAGTCTCTGCGCCTGGGCCATGCTGATTCAACGAGCCGCTGCTCTGAGGCCACCCCTCCCCCAAAACATGTGGAAGGAGTTTGGGCCTCTGTTTCCAGTCATTCATAAGGCCTATGTTCCTGCTCAGCCTCGGAGGCCCAGACTCGGCTCTGCTGGAGAATCAAGGGTCTTCATCAGAACTTTGTCACTGAAACAAATTAACAACCCTAGCACCCATTTTCTTGGACAGCTTAGCCACAGCGAGGCAACAGGAGGACTGGCCCTGGTCCTCCCGGTGTAGTTATAAAGCAACCAATCCCTGTCACACTCTGAGCACAACAGCTGGCAAGACAGAAAGTTCTCAATAAAGGCTGCAGCTGCTATGGTTGCTATTGTTTTTATTGTTGCTGTTTTTATCCTGAGGCCCAAGCAGTTGAAGGCAGGGGATCAAAAGTGACCACCTGGAGGGGTGGGATAGGGAGGGTGGGAGGGAGGGAGACGCAAGAGGGAGGAGGTATGGGAACACATGTATATGTATAACTGATTCACTTTGTTATAAAGCAGAAACTAACACACCATTGGAAAGCAATTATACCCCAATAAAGATGTAAAAAAAAAAAAAAAATATATATATATATATATATAAAATCTAGGAGGGATGGCCAAGAAAAGAAGGCCAATTAGAAAACATAGACAAGACCAGCAAAGAACTTTGCCTGGAAAGTAGAAGTAGAAGGCTGTGGTTTGACACATCAGCCCAATTCACAGAACCAGAAGAGAGACAAAGGGTGGGGAAAATGGAGGAAAAAAAGGGAACAAGGAAGGGAGTTGGAACCAGTGGAAGTCATAATGCGTCAATGAGAGCTATTTTGAGGATATGCTGTCCAATTAGACAGGATGTCAGAACACAGGAACGGGCCACCCTAGTGAGGCCAGGGGACCCCAGGAAAGGGCTCAGTCAGAGCGAGAGGTGTTCAGTGGAAGGGAGGACTGTCCATACCGCAAACACCATGGGCATCTCTCTTACTATCTGCAGGGAGGAGTTCTGGCCTGGGTCTCCAGCCCCGCCACTGACCTTTGACTAGTGACTTCTCAAATAGGTCCAGGGGACACTGCGTGACTTGGGCAGTGCCTGACCTTCCATTGCAGTCACCTGGCTGGGTGAGTCATCCAAGAACAAAACAGAGGCTAACGGTGCTGTGGATGCAACAAGTGGTTTCTCTAGAACAAGCTGTTAAGAAAGTTTATCTTATTTTTGTTCTTTCATTTACATGCAGCAGCAGCTCAGTAATCCAAGGAAGGGGAAGAAGGCAGGAAGGTGGGACTCAAGGTAACACATATCTCTGTGCTCTGAGCAGAAAGCTTCAGTAAGCATCTCCCAAAGCAGTAGGGAGTCCAAACTACCGTACAGGAGGCAGGCTGATTTCAGGGATTTTCAAATGTTTAAAAAAAAAAGTGCATCAGAGCCAATTAAATATGGTACTTAACATCAGAAGCCGTTTGTGTACAATTTGCCTCGACCAATATTAAAATGTGTTACAGGTTGAATTGTGTCCCCCAGAAAGATATGCTGAAGTCCTAACCCCCAGTACCTACAACTATGATCTTATTTGGAAATAAGGTCTTTGCAGATGTAATCAAGATGGGGTCATTAGGGTGGGTGCTAAACTAGTATGATTGATGTCCTCATAAGAGGAAAACACCACGTGAAGACAGACAGTGAGAACGTTGCCGTATAAAGACAGAGGCAGAGATTGGAGTGATGTAGCTGGAAGCCAAGGAACGCCAAGAGTTGCCAGCTACCACCAGAAGCTAGGAAGATATGAGGAAGGAGTCCATCCAGCGTCTCAGAGGGAGCATGGCCCTGTTGACACCCTGATTTCAGATTTCTAGCTTCCAGAGAGAATAAATTTCTGTTGTTTTAAGCCACCCAGTTACAGCAGCCCTAAGAAGCTAATAATACAAAATGGATTTGCATTTCCATAGCATATATGACATGATTTTGAGAAACACTGCTCTGAAATACTCTGCATGATTGAAAAAAGCCAGCCTAACCATTTTGTAATGGTTAACCCACCTATGGATAACAGAAAAGTGTTTACTCTTCTTTTATACTTTTCTACTAACATATATCAATGGTGTTGGCATTCATTCATCCACTCACTTACTCAAATATTCACTGAGTACCTACCTGTGTCTGGCACTCTGCTAAGCACTGGAGACACACTGATGAGATAAACAACCCCCTTACTCTTGTGGAGCTTAGAGTTTAGCGAAAATCAAACATGCTCAACAGAAAGCCAAAACATACACAACGAAAAAGTACAATTTCAAAAAGTGGCAAAGGCACTAAGAAAATAAAGCAGGACAAAGCATCGGTAAGGGGAGGGTGTCTCCTTTAAAGAAAGGCCTCTCAGAGTGGCATTTCAAAATGATATGAAGGAGTGAGTCATGGGAAGATCTAGGGGACGAGTATTCCAGAAAGAACCCACAGCAGCTAGATGGTCCTCAGCCTCTTAAAAAAACAGCAGGAAGAGAGAGGGAAGAGGAGAGAGATAGAGAGGCGGTTGGAAACGCAGTCAGAGACCATAATACTGGGAAGCAGTAGCCATGGTAGGGAGTGTGGCTGTCATTCTCCATGTGGTGGGAAGCCGCTGGTGGGCTGTGAGCAGAGGTGAGCAGAAGATCATCCTGGCCACGAAAGGAGGGCAGACAGTAGGGGAACAAGACCAGAAGGAGACCAATTAGGAAGCATTACAACCATCCAGGCAGCAGATGGCAGGGGGCTGGATTTGGATGGTAGTGGTATCCATAGCATGGTTAGACCCTAGATGTTCTCTGAGGACTTGCTGATCCACTGGCATGAGGGACATGACCGAAAGACAGGAAGGATTTCTCCCTGAACAAGTGGATCCCCTTGGACAAAGTTCAAATGTACTGACCACTGGCCATGCCCTTTCACTGACCTTTCTTCAGCCAGTAGGCCCTGCCCTTGTAAGTGAAGCCAGAACATGTCTTGTTATCATCTCCAACTGGGATAATTAAGTCGCCATGTTTTATGCTGAACACTGCATAAAAAGGACAGAGTCCTGTCTTCTGTGTAGTTATCATCTAAAATTAACACCCAGCCCCTGGAAAACACCCTGAGGGCAGGGGGAGTAAACCGATGAACAGTGTAACAGTGGATGTGGTGGGGGAAGCATGGTGGTGGGACAGCAGACAGGAGACCTCAGGTCTAAAACCACTTTTACAGCTCCACTGGCTGTGTGACCTCAGGCACGTCCCTTCATCTCTCTGGTGCTCTCTCTAAGGTCCAGTGTCACATCTCTATTCGAGAACTTATAATTGTTCCCTCCTATTTAACGGGTGCAACCCAGCCACATCAGCCAAGCCCTGGAGACCTTCCTTTCCCCCATGCTCCCAAATATGGGCGGAACACTTACCTCAGGAGTTGTTAGGATTAAAAGAGATAACACAGATGAAAGAACCACGGATAGCAGAGTGGATGCTCAGTAAATGCTGGTTTCCTTCCTACTTACCTTCATGCAAATCACTTCCTGCACGAGGAATGCCCATCCCCCCCACACCCCTACCGCCTCATATGAGAGAGGGTCCTTGGTCTCTACAGGATACAGTGAAGAATCACTGGCCAGGAGACAGGAGCCCCCAGGGCTAGACCCCACCAACGCCACTAAACTAGTTGTGTTATCTTGGGCAAGTCACTTCACCTCTCAGGACCTCCCTTTGTGCTTCTCTGTAAAACAAACGGTATTAGATGAGATGATTTTCAAGCTGCCGCCAGCCCTGGAAGTATATATATTCCAAACAGAAAGCATCAACAAGCTGACTAATACTCTAGGAAGCCTAACATCCCAGGGCCCCAGAACCCTCAAATATTGCACACATGTCCATTTCTTCCTAACAGCCTAACTAATATTTGATTCAAATGTTGCATCTCAAGTTCTGGAAAATTTTATCAGCACAGGCCCCACCTCCCATCTGACTCATTCAGTATAGAAAAGAGGCAAGCCCATACCAAGTTCTGTTTGAGGCCCAGCCCAGCAGCACCCTTTTGGTGACCTCCTTGGCATTCAACTGTCCAATTCTGCTACTTTTCCTCCTGAGGCTCATATCTTGTGGGTAGAAACAGCAGGCGGTGGTGCTGTCACCAGCCCTTGCTTCCAGCCTGTCTTGGTAGGAAGGCAAATTGGTCCCACCATTTTGGAGGACAATTTGGAAAACCTATTAAAATTTAAATTTAAAATATTCGTGTCCTTTGACCCAGCAGCTTTCGTTTAAGAAATTCAGCCTGCAGAAACACTTGAACAAAGGTGCATAATAATGAACAAGGATGTCCCCTGCCGCTTTATCTGTAGTAGCAGATAATTGGGGGTGATCCCAATGTCTACCAACAGGGAATTGGTTAAGAAAATTCAGGTATATCCACATAGCAATATGCCTTCTGGCTAGAGTTACAGCTCTTGGCATAAATAGTAATGGAAGGCCATGCACTGATATAAAAAGATGCTCACGGTATATTATTAAGTGCCAATGATCCTACTGTGGATGATTCTGCTTGAGAAACAACAATAATGATAAATCATTATATATGGTGACATATAGATAGGAAAAAAATTCTGGAGTAACTGTCAACAGTGGTTATCTTTAAGTACAAGACTACAAGGGACTTGTACTTTCTACATTATTCTATTTCTGTACTGCTTGACTTTCTTTTCTTTTCCAGCCGTGCCATGCAGCTTGTGGCATATTAGTTCCCTGATCAGGGATTGAACCTTGGCCACTGCAGTGAAAGCGCTGAGTCCTAACCACTGGATGGCCAGGGAATGTCCTTGAATTTTTTTTCCCCCTACAAAAAGTTGAATTCGTTTTATAAGCTAAAAAAAACCCTAAAGCTAATTTTAAATGTCTTCTCTTCTGTCTCAGTCTCTACATTTGCATTCATTTAAAGGTAGGCTCCCCAGGGCATGCCAGGCTCTCTACAAGCAAGCACCTTCAGCCCCAAAACCCAGTAACCTCTTGGAATCCCAAAGCTCAAGGGGAACTCCAGAAGTAACTTGGCCAGCCCGCTCCCACAGCCTTCAGGAATCTCCCAGGAGAGTGTGGTCTAGTCTCTATCTGTAGGGGTCCCAGAGTGGGGGCACCGCACGCCCTCCTCTTCCACCTTCCCAAGGAGTTGGTCAAACCTGCCCCTTGCAGGTGGCTCCAGCCCAGGTTCAACCTGGAGGAGTTTATCACGTGCAGTGGCTAAAGCAGGGGGTTGGAATCATCAGCGGTTCTCACAGACCTGGGTTCCCTCTATCCAAGAATCCCATCACCAAGCAGATTTAGGGTTGACGACAGGGACTTTCAAAGTGGCTACTGAATGTGCCTTTCGCCAAACTTCTGGAGCTTTCTTCCAGGGCGAAGTTTTTCAAGCTTGTTTTTAACTGCAGACCTCCCTTTTTTCCCCCCCAAAGAAATCCTTAAACGGACTTCCACACTATTAATCAGCTAAAGGAAAAACTTCTCCAGCTGGTGGTGGGGAAGGGCAAGAGCAAACCAACATCTCTCCCTTTGACACATTCACCCGTTTGCAGCCCTTGAGACCCCAAGAGCCTGAGGCCCAGAGGTAAGATGACTTGTTCAAAATCACCCAGCAGATTGACAGAAAAGCCTGTTGAGCCATGAATTGCATATTGGTTTCTCAATTCCAGACCCACAGTTCTTTTCATCCTGAGGGGTTTTTCTCTATATGAACAAAAAAGTGGCTTTTGTTAAGTTGAAAAAATGTAACACAAGTTTAGGTAAAAGAATAGATATACACATGAGAATTATTACATATATACATACCAATGAGAATTATTACATATACATATTACATATGCAAGTTTAGGTAAAGGAATACACATACCCATGAGAATTATTACATACATTATTACATAATGCAATAATTCTTGCATTATTACATATGCAAGAATTATTACATATGCAAGATTTTACAAAAAATATGAATAGAACACACCATCTAATTAATAGTGAACATTAGGGGGGAACAGAATTAGAGGGGAACCAGCCATTTACTCTCCAACATGTGGCTTTCATATAATGAGCATATATCACCTCATTCACCCCGTGAATGTTTAAATAGCTTTACTAACTGAACTAAGAAATGCTGGCAGGGAGGAAGAGAAGTGTTTTTGTGGGAACATGAAAGAAAACCAGAAAGGAAGACTTACGGTGGGTTGTTTTTTTCAGAGATGCTACCCCAAATTTTAAAAGGTAGAATAGCCCCAGTTTACTTAGCTTCTAGCTCCAAAGATTGTGACATACCATATTTGACCACATTTGATTTTAGGACCAAGGATAATAAAAGTGCTGGCTGCAAATGCATCTATCCAATTTCAAAATTTAGAGATTGAACGCTGGATCTGGGTTTAACAGATATAGCCCCCTGCTTTCAAGGTAACTGTCTCAGAACCTGAGGAAGACAGAGTAGCCTGGGATAACCTCTCAGCATTCTGATATACGCAACAACATGGATGAGTCTCGAACACATTATGCTAAGTTAAAAAAGCCAAACTTGGGCTTCCCTGGTGGCGCAGTGGTTGAGATTCTGCCTGCCGATGCAGGGGACACGGGTTCGCGCCCCGGTCCGGGAAGATCCCACATGCCGCGGAGCGGCTAGGCCCGTGAGCCATGGCCGCTGAGCCTGCGCATCCGGAGCCTGTGCTCCACAACGGGAGAGGCCACAACAGTGAGAGGCCCGCTTACCGCACAAAAAAAAAAGCCAGAATTGAAAGGCTACACACTGTATGATTTCATTGATATGACATTCTGTAAAAGGAAGAATTGTAGGGACAGGAAACAGATCTGCCAGGAAATAAAGGTGGGGAAAGGAAATTGTTGACAAGGAGCTCAAGACAACTCTTTAGGGTGATGGAAATATTCTGTATCTTGATTATGCTGATGGTTACTTGACTGTGAGCATTTGTAAAAATTCATAGAACTGTACACCTAAAAAGGATGAATTTTACAGTACATAAATTACACCTAAATAAACTAACTATAAAGAAAAGAGTGTTCCTGGCGATACTGTGTGCATGCAGAGAAAGGCAGATTTTATAAATTTTTGCTGCAGAGTCTCCCATTTAAATAAACACCAGCAGTTCACACAGGGAGAACAGGCAGTGTCATCTCCCTGCTGCCACCTGCACTTCCACTTGTGACCTGAGCTCCATCAGCCACAATGATTGTCCCACTCAGAAAGGGCCAGGGGTCAGGAGAAGAGAGAAGAGGCGATGGGGTGACGCAGCAGGCCAGCTCTGTGGGCAGCAGAGGGGGGTGGGTCAAGCCAAATGGTTGATCCCTGAAGCCGCTCAGTCATTCCCCCAGTTAATTATCTGTCTGCTGATTCATGAGTTGTGGTTCCGGTGGGCATGTTTCCTGGCTATCCCTGCCAACAAGGGCAGAAGGAGTCTTAGGGCTGGGAGGGGATGATAACCAGAGATCCTGAGTGGGGCGGGGAGCTGTAGAGGGGGAATTTCTACTAGGAAATTCCAGAGTCATATCCAGACTCCCCCTCGTCACTGTTGCCTCCTTGCCCCAATTATGCTGTGCCCAAGAGACCTCAGCCGCTCACACTCACAATTTTGAAGGTGGTAAAGAAGAATGCTGCCCTCCTGTGTATATTCCCCCAGGAGGTGAGGGAAAAAGCAAACACTTCACAGAGGATCCCCTGAGTTTCCAGCACCCTCAGAGCAGAGGTCTAAATGGTGCAAAAGTATAGAGGTCCAAATGCCCAAAGAACTCATGGGCTTGGCTGTATTCTAATATCCTCCAGAATGCCGAGATGGAGCACTTGAGGATCGTCTATGAATGAATACAGACATTCAAATATTGGGTATCTTAAGGTGAGGCACATCTCCTCTAGATGCCTTTTCATAGCTTTCCATAGGTACGTATTTTGCCACCTATGTGTCAGCCACTGGGCATAGAGTGTCAAACAAAATAGACATGTCCTTCTTCTCAAAACCTGTGAATGTATTTTACTTTCCTCTTTTCCCAGGGACAGAACTTAAGGTTTTCTCATGGATAAAGCAAATGTATGGGCCTCTCTTCCTCTTGGACTCTTCTGTGAAATCTTATTGCGACGGAGCGGCTGAGATCTGCCAAGCCACAAATGCAGAATGGGTTGAAATAAGGAGGAGTCCCCTGTCACATAGGCATGGGAAAAGGGATCCCATGGGTCTCATTTAGGAACCTGGATTGTATTCATGCATGAAGCAGTAGCAGCCTTACCTCCAATACGTTGTAGTTACCAAGGATAGGAAGAATAATGCCATTTATTGAAAACTTTTTTTGTGCCTTTATCTCATTTAACTGGCACAATCATAGAAGTATTATTTCCTCCACTTTACAGATGAGGAAACTGAGGACCCAAGAGATTAAGTCACTTGCCCAAAGTAAGACAGATAATAAGAGGCAAAATCAAGAATTAAACCCACATCTGATTGGCTTTAAATCATAGCTGTCCCCTTCCCCAGCCAACAAGGCTTCCTCCTATGTCTCTCCAGGCTCTGAGGGCTCCTGCAGAGGGTTTCAGTTGGAGAGTTTCCACGATATAAATCAGGAGGAGAAATCAGCACCTCAGCTCAGAACTAATCAATTTAGATGGTGATAGCAAACAAAACTTGTCACTCAGTAGGTCTCAGATTAGAATAAAGAACCATATTTGGGGGCTTCCTTGGTGGCACAGTGGTTGAGAATCCGCCTGCCAATGCAGGGGACATGGGTTCGAGCCCTGGTCCGGGAAGATCCCACATGTCGCGAAGCAACTAAGCCTGTGCGCTACAACTACTGAGCCTGTGCTCTAGAGCCCGCGAGCCACAACTACTGAGCCTGCGTGCTGCAACTACTGAAGCCCGTGCCTAGAGCCCATGTTTTGCAACACGAGAAGCCACCGCAGTAAGAAGCCCGCACACCGCAACAAAGAGTAGCGCCTGCTCGCTGCAGCTACAGAAAGCCCGTGTGCAGCAACGAAGACCCAATGCAGCCAAAAATAAATAAATTAAATTAATAAATTTATATAAAAAATAAAAGAACCATATTTGGGGAAGCCACAAGACCCAAGAGTTCTTGAGTGAAGCTAAAAAATCACCTTTGCACATAAATTCCAAAACTCAAGTCTACTCTCAAACAACCTCTCTATTCCCCATACGAGACTCTCCCACTCTGGGGTGGCCTCTCTGTGCCACCGCCACCCAGTTCTGTCTCTGTCCCTTCAACACTGTGTATCCCAATATAGCTCTCCAACTCTCATCCTGCATCTGCTTCCCAGGGATCTGATGTTACCTGCAAGCCAGCCCCCAACACTGAGATGGGGGATTTAATGACAATTGCAACTGCTTTTACGCGGGGCTTATTACTCTGGGGGTCTTCTCTAGAGCCCATGCTCTTAAATATGACTCTATCTTGCCTCTCAGAGGGAGTCTGAGGCTAGCTCAGTACAACCTATCACCACTTCTGGAATCACCCCAATCACAACAATGAATCTGTGAACAGATCCCCAAGAGGATATTTCATGCAAACTTAGGTATGTCAATGCAGTGGAATCCTCTACGTATTATTGAAAAAAAAAAACAGATCAACAAAAGGTATACTCAGGGGTGGAGAAAGAGACACCAAAATAACAAATACGCTCTTCATTTTCACTAATTGATCCAAGCACCATGCTAGGCTCTATCTTGTGTTACCTTACTTACTTCTAAAACTGTAAGAAAATATAATGATTAGATTCAGAAATCATTCTGAAATTCAGGAAGCTGTAGATGTGGGAAAAAAAAAAAAGCAAAAATGTTTTAAGTTCATGGAAGCAGGCATCTCCGTAGGAGACACCTGAATTGCCTCTGGATTTCTCCATTCAGACAGCATCTGAACCAAGGCTCTAACCTCTCCCAGGGCTGAATGCTGGAGATTCATAATTCCATGCCACAGTCATCAGGCTGCTCACTGCAGGCTAAAGACATCAGCTGACCTGTTTGAGCATCTGTCACATGGGAAGCTTCAACAGTAATAACTTAAACAGCCCCCTATATATTATCCCTAACTCCTTCATCAAGTTATGGGTCATAAATTGTGATGATTTCATGAGTGTACACTTATCTCCAAATTCAAGTCATATACATTAAATATATACAGCGTTTTGTACGTCAATCATACCTCAATAAAGTGGGTTTTTTAAAATGATGCTGTTGCCCTCTCCTGCACAATCTCTTATACATGCACGAGTCTTGAAGGAAGTCATCAAGTATTTATGAATAGCTATCTTCGAAATGGCCTTAGCAATAAATCTTACTTTTTAAAAAATATCTTCTGCAGGAACTAAATTGCCCTACAATGAGTACTACTCTTTTCACTAAAAGTAGGTATATGCACACTTGTGCGTCCTCTGCAGAGAAACACAGAGGACCAGGAGCCAGAGTTCTCCCTGGGAAGGTCACCCAGGCTCCAGAAAGATCACGGGCAGCACCCTTGGGCTGTGCTCTGCTCTGCCCCTCGCAGCACCAAGGAGGCCGAATGCCAGCTGCCTTGGCAGCTAATCGTGTGCGCAGCAGCAGGAGAGACAAAGCCAGGGAGCCAAGCCAGCTCCAGGGACCCCTGGCGTAGCAGCTCGCATACTGTGGAGATTTTTCGGATGCTGGGTTTGTCCCGGAAGCAGAGGCACCGCTGCCACCCGGGGACACTGTAGGAGGCAGAGCCCTCATCCTCCTCCGAATCGTTCCCGCGGGGGGCCACCAAGCAAAAACCAAACAGAAACTTGGGAGAAAGTGTACACAAAGAGAAAGGGGAATGTCGAGTAACCGGCAAACCCGGGGGCGCACACACTCTCATCCGAGAAGCTACAACCGCATCCCTCTGCCAACGCGCGGGAACAGCCCCGAGAAGCCCCAGCTCGCCTTGGCTTCCAGAGCCTTCGGAGGGCCGGGACCACCTGCGATGCGCGCAGCCGGGGCTGAACTCGGGGCTCAGAGATGCGCCCACCTCACCGCGCACGTTGAGACCGCCCGGAGCGGGCGCCTAACCTGGCTAAGGGCTTCGGTGTCCCGGAGGACCCGCCCCTAGGTAGCCTCTCGCCTTTCCCACAGCGGGGCCCGGAAGGTCCCCAGCTCCGGGCTCCGACAGCCCCAGGCTGGCCCCGCGCACTCGGAGCGCAGCCGCGCAGGACCCGCCCGCCCGGTTTCCCCGCTCGAAGTCTGCACACTTGGCTGCGTCCCCGCCGCGCGGGAGCCTCACTCACCTCCGACGCCGACGCCCGCCAGCGCTCCCAGCACCAGCACAGCGGCCCACAGCGGCAGCGCTCGCATCTCGTCCGCTGGCCGCCGCGCTCCGCCTCGGCCGCGTCCTCCAGCCCCACAGCTAGCAGCGGCGCCCGCGGCCGCTTTTCCCGTGGCCGAAGGGGAGGGGACGCAGGGGGTGGGACGCAACGGGGCGGGCCGTGGACTTGCGCTTCCTCCCCTCTGGCACTTTTCTGGACCCTCCACCGCATGGGGGGAAGTGAGAAACCGCCGCTCGTTTCTCGCCACTTCGGCTCAGCCGGCGGGGATCGCCGGCGGGTACGCAAGGCAAGACTGGGACCGGGGAGAGGGGTGCGGGGGTCGAGGTCGCATCTTCCGCAGACATCCTGGTCCCAGGGTGCGCGCTGGGCACTTGGAATACTTAGAAAAACCAGGAGCCTCTGGCACTTTTCCCTGGAGACACCCACGCGGCTTTCTCTTTCCCCTGAATTCCTTGGGCACTTGCCCTCTGTACCTTGAGTTTTGGTCATTCACACATTCATTTAATTGACAAACCTGCTGAATGCCTACTCTGTGCCAGGCCCCGGTTTAGTCCTTTATTATTCACTAATTTTTATCTTGGGTTGGTTTGGTTTTCAGGTAAACTGTAAACCTCTTGAGGACAGGACCACATCTCAAGCTGTGTAAGTATTTGATGTCCAGAAAGGGCCTTTCTCTACAAATGCTTGCTTGCCCAGGGTAAGTACCTGATAAACGTTTCAAGACACAGTCAATATACAACCTCCACTCAAACTCACAGGCTTTGGAGCTTTATCTTACTCTCTTCAAAGGCCTCCTGCCTCCGCCGAATCCTACCTATTGCTCTCTGGGTCCTCCCCAAACTAGAAACTTCAGGAGGCTCAAAGGGGCAAAATGCTAGGGCTATGAGCAGGAGGCCACCAGTGGCAGGGGCTGGTTCAGGCTGCCTCGATGGGAAACTCTAAGGATGATTAAAAACAAGGCCTGAAGACTTCCCTGGTGGCGCAGCAGTTAAGAATCCGCCTGCCAGTGCAGGGGACACGGGTTCGAGCCCTGGTCCCACATGCCACAGAGCAACTAAGCCCGTGCGCCACAACTACTGAGCCCATGTGCCACAGCTACTGAAGCCCGTGCGCCTAGAGCCTGTGTTCCGCAACAAGAGAAGCCACCGCAGTGAGAAGCCCGTGCACCGCAACGAAGAGTAGTCCCTGGTCGCCACAACTAGAGAAAGCCTGTGCACAGCAACAAAGACCCAACACAGCCAAAAATAAATAAATGAATAGATAAATTTATAAAATAAAAAAAAAAATAAGGCCTGAGGCATCAGGCAGGATTTGGACATCTCTCCAGCTCTTGGGCTCCCCTAAAGGCTTTCAGGTTGCCCCTGGGCTTCCCTAAGCCCTCTCCTGAGACACACAAGATACCTGAAAACTGGCCCTGCCTCAGATGTCCAGCCTCATCTCCCATCCTAGTCCAAGAAGATACTTAGCATTCCCGAACACGCCATGCCTCTCTGATTGATCTTACTTCCTTTTTCCACCTGGAAAATTCCACTTCTCTTTCAAAACATCTCAGGTGTCACTTCTTCCATGTAATCTTATCTGATATCCCCCTTCCTTCTGCCCCACCCTCAGCAGAGATGGGCATTCCCTCCTCAGACCTCCCAAACACTAGGATACACCGAAAGAATAGCACACATCAGCAGAAGTGTCACTAGCAATTTGCAAGGAGGCAGGGGAGGAGCCAGCCCACAGTGGGTAGATGGGCTTCCTGACCTGAGGACAATATACCTCTCCTAGCTGCTGGAAGGCCTCTAGGTCAGAAGCCATTTCAACAGTGTTGCCATTGCCCTGGTGCAAAATCCAGATCACACAGCCTGGTTACATCTCTGCCTCGATATTTACTTATGTGTTTAATTCCCATATATATATAACCAGTCTCCCATTCACCTAGGTGTCTCCTCAGCCTAGCTCTGCTGGTGCCAACCACTTGGGGTGGGCACCGGCCCAGAAAACATGCCATCCAAATTTCCAACCCCTTCAGCCTGAAGAACTTTCTTTAGCACATCTTGTAATTAAGGTTCACTGGCAGCAGATGTGCTCAACTTTCATTGGTTTCATCCTCATTTTTAGTGATATTTCTTATATAGAGATTTCTAGATTAATAGGGTTTTTTTTTCTTTCAGTACTTTAAAGATGTTGTCCCACTGTTATCTTGGCCTCCACTGTTTCTGATAAGAAGTCAGCCATCATTTATTGTATTTTATTTAGTTATTTATTTATTTTTGGCCGCGCGACACGCAGCTTTTGGTATCTTAGTTCCCTGACCAGGGATCGAACCCTGGCCCTCGGCAGTAAACGCACAGGGTCCTAACCATTGGACTGCCAGGGAATTCCCATCATTTACATTCTTGTTCCCTTGTCTTTTCCCTCTGGCTTTTTTTTTTTTTTAATCATTTACACTTACAGAAAAGTTTAAAAATATTAGAGAGTTCCCTTTTATTCTTCACTGTTTCCCCTATTATTAACATTTGGATTACCATATTGTAATTATTGAACACAGGAAGTTAACATCGATATGATACTATTAACTAATCTAGACACAATATTTGAATTTTGCCAGTATTCCACTAACGTCCTTTTTTTGGTGTAAGATCCAATCCAGGATCCCATATTGTATTGTCATCATGTCTCCTTAGTCTCCTTCAATCTATGACATTTTCTCAGTCTTCCTTTTCTTCTCATCACCTTGACACTTTTGTGTCAATTATTAGGCCAGTTATGGTATAGTATGACCCTCAGTTTGGGTTTGTCTGATGTTTCCTCATGATTGTATTGAGGCATTCTATACAAGAACATCACAAAAAGTATGTGCCTTGTCATTACATTATATCAAGGGGTACATGATGACAATACATCTTATTACTTACAGTGTTAACTTTGGTCACATGGTTAAGGTGGTGTCTGCCAGGTTTCTTCACTATAAAATAACTATTTTGCTCTTTGTAATTAGTAAATACTTTATGAGAATATAATACTGCAATTCTATGCAAATGTCCTGTTTCTCTTCATACTTTCACCCACTAATTTTAGCATCCATCAACGGTTCTTGACTGCAATTAGTTAGTGTGATGGTTGGTTAATAGTGATTTTCCACTTCCATTTTTCCTTCTACAGCTATTAATTGGTATTCCATAGTAAGGAAGACCTGCCCCCTTCTTCCTCACTTTTAAAATTCAGTTATTTATTTATATCAGTATGAATTCATGGGTATTTATTTTATTCTATGAGTTATAATCCGATACTATGATTTACTTTGTTGCTCAAACTGTCTCAGTTTGACTCTAGCTGCTTTTAATGTACTCTTTATCTTTGGTTTTTAGCAGCTGGACTGTAAGATGAATAAGTGGTTTTCTTCATATTTATCCTGCTTGAGGTTGGTGAGACTCTTGGATATATAAGTGGTTTATTTTTCACCAAATATAGGAACTTCTTAGCCATTATTTCTTCCAATATTTTCTCTGCCCATTCTCTCTCTCCTTACCTTCTGAAACTCCAATTACCCATATTTAGATGTTATCTAAAATAAATTGTCCCACAGGCCACTGAGGCTCCAGGTTTTTTAAATCATTTTTTTGTTTGTTTTCCAGTTAAACAGTAATCTCTCTTTAAGTTTCCAAACCCTCTCTTTGGCACTCTCTAATATGCGTTAAGCCTAGCCATGAAATTTTTCAGACATTGTGTTTTAAGTTCTAGAATTCCCCTTTGCTTGTCTTTCATAGTTTCAGTTTCTCTGCAGAGATTCCCCATATCTTCAATAATTATGTCTATATTCTCCTTTAAGCCCTTAAACATGTTTACAACCACTATTCTAAAATTTCAGTCTGCTAATTCTGACTCATCTCAGGAAATGTATCACTTTATTGCTTTTTTTTTAAATGGTGGGTCCCAATTTCCTGCTTCTTCATATGTATAGTAATATTAGATTATATACTAAACATTGTGAATTATTCATTTCAGAGTGTATATTGTCTTCCCTTGAAGATTATTGAGTTTTGTTATATTAGGCAATTAAATTACTGGCAGGTTATCTTGACAGGTTGGTTTTATTCTTTTTCAGGGCTGGTCATTTTAAATTTTATCCTTAGTCTTAGGGTGTGTTTTTTTGTTGTTTTTTTTTTTACTGTAGAACATGGTCCTTACTCCTAAGGTATGGACTTTCTGTATCACCTAAGTACCCAAGTTGTTTAGTGAGATCTTTTCATTCTGACTGGGCTAAAACTCCAACATCTCTAAGCCACGTACAACCTCTAGTGTTCTTGTCAGCTCTCAGCTGCTCTCTGCTAAGCCTTATAGAGTCTCATCATGTGCATGTGCAGCTCATCCCTTATCCAAAGACCATGGAGCTCACCCATGCAGATTTCTGCGGGCACCTCTCTGTTCGACTCCCTCCTCTCTAAAAGCCTTTCCCACAAATTACAGCTTCCTCAGCAGCCCTGAACTGTAATCTATGCACTTCACCTCAGTGAGACCATCATGCACTTATTAGGCTCCACCTTCTTGCACTGCAGTCCAGAAAGTTCCCCCAGGCAGAAAGGTCGGCAGATGTAGGGCTCATCTCATGTGTTTCCCTTCCCTCAAGGATTATAATTCTGCTTTGTCATATTCAATGTCTAAAGCAGTTTCTCATATATTTTATCTAAATGTATTGTTGTTATCTGTGGAAGAGCAAGTCCCATACCAGTCACTCTGTCATAGTCAGAAGTGGAAGTTCTGTGATTATTTTTCCACTCCACCTCTTCCACCATCACCTCTCTGTGGTAGACAGTGAGATCCCTGAGTGCTTATTATCTTTATATTCCCCAGGAGGCTCTCAGTAAAAAAAAGAATTTCTTCCTATTTTTGCCTTCTTAGCAGCCCTTGATAGTTAATTTTAATAAAATAGTAATTGAACAACGATGTTGGGGGATCTGAGTGTCTATTCTGTGATTTGCCCAAGTGCCATACTCCCCAGGTGATAGGACTATGGAGGGGTATCCAGTGCACGACAGACAGATCTTCTCCAAGATCCATTTAGGATGCAAGAGGGAATTCCCCAGTGGCCCAGTGGTTGGGACATGGTGCTTTCACTGACAGGGCCCAGGTTTGTCCCTGGTTGGGGAACTACGATCCCGCAAGCTGCACAGTGTGGCCAAAAACTAAAAAATAAAAATAAATAAATGTCTATGATGAGACAGTATAAAGAGGAAAATTTTAAAAAAAAAGATGCAAGAGTCACAGTATCTGGCTCCTTGATTGACCTTGGCCAGGCTGACCCCAAGATAGGAATCCTTTCCCTGTGCTCTCATCAATAGTCTGCCCTCTTGTGGAAGCCTCACTTTTATCCAGTTCCTCGTTGTCACCACTATAAGTTGGAGGAAATACTTTTGTGGCCATTTCCTGGACCTCTTGACTTCAAGGTCATGCTTATTTCCCCTTTGTACTAAGAGTCAGAAGGTCCCCGGATTTAGGTCCCTGCCCCACCTCTTACTAGTTAAGTGATCTTGAAAAAGTCTCCAAGAAGGGAACCCTCCTACACTGTTGGTGGGAATGTAAATTGGTACAGCCACTGTGGAGAACAGTATGGAGGTTCCTTAAAAAAACTAAAAATAGAGCTACCATATGATCCTTCAATCCCACTCCTGGGCATATATCTGGAGAAAAACACGGTCCGAAAGGACACATGCGCCCCAATGTTCATTGCAGCACTATTTACAATAGCCAAGATATGGAAGCAAACAAAATGTCCATCAACAGAGGAATGGATAAAGAAGATATGGTATATATATATATCATCTAAAAAAATGATACAAATGAACTTATTTACAAAACAGAAACAGACTCACAGACTTAGAGAATGAACTTATGGGTACCAGGGGGAAGGGAGAGTTAGGGAGTTTGGGACTGACACGTACACACTGCTCTATTAAAAATGGATAACCGACAAGGACCTACTGTATAGCACAGAGAACTCTGCTGAATATTACGTAACAACCTAAATGGGAAAAGAATTTGAAAAAGAATAGATACATGTATACGTATAACTGAATCACTTTGCTGTATACCTAAAACTAACACAACATTGTTAATCAACTGTACTCCAATATAAAATAAAAAGTTAAAAAAAAACCACGATCATCTTGTTTAAAAAAAAGTCTCCAAATCCTCTCTATACACATTTTCCTTATCTGTAAAAATAACTATCCGTTCCCTGCCCTTTTCCTCACCCCCAAACCCACTCTACCCCCTCCCAACACACACACACACACACACACACACACACACACACACACATATACATTTATGAGGTTCTAGAAACCAGGGATATGAAAGCCTTTGGAATCTGAAAAACAGAGGAAGTGTTCTTATTATTGTTATTATTTGTGGAGCGATTGTAGGTCTATCAATGCAAATTCATTCGTCTAGTGAAGGGGACTGAGTGTAGAGTAAGTATATTGGCTCAGAATCTTCTCCTCCTACACATTTGTCGGTGGCTCTTCTGTCCATTGAGAGAGAGAGAAGATAGAGCTGTTCCTTTGGCTTAAAGGAAATGGGCTTTTCAGAGTCCACACTCTGACTTAACAATGATATAGCTTGGAATTTCTGGGCTCTGGGGAGCTGTCTGAGAAAGTACCCCTAGATTTTTATCAACCTTGTGGAGGGATGAGCTCAGCCTTGGCATTTCACATTCATTCACAAGTATGTATTAGGCACCTGCTGCGTGCCAGGTGATTCTCAGCATACTGAGGATGTGGTAGTGAAGAGCCCCAGGCCCCGCCCTCCTAGAGCTCGAGCCCAGTTGGGCCTGAGACAATCAAGTTCTGTCTGGGATTGCATCCTCAAGTGAGGAGACCATCCTCAAGTGATGAGCCAGACCTTTCTCTGCTGAGAAGAAAATGTAAGAACCCGTGGACTCTCCATCCCAGCTCAGCACACAAAGTACTGCCTGGCCAAGGCTGGATTCAAGCTCTGTGCCCACAGAAGGCATCACATGGCTGCTCACACCCCATCTCAGACCAATCCAGACACCCTCCCCATCCAACCCCCAAGCCATGGTCGCCTCGTTCTAATAACAGAGCTGCTTCTTGGCTTCTGGACCCAAATACCTGCTCTGGCATCTTTCTAAGTTCCCAGTCACCCTCCTTGGGGCCCTGCTTCAGTGAATCCAAACTTGCAGCTGGGCGCCAGACATGTTTTTTTGTTTGTTTGTTGTTTGTTTGGGGGGGCGGTGTGGTGCACCGCATGGCTTGTAGGATTTTAGTTCCCCAACCAGGGATCGAACCCAGGCCACGGCAGTGAAAGCTCAGAGTCCTAACCACTGAACCACCAGGGAATTCCCCCTCCAGACATGTATTTTAGACTTCTCAGACCCTCCTTGCCTTCCTAAGAGACAGAATAAAGTAAGGATTGCCTGTACAAGAGTCAGGTGGCCAAGAATTGAATCCTAGCCCCACTATTCATTAGCTCAGTGACCCTTGGCAAGTGGCTTAACTGCACTGAGCCTCAGTTTCCCCATCTGTAAAATCGGGGTTCACTGGAAAGAATTAATGCAAACCACTTAGCACAGTGACCGGCCTGCAATAAGTATTCAATAAATGTGAACTTTTTTTTCCCCCCTTAGGATCAACTCATCTATGCTGGATTCCTAGTATATCCCCACATTCTGCCTACAAGTCAAGATACCCACTGCTTCATAGTTGTTGCCTATCACTAGCCCCCTGGGCTAGTTGAGGTGAGCTGAATTGAGGCAGGAGGATGTTATGGGCTATGGGCATGGTCCTTGCTGGTCAAACTGACCATCCTCTGCTGTAGCTCCTGGGTCAGGTCCCCTGCCCCTGTACCAACCCATGGCTGATTCTTGGCCTAATCAGTGCTGCTGGGACAAGTACCAGATTGTCCCAAGCTCATGGACCCCTCTTCTTGCCAACACCTAAAGCATCAGGGCTCTTCTGAAGCCAGGGACAGAGTTTCTTCACCCCAAGACCTTGGATAAGTTTCAAGGGATCTGTGAACCCCCTCCAATAGGCAAAAGTTTGTGTGATATATGTTTTCTACAGGAATAGTCCTTAGTTTTCACTAGCTTCTTAAACGGTCTGTGATTCCACATGTTAAGAACCATCGCTTTGGGGGAATGCTAGAGTCTAGAACCCCATGAGGCTGGGAGGCCTTCTTCTGGGCCTCTGAGGACTCAGAGGGGCCCCCAGTGCAGCCAGTGTCAACAGTATCCACAGTTCCCTGCCACCACTCCAGCTTCTCTGTACAAACAGGGGCCAGTCAATGGGCCCCCAAATCTGCCTGAATCCATTCCCCAATCCCTCAACAGGGAGGGTTAGCTCCCCAGGTCTCCAGCCAGAAAATGGCCTCCCTTCCCCCTCACCCCCACTTCCCCTCACTGTGATGAGCTGCTTACCCAGGTCCTTTTCCCCCGAGTGTGATTTCCTTCTGAGGGAGAGAGCTAGGATTTGAGAGCGCCTTCTCTGCCCCTGATCTGTATCCAGAGTTTCTTCCAGCCCCGGCTTGGCGAGACAGGTTCTGACAGAAATAAAGTTCACGTAAGTCATGTTCTGGGAGGAGCTTCAAGATGGCGGAAGAGTAAGACGCGGAGATCACCTTCCTCCCTTCTTTAAAATAAATATCATTTGGGCTCTCCTGGTGGCGCAGTGGTTGAGAGTCCGTCTGCCGATGCAGGGGACACGGGTTCGTGCCCCAGTCCGGGAAGATCCCACATGCCGCGGAGCGGCGGGGCCCGTGAGCCATGGCCGCTGAGCCTGCGCGTCCGGAGCCTGTGCTCCGCAGCGGGAGGGGCCACAACAGTGAGAGGCCCGCGTGCCGCAAAAAAAAAAAAAATAGATAAATAAAACATATATATCCTTCTTTTTGTATACCGCCTCCTTTACAAATATTGATCATCTCTCTTAATCCTCATAATAACTCATTTTACAGAGGTAGGAACTGAGGTTAGGTGGGGTGATGGGACAGTTATTATCTTTGTTGTTGTTGTTATATTAGCTGCCGTTTGTTTTGTAATTTTTATATACAACATACTATGTTAAGAATCTTTTCATACTTTATTTAGTCAGCACAAAATAGGCACGGGAATCCTGATTTTACAAGTGAAGAAACAGAGGCTCTGAGAAATGCGATAATTAGCTCAAGAGCACCTAGGTAGTACGTGGCAAAGCAGGGATTGAGAAACAGGTCGGTCAGACTTTACAACCCACTGTCTCCCTTGCTATAAGTGGGACTATAGGTTGCCAGACACCCCCAAATGTTTCAAGTGGGCACTGCTATGTTCGTGGGAGAAATTCCTATTGGAATAAAGGAAGACATTAAATTGGGAAGTCCATAAAGAAGTTTTCCCTAGGGATCCTGCAGCCCAGGCCAAGTCCAGAAATTCTACACACATAGGCCAAGAAGGCACACAGAGCCTTTCCTCCAGAAAAAGCCACCTCCTTGCTCTCCTACCGCCTAGCGCTGCTCTATTTCCAGGTCCTGACCACTTCCTGTCTTAACGATTACAAGAAGTTGCCAGCCATGACCAGCTGACTCCTGAGATATGACAGCTACACCGGAAGAACCTGGTCATTAGACCAAGGTCTGGGGCAAACAGAGGGCCCCTGGGATTCCGCTTTTCCCTGAAAGGATGACACAGAGTGGGGTGACTGTGAGCTCGAGTATGATCAGCAGCGTGCCTCACTTCCCCAAGGCTCTGGCTGCTTCCAACCCAGTAAGGTCTGCAATCCTCAGCCGGGACTTGGAAGCCCCAAGGTCTGAGGAAGGAGTGGACGTGGAGAGCCCACACCTCGTGCCCTCCAACCAGAACCCCTGGCAGGAGAGCACCTCGACCTCTCAGGCTCCCCACCCTTCTCCCCTCTTGCTCCAGTCTCCTCCCCTCAGGAGCTCAGTCACCTGTGACTACCCCAAGGGTTGCGTTCCCCATCCCCGGATAGTTACCTGCAACCACCTCTCACCTGTCTTCCTGGCCCTGTGTCTTTGGTCCTTCCCTGGGAACTCTATACTCTAGCCATCCCCTAAATGTTCAGAGGATTTTGCCTGTGGTAAAACCTTCAGACTGGGACCATCCTAGTTAAGGAATGCCCTGTTTCCTTTGTCCAGATCACAGAATGAACCTCTATTTCCTACTGCCTCAGAATTCTACTGGGCAATCCGTTAAGCTCAGATGACAGAGTGGTGACAAATTCATAGCTAACATTTATCGAGGGTTTATTATGTGCCAGGCGCTGTACTAAATGCTTCATAGATATTAGCTTGTAAAATCCCCACAATACCCCTGAATGAAATGGGTGTTGTTTTTATCCCCATTTTACAGATGAAGACACTGAGGTGCAGAGAGGGAGAGTCGTTTGCCCGAGGTCACTCACTGGTGTACTGTAGTCCTCAGTTCCAAACCCTGGCATTCTGGTTTCAGAGCCCAAACCCTCAATAATCAGGAGCCTGGTGGTTAATAATGGACATTTGGGACACTGTGGCAGGTGACCGTGAGTGTCCTTTAAGGCAGGGGGACAGAACTCTCAAAGTCCTTCAGAAACTAATTGTAGCATGGCAGAAGATGGAGAAGCACATGGTAGAACTGCCAAAGGTACATGAAATTAGTTACATGGGTTAAATAGCGTAAGTCCCTGGGTTTCCCTGGTGGCGCAGTGGTTGAGTGTCCGCCTGCCGATGCAGGGCACACAGGTTCGTGCCCTGGTCCGGGAAGATCCCACATGCCGCGGAGCGACTGGTCCCGTGAGCCATGGCCGCTGAGCCTGCGCGTCCAGAGCCTGTGCTCCGCAACCGGAGAGGCCACAACAGTGAGAGGCCCGCGTACCGCAAAAAAAAAAAAAGCCTAAGTCCCTGCCCTATTTATGTGTGGCAGTTTTTCAATTGTATTCTTTATCAAGCTAGAAAACGAAACCAAATAAAAAATATGAGTGATTATAGTGCAAGACTACTCCTAACAAGTCCAAATTCCCAGAAAAAAAGAAATTTAGTAACATGTCCGCCTTAACTGCCAGCCACGTCACGCAAGTGGCTCACTGCCTCCCCTCTCTGCCCTCAAATGCGCTGTTCCTGCTCTGTCTCTCCCCACAACAACCCTCAAGCTTCATCTCAGTCAGATGCCCCAGATGCCACAAAGAGAGGACCAGAGGCCGGGGTCACTGGGGAACAGCCCCTCATCCCACCTTACCAGCTGGAGCCCAAAGCAGCCTTCCCCATTCTTTCTGAGGTCAGATTTTAAACTCCTGTTCCCTGGGAAGGGTCTCTCACTGACTTCTTGTCTCTGGTCACTTCCTTATCCCAAATCACCTCAGTTTTTCTGCCTTGATTTTATTACGTGCTGGTTTGATTTTTTTTCCTTTTAACCTGCTAGCAGGCTTGCACCAAGGAACCTGGGTGCTTGGCTTTCTACTTCCTTGTGCACTCCTGTCATCGGGACATTTGATGGCTGGAATGGTACACGACAGCCAAATAAAGACAAGTTTTGAGGAGAAGGGAGAAAAAGAAATCAGACTCCTTAGAGAAGAGAGGGACTTCCAGAATATCCTTGACTCCTTTACTTCAAAAGGAAACTAAGCGAGTTTCCTGGTGGTCCGGTGGTTAAGACTCTGCACTTCCACTGCAGGGGGCATGGGTTTGACTGGGCATGGGGCGGAGCCTGGAGGGGCCGAGGAAGGCAAGTGCACTGTAGCTGGTGCTTACGAGCAGAGGTGGGTCTGAAGCTTCTGCCCACTCACTGAGTGCCCTGATGGGAGTTACTTAGCCTCCACCAGCCTCAGTTTCCTCACCTGTAGAATGGTGATAATTGCACCTGCCCCTTGAGGAGTCGCTGGGAAGAGTAAGCATACAAAGCGCGTGAAGCACTTGGAAGAGCGTTAAGCACAGAGTAATTATGCGGCACAGGGAGCTGCTATTATGATGAGCGCCATTTCTCTCTCCACTGTTTCCTGGGTAGTTCTATCATTTGGGGATTTCCCAAAAGAATAATAGTTCTTTCATTTTCCTTCTTTTGCTAGAGCTGTACCCACTACCTAGAATACCCTTCTCCCCTACAGATTTAATAATTGAGTCCTTACTATGTTATAGATGCTGTTTTTGTTTTGGGGTTTTTTTAGATTTTTAAAAAATTTTTATTGGAGTATAGCTGATTTACAATGCTGTGTTAGTTTCAGGTGTACAGCAAAGTGAATCAGTTATACATATACAGGTGCTGTTTTAAGTGCTTTACGTGGATTAACGCCTTGGATCCTTGTGATAACCAAATGAGGTCAGCACTACTATTATCCCCATTTTGTAAATCAGGAAACTGAGGCTTGGAGACCTTGCCCGGGGTCACACAGCTCATGAGTGTAGACCCATCCTGACCCTGAGACTACGCTCTTGACTGTGGCTCTCTTCTATGAGTGTGTATCCAAATCACCCCCACGCTCCATGGTTTCAGGGCCAGTCCCTCCTCCTCCAAAGAGCCTCCTATGATCTCCTAACTGGAAATAATCCTGCTTTTCCCTTTAAAATTCCCCCACTTCTTTGTTAGTATCTGTCTCACAGCCTTTGCCTTCCACTTGATGTTTTTGTATCTGTGCCCCATATATATCTTAGCTTACCTATCAGTCCTAAGTGCAAGGAGCAGGTCCTATTCAATTCTATAAACCCCAAAGTCCTGGCAAAATGCCAGCTGCCATTATAAGAAACTAGACACTGGCAAAATAGCACAAAGACTAAATTCTAAGTCAGAACAAAACTTGCAGTACCAGCAATAAAGTGCACTCAGTAAATAATTGTGAAACTAACTACACAAGAGCTCTCCCCCCATTCCAACTGGTAACCAAGTTTTAAACACTAGATCTTTGACCTCTGGCTTCTCCTTAACATGTAGGGCACAGAAAGGCTGCAATGAGAGCTGAAAGGTGGGTGGGATGGAATGGGAGAAGGGGTAGGGCCAAAGTGGTCATTTTTAAAAATTTCCTTCGAAGCCTGGGGGCTGGGAAGGGGAGGGATCCCTAATAGACCAGCACTGCCAGGTGTGCTGTTTCAAGTCCTCAGATGCCCAGACCGAAGTTTCACACTCCACAGAGACACTCAGGACACCCTCAACAACCTGTCCTTACACCGACCACAGCCCTTGGTTATGAAATGACACATTGATCCCCAATAACTAATATCTTATGAGATTTACATAAATGCAAAATGATGGAGAGTTTTTAGAATCTCTCTACATGCTCTTTTGGGTATGACCAAAAATTTGTGAGATGGGAATCATCGCCATTCGACAACGGACTCTGTTCTATGAAAGGTAAAACTGCTAGGAGAGCGGGCATGTGAGTGCAGACCATCAAGAAGGTTCATATCCACAGGGAACCCACCTGTCTGAGGGAGGAAGCCCAGCGGAGGCCATCGGAGTCTGATCAAGGAGAGAGGAACCAAAGGGACCATGGGGATGTGGTGAGCCCGTGAGCCCGCGGCTCCAGCTGGGGGGTGCACGCCCACGTTGGTTCAGCAGAGTCTGGAGCAAGGCTCAGAGGGGTGTGGTAGCAATGCTTATTCAGCTAAAAGCAGGGCTACAGAGGGAGTAAAAGTAAAAGGTGGAACTGCCTCTCTAAACCTAAGTGTGACCCAAGGAATGGCTGGGGGAGAGGGGGAAGTGAAGAGGGTCCTGAGAGAAGGAGATGTGCTATTTTAGAGGTCGTGGTAGCCCGGCGGAAGGCTGGCCACAGCAGATGCAATGTCAAAACATTCAGAGGAAAGATAAACAGAATCCCACAAAGGCTCTCAAATAGCAGTCCTTAACCCTTTTTGGGTCTCTGACCCTTTTGAAAATACGATGAAAAGTACAAATTCTCGGGCTTCCCTGGTGGCGCAGTGGTTGAGAGTCCGCCTGCCGATGCAGGGGACATGGGTTCGTGCCCCGGTCCGGGAAGATCCCACATGCTGTGGAGCGGCTGGTCCCGTGAGCCATGGCCGCTGAGCCTGCGCGTCCGGAGCCTGTGCTCCACAACGGGAGAGGCCACAGCAGGGAGAGGCCCGCGCACCGCATAAAAAAAAAAAGTGAAATGCAAACAATTCAATAAGGAAACAGGTGGGGAAGGGGCTCTGAAGAGGCTGGCGGAGCTGAGGAAAGAGAGTTCAACAGCGTTCTTATCCAGAATAAACGGAAGGTGGGGCAGCCAAGGGCTTGTTATGAACATAAAGCTGTGACATGGGGCTGTGAGAACAAGGCCAAGAAGGCGTGAGTCCCAAGCTAGGTGAAAATTTTTTTAACGGTAAAGTTAACAAAAATCGGCTGCACTAAGGTTCAGAGCAAGAAATACAGAAAAGGCACAGTCCTCAGTGCTACATGTGTGACATTTGCAGAACTCTCCAACCTCTCTTTGACCTCAGTTCTGTCTTTTCTGTCAAGAAGATTAATTTCCAGACTCTAACGTGGCAAACTACATTGCTAAGAGGGAACTGAGGCCCAAGATAGAATGCATTAGACAGCAACCGGCCACATGAAATGGGTTCAAGAATCTCAGTGTGGAACAAGCACCGACTGGGAGGTGCTGAGCTGAGAAAAGAGGAAACGTCAACTTCTATCACCGGGAATGGTCTTAGGTCTTTTCTGGGTCACTTTGCAAGACAAATCCAGGACCAGTGGATGGAAATTTCAGGGATGTAAATGTCAGATTCCTACTAAGAACAATAGAAATGATAGTTTTTCCCAAATGGAGTGGGCTATCTTGGGAGGTAGTGAGTCTCGTGTCATGGTAGATATTCAAGTGAACACTGGACGATCATTTTACAGGACTTTTATGGAAGAGTTTGAATTAGAGGTCTCTTCCAACCCTGAAAGCCTGTGATTCTGTGGCCTAACAAGATTAGGGGAGAAAAGAATGAGTACTTTCCCAGCATACACTGAATTTTTAAACTTTGCTTCTCTACCTCTGAATTGGTAGCATCTCACTCCAGAGTGTGACCCCTGCACACCCTTCCACCCTCCCTCTGTCATTCTTCCCTTCTTCTTGCCTCTTGTCCCATTCTCCAGTTGCTTTTCTCACTCTTCTTTTATTCCTCTTTATTTCTTTTCATGTAAATCCTAAAAGGCAGGGACTGTGATTATAGTTGGCAAAGAAGAAGGCACCCTGTGCTTCCTGTCAGGAATCACACTCTCTGGGTTCTTGTCTATTTATATCCCATCCCATTTATATCTCACTCCTCTTCCATGAAGCCCTCCCTGGCCATTCCCTGAGATCCGAGGGCTATGATCCCACACACACCTCTCCCTCAATTCTTAGACACATACTGCCTGGTGTCCTTTCTTCTATTTTGCCTTATAACATAGTTTAAATTTTCACCTGTAGATCATTCTTACTTCCATAGAGTATAAACTCATGGAGTGAAAGACCATGAGTGACTTTCCTTTCTTTTTTTTTTTCAACTTCAAAAAAAAAATTTTATTGATTTATTTATCTTTGGCTTCGTTGTTGTGCATGGGCTTTCTCTAGTTGTGGCAAGCGGGGGCTACTCTTCGTTGCAGAGCGAGGGCTTCTCATTGTGGTGGCTTCTCTTGTTGAGGAGCACGGGCTCTAAGCACATGGGCTTCAGTAGTTGCGGCACATGGACTCAGTAGTTGTGGCTCACGGGCTTTAGGGCGCAGGCTCAGTAGCTGTGGCACATGGGCTTAGTTGCTCCGCGGCATGTGGGATCTTCCCAGACCAGGGCTCGAACTCGTGTCCCCTGCATTGGGAGGCAGATTCTTAACCACTACACCGCCAGAGAAGCCCGGCTTTGCTTTTTATCTCCCAAAGCACGTACAACTGTGCACTCCATAGTTATTTTGAGTGAATACTTTCTACCACTTAATATTCTAAACACATATACATGGGGTGAAAATAAAACAAATGGACTAGAGCTGAGTACAGCAAGTAGTTAGTTGAGTTCTAAATGACCCATATCAGAGAGCTGGGAAGAATATTAAAGATGATCTAATCGGGCTTCCCTGGTGGCGCAGTGGTTGGGAGTCCACCTGCCAATGCAGGGGACGCAGGTTCGTGCCCCGCTCCGGGAAGATCCCACATGCCATGGAGTGGCTGGGCCCGTGAGCCATGGCCGCTGGGCCTGAGCGTCCGGAGCCTGTGCTCCGCAGTGGGAGAGGCCACAGCAGTGAGAGGCCCGTGTACCGCACAAAAAAAAAAAAAAAAAAAAAAAAAAAAAAATGATCTAATCAACTTCCTTATTTTTCAACCTGTGGATCGGAAGCTGAGTGTGTATGTGACTTAGGAGCACAACTGGTCTACATGCCAGGTTTCCACGTGTCCAGAACAGTGTCCTCTCTCTGACCCCTCACTGCAAAACCTTTGTGGAGGTACTGAAACAAGCTCACTAATAGTTGTGAGTCTTTGAAAGTGAATAAAACCCCCATTTTTCTGAAGGCACAGAGATGGACCAAGTGACTTCTGAAGGTTCCTTCTAAGCCAGGCTGGGAATCAGTTTTGCTCTCATTCCCACTCCGGGGTGTCCTTTGGAAGCATGATGCTGCAATTGTGCCATCCAGTGGTATGAGGCAGACACTGCACCGCCAGCAATCACCAGCGTACATTCTACCTTAAGAGCCCAAGCTACCAAGAGAGCGTGTAGAGGATGCCCAACACCTGATGGCACTTAGCTAAACGCTGCAAAGGAAAGAGCGTAAGTCTCCTCCCTGCTCCTGCCTTGGCTCGTTCCCTCTGACAATGGGAACTTTAAAGGAAACTACCCATCCTCTCTGACATGGAGCAGAAAACTCTCCGCAACATTTGTCCGCAGGGTTTAGGGTGGGAAGGCAGCTGCACCAGGGCCATGTTTACTGTACCAATCCCCGGGAGGCAGGAAGCTCAGCCTATGGGCACCTTCAGTCATCTTCCCCCCACAAAAGCAGCTGTCTCATGTCCCATCACTTGCCGTCACCCTGTCAGGACTCACGCCATCTTTAGCTCCAGGCTGGAGCCCTCCTTCAATCCACCCAAGAGCTGGGACACCCCTCCTCCTCCTCCTCCCACCCTTACTCAACCTCCTATAGTGCTATCCTCTCACGTCCACAGTCAGCCACCCCACAGGGTGGTGGAAGGGACCACAGTGGGAGCAGCCCTATTCCTATAAATTACATGGTCCGCTATGGGACTTAATTGTGTCCCCCAAAATTCATATGTTAAAGCCCTAGCCCCCAATCTCCAATGGGATGGTACTTGGAGCTAAAGACTTTGGTAATTATGTTTTGGTGAAGTCATGAGGGTGGAGCCCTCAAAATGGGGTTATTCTGTCTATCTGTCTCTCTTTTTCTCTCTCCTCTTTTTTCTCTCTGTGAGGATACCGCAGGAAGGTAGTCATCTGGAAGCCAGAAAGAGTCCTCACCAGAACTCAGTTATGCTGACACCCTGATCTCAGACTTCCAGCCTCCAGAACTGTAAGAAATAAAAGTCTGTTATTGAAACCACCTGGTCTATGGGGTTTTGTCATAGCGACTCAAGCAGACTAAGACATGGTCTGAGTCCCGGTTTGAAATACTGGAAGTCAGTCCAAAGAAAAGCTTGGAAATAGTTCACCTTTTACCCATACCTCTTCCCAGATGGGGCGGTGCCGAGCCTTACTGATGGGCCAGGCAGGAGGCGGCTGGGGCAGAGAAAAGGTGACAAGGAGGACAGGAGTTCTTCGGTCTTCAAATGAATGAGCCCAACACCATAAGGAGGCCAATAAGTCATGCCAGTTCCTAAGGAGGGTTCACCAAGTAGGAGACCTGAAGAGACAAGGTGGCTGAGCTGGAGCAGCCATCGGGGCCATGAATAGAGGTCACACATCAATGTCACAAGATAGAAGGAGCTTAGGTCCTGAGGACTTCGTGCAGAGTGGCTGCCATACCAGCCCTAGACTGCCAACCTCCGGACTTTGGTGGGAGGGGAAAACGCACTTTCGCATCTTAGAAGCCACTGTCTTTCGGTCTCCATAACCCACAGCCAAATATCAATATACTCGTAACCGACGCTGCCTTCAATAAACGTTGGCTATTATCTGCCACACGATACAATTATTTAATGTCTGTCTCCCCACTAGACTGTAAGCTCCATGAGGGCAGGGACCATGTCTGTCTGGTTCAGTGTATTCTCAAGGCCCAAACCAGTGCTATACACGCAGCAGGCACTCAATCAGTGTCTGTCCAGTGAGTCAGTGACCCCCTGCTCGTGCCCTTTTCCTACCTGAGCCTGAGCTGCAGACTTGGGGCATCTTCTCCTTTAAGGTCTCACTTAAAGCCCACCAAGGAAAATCATCCCTGTCATACCTCACTTCCTTCTGCTTCGTGCAGGTCCCTTGGAACTTACCCTGTGTTACGTAGATGAAGTTGTCCTGCTGTTGTTGTGATGCTCATTCTCTAGTTAGTGCCCTGATGCTTATGTCCTTGCTTAACTTGATGGTAAGCTACTTTGGCAGGGAAAACACTTTCAGTTTTTAATCATTGGGAGCTTAACCCCAATTCCTCCTAAGTGTATATAGTGGGGGCTTCCCTGGTGGCGCAGTGGTTGAGAGTCCGCCTGCCGATGCAGGGGACATGGGTTCGTGCCCCGGTCCGGGAAGATCCCACATGCCGCGGAGCGGCTGGGCCCGTGAGCCATGGCCGCTGAGCCTGCGCGTCCGGAGCCTGTGCTCCGCAACGGGAGAGGCCACAACAGTGAGAGGCCTGCGTACTGCAAAAGAAAAAAGAAAGAAAGAAAAAATGTATACAGTGGACAATAAATACTTTGTGGAGAAAGGGAGGAAAGGAGGGAGAGAGGGAGGAAGGAAGGGAAGGAGGGAAGAAAACCTGACAGGGCCCCAACTCTGAGGAGGAATGCTAGCATTTCAAGTTGGGGAGGGTGACTGTTAAAAAGGAGAAATAATGGGGAGTTCCCTGGTGGCCTAGTGGCTAGGATTCTGGGCTTTCACTACCATGCCCCGGGTTCAATCCCTGGTTGGGAAACAAATCCTGCAAGCCACACGGCATGGCCAAAAAAAGAAAATAAATGAAATAAAAAATAAAAAGGAGAAATAAGTAAGGTCAAAAAGGAGCAGGCAGAATGGTAGGAGGCAAACAAGAGAGAAGACTCCCAAGAGCCTAACTTGGAAAAAATTTCAAAGGCAGGTTGGTGTGTGTCAAAAGACGGAAAAATGTGGGATTCCGGGGACCTGGGCTCATCAGTCATTAGCTGTGACCTTGGGTAAGTCAATTCTCCTCTAAAGATCCATTTCCTTACTTTTACAGTTAGCAGGTCTGACTCAATCAGTGGTCTTCTGGTTGTGCTCCAAGGAGCCCAGGTAGAGGCTCCAAGACGCTGGCATCTAGGCCTCACCTCCTCAGCCAGAGAAGCTCTGCTCCCTTCAGATTCATGCATTGGCTTCTGCACAGAATTTAGTTTGAGCAAAAGGCTACGGAGCTAAAACCAAGTCTGAAAACCACTGGTGTCAACAACCCCGCTCACAACTACATAAAGATCTCAGGTTTTATGGTTCAACAGTTCTCTCCCGAAGCTGGAGCCCCTCCTCAAGGAAGGCAAGGTGCACGTGGGCCTTGGTCTCATCTTCCCAGCCAGACTTTAGATTCTGAGAAGACTGAATTTGGGCTCATGGTTCTCAGCTTCCCATGACAACTTCCTGTTTGGGCTCATGGAATCTCAGCCTTGGCTGGATCATCACCAAGAAAAGATGTTTCACAAAATTCTGTGGCTGGATGCCCTGACAGGGTAGCAGAAAGGTTGTGAGAAGGAGAATCTAATCCACCTTGGGTAGTCCTCAGGGATTTAAGGGACGCCCATCCAGGGGTGACTGGGCCCCTGACTTCTGGCATGTGTTCTGTTCACATGTGTGTCTTTATTTTTCTTAATTTTTTTTAAAGGGCTCATGAACATGTAATTTTTTTTATTTAGTTTTTTTTTTATTATTTTTTTCTGTGTTGTGTCTTCGTTGCGGTGCGCAGGCTTCTCGTTGCAGTGGCTTCTCTTGCTGTGGAGCGTAGGCTTTAGGTGCGCGGGCTCAGTAGCTGTGGGTCACCGGCTCTAGAGCGCAGGCTCAGTAGTTGTGGCGCATGGGCTTAGTTGCTTCACGGCATGTGGGATCTTCCCTGGCCAGGGCTCAAACCCGTGTCCCCTGAATCGGCAAGCGGATTCTTAACCACTGTGCCACTAGGGAAGTCCCCTCACATGTGTGTCTTTATTTTTTTTTTTATTTTTTTAAAGGGCTCATGAACATGTAATTTTCTTTTATTTAGTTTTTTTTTTAAATTTTTGTCTGTGTTGGGTCTTCGTTGTGGTGCGCAGGCTTCTCGTTCAGTGGCTTCTCTTGCTGTGGAGCGCGTAGGCTTTAGGTGTGTGGGCTTCAGTAGTTGTGGCACGGGGGCTCAGTAGCTGTGGGTCACTGGCTCTAGAGCGCAGCCTCAGTAGTTGTGGCGCATGGGCTTAGTTGCTCCACGGCATGTGGGATCGTCCCTGGCCAGGGCTCGAACCCGTGTCCCCTGAATTGGCAAGTGGATTCTTAACCACTGCTCCACCAGGGAAGTCCCCTCACATGTGTGTCTTTAATTTCATTACATGCTCTTTCTCCTTCTTCCCAGTCTCTGGTTTCTTGTCTTCCTCCTTTTCTCACTTGCCTCCCTGCACTCCCCTGCCCTCCCAGCCTGAGGCCTGTGCTCCCTCTGAAGCCCTGACACTTTCCCAGAGTCCCGGGTACGGAGTCGTAGGTTTGAGCAGGCAGTCGGTGAGACGCCCAGAACAAGCAGGGCTGAATCAGGCACCAGAGGCTTTGCTCTCAGGGGAAGAGACACCTAAAGTGCCCACATCAAGATATAAACACTGGGACTTCCCTGGTGGTCCAGTGGTTAAGATTCCGAGCTTCCAATGCAGGGGGCATGGGGAACGAGGACCTCGCGTGCCATGTGGCGTGGCCAAAAAAAAAAAAAAAAGATACAAGGACCATAAACAAAATGTGGTACCTGCACACATACAGTAGAATACTACTCCTCCTTAAAAAGGAAGGGAATTCTGACACTTGCTACAACACGGATCAACCTTGAAGACATTATCAAAGTGAAATAAGCCAGTCGCAAAAAGACAAATACTGTATGGTTCCACTTACATAAGCTGTCTAGAGTAGTCAAATGCATGCACAGAGACAGGAAGTAGAGTGGTGGTTGCCAGGGACTGGGGAGAGGAGGAAATGGGGATTTATTGTTTAATGGACATAGAGTTACAGTTTCATAAGATGAAAAAGTTCTGAAGATTGGTTACACAACAATGTAAATATACTTAACACTACAGGACTGTACACTTAAAAATGGTTAAGATGGAAAATCTTATATTATATGTATTTTACCACAATTTTTTTCTTTTTTAAAAAAAACTTTTTATTTTATATCGGAGTATAGTTGATTAACAATATTGTGTTAGTTTCAGGTGTACAGCAAAGTGATTCTGTTATACATACACGTGTATCTATTCTTTTTCAAACTCTTTTCCCATTTAGGCTGTTATATAATATTGAGCAGAGTTCCCTGTGCTGTACAGTAGGTCCTTGTTGGTTATTCTTTTTTTTTTTTTTTTTTTTGGCTGAGCTGCACGGTATGCAGAATATCCTAGTTCACTAGGGATCGAACCCGCACCCCTTGCAGTGGAAGGGCAGAGTCTTAACCACTGGACCTCCAGGTAAGTCCCTAGTTATCCATTTTAAGTACGGTATTGTGTACATGTCAATCCCAAACTCAACTATCCCTCCCCCCAACCCTTCCCCCTGCTAACCACAATTTTTTTAAAAAGAAGAAGCAGGTGGCTTCTTCCTATTTGTCACCTGGACGGGACATAAGGTGGAGAGTGAGCCTTGGAAGGAAATGAAACTCCTGATTACAGCTCCTCAAATGCAGGCCCTTCCTGAGCTCTCTGCGCATGGTCTGGCCCTCATGTTTCTAGATCTCTGGGCTCTGGCCCTTGTCCCCCAGCTCCCAGTTACTGCTTATTTCTCTGAGGAATATGCATGAGGCTTCAGGTGACATTATCACACACACTCACAAAAACCCAACTCAACTAGTTAATTCATTTAAAAAAGCAACTCAGAGACTGGTTGGAATCAGGGAACTCGGCACAACCTTGCCGGAGCTGTTTATTTACGGGGACGGCTATGGGCCCATGAGGTCCTCGGGGCTGCGGTGCAGTGGAGAGTCCAGGACTCCAACTCCAGCTCAGTCACTCTGGGCCTCTCGTTAACTCACCTGGGCTAAGGCCATGGGCCAGGCACCTGAAAGAAAGCACTAGACGTACAGGGCTCTACCTCACTCTCCATACCCCAGCCCCTGATCACAGACCCCACCCCTACCAGGATGGCACCAAGCCTGGGCAGGAGGGCGCAGGGGGTGGTCAGGGAAGGGAGAAAAGAGGAACAGGGTCAAGGGCACCTGGTACCTGGCTCCTCACACACAGGAGCCTATACAGGAGGCCCCTCCTGAGGGAATGGTCTTGCCTTGAGAGACCCCAGAAGAGGCAGGAGGATGTGACTGATGAAGGTCAAGGTTAGGTGCAAAGACCAGGGAGGGCAGGGGGCAGAGCAGGAGGTGACAGGAGCACTTAGAGGGCAGGGGACTGATGGGCGGGGCCAGGCTGTTCTCCGCCCCCTGCAGTGCCCTGTGGGGCCCCAGAGGGACCCCGAAGGAGAGGCTGCACTCACCCTGGAGGGGTCTGCTTCACCCAGACATGATGTGCTTGACAAAGGCTGGGAAAGAAGACGGAAATCAGCCACTGCACTTGGCCCCTCTCAGCCCCTTAAACCTCTTCTCCCTGCTCTATACCGCCTGACCTCAAACCTTCCCAATACCCTTTCTTCAGAGCATGATTCTTTCCCCCATTTAGGGTTGATGGGGAGAAGGTAGAAGGAAGGAAGAGACATAACCACTGCTCTGTGTCCATTCTCTGTGCTGGTACTTGACACAGATGAAATGAGCTACATTATCTCTGCCAATCCCCGCAAACTTGGGACAGGGGCCAGCATCACCCCATTGCTCAGATGAGAAAACCAAGGCTCAGAGAAGGTAAGTGACTTGCTCAAGGTCACACAGCTGGTATATCACAGAGCTATCTCCGAAATCCATGCCCCTTCCATTACACTGTGATGTTCACTCCCAGGAAAGAAAAAGAACAATGTCCACTGGGAGCTCACCAAAGCCCACGGGGTGTGCATGCTCCCTAGCCCCTGCATCTGCTCTGTTCTGCAGCCCAGCCCAGCCCTGCGCAACCGGGGAAGTGCAGCATGAGCCGATACCTTCGTAATTGATGCAGCCATTGGCATCCTCCTGCCCTGCTAACAGCTGCTCCACTTCAGCCTCAGTCATCTTCTCTCCTGGGGCGGGAGACAGTGGGCACTTAATTACAGATGGGCAAAGGAGGCACAGGCCAAACCCAAGCACCCCCTTGAGTCTGATGGCTCAAGACTTCCTGGGTATAGGAAGTGGCCATACCAAAGCTCCCCCAGAGGCTTTGGAGGGTGGAGCCAAGGGTCTTAAGGTCCTTCCTAGTCCCCAAGGTCTCTCCCTCTGGCTACAGCCACCAGTGGGTGAGCAGACCAGGGCCCCAGTGACTGAGGCAAAGACAAGGACAGGAGCCCTGGGTCCCACCTCTCAGGCCTCACCCCCGCTCGGCCAACCTGCTCTCCTCTCCTTCCCACCCTGCTGAGCAAACCCAGCTGGGGAAGCAAGACAGGCCTGGATCAGGATGTGATCCTCAGGACGCAGGAACCCCCATGTCTCCCCAACATATGCCACTTGGTCACTTCCCACGCCTCTGTTCCCCCTGCCCTTGGGCTCCACCTCTGCCCAGCTGGCATACCCAGGGTGGCGAGGACGTGGCGAAGCTCGGCGCCCATGACCGTGCCGTTGCTCTCCTTATCAAACACGCGCAGCCCCTCCACGAAATCCTCGTAGGTGCCCTGCTCCTTGTTGCGGGAGATATGCTGCAGGATGGGCAGGAACGTCTCAAAGTCCAGCATCTTGGTGTTCATCTCTTGCAGCGGGGACAGGGAAGGAAAGGGAATTCGACGTGAGCTCGAGGGAGCAGAGGGTCAGGAGGGGTCTCATCTGGCTCTGCCAGGCTAGCCCGCCCCTGGCAGCACCCAGAGCTCAGCCGCCGCCACTTCTGGGTGGGGCACCCCGTCAGCAATCCTGGAGGGCTCAGAGGCCTGGGAGCCAGGCAGGAGCTGACTCTGGGCACTCTTCTCAGTGAAAGGACTAGGGCAGGAGGGAAGAGGGACCGTGACTCCACCCAGACCTCTGAGCTCCAGGTGGCCAGCAGGGCAGGGAGCTGAGGTGGCAGCAGTAGGATTTGAGGGACACCAAGGGCCACACAGCGCAGGCCTCACATTCACAACTTAGACTTCTGACACGTGACAGACTCCCAGTCACAAGGGTAAACTGACAAAATTTCAAAAAGAAAATTTTGCATAACTCCAAATTTGGGTCCCATCACTAGACCAACAGTGCCTGGAGCAACTCTGAATCAATTTACTACTAACCAGTAAAACGTGTGATTCTTGTGTGACCAGCACCCTTCTCCCACATTGTCATGTGTTAAAAGCTTTAATTTAATAGAGGTAAACCATTTTTAAATACCTCCAAATGTTGGCATTGCTTTCTTTTATAACCCAGGAACCTCCTACAATGGAAGTGCCCAGATATCTTTCGACCTCTGAGAAGCCCTACTGACACCGGTAGACTCCTTCCTCTGGTCCTTCTGGCCCACATCCTTCACCCCCAACCAGTGTCTTCACCAGCAAGAGCAGGAGGGGAAGGGGCCAAACCAAGGAAGGGGGTAGAGCCAACATGGGCCCCAGGAAGCCTCCAGAGATGGTCCACCCTGGCTGCGGGCCCCTGCCCAGGTCTGCCTGGCCCCGTCCTCTCAGAAGGACATGTGTGTTAGGGCAGCTGTCAACTTGACTGCCATGGTGACAGGTGACATTCACAAATGTTGCCACTTGCACCACATTCTAAACTCTCATTCACCAAAATCTATCAAATACAAACAAGTGAAAGAAGCATCATTATAGAGTTAATCTTGAGTCTGCTGTAATTTATATTAAATGAATAATTTGCAGTCCTCAGTGATCTAACCATCATTAGAAGGAGGACAGCTCAGCGCGGTGACACCTCGACCACAATTTGCTGGTGGGGAAGGGGGGGGCGCTGCTCAGTTATCAGCTTCCCTCCAAGCTTCCCTGCCCCATGTCCCCGGCACCCTCGGTGTCACAGGAAGACACTAAAGAAGCAGAATGTCGTTCCTGCTCCCCAGGAGCTCCCACCCTCACGGGGAAAACAAGAACAAGCCCAAGAGAGAGGGTCAACTAAGTGCCAGGCGCTTCCAGGTAATTCTAGCAATGGGAGGAGGGTAACCTGGGGAGGGTAGGTTTGTCTTGAAGGGAGAGAGCCCCAGGGGCGGCGGGAGACACCACGAGGCCCACGCTGACCTTCCGGCTTGGGCTTGCCCAGGACGCGCAGCACCTCGGCGTTGGTGGGGTTCTGGCCCAGGGCCCGCAGCACGTCCCCGCACTGCCCGTAGGTGATCTTCAGCTCTCCAGTCGGGGTCCGGTCAAACAATGAAAAGGCCTCTTTGAACTCTGCAGAGAAAAGACTGGCTGCAGCCCCCGGGGCCAAGCGAAGGCGGTGGCTTGGGGCTGATCGGCCTCCACCCGCGCTGTGGTTGAGAAAATATTTCAGTATTTCCCTGCAGCCATCATCCCAGCCGCTCCCTGTAACCCATCCCCACCCCATCTTCTGACAACTAAAGAAGCATGCTGGAGCCCCACGACCTGTTCCAGCGCTGGGCCTAGGATCTCTTCCATCGATCACTTGTCACATCATTTGAAGTCTCCCCTGCCCCCGCCCCTCCCACCCACCCATCCTTCCCTTTGCAGGTGAGGTGGCTGACTGTTGAAAGAGGCAGGGAAGTGAAAAGGGCACTGGCTGAGGAGTCAGGATTCCTGGGTTCACCTCTTCGCTCTGCCGAGCAGCACCGGGCTGGGTCTCACTTTCTTTGCGCACGCGCAGAAAGTAAGGCTCCACCCCGCCCTCCCCTCCCAGTTACTACGAGTGTCAAAGGAGGTGGCAGTGTGTGGAAGCACTTTGCAAAGTGACAAGACCTGTTCAGAAGTCAGCTACTATCAGTACTGCCTGTTCCAGGCTGAGAGGGGGCTCCCAGGCTGGACAAGGTGACCTGGTGGAAACAGTCAGCCCGCCTCAGCTCTACCACTGACCCGCAGGTGGCCTCGGCCAAACTCCTAACTCCCACGGGCCCTCTGTTTCTTAGCTCTAAGTAAGGATACAGTGTCCACCTGTGTGGGCTGCTGGGGGTATTACAAAGCACTCCAAGCATGGTGTCTAGCATGTGGTAAGGGAATCAACACATGGTGGTTATTATTATATTTCCTAGTTCTGGAGCCAGACTCCCAGAAGAAGGTTCCAGGGCAGGTGTCCAAGGGGCAAGGCTGAATGAAGGCACTCCTGGGCCCTTTGCAAAGAACCTTAATTCCTAATCAATTTGGATTCAACCAACTCTTCACTGGGGATAATATGGACTGGGTATGGCATTGAAATTACCTTATGCTACCGGCGACAAAACGGTTTACTAAGCAGATTAACAATATAAACCTAAGAAGAATGTGTGAACTACTTAGGAGAAAAGCTGCTTTTAATCCTCTCTAAGCACTTTAGAAACACTTATTTCCTTTGATGCTGCATACGGATTATTCACAAATCATTCCACATATCAAAGCAGGTTCCCCAAGACATTTACCTGCCACTCTTTATTAGGCTTTGTATGAATTTCAAAGATATAAAGCTGCCTGTCTTTCAAATTACTAACTAATTGAGTTCAAATTCTGTTTCCATTGCTTAGTAGCTGTGTGACCTTGGGCAAGTAAATATTTAACCTCTATAAACCTCTTTTCTTCTATAAATGGCACCTACCTCATAGGGTCCTTAAATTACATTCAAATAAAATACAATAGTGTGCGCATAAAACTTTAACTCTGTGTCTTAACACAGAGTAAATTCTCCAACAATGCTGTTAGTAATCTCTTACTGAGGTTAATCCCAATTTTACCACTTAATTGTGTAATCTTGGCCAAGTCACATAACCTCACTGAACTTTGTCCTCTGTCAAAAGGAATAGCACTGACCTCACAGCTTTGTTAGAACCATTTAATTTTTTTTGAACTTTTAAAGCAATTAGCGTGGCTTCTGGCACAAATTCATTGTTCAATAAATATGGCAGTTGAATCTGAACTCAGACTTTTTGATCTTCTAATTCATTCAGAAGAGTGAGGGCAAACTTAATAAAAGTAGGAGTCTCCACTTAAAAGAAGAATGATATTTAATAGAAGGATGGAACAGGGGGGAAATAACAGGAGTAATGACCTATGATTTGAGCACTTACTGTGGGCCAGGCTCTGAGCTGATAACTTTGCATGAATTATCCCGTTCCTCTTTACAAAGACTTTATGCTATAGCTATTATCATCCTCATTTATAGGCCACTGCAGATGTGACTTCCAGCCAACTACTAAGGAAACCAAGTGAGGAGGAGGAGGAGGAGGAGGAAGAGGCCTGCTGCACCAGCTAATGTTCCAGACCACTGGGAAGGCTGGTATGCACATAAAAACCAAACACTGAAGTCTAGGATAGCTACTAGGAGGAAAAACAAGGCCAGTGTGATCTCGAGGTATATGAGAGATGAAGTTCATTGTCCCAGAAGAAACTTCTGAAAGATCTGTAGTAGGGAGCTGCCTGCTAGAGCAGTGAACAATGGTGGTGATCCCTTTCCAGAAGGATATGGAAATAGGGGCCAGAGAAGGAAGTCAGGACTTAGAAACTAATTCCTATGAGAAAATAAATAAATAAATAAAAGAAATTGGAGCCATATCACCTGGAGATCATAAAGCCAGGAAGGGATTTGATAACTGTCTTCAAATAGATGGAGGGTATCTAGAAGATGCTGAAGAGAGTCACAGAATTTCTGAATTGAAAAGAACCAAATACCCTCACTTTGCAGATAAGAAAATCCAGCTTTAAAGAAGTGACTTGCTCTAAGTCTCATGGCCAATAGTGGCAGATTTAGGGCTAATTTCAAAGTCTCCTGGTTGCAGATAACGTTTTCCAAGCAAAACAGGAGAAAACCATCTTCAGTTTCACCAAAGAGCAAATGAAGAGATAGGAATAAAATTAAAGCAAAAACAATTCCAATCCAACCTAAGGAACGATGCCTTCAAAGTCAGAGGGATGAAAGGCTGGAATGAGTTAGGCCCCAGCCCTGAATATCTTCACAGAGAAAAGAGGCAACCAGCTGTCTCAGTTGGCTTTGACCAGGATTCCCATTTGGGAAATGAAAATTTTTTATCATTAGTTGATTTTCTAGTCCTCATGGGTACCACTGTGTTTGTATATACACTGAGTATATATATATATTTAACTAAAATGCATTAAAATTTATTTTAAGAATTTCACAGTGCTCCAAACTATTGATGGAAAGTGACTGTCCACAGGGTATTGCAAAAATGGAGTTGGACTCGGTTCACTTGTTTCAAAATGCATCTGCCATCTCTCATGCCCTATTGGTGGGTAACTGGCATCACTTTTTTGGAGGGAAACTTGGCAGTAACTATTAAAATGCACATATCCTTTGACTCATTGCTAGGAAGATCCCCTGGGGAAAGCATTATCTACCCCAACTGGAAACAACCTGAAGGTCCATCAATGTGGGCCTGATTGGATTAAAAGGTGCATCCGTGTGTGAGAATCTATATAACTGTTTAAAAGAATGAGGTAGAACTGTTGGTGTTAAATATAAAAAGATATTTAAATATATTATTAAATAATATGTACTATGTTATACATTGTTCAACCCAAATATATATTAAATAAAAGATGCAGGACAGTATGCACCACATGACTCAATTTGTATAAACTTTACACATACATACATACATACTGGTATAACATTATATGTTTTTTAATCAAAGGATACACAGACCTATTGACAATGATTGTTTTGGGGAGAGGGGATCAGTATGAGAGGAAAGCAAGGGGAAAATAAATATTTTTAATTTTCTTTATTTTTAAGTAGTATATGATTTTTTTTTTTACCATGTTCATGGATTCGTTTGATTTTTAACGTATAGTCTGTGCTTAAAATCAAGGGGTTGAATCAGGTGACCTTTCAAGGTCCCTTTCAATTCCTATGATTTTATGTCCAGGAGGCATTTGGTGGGGGAAACAAAGGGATAAGTTGCAATGAAGGTGGATCCCAGCTGTAAAGTAGATATCACTTGATGAAATATTTCATCCTCAAAACACCAGACTCCTACAGAAGAGGGCTGAGGGGCAACAATTAAGTTGGAGGGCGGGAGGTCTCGAGGCTTGTCTTGAAGCTACACTTAAGAATACTTATATTAAGTTGAGAAAACAAATTGTCTTCATCAAAGACGGAGAAGGGCTGATGGAGATCACAGGTGGACTAAGGCACCCTCAAGTCACCGCTGGTCCTGCCACCATTAGCGGGTGAGCATCTTGGCAGACTTCAGGATGCAGGGAGAGGGAGCTGGTAACCTGAGGAGGGCTTTCCAATAACAAACCAGAAATGAGGACTTCTAAATATCTTGGATAGGAGATTATAGAGTGGAGGGAAAAAAGGCATTTTTGCTGTGCATCTATTATGTTCCAGGCAGTCTGGCAGAGTAGTTCAGAACTCAAGTCTGGAATCAGATTGCCTGAGTTAGAATCCTGGCTCCACCACCAACTGTCTGTGTGAGACTGGGCAAGCCACCCAACCTCTCTGTGCCTCAGTTTTATCACCTGTAAAGTGGGGTGGTGACAGTCCCTACCTCACAGGGTTGCGGTGAGAATTAAATAAACTAATCCACGTAAAGTGCTTAAGTAATAACACGTAGTAGGTGAAAGTGAGCAGAGAACACACCTATACTTGCTATTTTGCGTAACTGTTTTCCAGTCACACCTTTGTGTACCCTGACTCAGATACGGGTTTGCAATGATGAAGATGATGATGTTGATAGTGATGGTGGTGATTGTGATGGTGGTGACAGTGATGATGGTGGTTGTGATGGTGGTGATTATGAGGGTGGTGATGGTGATGATTACTATTATGGTGGTGACAACAACTCCTCCCCAGGAAGCACAACAGAGAGAGTGTGATGGGATAGGTGGGGTCGCTAGTACTCACCTTCGATCTGGTCAGCAGTGAAGTCTATCTGTGGAGAGAAACACAGAGGAGTGAGGGCTGGGACTGCTAAGGCCTTCCAAAGGAAGCAGAAGCGGCTTCCGCAGCAATCGGGTCACCTCCAGCAGACACTGATGAGGACGGAAGGAGACTACGGGCTGAGAGTCAAACACCGACCGGCCTCCTGACAACTGGGCCGCAATTGACAGGCTGTCAAATAATGCAGCCTCCAGAGCTCTCTCAGCACCACTTGTTAAGTGATGGCTCCAAATGAGAGGGAAAGAGAAACACTCTGAATAACTCTAGAACCCACACTGACTCCCTATTATAATTCCTTTGGGTCGAATGTAAATTCCGTCCCAGCGGCTGTAAACAGCCTTCGCATCCACCCCTTCAGTCTCTCCCCTTTCTACTTGATGCTGGCTTTCAACCCACCTCCTTCAACAGAGCCTTCCCTCACCCCTTCCATCGCAGCCTCTCCTTCGGCACACATCCCTCTCAGGCGGGCCCTGGATGCTTCCTAACTGTTTTCCTGTCATGCCTTTATGTGTACTGTGATTCCTTGAAGCCAGGGTCCCAGCAGGGCAGGGGATTTGCCAGAAAATGCCTGGCATAGAGTAGGCACTCAAAATATATTTGTTGAGAGGAGTAAATTTTGGGTTTTCCCCCCTAAATTCAAATCTGAGTACAGAAGAAGAAGGTGGAAGGCTCTGAAGATGAATGACAATGAACAAGCATTAGTCATTATTTTAACTTAGGATCTTGCATGTTACTTCATGGTCCTTATCTACCACCACCACCCCCTAAAATCCCCTCTCCGCTGGTGGTGGTAACCAATCCTGGAGCATCTTCTCTGTGTGCCACCATTCCCAGTCCTGATTCTGCTGCTCTGTGCCCATCCAAGTCTGACCTTGTTAATGAGGACCACTGGAGGTGGCTGGAACGAGCTAGGAGAGCAGAAGAGGGGTTACACCGTGTTGGGAAGAGAGCTAGCTGTACCCAGGAATGGGTCAGAAAGTTAAAGAAACCCTCTAAATGGGGTAAAGGATGCTTTGAAGGAACCCTCTGGGGAACGGTGCAGTTTGCCTTACTTTGCGATGATTTAAGCCCCAGGATTAAACGTGTAAGAGAAATTAGTATAACGACATAACATCTGAATATATGGTCATAACCACACACATTGGGCTTAAGTTTACTTTTGCTTTATTTTTATTTATTTATTTTTTTTGCGGTACGCGGGCCTCTCACTGCTGTGGCCTCTCCCGTTGCGGAGCACAGGCTCCGGACGCGCAGGCTCAGCGGCCATGGCTCACGGGACCAGCCGCTCCGCGGCATGTGGGATCTTCCCGGACTGGGACACGAACCCGTGTCCCCTGCATCGGCAGGCGGACTCCCAACCACTGCACCATCAGGGAAGCCACTTTTGCTCTATTTTTGAGCAAAGAATCTTCTAAGCAAAGGAACTGGGTAAAGTATAATAATAGTGAAAATAGTCTTCATGAAAAATACCTAATTTTTTTTTCCGCTTTAAAGCAATTTCAACAACCCCCAGAACTACAAAATCCAGACATGGAAAAGAGAATTGCAACCAGATGTGAGAAACTGGGGAAGGTGGGTGGATGGAGGGAAGTGATAGGCCCAAGAGAAGGGACTCGGATGATAGCACTAGGCAGCTCTTGTCCAGTCTAGGCTGTCCCACGGGAACAGTGCGTTATCAGAACAACTCAGAAATCCAGGTTTCCTGAAGGGGGAGATTGTCAGCTTTTCTTGCTAGGCTTTGTCCAGAGAGGGAGCGATGTATGACCTAGAAAACCTTCAGGTACTTTCAAGGTCTTACCCTGTGCCTCAGTTTCCCCAGAGTGTCCCATCTCTTGGCCAAGCCAGTTCTGCTTAAATTCCGCCCCTTGTAGGGACTACCATAGATCAACCCCAGGGTTCTGGGCACAGTGGCAGGGTCTCCCAGGGCTGTGGGTACTAGGAAGTATCCTGAGAGGGCCAGGGAGGGTCATCCAGTTAGAGCTCTGGGGGCTAGTTTCTCTTCCTCTTTGTCACAGAAGCAGGTCCTGAGTTCTAATTTTGATCTGATTCCTCACCACCCCCAGCCCTGCCCTGAGGCTGATATACCCAAGAGCCCACCACTCCCAACCTGCTATTAATAGCCCTTCATACCAGTAGCCACTTGACCTCTTACATTCTGGTGCCAAAGCTTAAAACTGCTTCAGTCTCCAGAGGCCTCTGACCCCCTCCTTCATTGGCCCATCCCCTCCCCGTGCCATTCCTTAAGCAGCTGGGCCAGATAGCTGGGAGGCCTAAAATGACTGAGTCAGCAGGCAGGGTCTACACCAGCTCCAAGGAGAGGAGCCTTTCAGGGTGAGGGGAGCGTGGTGGGGCAGAGAGGGAATAGGGCTATGGCGGCAGAGGGAGTCTGGCCCAGCTCCTACACCAGGTTAGAGGGAGGGTCTCGGCCTGGGCTAGGCTAGGCCACTGCGTGCTCCAGATAGGAGCCCAGGCTAAGGGCACAGAAGGAGGGGTCCACCGGGGTGGGGAAGAGGAGAGAGAAGCAGGCTCTTCTCATCTTATCTAGGGCCTCCCTGCCCTCACCACCCACCCAGTGCAAGAGTCTTTGCATGTGAAGCCTTTCCCAGACCCCAGCACCCAGGGAGCAGTGCTCCCTCGCTCTTTCTATCACCTACTCCAAGTTACACTGGAAGTTATCATTCTGTGTCTGTTCTCCATAAGATATCACACAGTCTTTTTTACTTCACTATGGTGGTCCCCACAGTGCCTTAAAGAAAGTTTAGATGGTTGGTTGGTCGTACCGCCCTGCCATTCCCAACTTTGCTGGGCAAATTTGGGATGACAGAGCAGGGCTTCCTCAGACAGAGCAGAAACCTGTTCTTGAGGGGAAAAGCCTGCAATCTAAAATAGCCCTCACCAGTCCCAACACCTGCTCCATGCCCCATGGGACCCTGAGCGGGGGATGGACACTGCAGCCCTCACCCCGGTCCAGCCCCCGTGAAGTAGATCTCTGAGCTCCAGAGCAAAGAGCGTTCTGAATGTCATCCCCACCCCCATCCCAGTGGCTGAGGCTCACTTACCTTTACACTCTTGGGATCAAAGGCAGGTTCCTTGGGAGGCTCGGGAGGTGGGGCCGAGGCCGGGGCTGGGGCTGAGGCTGCCTTGGGCGCTTCCTTCTTAGGCTCAGGCTTCTTGGGAGGCATGTTGTCTCGTTGGGCTCTTCCACAGAGGTGGGACCTAGGAAGGAATCGAGAGATGCGGCACCCAGGAGCTGAGACGGGAGACTGGGCTGCCTCCTGCCCTTTTTATCCTGGGCAGGAGCCCCCACGGAGGGGCTGGGTGATCGCAAGAGCAACTGCTGCTGACTATAAAAGGAAGAAACACCAGCAGGGTACAGCTGACAACTGTGCATTGTCACCAGGTTTGGGGCTACCAGCCCCCTCCCCCTCCCCCTCCCCCCACACCTCACACTCCTCACGACCTCCACCTGTGGGTCAGGCTGACCCCTTCCTGCCAATCGGTGGACACCCAGAGGGGCCAGGGAAACAGACCCTCTCAAAAATGCCAGAGTCCAGCCAGAGAGATGAGCTGACTTGAGCAGTTGATAACCCTCACACAAAGCCCAGGGGAGGGCGAGGCTTTTTTTAGTCCCTCCTGAACAGAGGCAGCCCACTGCACATTCCTTTTAAGCCAAGATCCTTTAAGCTGAGAGCCACTCTGGGGCCTCAGCTCTGCCCTGAGGTTCAACTCTCTGGCCTGGCGCCCTGAAGCAACAGCTGGTCCGGCCAACTCACACTGTCCCACACCCTCCCAATCTACCGGGTAAAACCCTGCATTTCCCAGAGCAGGCTCCCCGGGAACTCCACAGACCTCAAATCCCTGGGTCCACCCCACAACTTCAATCATCCATTCAACAAATATTGAGCACATAACTTGTGCTGTGGAGCCAGGGTGAGAAGCAGAGAGGTTGGCTGAAAGTCGATGAGACTGAAGGTAAGGAAACTGGGGTCTCGTTTTTCTATACTGTACCTCTAACACATTCTGTGCCCCGTGTGTGTGTGTGTGTGTGTGTGTGTGTGTGTGTGTGTGTGTGTGTGTGTAGTACTTACTGTGTATCGGGCACTGGTAGCTGAGTGCTATTCATACAAAACCTCCTTAAATCTTCACTGCAGTCCTATAAGTAGATATTATTACTCCCATTTTACACATGAGGAGACTGAGACTAAAACTGGCCAAGTAACAAGGCCACTCAGCTAATTAGCTATAAACTGGGATTAGAACCCAGGTATGTCTGATTCTAAAGTTTGTGCCTGAATCATTGATATTATAATCCTATGGGGGGGGGACACATATATATTTGTGGGTTCATCAGATAGGTCAGGATGAATACCACTAAAATGTTAACAGGAGACACCCCTAAGGACTCAAAGGGTAAGGACAGGAGGATGACAGCAATTTGCAGTTTTTACTTTTTTCACTTCCTGTATTAACAGAAGTCTTTACAACGAGCATGTACTGTTTTTATTTAAAAAAAAAAAAGTTGAAAGTCAAAAAAAATTGTTCAGAAAAACAACAAAAAGCTTATCCACTGCACAGACTTGCTTTGAACTGAATTGTATGGCTCTACATTTCAGAGGATGAAGAGAAATAAAGCTGAGAGAAGCAGAAAAGTCACTTTGCCTTTCTAGGTTCAGTTTCCTCTCCCATAAAGCAAGATTGCTAGGGACTTCCCTGGCCGTCCAGTGGTTAAGACTTCACCTTCCAATGCAGGGAGTGCAGGGTTCCATCCCTGGTGGGCGAACTAAGATCCCACATGCCTCGCAGCCAAAAAAAACAAAACATAAAACAGAAGCAATATTGTAACAAAGTCAATAAAGACTAAAAATATACATTAAAAACAAACAAACAAAGAAAACAAGATTGCTAGACCACATAACGCCTGGTGCCCTGGAGCCCACATCTGCCCATTCTCTGGGTTCCCTAAGCACAGGCTCCAGGTCCCACATCTTTCAGAGCCAAAAGGTCCCTTAGAGATCGTCTCATCCCGTCTGGTGTGACAGGTGAGGAATCTAAGTCCCAGGAGACTTCGGAGCTACGGCGAGACATTCAGTTCTTCACAGGCGGAGCTTTGCCAGCTAAGCCCGGCTGCTCGTGTGCGGTGCTCCTACACCACCCTGCCGCTCCTGTACCCTGCACGTGCTCTCACCGCCGGTGAGCAGAGAAGCCTTCAAAGAAAACTGAGGCAGGAAAGGGGGGCAGGTCTTGCCCAAGGGGACCCTAGAGCAAGACCAGGAAGCAAACCCTAGGCCAGACCCGGTCCTGGGCTGGTCCGGCAGCTCCTTCGCTCTTTTCCCCTCCCCCCTTCCCCTCTCCAGCCTTCTCTTCCCTCCGACTCCTCGTCCCCGCGCTCCCGCGTGCCTCTGCTTGCACCCTTCAGTATTCCCCGGCTGTTCTCTCCCTGACTACCTCCTTCCCCAAGGGGCTTGGGAGCTCAGTTTGTTGGTCATGAGGAAGGAGGAAAAGAGGAAGCCCCGCCTCTCCTCTTTCTCTACCCCCACCCGCATCCCCTTCCTGGTCTAGGTGCAGAGATACCCACACTGCAGAGAGCTGCAGGCCAGAAGCTGCAAGAGCCAGACACTACTAGTCCTGAACGTCAAGCCGCTTCCCCTCTCTGGGCCCCAGCTTCCTCATCTCTAAAGTGAGAGATAGTCAGGAGCTTTCAATGTGTTCGTCAGACACTTACGTCTTCCTTAGCTTGCTTCTGGCTGTCAGGGACACAGAGGGGCCAGGTCTTGGGGCTCTCCCATCCCCTGCCACTTCAAACAGCACCACTCCTAGGTGTTTTATACACTGGAGGTCCCATGGTCATTTCGTAGGAAATAGTTCCATGATTTAAAAGTTCAAAAACAACCAGTGAATGAGATGTTGAATAGAAAAACAAGGTATTCTAATCATTCTATGAAGAAATATGATCCCCAAAAGACAGGCAGTTGTAACTCTGTCTTTTCATTTCTTTTCTTTTTCTTTCTTTCTTCTTTCTCCTCTTTTATTTATTTATTTTTTTTTAATTCTAAAGCGAAACAAAATATCCAGACTGCTTGGGAGCAGAGCTCTGAGGTTAGAAAACTGGGAGCGCAGAATGGGGCTGGAGGATCTGAAAACGTGGAAAGAGTGTGGACTTTAGAGGCAGACAAGCATAGGTCTGAATCCTGGTTTTGCCATTTCTAAATCTTGGGCCCAGGACCCTCAGGACCTTTAACAGTACACATTTCCTTCTCAAGTTGTTGTGAGATTTGTATGAAGTAATGTTAGCTAGACACCACAGACCATCTCTGGCATATAGTAAACAATCATAGCTGGCAATTTCACTTCGTTTTCTGAGCCAGAGGAAGCTAGAGGTGTGCTCTGGTGTCTCAGGTTTCCTGGAAGGAACACCAGGAGAGGGGCCCACAGGAGGGAGGGACGAGGAAGGTGGCCGTGGCTAACTTGATTGTAAGGTGTGGGTTTAGGAAGGAGAAAGAGGTGGAAGGGAATGGGGGAGGGGAAGGGCAGCAGCTGGGTACCCACAGTGTGAAATATTTGTGGCTCAGAAAGCATGTAACTGGTCCCTGGGGCCCGGCAGCCTGCCTGTCAGCGACACTCAGACGAGGAACCTGGCTGCCTGAAACCTCAGTGGGGGAGGAGATGCTCCTCAAATCAGTTTCTGATTCTCTTTAAGCAGCCCCAGCTAAAGAAGTGGCTGGTACTTCAGAAGCTACTAGAGGGGAGCTGTGGTTTCCCAGGAGCTGTGTCGAGAATCAAGATACCTGACACTAGCCTTGTTATACTAAAACCCATGATGCCCACAGTTCATGAGACCCCCAAGAACTGGAGTCAGAGTTTTCACTTTCTTCTGGTCCTCATTCTGCTTCACGGCCACTGACTTTCACCTTGCAATTTCACCCACCTAGGGTACCCTTCACAGGACCTAGGGCAGGGTTGACCAATCAGAGCAAAGGAAAGGAAGAGAGACAGAAGGAAGAGGCAGAAGTGTAAAGAGGCAAGCATAGTAGCAGGTACTGGTAGCCTGACTACTGCCTCTGGGGAGGCATCGAGTGGTCCCCAGCCAGAGCTGCTCCAGCCACTTGAATGCTGCCACTGGAAGAACCTCACACTCAGTAGATGGAAAACGCAGAACAGAATTTCACACCAATCAGCTTACACCACATGTCAAATCTGGACAAACGCACAGAAGAGAACTGACATCAGCCCTCCTTTGGGCTGGGCTTCCACACACTCACACATCCTCCTCCCTTCACCTCTAACCATGTAGGGCCTGTGTCCTGCCTGCCTGGGATCAAATGATGCTGACAGTGTGCCTGGCTGTTAATGCTTTGTTCTTGTCACCTCCCCCCGCCTCTTCCAGACAGTGTCTCATAAGCTAGACATCATGGGGCAAAGCCCTGGCCAACACTACATTTATGTGTCTCTGTAGAGGACGCTGCCGCAAGGCAGAGGTTAAGAGGGCCCACTGAGGACTTAAGAGTTCTGGGTTAGAGTCCTGATTGATTTGTCCGTTAGGCAAGCTAGTTAAACTTCTTTCTGTCTCAGTTTTCCCGTCTGTAAAATGGGGCTGCTAATATAACCTCACAGGGTGATTGTAAGGATTAAATGAGTTAATACAGATGCTACACTTAGAGTAGTGTCCAGCACAAAGCAAGTACTCAAAATCCTTAAGCTTGACTGAACCAGTGTGACTGCTGCTCCCTCTCCCAAGGGCAACTACGAAAGAATTATAAACAGAAAACACCAAGAAATGAAGAAAACTGTGAGATACCCCTTGGGTGAAGGGGGGCCCTGTTTTGAACTGGTGTGGTGTGTGGTAAAGGGGTGGCTTTGGTTTACGGCAGGAGGTGGCCAGGCATGGCTGTGGAATGATAAAAAAAGAAGAGGATCTCTGGGGTTCTCATCTGTCTTTTCCTCCACCAGTGTCTTAGAACAAACAGTGATGTGCCTGCCATCACCTTCCTGACTCAAACTGCTGATCCAGGTGCTGGTAAGAGTAATCAGGGCACTGAAGACGCACTGTGCTTGTGAGGATCCAATAAAAAATAGGAGGGGAAACCGAACTTCGGACAGTTGTTTCCCCTCCTCGCCCCCTAAACTCTCATAGCAGGAGAACTGCAATCTAAGAAGTACTTCCCCTAAGGTTGCTTCTCCCTTGGGAGGTGGGGACAAAAGGTGAAGCCTTGACATGAGGAGTTATTTAGTGAGGTCGGGTCTGACTGACTTGGGAGTTTTGGTGCTTGAGGTTCTCAGTCTTACGGCTCATTCACCCCTGACCCTCACCCCCTGAGCTAAATGGCACTGGTACACATTGTTGAACAGAGCAACCTATGTGCCCATGGGCCAAATAACAAGACAGGTGAGGAACACAGCTAATTCAGATGGATACAACCCACTTGATTACAGATTGTACCTTAAGTAGAAAGATGACAACAGATAGACCAAGATTTTAAAAGTAGCTTAATAAACATGCTTAAAGAAATGAACATATTACCAATACGACACCAGAACAAGAAAACATAAAGAAGAACCAAACAGAAACATCACATATAGAAAATTATAATAGTTGAAATTAAGAGGGACTTCCCTGGTGGCGCAGTGGTTAAGGGTCCGCCTGCCAAACATGGGTTCGATCCCTGGTCTGGGAAGATCCCACATGCCACGGAGCAACTAAGCCCGAGCGCCACAACTGCTGAGCCTGCACTCTGGAGCCCACGAGCCACAACTACTGAGCCCGTGTGCCACAACTACTGAAGCCCACGCACCTAGAGCCTGTGCTCCGCAGCAAGAGAAGCCACCCCAATGAGAAGCCTGCGCACTGCAATGAAGGTAGCCCCCACTCGCCACAACTAGAGAAAGCCCGTGCACAGCAACGAAGACCCAACGCAGCCAAAAATAAATAAATAAATTTAAAAAGAAATAGTTGAAATAAGAAAAACAACTTTAGTAAAACAAGCAATATGTTAGGTATAAAAATAACTAAAATAGAGCACACGATAGATATGAAAAGTAGCAAACTGGACACAGCTGGGAAACATATTAGGGAATTGAAAGACAAAAGAGAATGTCTCCAGGAAGGAAAAAAGAAAGGCAAAGAAATAGAAAAGCTGGGACTTCCCTGGTGGTCCAGTGGTAAAGAATTTGCCTTCCAATGCAGGGGACATGTGTTCGATCCCCGGTCGGGGAACTAAGATCCCACATGCCACGTGGCAACTAAGCCCGTGTACCACAACTACTGAGCTTCTGCTCCTCAACAAGAGAGCCCACGTGCTGCAAACTAAAGAGCCCATGCATTCTGGATCCCTCACGCCACAACTAGAGAGAGAAAAAAACCCCACACGGCACAACTAGAGAGAAGCCCGCGCGCCACAGTGAAAAGCCCGCACCACAACGAAAGATCCTGCACGCCTCAACAAAGACCCCTCATGCTGCAACTAAGACCTGATGCAACCAAAAAATAATAATAATAAAGAAAAAATAGAAAAGCTGGGCTTCCCTGGTGGCATAGTGGTTGAGAGTCCACCTGCCGATGCAGGGGACGCGGGTTTGTGCCCCAGTCCGGGAAGATCCCACATGCCGCGGAGTGGCTGGGCCCGTGAGCCATGGCCGCTGAGCCTGCACGTCCGGAGCCTGTGCTCCACAACAGGAGAGGCCACGACAGTGAGAGGCCCGTGTACCGCAAAAAAAAAAAAAAAAAAAAGAAAAAAAAGAAAAGCTAAGAAATATGGGGGATAGAAGGAGTACTGCTTTGTGATTTAGGAGGGCAATCAAGCTAAGTATACATCTGAAAGAAATCTCACATGAATTCATAAGGTACATGAACAGGATGTCTGCAGCATGATTTGTGGTAGCAGGAGTTGGAAGCAATCTGGGTCTCCATCACTGTGAATGCCTGGGTAAGATGCACCATGTACCATGAAAGAGTGCGTAGCAGTTAGAAGCAAAGGATTAGATGCATACACAGAAGAAACATAGTGATAAGTAAGAAACTGAATGAGGTATAAGCCACGATAATATTTCTATAAATTAAAAATATATGCATACAATCTCACTGATATCGTATTGTATATGAACAAGCTAAAATTGAAGCTCCAAGGAAAGAAAATGCTTATTTGCCACTTAGCTGGATAGGTACAAGAATTTATGGTAAAATTGAAACTTCTCATAATGCAAATCAATACACATTTTTCTAACATAAACACACAGGATATTTTAATTGTAATCAACAGTCCTATGTAAATTGGCTGCAAAAATGACAAAAAAGTTTAAATGTTTTGCTGGTGTTAATAAATCTTAGAGTTGCTTTCCAATTTATGCAATATCTCTTTGAATTTCATGTTAATAATTCTGATTGACACAAGAATTGGTAAATTTACTTAACTTGCACATAGTTGTGAAACTGACATGCTTTTGCTTCAAAGTCAAATCAATGAAGCAATTTATAGCACAGGGAGATCAGCTTGGTGCTTTGTGACCGCCTGGAGGGGTGGGATAGGGAGGGTGGGAGAGAGGGAGACGCAAGAGGGAAGAGATATGGGAACATATGTATATGTATAACTGATTCACTTTGGTATAAAGCAGAAACTAACACACCATTGTAAAGCAATTATACTCCAATAAAGATGTTAAAAAATAAAATTAAATGAAGCAATTTTTTCAATTTGGATGCAAATATTAAAAGAAAATGATTTTTTTGGTATTTGATTCAGTTACTGGAAAATTTTAAAGTATGTTTGGAACAACTCATCTACATGAATCTACTTTTCAACTGTGAATTTTATGAAATCTAAATACAGATCAAATATTTATGATGAAAATTTAGCATTCAAATTGAGATAATGCTATAAGAGTAAAACACACACTGGATTTTGAAGACTTAGGACCAAATAAAAAACAGAATGTAATATATCTCATTAGTAATTTTTTATTGATTACATCTTGAAATAACATTTTGGGTACACTAGGTGGAATAAAATATATTAAAAATCTTAAAATACATGCATACTAGAAACATTACCTGTTATTCAAGAACACATACAAAAGAACACACACACATACACACAAAAGAACACATACAAACAAAAGAAATACACATTAAAAATATCTGACGGTTGCCTAACGTTGTAATGTTGAGCGTTGTTTAGATGGGAAGGGTAATGAGATTAAAGGGAATAAATAAACAATTAAACAAGAGAGGCCTTGCATGAACCATTGATGAAAGAAGGCTATAAATCAAGTAGAGTGTTTAACCCAGTCCTCTGTATCTAAGATTCCTTGCCACCAAGGAAGGAGGAAAAAAGCAATGAGTCACCTGAAGTTTGAGACCCTTAAGGCCCAGAGCACCCAAGGTAAAGGCAGAAAAGAAGTAGAAAGGTGTCTAAAATCAAAATTTCAAAGACCATGGTAGCACCAGCTCTCAGAGCACTTAAATCGTGTCCTCAAACTTCGTTTCCTTGGCTGTTTTAGTTCAGGTGGAGAGTGCTACATATGCTTGGCCTCATCACTCAACAGTCAGCCTAAATGGTTGAAGCTATTTTCTGTGCTGAGATCAAAGCAGTGCCGCCTGGTGACATATCTGCGAACTGAACTGTGGGAGGAGGATGCTGCAGGGGCCCAACGACAGGTGGGTTAGAGTCCGCCTGAGGACCGAAAACAGAGCGCAGGACAGCTGGTGTTTGGCAAAGCGATTTACAGATGAAAAGCAGCAGAGAGCAAGTTGGAATCCTCACCAGTCATCCAAACTGCATTCTCCCAGACATCCTGACAGCTGCAAGGGGCTTTAGAGACCCAGAGAAAAGGGGGTGACTTGCCCGAGGTCACACTGTGAGTCACGGCAGACCTGGGACAAGAACCCAGGACACTAAGGCGACAGTGGGAGCTGGAATTGCTGATAGGGGTTCCCTCTGGGAGAGGCCTGGCACCCAAGGGAGCATGGAAGCAAGAAGGCATCAATGAAAGAGCTGGCCTGGTGCCTACAGCATGGATGGCTCTCAGTAAGGAGGAGGTGATTCAAACTCCTAGCAGGCACTTGTTCTCAGCATTTGGGGATGTGCTTTCAATGCTAGAGATGATTCTCTTTTCTCAGTTTCCCTTTCCACCAGCTTCTTCTTTTACTTCTTGAATTCTGACTGCCCCCCTAACACTCCATTGGTAACTTGTCTGTGGCTACATCTGTGGTCTTAGATATCTCTAGCCCTTCTCTGCTGTACTTACAACACCAAAGATGTCACTGACCCTCCTCTCCTTTATCTCCTTTATCTACATTACTCTCATTCACTCATTCGACTAACACCTAATGAGCACCCACAGTGTGCAGGTACGTTTACTAAGATGAGTGAGAGGCCTCCGCTGGCCCCAAGGAGCTCACTGTCTGGTGTGGAGGATGCAGATATATAAACAGAGTTTTAATATAATGATAAATAGTCTCACAAAGGTTTTACAAGGTATAACATAACCCCAAAAAGAAAGCATTTAGTTCTACCCGAAAAATCTATATCTCCAGTGCCAGCTTCTTTCTTAAATTGTTCAAGCTTCACATTTTCAATTGACCTTTGGACATTTCTCACCTGAGGCACTTCAAACTCAGTATGTTTTAAACCTAGCTTATCACCTATCTCACAAATCAAATATTTGTGACACAAAAACAGACCAAGAATAATAACAAAGTCTATTTAAGACCACTATGGTGTATACTCAAGACTGGAATAAATCAAGTCTGTGTTTAATCCATTGTTGTGCAATTTATTTAGAGAACAATGAAAGTCTCTCTAGAAACTAGAAAAGGGAGAAATAAAGAATCTATTATTTGGTTGGTGTCCTCTCCAAGTGATACAGATATTTTTTTCTCTAGCAGTCAGACATATATGTCCCTTCTGAGGATAAGTAGATAATAGCCAGTAAGATCATTCAATTAGCTCTTTTGGTTTGAAGTCTATAGTCACCAAGCTGCCTTCCGGTTAGAATCTTAATGCCCTCAGGAGAAGGAATTGGATAAGAATATTTCTCACTATAAATGAGTAATTCAGAACCATTTCCATTTTCCATCTTTTTTTCAGATTCAACCATCTAGGATGCTATCATAATAGAAATTCAGAGCTGCCTAGACTCCCTAGCAGCCTCTCTGCTGTATTCCTGGTCCCTACTCTCTCCTCCATTTCACACAATCCTCAGCTGTTAGCATAATCTTTCTCACATTCCATTCTCATGAGGTCACTCCCCAGCTCAATCACCAGCAGCAGCTCCCTTGGTCTATTTTATCAGTCTAAAGTCATCAGCCTGGAACCCAAAGCTTATCAACTGTCCCCAACACCATCATTTCAACCAAGTTTATACAGCCTCCGCTCCAAACAAGCTAATTTGCTTACCGTTGATCTCTTTCCCTTTGAGTCTGCATAGCCCTCCTAGCCAAGATGCATCTTCTGATTAGCCTCAACACTTCAGACACTGCCTAGACTTTAAATCCCTCAAGGACGTGTAGGCAAGGCCAGCATGTTCTCTGGGTCCAGAGAGGGGAGTCAAAAAAGCATCAAGTTATGACCAATAAGAGATAAGCTAAGTGGTCAAATCATTCAATCCTCAGATATTCCAAAAATGTTTGTAGATTTATAATATTTTAATATCCCTTCATATTTGTACAGGGCACTGTGCTAGGTGGTGGTGATATCATGGAGAGTCAAAGTCCCTGCCTACAAGGAACTTACAGTAAACAAATATAATTAAAATTACCATACATACTATGAAGGAAAAGAATGACGACTCTGTGAGAGAGAACAATAGGATGGAGCTAATTCGAAAAGATACATGCACCCCAGTGTTCATAGCAGCACTATTTACAATAGCCAAGACATGGACCCTACTTAAGTGTCCATCAACAGATGAATGGATAAAAAGATATGTGTGTATATGTATATATATATAATATATAAAAAGGAATATTACTTGGCCATAAAAAAGAATGAAATATTACCATTTGCAGCAACATGGATGGACCTAGAGGATACTAAGTGAAGTAACACAGAGAGACAAATATTATATGATATCACTTATATGTGGAATCTAAAAAATAATACAGATGAATTTATTTACAAAATAGAAACAGACTCACAAGGTGTAGAAAACAAACTTATGGTTATCAAAAGTGAAAGGGGAGGGAAGGGATAAATTAGGAGTATGGGATTAACAGATACACACTACTATATATAAAATAGACAAACAACAAGAATTTACTGTATAGCACAGGGAACTATATTCATTATCTTACAATAACCTAAGATGGAAAAGAATCTGGAAAGGGCTTCCCTGGTGGTGCAGTGGTTAAGAATCCACCTGCCAATGCAGGGGACACAGGTCCAAGCCCTGGTCCAGGAAGATCCCACATGCTGAGGAGTAACAAAGCCTGTGCACCACAACTACTGAGCCTGAGCTCTAGAGCCCGTGAGCCACAGCTACTGAAGCCCGCATGCCTAGAGCCCAGGCTCTGCAACAAGAGAAGCCACCACAATAAGACCGCGTACCACAACGAAGAGTAGCCCCCGCTCACCACAACTAGAGAAAGCCTACGCACAGCAACCAAGACCCAATGCAGCCAAAAATAAATAAATAAAATAAATAAATTTATATATAAAAAAAGAAACAGTTAAAAAAAAGGATCTGGAAAGATATATATATATATATATGAATCTCTTTGCTGTACACCTGAAACTAATGCAATATTGTAAATCAACTATACTTCAATTTTATAAAAAAAGAAAAAGATAGGATGAAGCTAATAATTTAGATTAGGTAGCACACGGAATATTCTGAGGAGGTGATATTAAGGCTGAGGCCTGAAGGATGAGTAGAATTTAACCAGTTAAAGAGAAAGGGAAAAGTACTTTAGGAAGAAGAAGTAATATTTGTCAAGGCTTACACTTTAATCACTCAGTCAATATTTTTTAAACATCTACTAAATATGTAATGCTTTTCAAATAACAGTATGGAGAAATATAAGACTTGGCCTTCCCTTAGCGAGACAAGACATAAATAGAATAACCAATTGTATTAGTCTGCTCAGGATGCTATAACAAAATACCACAGACTGGGTGCCTTAAACAACAGAAATCTATTTTCTCATAGTTCAGAGGCTAGAAGTTCATGATCAAGATGCTAGCAAATTTGGTTTCTGGTAAGAGCTCTCTTCCTATCTTGTAGTTGACTGCCTTCTCGTCATGCCCTCATATGACATTTCCATGGTGATGTGCATGCACAAGGGAGGGCAGTAGAGAAAGAGAGTGAGCTCTCTGGTGTCTCTTCCTATAAGGACACTAATCCTATTGGATCAGGGCTCCACCCTTATGATCTCATTAACCTTAGAGACTCCATCTGCAAATACAGCCACACTGGGGGTTAGGGCTTCAACATATGAATTGGGAAGGGAGGGGGACACAAATATTCAGTATATAACATCAATCAATAAACAAAAAATAATAATAGGAACAGGTATAGCACAGGGAACTCTACTCAATGCTCTGTGGTGACCTAAATGGGAAGGAAATCTTAAAAAAGAGTGGATATCTATATATAGATATAGATATGGATATATATATATATAACTGATTCACTTTGTTGTACAGCAAAAACTAACACAACATTGTAAACCAACTATACCCCAATAAAATTTTTTTTTAAATAATAATAGGAACAGAATGAGTTTATTCTATTCGTTCATTAAACAAATAAGAATGAATACCCATCATGTACAGGCATATCTTGTTTGATTACATTTTGCTTTGTAACCTTCTACAAATTGAAGGTTGTGGTAACCCTGCATCAAGCAAATCTATTGGCACTATCTCTCCAACAGCATTTGCTCACTTTGTGTCTCTGTGTCACATTTTGGTAATTCTCACAATATATCAAACTTTTTCATTATTATTATATTTGTTATGGTGATCTGTGTCCAGTGATCTTTGATGTTACTACTATTAATTGCTGAAGTATTTTTAAACTAAGGTATGTACATTTTTTTAGACATAATTCTATTGCACACTTAATAGACTACAGTACACTATAAACATAACTTTTATAAGCACTGGGAAGACAAAAAATTCATGTGACTTGCTGTGTTTTGCTATTTGCTTTATTGTGATGGTCTTGAATACAACTCACAATATCTGCAAGGTATGCCTGTACCAGATACTGTATTAAGGGTGGAGAATACATCCTGCAACAGGCAAACAAGGCTTCTATCATGGAGCTTACAGGCTAGATAGGAAGTAATCACAGTAAAGGGCAATAAGAATAATGACAAGTATGTTAGCACTTGAGCAGTAGCAGGGATAGGCAACCTATCCCTGTGTTCCAACACATCAGAAAAAATCTAAAGAAGTATAAAAAAACTAAAGAAGTATATTTGGAGGATGGGCAGAGATAGCCAAGTGAAGAGTGGAATTAGAGTGTTCTGGACAGAGAGAGCAGTATATACAAAGACTGGGGCAAGAAAGTGGGTCAAGAAGTTCCATGTAGCTGGTGTAGGGGAGAGAAAAAAACCTTTTCCCTCTATCCTCTTATTTTCAGGATCTAGGGCCCTGCAGATTAAACTGACAAAAGACGGGTTAACAGAATTTTTAAAAACAACATTTTAGGGCTTCCCTGGTGGCGCAGTGGTTGAGAGTCCAACTGCTGATGCAGGGGACATGGGTTCGTGCCCGGGTCTGGGAAGATCCCACATGCCGCGGAGTGGCTGGGCCCGCGAGCCATGGCCGCTGAGCCTGTGCGTCCGGAGCCTGTGCTCCGCAACGGGAGAGGCCACAACAGTGAGAGGCCCGCGTACCGCAAAAAAAAAAAAAAAATCAACATTTTATTTACACGTGCAACATGCATACACGTGAGCGAATTCAGTGATAAGTGACTCAAAGAGGTGGTTAGAATTTGGGGCCCAACTATCATCTTAGCAAAGGGCAATATATTTGTGGAGAAGTAACAAGACAAAGAAACAGGGTTTGGGCCTCTAGGGGTGGTAAATTGTAGAAAGGTAAATAGATGGGGAAATGAATGGAAGATAAAGGTTATTTTAGTAAGGGTTTTTGGTGCAGACCCAGCTCGGTGCCAACCCTCTGTCTCCAGTGATAATGGTTGTTTTCCTGCTCCTTTTACAGGAGAGGGGAGGGGATACACCTTCACAAAGGGGAATTTATGTCATGCTTTTAGGCAGATAGGGGGAGGGCAAAAAGATTTATGTTTGCTGTCTTAATTGCTTTCAGTTCAAAATAATCCTCATGCCAAAGTGGCATTTTCTGATCCCCTTCACTGGAATGTATAGTATAAGAGGGAGACAGGCGACTTAAGTCTGAATGAGGAGGCAGAGACTAGACCTTGGACAGCCTTGTAAGACTAGTTAAAGGGTTTGGACTATTTCCTGAGAACAATGGGAAATCCTAAACTGGGGCATGTAAAAAGTTAATAAACTGAAACTTCAATTAAAATGGAGTTGGGAGACCAGAAGAGGGCGTGAGAGCAATAGCAGAGCCCAACAGGAAGAAGAAAGACTTCCTCTTCTTTCCTGGCAAGAGCTCAGCCAATGAGAGACTGTCACAACTCAGCCAAGGAAGAGCCATGGACTTTTTGTTTACTATAGCCCTCCTGACTTCCTTTTCCCCTCTATAAAAGAGTTCTCCATTTTTGTTGGGGACTTTCACATGGCTCACCATAGTTGCAGATCCTGAATTGAACTTTGCTGATCCCCCAAAAAACATTTTTTTGCTGAAGAAATAACTGTTAGTCTATTTTTATTAATTAATTTATTTATTTATATTTTGGCTGCATTGGGTCCTCATAGCTGTGTGCAGGCTTTCTCTAGTTGCTGAGAGCAGGGGCTACTCTTTGTTGCGGTTCGTGGGTTTCTCATTGTGGTGGCTTCTCGTTGCGGAGCGCAGGCTCTAGGCGCACCGGCTTCAGTAATTGTGGCACGTGGGCTCAATAGCTGGGGCTTGCGGGCTCTAGAGCTCAGGCTCAGTAGTTGTGGCGCATGGGCTTAGTTGCTCCACGGCATGTGGGATCTGCCCAGACCAGGGCTCAAATCTGTCCCCTGTATTGGCAGGCGGATTCTTAACCACTGCGCCACCAGGGAAGTCCCAGTCTATTTGTTTTAGGTCAACAGTGGGGAGGCTTAGCGAGGGGGGTCCTGACATGATTAAACTTGTTTTTGGAGGTAGGTGAGACTTGAGGCAGGAAGAGACATGAAGGTGTCTATTTAGGAGGTAAAATTAGTAGGGCTCTGAGACTGGATGTTAGGGCTAAAAAAAGAGAGTGGTTTCAGGTTTGGACGATGGAGAAACTGGGATAGGTAATATTTCAAGTAAGGTAATATTTCAAGTATGAGGAACGAGGAGTTCCATTCTGAACAAAGTATTTGTGAGACATCCAGTTGACAGCTAGGCATTTAGGTCTGGAGTTCTAAAAAGAGTCTGGCTGGAGATACAGATTTTGGAACAATTTTAGATAAAAAATTGAGGCCATGAGAATGAAAGAGTTTGCCTAAGAAGAAGGTGTAAGATGAGAAGGCCTAGAACTGACCCCTGAAGCATTCTAATGTTAGGGGTTCTGTAAAGGAAACTGATAAAGAACAGAGCAGTAGGAGGAAAACCAGGAGACTGTGTGATCAGAGATGCCAAAGGAAGGGGGTGACTTGAAGAGAGAGAAGCGAAGATGGTGGGGGAAGCTTCACGGTCAGGTAGTACAAAGTGGATAAGAGGCAGCGTACAACAGGGACAAGAGAAGCGTACAGATAAGGAGGACTGAAGGAATTCAGAAGAGTAAGCTTGCTCTGGCTATACCAGTGGGCCTGCACCTTGCCAATGATACCATGTCTAGTTTCTTGAATAGTTCCCTAAACCCTGGTTTCCAAATCTGATTGAATATGAAACAGACCAAGAGGCAGGCTAAGGAAAAGGATAATTTATCATGTTTGGAATAATGCTTATTGTAACCTAACTCTACTTGCCAGCTAAAGATATGTTGATAATGGGTGATGGCAGGATGCTCAAGTGGTTGCTGGACAGTGAGTTTAAGTAGGTCAATCAGGAACAGAAAAGGAAGTAAAAATGCTCTAAAAGAGTCCATCAAAGCACAACTTCAAACAATGGGGTCTGAATGGGCACAAAACCACAACAGATGTGTTAGCCCAGTGAACAATGGTCAGAAAAGAGATGCTCTTTATTAGAAAAAAGAAAAAGAGGGCAGGGGGGTGGGGGTGAATTTTAGGCAAATTCTAAGCTTAAGAGCCAGAGTGCTAAGCATCACAGAGTCTTTAAATGCTGAGCCTAGACACACATTTTTACACAAAAAATATCATCTTTATATATCCTGTGTTGTGAGTTCCTACATTTAAATTTACAAGAATCAAATGCACAGGTACAAGACACAGCAGCATGTTGTGTGAAACAGCGCTATGTGTGTAAAATAACAAAAAGCTTAGCATGAGCAGTCATGTGACTGTTATGCACGTACAACTTTAGTCCACTTTAATAGAAGTCATCCAGATAGTAAAAGCAATAGTCCTATTGCCTTCTGAATTCATTTGACTAAATCTGGAGTGCTGTGTTCAGTTAAAACATCACATTTTAAGAGTAATATCGCTTACCCACCCCTGTCTTTCCATTCCCACTGCCAGTCTCTCATCTCAAAGATGGTCAATCCTCCCATGGCACAAGCCTTTTGCAGTGTCACTTTGCCATTCCTCCCATCTCCTCCTGTTGAGACACAGGCTGGCCCTGTGTCTTAATCTGACCAATAAGAAGTGATGGGGTTTGACTTACAGACCTAGGCCTTAAGGGGTCTCACTGCGTCCGTTTTTGCCTTCTTGGTTGCCAGCCGCCAAGTCAAGAAGCTAGGATTAGACTACTGACTGATGAGAGGTCATGTGGAGGAGAAATGAGGGGCTCAGCCAACAGCCAGCACCAAGGCCCCAAACATGTGAGTGAAGCCATCTTGGATCTTCCAGCCCTAATCAAGCCAACGATGGTAATATTCTGTATCTATGCTATCCAGTATGGGAGTCGCTAGCCACATAAGTGTATTGAGTCCTCAGAATGTGGCTAGGGCATCTGAAGAGCTTCATTTTTAATTTCACTTGAATTTAACTAAACTGTAGCTAGTGGCTACCACACTGGACAGTGTAGAACACTATTTCCACTCTAATTCATCCAGCATAATCCTGCTAACAGAACAGGGCATATGGCAGCATAAAATCACCTTAGCACCTACCCTTTATGGGGCTATAAGGACACAAGCAGTGACTAGAGATGGCTGGTGGTAAAGGTTATAGCTCTGTCAACTGGTGTTTAAAACAAAACAAAACACTCCCCTGCAACATCACCCAAAGGAAGGGAGTGACCCATTCTAATCTGATTTTATCTGCATAAAATGTGAGAACCAGAAAGGGAAATTTCCACACAAATGGAATATACCATTGAGTCCCACATCTACCCTAGAGATGTCCTCATTAGGACAGCAACCTTTAAAAACTGTTTTCTTCAACCATATGGTTACCAAAGGGGAAAGGGAGGAAGAGAGGGAGAAATTAGGTGTGTGGGATTAGTAGACACAAACTACTATACACAAAATAAGCAACAAGGATTTACTGTATATCACAGGGACCTATATTCAGTATCTTGTAATAACCTATAGTGGAAAAATAATCTGAAAAAAGAAAATATATCTGAATCACTTTGCTGTACACCTGAAACCAACATGATATTGTAAATCAACTATACTTCAATTAAAAAAATATTGCAGAGACTGTTTTTCTCATCTACCAAAAACCAAAATTTTAATAGTTCCCTGTTCACACATTTCGGGGGTAGGGGGAGCAAGAAGGAAATCTGAGAGCCTCTTATGTGTGTTAGACACAGTCACATACATTAATGTACGTAGTTCTCTTAACGGTGTTTTTTCAGACTAAGGAAATAGAAGTTCAGAGAGATTGTGACTTGCCTAAGGACCTAAAGCTAAGTTAGTGCCAGAGATAAAATTCAAATCCAACCTCCGGATTTCCCAACACACCACAACGCCTCTCTTAACAAGAATAAAAATTTCTGCTCTCCTGAGATTTTCCGTGATCTGGCCACCTAAATACTCATTTCCAGTTAATGTCTTAACTCTTACCAGATTGATCTCATTCTGCATTCTTTCACTTTCTCCTTTCATTTCTTCTAAGTCTACCCACCCTTCAAAATCCAGTTGAAGTCTGAAACTTTCTTCATCTCAATGCTAATTAATTTCCCTTTCCTCTGAATTTTTATGTCACTTATAATGGGCACCACATAATGTAGCATTCTTTGTTACATTACTTTTCGTTAAACAGACCGTAATCTCTTTCAGGACAGAGGTCATACTAAATCTTTGAAGAATGGCAATCTTTCCAATTTCCTATTTCCCTTTGAGCCATGAATAGGTAGTTCTGGAATGGATGAACGACCTAAACTCAACAGACAGATACTTCTTGATTAATTAAAGTCAGCCCCAAACTCTCGAGTTTAACTCTTTGCTTAATCTACCACGCACCAATTAATCCAGCAAGGTTGAATGGCGAACCGAGACCTCGGCCCGGCCACGTAAGGCTCCCAGCGGACTCCCGCACGCCACGCCCAGCCTATTGGTTGTCGATGAGGCGTGCCCCAGCCTTGGGTGGCCGATGGGGCGTGGCGTGCGTGAAGGAAGGCGTGGCCGAGAAGAGGAACCTACGCTCTGGATCACACTCGGTAGTCTCCGGTAGTCCTCGACAACTTCCGGCAACGGTCTCCTCCTCCGCTGATTCACCTCGGGTATTTCCGGTCTCCTTCGGGCCTTTTCGTCTGGCTCCCACGCGGGTCTCTCCACTTCGGGTTTTTCCGTGTCCCGCTCGGAGGTGCTCGGCAAACGCTCGGCTTCCCCCATCCCCCGGTAACGGTTGCTGGTGAGTTTAAATGAGCCGGGGCTGGCCGGGCCGGAGCCGCTACGGGGGGGGCCTGAGGCACTGCAGAAAGTGGGCCTGAGCCTCCAGGATGACGGTGCTGCAGGAACCTGTCCAGGTAATGGTAACCGTCTTATCTGAGGCTTGGCTCTCAGCCTCGGTCGAGAAGCAGCGTATGGCCACTCCGCGGCCTGGTGCGGCCTAGGCCCAGCTGCTTCTCCCGCCTACCCTCACGCCGGCTCCTGCCTGTCTTCTCGTTAGTTCCGAGGCCTTGCCCGCAACCTCAGCCGTGTTACCTCTGGCCCTACGTTACTTCTTCCCCTTGGTGTGAGCGGAGTTCGGCAATAATACCTCATTTCTCCCTGGGCCAGCGTCCGGTGAGCCCCTCCTGTCAGCCCAGCGGCTGGGCCCCGGCCGGCGTGAGGGATGAGGGGCCGACAACTCGCCCCAGGTGCCCTCTTGCCTAAGGATGTTTGGGAGGCACGTTTGATCGGCGCTTGTACGATCTTCATAACGGTGGGGCAAGTTTGCAGGACGAGTGTTGGTTTTGTTTTTGTTTTCTGTGAGAGGGTGGAGGGAGGGTAGGATCGGTGTTTTTAATACGAATTTCTATTTTGGTAACAGACTTTATAGTCCACGTTGCTTTATCTCGCTCAGTAAATTTCCCTCTGGACAATGATCTGCGAAGAGAGCCCCGAGGCCCAGTGCCGAGGCGCAAGCACCTGTACAAGGGGAGAGGGTGGAAACGGCAAGTTGGATTTTTTCCATGACCTGTGAGGGGGATGAGGAGTGTTTTATTGTGCCTGTTTACAAGGCGTTCAGAAAATGAAAGACAAATGATGGTTTTTCCATCCATACCACACCAAGGTATGCTTTGACGCACAGTGCTCTGTTGGCATGGAAGAAACACTATTGGATTTTTAAGTGTGTGAAGCAGTGCCAAGTCATTTCCCCCCCGCCATCTGAAGAAACTGAATCTTTTGTCCCTTGGTGATGGACCAGGTCTGTGAGACTTTCACCCTCTCCTGTGATCTTTGACTTAATTAGAAGAGTTGACCTCTATCAACTGCTGTCATTGAGTCATGGGCTTTCTTTATTTTGAAGTTATAAAGCAAACCGATTTTAGAAATTGCTTCATATTGCCCTTAAAGACCTGTGATGTCAAATAGTAAATATTTTAATACATCACTCCTTCCATATTTCCTTAATTTTTCTTCACAGGATGAAATATCAACTTCTCCTAGTTGGCTCCTTCTCCAGCTCTTTACATATAGCAGCTATTCGTTTTTTAATTAATGTAATGTGGGATTCTGTCTTAGGAAGTTTACCTGTTTGTACATTATACTGGTGCTTTCAAAGCTATTTCTTTCCATCCGAATTTCTCTTACTAGTGAAGAGTCTCTTCTTAAGATTTTTTTTTTTGAGGCCTAACATGAAATTAGAAGTTGCTATCTATACTCTTAAATGGATAAGCAGATCACTCAAGTTGTTTAATTTCTGTTTCATATTTTTGTTATTTTGTCTTAATAATTAATGATACATTTGCCCTATAGGTACAGCTTCTAAAATGATAAACTAGTTTTATTGCTAGCCTATAACCACTTTTTAATAACAATTTCAACTTGCATAAAAACATGGAGAAGAAAAGAAACATGTAGCCAACTCCTTGACAGTACCCATCAGGTTTTCTCTTTTTCCTTAAAGTACTCTTAGCAGTAATGCATTTAGGTATTTTTAAGGCTTAAGAGTCAAATTTGTCTCCCCCCGCCCCCCCCCACGCACACTACCTTTGTTTATTAGATTTGGGGACAGAGGTAAGACGTTTTAGGATATAGCTAGGTGAGAATTTTGGTTATAATTTTTAGGATAAGAAGTCATTCAAGAAGGGATCTGGAGCAGTAGGAGGAACAAGCAACTTTGGCTACAATGATAAAGATAAACTGATCAGGGATAGTGCTGAAAACAGGAAAGAAGAGTAAGGAAGAAAATAAAAATAGAACAACTAAATAAGATACTTTTTTTTTTTAAACTATGATAAGCGATTGCATGTATTTGTAGAGGAATGAGAGTAAGTTGAAAAAGTGTTTCCTTTCTAGGGATGCCTCAGGGTTTGAGGTATTACTAGGCATAGGAAAAAGTTGAGAGAAAAGATGAGCAACTGTTTTTTGCTTTTTCTTTTTTTAAAGTTTTAACATGGAATAGCCAGGTTGATATGTCACATAAGCCTAAATATAAGTGCTCCAAATTATCTCTTATAGGAAATTGTTACTTTGAGTCTTTGCAAAAAATCTCTCCTATTATGAGGCAGAAATTCTGTCAATTATTTTATTTTTAAAATAACTATTTAGGGAAGACACACTAGCCTAAGTGACTTGAATCCATGCTAATTTGCATGTTTATAAAATTCACCTGATGAAATTGATTTTTAAAAAGACATTTTATGTAGATTTATCAGTTATTCCTGGGGGTAGGACATCACAGAAGTGTTGGATGAAGTTGTAAAAATCACCTTAGTAAGCAGTATAGTAAGTGGGTGCTTTACACATATAATATTGTTTTAGAGATTATTAGATAGTGAAGGAATACTTTTGGCTTGGGATAAGATGAACAGGGACAGCATCTAACGTGGATTCATAAGGTACCATTTTCAAGTAATAGAATTGAAGGTAGTGTATTCAGGAAAATTGTGTTAGATGATTCCCACCACCCCCCGTAATGGCTTTTCAATAAAGCTGTGTTATCCAACGAGAGTAGAAAAAAATGAAATTCCTAAATATATTTTATGCTTTTAAAAAATATATGTATGTAACTAAATTGATAAATCAATAGGCATTTGACTATTTGATCTTCATTGAAAAAATTTATATATTCAAGTTAGCTGAAACATTTTGTTTATAAAATTTTCTTTTGGAAAACAGATTACATTATATTTAGTTCCAATATAGTGTCTTGAAGACAGTGCTACATAGTACCTGAACTGGGAGAATAAGCTTTGGGATGGGGAGGTAGAGGGGGAAGTCGTTACAAATATGCAGTAATTCCTTTATGGACTAGTATCCCGATATAGCCTTTGTGCTTATATATAGAGAAAGCATGAGACAAATAATCACAAATTAATAATTATAAACTGATAAGAAGGGCACTATAAATAGGGTGTTAGGAGAGAGACCTAATAGGAGGGTCCTGACCTAAGTCAGATCTGCAATTGGACCATCAATGTTCAGAAGCAGCCTCAATGAAAAAAATCAAATTGGGAAGACTGTTATGCACCTGCTATGTGCCAAGCACAGATAAAAGACATTCTAATACATACTCTAAAAAGGATGTTAGGAAAGTTCCTTTTGAGCAAATAACATTGAACCTGAGTTCAAAGTTTGAGAAGGAAACAGTAGTTTGAAGAGCATTACAAGCAGAGAAAACAGCATGTGCAAAGTGCCTAAGACACAGCAGAACTTGGCATTGGAAGAACTGAAAGAGGGCCAGTGTGGCTGGAGTTGCATAGTAATGGAAGGCCATTATAAGGAGTTCAGTTTTCATTCTAACTGTAATGGGGAATCACTGAAGGATTTTCAGCCATGGGTTGACACTATCTGATATAGATCTTAAGATCTCTCTGGCTACTATAGGTGAAAGGTCAGGGAGGAAGGAGGCAAAAGTAAACACAGTCTTAGGATGAAGGTAACCTAGACTAAAGTGGTAGCAGTGAAGTAGGAAAGAAGTAGATAAATTCAAGAGTTGTTTTAGAGGAAGAACCAATGAGACATGGAAATTGATTGTTTGTGGGGGGATCAAGAACAGCTACCTGGATTTAATTTTGGGGGGCACCATTTAATAAATGGAGAATTCTTTGAGAGGAGACAAATTTGAAGGAGGACAATTAAGAATTCTGTTGTGAACAAATTGAGTTGGAGATATTTGTGAAACCAACCAGTAGAAATGTGGATATGTAACCTCTAATCTTTTGAGGGGTCTAGTCTTGTTGGGAAGATAAGTATACTTAACAGGAACAACTGGATAATGTTACAAGTCAGTATGTGATTGCACAGATAACAATAAATACAGGAAAGAGAGATCCTTGTAGACTGGAAAAATGGGAACGGTTTCTTGAAGGAGTAGAACTTAAAGCTTTAGAAGGTGGAAAGGGTTTGAACTGGTAGGGAAGAGAGAATATTCTTGGCATGGAATGGCATGAGCAAGAGCCCAACGTTGAGAATGGTGTTTAGGAACAGGAAAATAATAAAACTATAGCATTGGCTAGGATGGAAATAGAGGAGGAAAAGATAAGGTTTTGCTAGCCAAGTAGAATCAGGTTACAGGGGACTTAACATCCAGGCTGAGGAGTTTAGATTTAATTTGTTGGTAATAAATAGCCATTATAGGTTTTTCAACAGAAAAATTATGTAATGAAAGCACTACTTTGGAAAAATTAATCTGATGCTATTGGGAAGGAGGGACAAGACAAGATTTAAGGAGACATACAGGCTAGTAGAGAAATCCAGTTACATGGTAATGTATATCAGGGTTTCTCAATCTTGGCACTATTGATGTTTTGAGCAAGCTAATTTTTTGTTGTAGGGGTACTGTCCTGTGTATTGTAGAGTGTTTTGCAGCATCCCTGGCCTTTACCCACTAGATGTCCCCTCTGTTTGTGACAACCAAAGATGCCCCCCAGACATCACTACATGTCCTTTTGGGGGGCAAAATTGCCCAGACTGAGAACCACTGATGTAGACCTGAACTAAATTAGAGTTCTAGAAATTAGATTGTAATGTATAATAGGAAAATTCCACAGTGATTTTTTTTCTTCATACCTTCTTATATTGTTCATTTCTTTTATGATCTAAAAAAAGATCTTTTATAATCTAAAAGAAAACTATTTTCTTTTTTGACAAAAACAAGAATAACACAAAACAATCTATGTGGTCACATTTAAGTCTGAATTAGTTGTACAACTTACAGAGGTTTGTTTATATTTAAAATAATATTTTATATTTAAGAGCAAGGAAGTAAGGAACTTTGCCATTTCATTTCTGTGGTGTTGATTTAATTATCTTTAAAATCACTGTAGCCTAGGACTGACCCATTAATTTAATCAGTAGGATTTCTCTTTTAAACTTTTTTTTGGGGTCGGTGGGTGTTGCTCTGTTTGGCTTCATAACCTTTCGCAGCATTTCGTCCATGTGGCTTTACTTTGTAGAACTCCTGAAGTGATTCACTGAGTGATATTCTTTTATGGGCAGGTTTACACCAGCAGTTGAGCAGTAGATGAATAACAAGGGGGCTAATCTTAACCCTGTCTGTCATGAGCTACCAATTTGTAATGCTTTAGAAGATAGTTTATTCCCCACTCCATTCCCCCAAAAGAGATACATACCGTCACTCAGATGCTGGAGCAGAGTGGTGATGAAAGCTGTTATGTGGCAAGTTTTACTTCTGGGATGTATGGGAGTTTTTGTTGCCTGCCTTCACTGTCCCTTTCTGACCCTCTTAAGAATTGGTGATAAAGGAATGATGTTGTTCTGAGCAAAACTTGATTTTAAATCAGAAATGGATAGAACTCTTGAATATGATACTTTTTTTCTCTTTCATTTATTTAATTTTAAAAAGACAGAAAGTCAAAGTTCTAGGAGTTTTGGGCCACAATATTAATGTGCCAAATTTTCGTGGTGATCAATATCACTAATGTAGCTGGTGAATCAATCATTGGGTCTTTTTTTTTTTTTTTTAGTTATTTTACTTTATTTTTTCAGCATCTTTATTGGAGTATAATTGCTTTACAATGGTGTGTTAGTTTCTGCTGTATAACAAAGTGAATCAGCTATACATATACATATATCCCCATATCTCCTCCCTCTTGCGTCTCCCTCCCACCCTCCCTCCCTATCCCACCCCTCTAGGTAGTCACAAAGCACCGAGCTGATCTCCCTGTGCTATGCGGCTGCTTCCCACTAGCTGTCTATTTTACATTTGGTAGTGTATATGTATCCATGCCACTCTCTCACTTCGCCCCAGCTTACCCTTCCCCTTCCCTGTGTGCTCAAGTCCATTCTCTACGTCTGCGTCTTTATTCCTGTCCTGGCCCTAGGTTCTTCAGAATCTATTTTTGTGTGTGTGTGTGGCTTATATGTTACAAAATAAACAACTGTGGCAGATATAATGAGAGATGTTACATAACACAAACTATAAATTATATTTATTGAATTTGTTTATATTAAGAGCTGGAAAAGCAAAAGGTTTTAAGTGCCTAATGTGTGCCAGTCAGTATACCAGGAGCACCATATCATTTCATTTAACCCACACAAGTCCAAAAATAGAGTTCCATTTTTCACATGAGGAAATTGAGGCTGAGAAACGTTAAATAATTCCCCAAAGTCACACTGCTGAAAGTGCTGGCACACACATTTGAACACAGGTCTCCAACATCAAATCCTGGGTATATTCTTTCTCTTCACCATGTTCTTTTAGTAGGTTCTTAGGAAATCCCCGTATTTTATAAAGGAGTAATTAGGTGGTAATTATTTGCATTACAAAAATAATTCTATGTACCATGGAGTTTCTTTCGAGATTTCCAGAGATCCTTAACTATTGGACATATAATAATACAGAAAAACTTAAGGCTAAGACTAACATAAAATGCTAACAGTGGGAGGACTGCCAGAGTTCAAAGGCCATTTGTTTATTCATTCACCATACATTAGTTAAAGCACCTACTTAAAAAGTACATAATAGGGCTTCCCTGGTGGCGCAGTGGTTGAGAGTCTAACTGCCGATGCAGGGGACACGGGTTCGTGCCCCGGTCCGGGAAGATCCCACATGCCGCGGAGCGGCTGGGCCTGTGAGCCATGGCTGCTGAGCCTGCGCGTCCGGATCCTGTGCTCCGCAACGGGAGAGGCCGCAACAGTGAGAGGCCCGCGTACCGCAAAAAAAAAAAAAAGTACATAATAAATGCTGGGAGTATATAGTGAGCAAAAACAGATGTAGTCCCTACCTTTCTAAAGTTTATATTATAGTGAGGAAGACATTATTCACATACTCTTCTAAATATGTGTAAAATTAAAACAGTGAGAAGTATTGCAAAGGAAAGGTACTTGGTGTCATCAGAGTGTATAAGGATGCCTAACCTCATCTGGGTGTCCTAAAAAAGCCTTCCCTGGGAAAGAAGTCCAAAGAATGACTAGAATTTGCATATTTTGAAGGAAAGGAAGGGGGTGTGCCAGGCAAAATGAACTGTATGTTTAAAGGACCTGTGGCAGAAGGATAACATGGCAGATTTGAGGAGCTGAAAGAAGGTCGTTGTGGTAGCATGGAAAGCATGAGAAAATATGATGCAAGATGAACAGAAGAGGTAGGTACAGACTATACCACACTGCCTAGTTTGGTGGCTTTTGCTTTTATCATTAAGAACAGTGAGAAGCCATTGAAGGATTTTAAGCAAAGGGGTGATATGATCAGATCTGACTTGTGAAAAGCTCATAGGGAGAGAATGGATCATAGGGTAGAAAAGAATTCAGAGGGGCTAAGTAAGACACTCTTAAAGTAATCCAGGGAAAAAATGGTCTGCCTCTAAAAGTAAATGTTTGGGGGACTTCCCTGGCAGTCCCCTAAGTGCAGTGGTTAAGACTCTGCGCTTCCAATGCAGGAGGCGCAGGTTTGATCTCTGGTCGGGGAACTAAGATCCCACATGCCACACCAAAAAAAAAAAAGTAAATGTTTATTAAGTTTCTTCCTTTCATTATTACTGCAGTTGCCTAATTTAAATGAGTATCGGGGCTTCCCTGGTGGCGCAGTGGTTAAGAATCCCCCTGCCAATGCAGGAGACACGGGTTCGAGCCCTGGTCCGGGAAGATCCCACATGCCTCGGAGCAGCTAAGCCCGTGTGCCACAACTACTGAAGCCCACGCACCTAGAGCCCTTGCTCTGCAGAAAGAGAAGCCACTGCAATGAGCAGCCTGAACACCACAATGAAGAGTAGACTCCACTCGCTGCAACTAGAGAGAGCCCATGCGCAGCAACGAAGACCCATCGCAGCCAATAAATAAATTAATTTTAAAAATTTTTTAATAAAATGAAATAAATGAGTATCATTTTGAAAGATACCTATAGGCATAGTTTCAGAACCCTAGGTCATATATGGTCTGGTAGAACACCAGAAGGCCAGATCAGTTCTTTGGGGGGTTTAGAATTTAGCCAGTCACTGTGCTAGGCTTATCTCAGAGGTAAGTATTGTTATCCTTATTTTACAGATGATTAAAGCTAAAGGTCAAGAGAATTGATTTGGTCATCTAGATTAGTGTCTGAGGGATCTTTATCTGCCTTGGATTGAGGTGTGGAGATCATATTAAGTATTCAAGAAATAATTGAGTCACATTAGGTTTGAATACCCTTTAGCTGTTGTTTTCTGAATGACTTTTTTTTTGAGTTATTCTATCCAAATGTTGAAATTCTCTGAGGAAAACACAGTTTATTGCATTATCTTTTATCTGTCTCTTTGTTGTGTTGTAGTATAGAGGAAATACAGATTAGATAGCAGTGATTCTGTAGTATGTTTAAAACCTGCTATTATATTCACTCCTTGCTAACACCACATATTTTTGTTCAAAGGTTCAGCTTTCTGGCTGTTTGATAAGAAAACAAAAGCACAGTGAGCACAATGACAATGACCAGATAGGTGCCTGTAGAATAATACCCGACTTATTTCTCATTGTCAGTAAATACCTGAAAATTCAAAATGTTAAGGCTTTGTGTAACCTACCGGAAGAACTTGATTTTCTCAAATTGGTTAAGTTCTTTATGTTGTTGTTTTTTTTTTACTGCTATCAGGATCATATAGCAAACAAAGTAGATGCTCAATAAATATTTACCAAATGGATGAATGATGTATTTCAGAGGTGGCAGGCATATTGAATAAGATGATAAGGAAAATGATCCAAGTAGTATGGAGACATGATCTCAGCTGCTATTTACCAGAAAAATCTGGTTATCTTCCAGGTATTTATAGATCACACCACTGAGAGATTTTATTGCCCCCAAATCTGATGTATTCCAACCCCTTGGTCAGACTGACCCTTATCTCCTTACCAGATTCTTGGTTCCTTTATAATGTTTTGCTTATTGTATCAAGGAAGAAACAGCTGGATGTTATTTTGTATTTTTTTATATTGCCAACATTAATGTTTTAATAATGTTTATAGGAATATCTTATATTTTACTTCCAGATTGGGTTACTAAAATTTTACAGGTCAGTAAGTGGAAAATAGATTCAGAGTTTTAAAACATTCATTCAACAAACTTTATTGAGCATTCACTATGTTTTTGTTTTGTTTTGTTTTGTTTTTGTACGCGGGCCTCTCACTGTTGTGGCCTCTCCCGTTGCGGAGCACAGGCTCCGGACGCGCAGGCTCAGCGGCCATGGCTCACAGGCCCAGCCGCTCTGCGGCATGTGGGATCCTCCTGGACCAGGGCACGAACCCGTATCCCCTGCATCGGCAGGCAGACTCTCAACCACTGCGCCACCAGGGAAGCCCAAGCATTCTCTATGTTTGAAGACAGTTATCTAGGATAACTAGGGAAATAACTTAGTTAAGTAGGATAACCAGGGAATTATAGAGAAAAATAGAATCTGGCTTTTGCCCGCAAGAAGTTGCAACCTGGTTAACCAAATAATATAACCAAATCTAATAAAAAGCCTGATATTTTTTTTAAAAGTATAAACAAAATTGTCTAGGACCTCATAGAATGGAGTAATTAATATTGCATGGGATAGATCAGTGAAGGCTTCATGAAAGGAAGAGACCATGTAAGCTGAATTTTGAAGAAAGGATGACAAATTTCAGGAGATAGAAGTTAAAGACAAAGGACAGCCCAAACAAAGGTGAAGACTCTGAAATATGAAAATACAGCTGATGTTTAGGGACTGATAGAGCTTTGTTCTGTAGATGTTTATTGTGTAAACTTTGTGGGGCTATCCAAGAGGAATCATTAGCAAGTTTTGATCCGGGAAGAAGACATGATAGTGATAATGATGAGGGCAGCAGCTAAAATTTATTGAGTAATTATTAGGTATGTGCTAGGAACCATTGTGTACTTTATTGGAGTCTTATGTTTTAAATTAAGAGACTGAGTCTTAAGAGACATTGTTACTTGCCCAAGACACAGAACTAGTAAGTCATGGAACATGAATTTGAACCCAAGCCTCTCACTATTGTCTCCTGTTTAGCAGTGATGATGTTTTTGTTTGAGGAATTCTGGGACAGGATGGATTACATTGTAGCCTGTAGGTAGAAAAACCACTTAGGAAAATAAAAGGAAAGAAGATTCTGTTACAGACTGGGACTAGGAAAGAGGGGATAGACCCTAGGTACTTTTCTTTATGTGCAGTTCTATAAATGATGGTTAGATTCACTAACCAGCCCATTAAAATCTTTTAAATCCATAACTTACCCAGATTGATTTACCAGTACAATTGTTATTTCATGTATACTTACCCAACGTTTCTGACCTTGTATAGTGAAAGACTTTTTGAGTTTCAAACAAGGAGTACCTCTCCTAGTCCTGGCAGCGGCAGTGCTCCTCAAGGCACTAGTACTGCTGTAGTCTCTAATATGCAAAAGAGAAATCATGTTTCTAGGTCAGTTACTTGTCTCTTCCCCTTTCAAGTATCTGAATTGAATTCCATAAATATTTATTGAACACCTTTTATGTATTGGGCTCTAATACTGTCTCCCATCAGCTAGACCAGTGATTCTTAATGAACCAAGATATTTGTGAACCCCACACACTGTATACACATTTTCTGTATATATGTCCATGTGCTTTTTTCTGGGGAGGAGGTCCATAGCTTTATAAGTTTTTCAAAAGAGTATACTATAAAAGGAGACAGAACTACTTACCTAGAAAGTAGAAGAATCGTTCTGAACCCTGAATGCTTACCAGTAAAAAGGTTTAAAAATAAGGATATCTAAACTCAATCCCAACTTCCAGAGATTGTGATTCAGTGGATTTGAGGTAGAGCACCACAAGAAAGGGTTGATAGCCACTGATCTAGACAGGAGTAACACTAAAATGCACTCTATGAGAACAGAAACTATTTGTTATTTATTGTGTGCCTAGCGTCTAGAAAGTGCTGGCACATAGTAGGCACTCAGTAAATATTTATTGAATAAAGGAATATTAGAGCTCTCCAGTGAAGAAAGCTTTATGAAGTAGATATTATTTAAGCTGGGTCTATAGGGATGAGGAATTTATAAGAGGAGGTAGGTGAAGGAGCCCACATTCCCCAGTGAAGGAAAAGGAAGTACAGAGACACAGAGGTCTAAAATTTCATGGGGAGTTGAGTGAGTAAATTCAGATATGTTAGGAGCCATACAGTGAAGAGCCTTATCTAATATGTTATGGAGTTTGCACTGTGGGCAGTGAGGTTTTATTACTTAATTTAGACATGTTAATTTGAGTATTATATGCAAGGCTCTGTGCTAAGAGTTACCTTGAAACTCTCTATGTTTGTATATTTATGTTCTTTTTCCTCCACTTACAGGCTGCTATATGGCAAGCACTAAACCACTATGCTTACAGAGATGCAGTTTTCCTCGCAGAGCGACTATATGCAGAAGGTTTGTAATCTGTTCATTTCTATAGAACTGTAAAAGAATAAAATATATGGAATTCCATCACTTTTTATGACTGTAACAAGATTCTGGGTATTCCTTTTTTTTTTTTTTTTTGGCCACGCCACGCGGCATGTGGGATCTTAGTTCCCCGACCAGGAATAGAACCCGTGGCCCCTGTATTGGAAGCACGGAGTCTTAACCACTGGACCGCCAGGGAAGTCCCCTGGGTATCACTTTTGTTTTATCTTTATGATTGACACTAGTTCATAAAAATATTTCCGAGTGTCTGTGTAGCTCCTTATATGCTACTTTTAATAACTGTGTAGAGTTGCTTTGGGTTTTATGCTATGGTTTACTTAATCATGTTCCCCGTCTTTAGGTATTTTTTCCCAGGTTTTTTATTACAGTCTATATTCTGTGGCTTAGAGCATGGGTTTTGAGCCTACAGCCTTAGTACAAACCCTAACCCTGTCACTTAAACATGCAGTAGTGTACTGTGGGCAAGTTACTTAATGTCTGATTATTTCAGATTTCTCATCTACAAAGTAAAGATAATAGTAACTGTCTCATAGAATTGAAGAATGAAGTAGTATATTTAAAGCATTTGGCACAGCCTTCTGGCATGGTAATAAATGCTCAGTAAACATTAGCTGGTAATGTGTGTTTTGTTTCTGTCATTAATTATTATAATCCTCTTTCTAAGATGCTAAGATAGATAATTATGTACAACTTTTCTTTTAAGTCATTTCCTTGGGTTATATACTCTAAAATGGAATTTATGAGTCAAAAGGTGTGATCAGTTCTACAACAAATTACTTTTTGCCTAGTTGATAACCCAGCAGAGAGAGGTGTGATAATCAAGGTGTCACCAATAGTGTAAGACTTCCTTCATAGTCCTATCAATATCAGATTTACCATTATTATGTATTTTTGCTTACTGGAAAATTGTGAGGTATTTTGTCTTGCATGTTTATAACTGTGAAGGATTCTGGGTATTTTCTCAAGTGTTTATTTTAAATGTATTCCTATTTCTGTGAGCTGTATCTTTGTTTATTGCATATTTGCTCCAGATTCTTTGCCTTTTAATCTTAATTCTATTGATTTTTATTAATCTGGTATTTTAAATTGTTATGTAGTTGAACTCATCAGCTGTGTCATTTAAACTTTCTCCTATTGCTCCAATAGCTGGAAAATTGTCATCTTTCTGCAACTCAATAAACATACAGTTCTTGGTAGTTTAAAAAAAGTTTTTAAAAATTTCTGCTACAACTAAGATCTGACATAACCAAATAAATAAATAAATAAAATATTTAAAAAATTTTTATCATAGTATTATTACTTAGTTTGGTCCATGTTATTTATTAAATAATTTCCCCCCTGCCCCACATGGTATCTTACTTGGTTTTATATTAAATTTTTATTTTATTTTTAAAATTTTTATTTATTTATTTTTTATTGAGGTATAGTTGTTTTACAATGTTGTGTTAGTTTCTGCTGTAAAATGAAGTGGAGTTCCCTGTGCTATACAACAGGTTCTCATGTATTAGATTTTTAAAAAATGTTTTGCTCTGTCCCCAGAACCTCTCCTTTCTTTCATTAGTTAATTTTCTGTTTTTAATTCAGTATCATACTGTTTTATTATTAACACTTTATATTGTCTTTTAATATCTAATAACGCCTATCTCCCATCATTTTTTTCCCAATTCTTTCTTTGCTAAGAAGTCTTTACCCTTTTTTTAATTCTTTATTTTTTCATGTGTATTTTACTACTGCTTCGAAATTTCACAAATATTTTGATCAGTGCGGACCTATATAAGTCTATGAATTAATTTAGCAAGTACTGACATGTTACTATCTTAAAGCCTTCTTAACCAGGAACAGTGCTGCCTTCTTTTTACTCCAGTGTTTAACTCAGTTTTCCCACTTTTTGAGTAACCTCCCATTGGATTACTTACCAAAATTTTTAATTTTTTTTATGATTGTAGGTGAGTTTTTTTGTGTGTCTGCATGAACTAGTAGTGGAACCTTTCTGCTCAGTTATATGATTTTACTCAAATAAAGTGCTTAGTAACCCAACTGCAGGCATAGAAGGTAGATATTAGGGGTTTGCTAGGCATGTGTCAAAAAGGGACAAGGGATAAGAACATTAAGAATATAGGCAAGATGTGGACCAGGAAATGTAAACTACATAGGAAAGTTAACACAGGAAGGGATTGGTAAATAAGAGGTTTTAGAGAGGTACTGGAAGTCCAGATGAAGTTGAATTGGGAGATATATGAGAATAACTTAGGAGAGGAAGACTGTGAATGAGGTGCAGAATTCTTTCGTTAATGAAGCAGAATGTCTTGAATTTAGTAACTGAGAGTTATAAGGAGAAGGTATGAATCTCAGGAGGAAGGAATTTCACAGAAGGACAAAGGGTAATGCTTGGAAAAAGTTGTGAGAAGCAAGGAGGAAACCAACCTTACTGTGGGATAGGAGGGAATTAGCATCCCTTTGGGAGTGCCGACAGGTCCTCAGGGGAGAACAGGAGTTCAGTGAGGAAAGTGAGGGAAGATCTGTTGAGCAGAAGTCTGAGGTCCAAATGAAAAGATTTAGAACAGTGAGAGGCTTAGAAAGAAGGTAATATAATAGATTGCCCTATTCTGCTCGATTATGTAAAAGCAAGGTTGATTGTGGATAATCTATTTATATATATTTTCATTGATACCTAGGCAAGCCCCCATTTTTGCTGACTTATACTTCTTTCTTTTTTTAAATTTGTTTATTAAAGGGTAGGCAGTTTCTAGTTTATTATAGTTAGGTTCCAAAAGATTGCAAATTAGTGGTTTCAAATTTAGATGAACAGGTTTTCCCATAGAATTGAGGCAGGATTCCAAATTAATCCACATAAAGCTGTTTAATCCTCTTACTACCTGTGTCTGATACAGTGCTTAACACTTGGAAAGTTGCTCATTGTTAGTTTCTCTCAATATAGAACCTAACTACTCTGTTTGACTATATTTCTATGAGGGAAGATTTTAGAATTTAAGTGCAATGGGAGTAGATACTATCCCAGCTCAATAATAATAACAGTAATTCTACCATTGATTGATTTCTTACTGTGTAGTAGGACTCTGAGTACTTAATATTAATTCCTTATTTAGTCTTCAACCATCCTATAAAATAGACATTGCTATTACCATTTTAGAAGTGACATTTAGAAATGACATTGCTATTACCATTTTAGAAATTAGGTCATATTAAATGACCTAACCTATATTTGAAGCCTAACCTGTTTGTAAGAAGAGGACTTTCAGTATTGTTCTGTAACTTTCTGTTTGTTTTTTCACCTAACAATGCATCCTGGAAATCTTTGTCAGTTTTTTTTTTTGACAGCTGTAGAGTGTTTAATCACATGGATGTACCTTAATTTAACTCGTACATGATTGATTTATCAGTATTACTTTAAGAGTAACTTTGTGGAATCAGTGTTTACTTTATTCCTGTTTATAAAACACAGCCATCTCAGGACCACCCATGGGTTCTGCACCTGCAGATTCAACCAACTCCAAGTGCAGAACCTGCAGCTACAGAGGGCCAGTTGTATATTATGCACCATATAATTCCCAATCACATATTTTAATTAAGGCTGTTAATAAAGGATGGCAAATAAATGTCATGCAGACATCTATAACTATTTCCAGATCCTGGTATTTTGATCTTTGCACACTTACTGGCAAAGCCATGATCAACCTTAAAATTTTTCTGAGTTTAGTACTTGAGGCAGCCACTGTCAGTCAGTTGGCGTTACTGTTCCAGATGAAATCTATTTGTCAGTACTCTACCTTTTTTAGATTTATTATAGCCACTTACTGCTGGTTCACTAGCTATGTTTGGGGCTGTCAAGTTATTTCTGGGAAGCCTCAAAAACCACCCATGTCTCTCCATGTGTTTTACAACCCTTCAAGTTGTTCTGGATTTACTTCACTATCTTATAGTTTCATTAAGCTTAAGATTTGTTTAAACCTCCAATCTATAATCTCACTTAAACATATAGTTTTTAAGTCATCACACTTCAAAAAAGTAGTTGCAGTATGACACTAAAATCACACACACAATATTTGGTATCTTTATACCAAATATTGTGTGTGTGAAAGCACTGAGGGACTAATTCATCTTCCCATTTGATGGAAATGTCCCTGAAGGATGCAAGCTTAAGCTCCTCTTAATTATTTTGGGCTTTTATTAAATGACCTAACCTATATTTGAAGCCTAAACTGTTTGTAAGAAGAGGAGTTTCAGTATTAGGAAATTTTACTACAGTGAAAAATGGACCTAAACATAAGTGTTTGTAAACAAACATTTGATAAAGCATTTTTTTAGCTGAAAGTTGAACTAGTTTTTGGGAGCCATTGTTTATTGGTATAACTAGTTTTTAAAAGCTTACTTTTTTAGATGACAAGAAACTAGGCCTTTGCAAAATCTATAAGAAATCACACTTTCTAACTTATGTGAATTAGCACTTGTATTTCAATGAAATTAACAGTTTGTTCCCACTGCAGTAGAGCTCCTCATTCATTTTTTTGCTTCTGAATCACAGATACTACTATAGATCCTATTAACACATATATGCTAAAATTTCTTGTCATTTACTACATGTCATTTATTGTACACTGTTTTTTATACTAGGGTTTCATGAAAAATAAAATGGACCAGAGAAGAAGGGTTCTGTTGGGTTTTGCTTGCACATACATGACATACAACAACAACAGCAAAAAAAAGAAGAAAGAAAGAAAGAAAAGAAAAGAAAAGAAAAAGGAAAATCTTTATAACAGGAAAATTTCAAATTACTTTTTTATCCCACATCTTTGAGTTAACTTTTCAGGAAGATGTGGCAAGTTTATCTGTACTTTAAAACAGTGATTCTCAAACTTTAGCATGCATCAAAATCACCTGAAGGGTTTATTACAGCACAGATTACTGGTCCCCACTCCCAGAATTACTGATTTTAGGGGTCTGAGCTGATATGGGGCCCAAGAACTTCCATTTCTAACAAGCTCCAAAGTCATGCTGATGCTGGTATAGGGACCACACTTCAGGAACCACTGGCTTAGATGATCCCTCAGCGCCTTGATATTATTACATAACCCATTTTTAGAAGCACAGAACAGATTTTCCCCTCTTTCTTTCTATCCCCTTTATTGTTACCTTTCTAGACTCTCATCTGGGGACTTCCCTGGCCGTCCAGTGGTTAAGACTCCGCGCTTCTACTGCAGGGAGCATGGGTTCGATCCCTGGTCCATTGGGGAACTAAGATCCCACACGTCACGTGGCGTGGCCAAAAAGAAAAAAAACCTCTTATCTGGATTGGTTGTGAGGTTGTGAGGATAGAAGTGAGGTGATGGTCAGTTTGGAAGAGAGTAAGGGGAAAAGTGCCACATTTCATTAACTAAGGCATTTCCTAATGTAAAGAAAAGGCAAGCGGTTGATAAATAATTCTGCTCTTGCCATTAAAGAGCAGTTTAATTATTGTTACTGGACAGGTGTCAAGTCTGTCAATTGAGTGTTTAAATAGTGTGGATATTCACAATTTAGAAATTTTTTTCCTTTTTCTTAAATTATCTTGAATATACTCTAGTGTATATTTGGTGTTAGAAGTAAGTGGGTTGGTTTTTTGTGTTTGTTTGTGTTCCAATCTGGTCTTTTTTTAATATACAGATTGATAATTACGTTTATAACCCTGAGTTTCCCTCTCATGAAATTTGACTTCTGTCCTCTCAAAGAGTCTATTAGAAAAATACTACATAAAAACAAGATGCTTTTCTGGTAGTCTATTTAAGGGTAGTTGTGTGCATGTGTTTGCTTTTCTTAAAGATTTACAGAGAATACTACGATTGTCTTCATTGTATTATTTCCTTGGTTCCTTGGGGAACTAACTTTTCTATCAGAATATTATTTCCTTGGTTCCTTGGGGAACTAACTTTTCTGTCAGAAAAGTATTTCTCCTTAATTCAAATTTGAATTAATAAATTGTTTTTTGTATTAAATAACATGGCTGATTTTTTGTTGTTGTTGCTAAACTTGTTTACCTATTGGTAGGTGAAAATGATTACCATTCAACATCCTGAATAATAGGCAATTTTTCTTGTGTGTGTGTTCTTAGTACACTCAGAAGAAGCCTTGTTTTTACTGGCAACCTGTTATTACCGCTCAGGAAAGGCATATAAAGCATATAGACTCTTGAAAGGACACAGTTGTACTACACCGCAATGTAAATACCTGCTTGCAAAATGTTGTGTTGATCTCAGCAAGTAAGTTTCTAAATCTTTTCTATCTAATTTTGTTCTACTTACACTGTAGAATTCTGGATAAAATTCTTTTGATGGATTAAACTCTGACTGACTCCCTTTCTCCCCTCTTTTGATAGTAGAGGTTTGTCTATTTCAGTAACTTTTGAAATGTTTACACTGCTGCTTATGGCATTATTATTTTGTTATGGAGAGATTTCATTGTTATGGTATAAATAATAGAATTTAACTCTGGAGAAACCTAAGTTATAACTAATTCCAATCATTTTCTAAAATGATCCTAAGTGTTATTTCTTCTCCTTTGCTTTCATTGCTAGACCAGTTGGAATAAGCCTGAAAACCTAACTTACCAGTTCATCTGAGATTAATGCTCCCTTATGTCTAGATAGTTGTGTAATTATTTGCCTTTCAAGATCATTCTGTTTGGGAACCATTACTCCTTTGAAGCAAGGAGGCAGATTCAGGAGAACATTTCTTTTGCACAGTACAGTTCAACCAAGTCAGCTGTCCATATTCTGAATCTGGAGGCAGCTAGAGATTTAGCTAGTTGTATTCTGTCAAACTGTTTTCTGTGCTGTGAGAAATGGAATAATGGTAAAGGTGACTAAACAGATAATTGTAAAAGCCTTTGTATTTAGTCTGTAGATTTACAGTGAGAGAATACAAATAAGCCTCATAAAGTCTCCATAGTCTGCTAAATGTTTTATTTGTCCAGTGTCTAATTGATGACTTTTAAATTAAAGCTAGCTAAAATATATACAAAATTTCTGAGACATTTGTTATTGAATTATTTCTACTCCAAAGATTCTAATGTTAAATTCTTTAAAATCTACTTATTTAATTTACCAGTTTCTTAAGCCAGTTCTTACATTAGACATTCTTATCCCATTTATAAATATTTATAGTTTTTAAAAAGTCCCACTGATAGTAACAGAACTTTAGATATCAAGTTTTATGTTTAGGATATACTATGTAAGCTTACTTGAGAGTTTTCCACATGATGATTTGGAAAAAACTTTAAAACACAAACCGTTACAAACTCTGATATGCTAAAAATACATAGTGAAATCAGGCAAATTTCTTTTCCCTTTGGGGAACATTTGTAATTTTCTATATCAAGAAAACATAATTGATAAATAGAGATAAAGTGCTATTCAGGTTTTATTTGTAAACCTAAAAATAACTGAGGCCATTAAGTACGCAGTTTTTAATTAATATGTTAGTCTTGTTTAACCTGCTTGCAAATTCATACTTCAAGGAATTATAGAACTAAGAAGGACCTCCACATCTGTTAATGAAGAACCATTCATATTTTCCCCCCAGTATAATGGTCTTCCCTTTCTTTTGACGTGAGTAATGTGTATGTTGCTCAGACTAGATTTGTACGTACAGAGAATAAAGGTAACTGTTTCTGTTTTTAAAAGTAAGACTGAAATTTTAAGATTTACTTTGTCTCCATAGTAAGAGGTACATTAGTAATGAAGAATGTCTTTACACACACTGCTTTTTATATTGACTTTTTTTTTTTTAATGTGTAAATTTGTGTTTTAAAGGCTTGCAGAAGGGGAACAGATCTTATCTGGTGGAGTGTTTAATAAGCAGAAAAGCCATGATGATATTGTTACTGAGTTTGGTGATTCAGCTTGCTTTACTCTTTCATTGTTGGGACATGTATATTGGTAAGTAAGAATGATTCAAATTACCAGAAATTTGTTTCCAGTACTAGAATGCTTTGTGGTTTTAAAAAAACCATGTTGATCTGTGTTTATCAAATAGCATTTGGTTGAGTAGTACACAGTCTTGTAGTTCCGTGATCTTGTTAAACCTGTAAAACAGTAGAGATTTTGATCCTGTCTATGACTGTCCACTTTGCTTTAATGATAAATAGCTACAGCAGCACTACCTAACAATTGAGTGCACATGTGGGTTTTTTTTTACCTTGGGTGAGGAGAATATCTTCATGTGACCTACTGAGGAAAAAGAAGCGAAGAGTGAAGTTTTTTCTATGATATTAAATATCACCACTGCTCCTTAGAAAGAGGCATGAAGTCATGTTTCAGTAATAAAGAATAGCAGTTCCCATCTGGTATGTCATAATGAATTTGACAAATTTCCTATGATGGTAGCTGAAATGATAGTGATTTTACAAATAATCTTAAAATTTATTTACATTTATTTTAAATTAAGTCTCTTAAAAGCAAGTGAGAATGAATTCAGAGTTATCACTATGGTAATATTGTTCTCACTGATTTTTATTCTGAAATACTCTGAGTTGGGGAGTAATTAGGTAACAGGAATTGTTCAACTGCCCATGGGAGGGTATTTCATGTGTAAATGTCATCTGTTGCATGTGGGAGAAATAATTGAGGATTGCTTATCTAAAGAATTAGGTTAGCATCTGTTCTAAGGTAAATTGAGGCTAGTTTGAATAGCAGTTTTTTTAAAAACCTTGAAAATACCTTTTTGAACAGAATAAATTATTTGGCTGAAATTTGGGGCTCATTTTCAGATGGCACCACTCTTTTGAGAACAGGAGTAAGTAAATATATAATACCAATATCTTCATTTATCTTAATAGAAGGACTTGGAGTAATGGATTTAGTTCATGCAACTATGATTCTTGTCATTTGTTCGAAACACTTTGAGATCCATCCCCTATTATGGCTAGACACCATACTTGGCACTAGGAATGTAAAGATAAATAACTCACTGTCCTCCTCTCCATCCCCAAAGGTTTATAATAAAGTGTAGGAGGAAAGAAGTAGTAAACAAAAGTTTATAAATTTTTATCATCACAATTTAAGTGCTATGATAAAATTTGAGCAGTATTCTGTTCAAATGAGGGAATAATCAGTTCTACCCAGTTAAGAAGAGAGGTAAGATGGTAACTAGGAAAGACTTGATAGAAGAGTCGTTTTTGTTTCTTTTAACTTCTCAATAATAAGAAAATTAGAAAATGGGCAAAATCTTGAACGGACACTTCACCAGAGAGGGTATGTGAATGGTAAATAAGCACATGAAAAGATGTACCAAATCATTAGCCATTAAGGAAAAGCAACTACCATTAGAAGCTATTACATGCCTATTAAAATGGCTAAAATTAAAAGTATTGACAATATCAAGTGCTAATGGGGATGCAGAGCAATGGGGTTTCTCATACATTGCTGGTGAGAATGTAAAATGGTACTTGTACATGAATGTTCATAGCAGATTTATTTGTAAAAGCCCAAAAATAGAATCAACTCAAATTCAGTGGGTGAATGAATAAAAAAACTGCATCCATACAATGAACTACTACTCAGCAATAAAGAGGAACAAACGATTGATAAACATAATAACTTAGATTTCAAGGGCATTATGACAAGTGAAAAAAGCCAATTTCAAAATTTTACATACACTATGATATCATTTATATAACATTATTTAATAAAACAAAGTAAGGGAAGGTGTTAAATCACAAAAATGCTATATATATTACTAATTATTTTAAAACAAGATCACTTGTTTAAAAGTTTTTGAAGGTGCAGTTTTATCAAGTCCTAAACATGAAGAAGGAAGGTTTTTCCCCTTCCTCAGAGAAATAAGGATGGGTTATTTTTATTCATCATAAAGTTTAAAAGATTAAGTATCCAATGGGGCACGACCCTGCTTCAAAAACTGGCGCTTCATTTCAGTCATCATACACCTGTCTTGTGACCAAAGTTGCACCCCATAATCTAGAAACCCATGTGTTATTGTTTTGAAGCTACAGCTTGTTAGGTTATCTTTTATCTCCAGTATTTTGATGTAGACAATCATTGGTCTTTTTGTCTACAGTACCACATGAAATGTGCATCTTTAGGACACAGCTGATACTAAGTTTGGTTCTTAGATTAACCTATTTCTTCCCAGTGCCATTTAAATAGTTTTTTTAACCCCAATTCTTTGGGAAACTTCTTTCGGAGTTTTAGTTTTTAAAAAAATCCATCTAAAGTTGGGGCACTCCAGGCAGCTTAATTTTATTAAATCTTTCCCCCTTTTTATCTCTCTATTGAACAGAGATCTGTCTCCCAGATTTGGTTATTGTAAGTCCACATCTGGCTTCTTCACCAGTTAACTTTTATGTTATTGGGTTGGCCAAAAAGTTTGTTCAGGTTTTTCCGTAACATCCCAAACGAACTTTTTGGCCAACCCAATATTTATACATACCAGTATCTATCCATGTGTGTGCATGTCTGTGTATATCTAATCTCTTCTTAGCAGACATTTTGTTTTACATTTATTTTATGGTCTATTAATCAGATCATGGCTTATTATAAAAATCAGCCTTGCCAACTTATCAAAGGTTTAAGAAAATTTACCTTTTGCTAATGTAAAAAGAGAATATAATTTACATAATACTGGAGAAGAGGATTTTCATCACAAATGATCACCTCTTACATTTTCATAATATTTTTTCTTGAATAGATTATTTTATCTTTGCTTCATCAGTTCGTCCACCACTTTTCTGGCCATTTAAGTAATTCATATATTCTCCTCAATGCAACTTTAAAAATTATTAGTAAAAGTATTTTATGATATATTGTACAAGCAAAGCAAGGGGGCGAGGCTATTCTAAACAGGAAAGAGGTAATATAAAAATGAGAAATCTAATTTCCTGTCCTCAGAAAGCTTATAATCAATTGCAAGAGAGCACACATGAAAGATAAATAAATGGGGGATTCCCCTGGTGGTCCGTTTGTTAAGACTTCGCTGTCCAGTGCAGGGAGTGCAGGTTCAATCCCTGGTCGGGGAGCTGAGATCTCACATTCCTCCTGGCCAAAAAGCCAAAACAAAAACAGGAGCAGTATTGTAACAAATTCAATAAGGACTTTAAAAATGGTCCACATCAAAAAAAAAATCTTTAAAAAAAAAAGGTAAAGAAATAGACAAACCATAATTAGTTATATAAGCAATGATGGGGCTATATAACATGAGTCAGTTTAGGTCAAACATTGAGATTTCACTGTACTTTTCTTTTCATGGCCTTATGTTAAAAGTTCCTGAGCATTGATTTGACACTTTCCACTCCTAATTATCACTTTCAAAAAATACTCTTTTTATGTCTTTGCTTTGTTTCCTATTTTTAAGTTACCCCTCTATCCGTGGTAAATGATTATATTACTCTTGTTACAACTATTTTTCCTTTAAGAAATTTCATCTAAGCAATCCTAGATATAGACTGATAAAACTTACATTTTCTGAAAGCCTGCCTCCTGCTCCTGCTTCCTTCTTTGTCTATGTGTTTATTGGGTCAAATTAGGCAAATGTGGGAAGCTAGATAGTCTTCAACTAGTGGTATTTTCTTGTCTTTATTACATCATTTATTCTAGTTTCTATTCACCTGCAAAATTTGGAAGTAAGGCACACCAATATATAGTTACTCAAGGGGGTCTTCTTTTCAGTTCTCTGAGATACACTGACAGCACATAAACAGATTATGTTTTAACTGATAGTTTCATTTGAAGGTTGTTTTGAAAATCTTGGTTAGATGCCATCTGGTCCTTTATAAAACCTTAGGGTTTTGGAAAAATTGCTGTATCTTAATTTTTTTCCATTAGATAATGAAGAATTTCAACCTTAGACCAGGTGAATAGTATTTTTTAACCTGAAAGCTCCAACAAGTCTCACTAACCCTCAATCCCATCTTCCCCCATTTAAAAGCTAGGGAGGGGCTTCCCTGGTGACGCAGTGCTTAAGAATCTGCCTGCCAATGCAGGGGACACAGGTTCGAGCCCTGGTTCGGGAAGATCCCACATTCCGCAGAGCAACTAAGCCCGTGCGCCACAACTACTGAGCCTGCGCCCCAGAGCCTGTGAGCCACAACTACTGAGCCCACGTGCCACAACTATTGAAGCTTGAATGCCTAGAGCCCGTGCTCCACAACAAGAGAAGCCACCGCAAGGAGAAGCCCGTGCACCACAACAAAGAGTAGCCCCACTCGCTGCAACTAGAGGAAGCCCGTGCACAGCAATGAAGACTCAGCGCAGCCAAAAATAAAATAAAAATAATTAATTAATTAATTTAAAATAAAATAAAATTAAAGCTAGGGAGGCAACGATGCTGTTCTGATAATTTCCAGATTGTTTCAAGTATATAGGGTCCCAAGAATGTTGTTTATATTCTAAATGTGAGCCTTTATATACCCAATTTAGAAAGAAATGTGAATTTTCCTTTAAGTTAAGAGCTACCACCTCTACTTTGTTAAAAAATCTGATCATTTAAATGTGCTATTATTTGAAGCATTTAATTCACTTTCAAAATTACCACTGGGATTTATATTTAAAATCAACAATAAGACTGAAATATTTGGGTGTTTTCCATATTTCCTCAGTAATTCTAATATCCAACAGGAAATTAAAAGCAATATAGTATTTAAGAAGGCTATGATAGCTTGTTTATTTTGTTAACATTCCTTTCAATTCATGTTCTGTTTGCTTTTACCTGACTTTTGACTTGAACTGCCCTAAATAATAGAGGTTGGAGGATGGTAAGAAGGAGAAATTGATAATTTAAGAAAGAATCTAGCAGAGTACTCTCAGAACTTATATAAGATTTACCTAATTTTCTATATCAATAGTTTCTTTGTAATAGATGTTTTAGATTTTATAGCTTGTCTAATCTATTTGTTTGTCTTTACAGCAAGACAGATCGGCTTGCCAAAGGATCAGAATGTTACCAAAAGAGCCTTAGTTTAAATCCTTTCCTCTGGTCCCCCTTTGAATCATTATGTGAAATAGGTAAGCTTGTAGAGGTGGCTACGGGAGGGTTCTTCCATTTCTTCTTCTTTTTTTTCCCCTGCTTAATTTTTGGAGAGTGATACAAATTATCCACAAGAAAAGTATTTTTCAAAGCTAAGGGCTTTTAAAATTGAGAACAAGAAATAAGGTAGAATCATATGTTTTAGGAATAATGTGTCCATTCTTGTGTCCTCTAGAATGAGTTGTATTGTGAGTATAACACTAGCCAAAACAGCATTCTGGGTAAGAAAAGAAATTAAAAGAATGCCCAGAGCAGAAACTGTTCTATAAATAAGACCTGGATAATATGGGGGGAGAGTGTCTCAGTATATATGTTCCAGGATGCATAAAGGATCATTTTAAAACATTGTGTCTTTACATGGAAGTGCTCAAAACTTTAGTATGATTTCTACAGCGTTTCACCTCTTCACCCTCACTCCTTACCTTGAGCAAAATGAGATCTATTTGCTTTCTGCTTTAAAACAAACACAGAAATCTGCATTCTCCTGTGATTTATTATATTTAAAGTCAGTGTCATTGTGGTTTAGTTTATTTCCTGAATTTACAGCTTTATCTTAGGGGTAAACTTTTACGATAAATTGATAGATGGGCTTTTGGGAGATAAATCTGATTCACTGAAACAGAAGAACTTTAAAACTTTGGATAAGGCTTTATTTCCACTGATTTATGCATGCTTGAAAAAAAAATTTAACCTTCGTTTCCTCAGAGGCAAACTTTTTTTTTTCCCCTTCACAGGTGAAAAGCCAGATCCTGACCAAACATTTAAATTAACATCTTTACAGAACTTTAGCAGCTGTCTGCCCAACTCTTGCACAACACTAGTATCTAATCATAGTTTATCTCACAGACAGCCTGAGACAGTTCTTACAGAAACACCCCAGGACACAATTGTAAGTGTATTATACACTAGTGTTCAAAATATTGTGAAAATGAAAATCAATGATCTGAACTAAATAATGTATCATAAATGACATGGTAGAAATTTTCTGTTTCAGGAATTAAACAGATTGAATTTAGAATCTTCCAATTCAAAGTACTCATTGAATACAGATTCTTCAGTGTCTTATATTGATTCAGCTGTAATTTCACCAGATACTGTCCCTCTTGGAACAGGAACTTCCATATTATCTAAACAAGTTCAAAATAAACCAAAAACTGGTCGAAGTTTATTAGGAGGACCAGCTGCTCTTAGCCCATTAACCCCAAGGTAAGACAAATAAAAGATACTTTAAAATGTGCTGTAATATTAAACGATCATATAGTAATTCCTATATTAGTAATATAAATTAATATGAACAGCAACTTCTAAATCATTATGGAAATAGAGGTATTTAATAAGTCAATAATGAACCTATTCCATTTTCAGAAAATGAAGTAATAGAAATACAGTACCTGTGATAAAAATTCCGTCTTAAATATTGGAGAAAATTTTAAAACATGCATTATTCAGCTGGTGTATGCATTAAAAAATATTGTGTTTATGGCTGTGCATCAGTGAACCTCTTAAAATGTTGGATTGCTTATGATAATAATCAGAGTGACAGCAGTGGTTATTGTTAAAGTACTGTATTCCAAAATGGGAAGGAAGAATTGACACCTATTGATATGAAATATTTTGTCAAATTATCAGAAATATATGTATATATAAATATAGGAACCCAGCCCAGAGGAAGCATATCCAAAAGAATCAAAATAAAAAATTATATGTTAGGGGCTTCCCTGGAGGCGCAGTGGTTGAGAGAGAGTCCGCCTGCCGATGCAGGGGACACGGGTTCGTGCCCCGGTCCGGGAAGATCCCACGTGCCGCGGAGCGGCTGGGCCCGTGAGCCATGGCCGCTGAGCCTGCGCGTCCGGAGCCTGTGCTCCGCAGCGGGAGAGGCCACAACAGTAAGAGGCCCGCGTACCGCAAAAAAAAAAAAAAAATTGTATGTTAAAACAGACTATGAGTTGGGTCCCAGTTCCAGGGAGCTACTAAAATAGTATGACCATGAGATTACAAAACTCATTGAATCCACAGATGTGTTCATTGGCTTCTGGAGACATTTTCTCTGTAATAGGGTCTAAATCCCATAAATTGCAAGAATTTGAAGTAATTTGATAAGTTGGATCTTAGCTTTTACAAATCCACTCTTCTTTATTTCTAATAAATCTCCTGAGTCAGTAGTTGCTGCTCAATGTAGTTTATTGTTTGATTTTTTTTTTTAATTTTAGTTATGGTGGGTGGAATAGTCTACATTCACAGCTTATTTTTAATCTGCCCCTCAGATCCTAAATGCCCCCAAGACTGATTTGCCATTCTCTTCCTTTTAGACCTTCTAATTTAAGTATACTGCTGCTTTATATATGCCTTGATGACTTTTTGACACCTTGATTTCAACCTCTTCTCAGTTTTGGGATTTTGCCATTAGAAACCCCAAGTCCTGGAGATGGATCCTATTTACAAAACTACACTAATACATCTTCTGTAATTGACGTGCCATCAACCGGAGCCCCTTCAAAAAAGGTATTTTCCGTGTAAAATACAGTTTTGGTATTGATGAAGGAAATTCATTTAAAATTCCAATCTGTTAAAGGCAATTTCAGAATCTAACTTTCTTTAATTGCTGTTGCCTTAGAAGAGTTTATCTAAATGTAAAAGAAAGTTGTCATTATCATAGCCTCCAGTCATAGTAGGAGACACAAAGCTGGTTGCTCTATTGGCCATGTAAGTTTGTAACTCACAAGTATAGTTTAATTCAGCATATAGCTAAATAAACATTCAGATTTTTAATTTCCTTTTTTTAAAAAACAAAATTAAGATTGTTTCTATCACTTCGAAGGTAAATAATGGAAATTATACCTGCCATAGTTTTTGCTTATCCCCACCACTATGTTTGTTTTTTAATTTTACTAATTAACATGATAAAGGCAGCTATTTCTGATAATAAAATTTTTATAGTGGATCCTCATACAGGTGGAGTAAATATGTAATAAATGTATAGTAAAATGAAAAATATTTCACAGTATCCTTATAGTAAATACTGCAACAAGACAGAGTTGCAACTGCGACTCTTTTTATAATATTCTTTTATTAAAGTCTGTGGCAGTAGAAGCCAAAGTGCTGTTTATTTAAAACATATCCGTGGTGCAGGGTATCTTATGTAAGAATTAAATTAGTTATATGTAAAATACTTATTGCCGTGCTTAATAGATGTTTGAGAAATGGAAGCTAAATGAGTCAAACTGGTATGTGAATGACTGATATAGCCCTTTTACCCTCCTAGAGAGACATGTTGCTTCTTGTTTTGTTTTTACTCTTACTCCTGAACTTCCTTAGAGTCAGCAAAATTTTTTTCTATGATAGCTTCTTAATGAGTGATAATAGGAACTCCAAGAGTGGTAAACAGGGACTATAAAGTAGTTAATATGTGGATTATTTTAAATAGGATTTTTTAAAAGTTGGCAACTACCTGCTGTTGTATTATTATGGGAGTGAAATATAAGTGTGGAAATTAGTTTATTACAGTTATGAGAAGGCATAGCAGGATGGTGGTTAGCATGCCAGGTGAAGTAGGCCAAAACCATGTGAGTCAGAGTAATTAAGGACAAGTTAGGCAATGAACAGTTACATGATTTCATTGCCCAGTCTCAACCTCTTCCTGTCGCAACCTCTTCTGCCTCTGTTCTATTACAAGACATTCCTGGAAAAGGTATACTTCTAGGTCTGCCTGCAGTATCAACTAAAAATATCAAACCAAGTAGTGAGTTTAGTAGATAGTACTTTGCTAAATAAGGACCAGAGTTGACTAAGTTTTGTCCCTTGTGTGAATGTAGAGGTGCTAATCTGGGGAAGGAAGAGGAGGAAGTGTTATAAAAGTTTTATTGAAGGGAGTGGTAGATTAGGTGAAAATATTCAGTGGATAGTTAGTTATAGAGGAAAGACTCTGGCCAAGTGATAGAAATAATAATTGAAGGGTTAGAATGGCCAGGCTCTCCTGGGGAAAGAGAGAGTAGCTAAAGATCTTAATTTGGTAGTAAAAAAATTTTTTAGTATCCACTGACACAGTAGCCAGAGATCACTTTATAAAGAAGTTAAGTGAGGACTTCCCTCGTGGCCCAGTGGTTAAGACTCTGTGCTTCCACTGCAAGGGGACATGGCTTCATCCTTGGTCGGGGAACTAAGATCCCTCATTATGTGTGGCGCAGCCAAAAAAGAAAAAAAAAGGTTAAGTGATTAAAATAAATAGAAATAAGGTAGTAAATTAGAGAAAAGAGAAGGGGCAAGCAGAGACCAGTTAATAGAAGATTGAACACACCAGAAAGAAATGCTAATTCTAAGAGCAATATTCTTAGAATTTGGAAAATAATCAGATGATTTTTTTTTAATCTACTCCTCTGAATTACTCTAGAACTGTTTTTACTAAGTGCCAAAGAAGGGATATAAAATCTTGCTGTATTATTATTTTTTTATGTATACTAAGTTAGATCATAAATCTTGAGAATAGTAGCTGTCTTAAAGTTCTTCAGCATTTAGCCCAACTGGGAAAGATATATAAATAAATGGCTTCTAGGAATTTTGAGCCTTTCCCTGGAAACTAAAGTTGAAAGATGAAAGGATAGTGTAAGGGTAAAAATACTGAGGTTAATATGAAGAAATAGGCTGATGTTCATTCTAATAGAACATTAAATTAACCTAAAATGACATAAATAATGACATTAATAGTTTGTGTTTTCAGATGACAGACGGTATATAATATGAAATCTTGTATTAGGAAAATGTAGATGGGCACATCATGATGTCTTTTATCATTTACAGTGCAATTTATAATTCACAAACCTTAGACTTTTTGTGTTTTACAGTCTGTTGCCAGAATCGGCCAAACTGGAACAAAGTCTGTCTTCTCACAGAGTGGAAACAGTCGAGAGGTAACTCCAATTCTTGTTGCACAAACACAAAGTTCTGGCCCACAAACAAGGTATTTATTATGGTGTCATTATTTGATACTGTTCATTATTTGATATTGTTTCTTATTGTGAAACATGATTGTAATCCTTCAGTTTAGGCAGGTTTTGACTGTCCCAAGAATTCTAGAATGACTATTTTAAATTTTGAATATGTTAAATTTGAAATTTCTAACTTACTGAAAAACGAGTTTAATTTTTAGTTGAGTATTATTATGCAAATAAAGACAAGAGTTAGCTAAAATACCTTTTTACTCTAATTGCCTCATGAATTTGTTTGAACTAGATATTCTGAGCAGTCCTCCAAAATAATTTTCTTCTTTTTTTATATGACCTTCTCCACTGGTCAAGTACAGATAGGTTATTCTCCCCTTCCCCTATTATGCATTTCTATAAACGGATCATAATACTAATCTTCCAATAAATCTTCAAATAATGAATCCATTTCCACACAGAAGTGGTGTTAAGTAGGATCTCTCTTGTTCAAGGACTCAAAAATAAATTATAGCTAATATTTTAAGAGAAAGCTCCAACTTTGTCTCCTAAAATAATGAACATGTACCATAAGTCTTAAAACAGACGTACGTGCGCATACACCTTGACTATATAAAAGGCCTCAATATTTCTAAAATGCCAGGATGGTACGTCTCATCATGAGAGCCAGCTCTCAGGCAGGTGACAGTGATTGCCTCAGGCTCAGTTATGAGAAGGAGCCTGAGGCCTCCTGCAGAGCAGCATTAATCAGGCCAAGTATATGCTAGTCTTGAAGAATACATAAACATAATTTACTGAATTATACGTTTCACTTTAAACAAATATACTAACTAATATGCATCAACTATAATGATTTTGTGTTCTTTGTATTATTAATTCCATTTTATCTTCTCTTTTTTTAAGTTAAGGTATTGTTGATATACACCACTTTATCTTCTTTATTGCTTGTTTTAGTTTCCTACAGCTATTGTAACAAAGTACCACAAACTGGGTGGCTTAAAACAACAGAAATTTATTCACTTACAGTTCTAGAAGCTATAATCCAAAATCAAGGTATAGACAGGGCCATGCTTCTTTTGAAGCCACTAGGAGAGGATCCTTATCTTTCTAGCTTCTCGTAGCCCCAGGCATTCCTTATTTTGTGGTAGTACAATTCAGTATTTGCCTCTGTCTCCACATAGCCATCTTCTCTGTGTGCCTCTGTATTCAGATTTCCTTTTTCTTATTAGGACATCAGTCATGTTGATTTAGGGCCCACCCTGATGACCTCACCTTAACTTGATTACATCTAAAAAGACCATATTTCCAAAAAAGTTCACATTAACAGTACCAGGGGTTAGGGCTTCAACATATCCTTTTGGAGATACAATTCAACCCATAACATTGCTTTATTAACACTTACTCTTTATTTTGTCTTTTTAGAGGTCGTTTTAGGGTTTATATTACACATTTTAACTCATCAAAGTCTACCTTCATGTAATACTTTACCATGTCACATACAGTATAAAACCTTATAACGGTATATTTTCATGCTCCTCTCTCAGTCTGTATGCTATTGCTGTCATATATTTTACTTTAGAGTGATTGTTATAGTTTCTGCCTTAAATAGTTATCTTTAACAGAGACTTTTTTTTAATAAGAAAAAGAAGTCTGTTTTATAGATACCCACATATTTACTGTTTCTGGCGCTCTGTTTCTTTCTGTAGATCCAAATTTCAATTTGGTATTTTTTTTTTCTTCATCTTGAAGGACTTCTTTTAACACTTCTTGTAGTCTAGGTCTGTTGGTAATGAATTTTTTTTCAGCCTTTGTATGCAGAAGAAAGTTTTAAGTTCACCTTTGTTTTTATTTTTGAAAGATATTTTCACTGGGTATTGAATTCTTTTTTTAAATATTTATTTATTTTGGCTGCACTATGTCTTAGTTGCAGCATGCAGAATCTTCGTTGAGGCATGCGGAATCTTTAGTTGTGGCATGTGGACTTATTAGTTGCAGCATGTGGGCTTCTTAGTTTCAGCATGTGGACCCTTAGTTGTGGCATGAATGCGAGATCTAACAGTTCCCCGACCAGGGATCAAACCCGGGCCCCATGTATTGGGAGCACGGAGTCTTACCCATTGGACCACCAGGGAAGTCCTGGATATGGAATTCTAGTTGACAGTTTTTTTTTTCTTTAAAGATGTTGCGTTCCTGTCTACTGGCTTGCATTGCTTCTGACAAGAAGCCTGTTGCCATCCTCATTTTTGTTTCTCTATGTATGTAATCTGTCTCTTTTCTCTGACTCTTAAGATATTTTCTTTATCACTGATAATTAAGCCATTTGATTATGAGGTGCTGTAGTGTGTTTTCTCCTTTCTTGGCCTGCAAATTCATTGAGCTCCTTGGATCTGTAAGTTGATAGTTTTCATCAAATTTAGCTAATTTGGGGCCATTATTTCTTCAAATACTTTTTCTGTCCATGTCCTTCTCTCTCATTCTGGGACTTTAAGTACATGTATATTAGACTGTTTAAAGTTGTCCCACAGTTCACTAATACTCTGTTCTTTTTTGTTTCCAGTCTTTTTCTTCTCTTTCATTTTGGATAGGGTTTACTACTGTGTCGTCAAGCTAACGAATCTTTTCTTCTGCAGTGTCTAATCTGCTGTTAATCCCATTCAGTGTGTGTGTGTGTGTGTGTGTGTGTGTGTGTATTTTATCTTAGGCATTCTGTTTTTCATCTCTAGAAGTTTGATTTGGTTCTCTCCTTAACATGCCCGTGCTTTCTTCTACCTTTTTTAACATATGGAACTACATTTTATAGTAGCTCTTCTAATGATCTTAACTACTAAGTCTTACTGTGTCTGTTTTTTATTGATTGGTTTTTCTCTTCAGTATAGGTTATATTTTTCTGCTTCTTTCCATGCCAGGGTTTTTTTGTATGCCGGTTATTGGAAATTTTATGTGGTTGAATGCTGGACTTTTTGTATCCTTTTAAGTATTTTTCAAGTTTTGTTCTGGGATGCACTTAAAGTTTTTTTTTAATATCTTTATTGGAGTATAATTGCTTTACATTGCTGTGTTAGTCGCTGCTGTATAACAAAGTGAATCAGCTATACGTATACACATAACCCCATATCCCCTCCCTCTTGTGTCTCCCTCCCACCCTCCCTATCCCACCCCTCTAGGTGGTCACAAAGCACTGAGCTTATCTTCTTGTGCTATGCAGCTGCTTCTCACTAGCTATCTGTTTTACATTTGGTAGTGTATATATGTCAATGCCACTCTCTCACTTCGTCCCAGCTTACCCTTCCCCCTCCCCATGTCCTCAAGTCCATTCTCTACATCTGCGTCTTTATTCCTGTCCTGCCCCTAGGTTCTTCAGAACCATTTTTTTTTTTTAGATTCCATATATATGTGTTAGCATACGGTATTTGTTTTTCTCTTTCTGACTTACTTTACTCTGTACGACAGATTCTAGGTCCATCCACCTCACTACAAATAACTCAATTTTGTTTCTCTTTGTGGCTGAGTAATATTCCATTGTATATATGTGCCACATCTTCTTTATCCATTCATCTGTCATTGGACACTTAGGTTGCTTCCATGTCCTGACTCTTGTAAATAGTGCTGCGATGAACATTGTGGTACATGACTTTTTTTGAATTATGGTTTTCTCAGGGTATATGCCCAGTAGTGGGATTGCTGTGTCATATGGTAGTTCTATTTTTAGTTTTTTAAGGAACCTCCATACTGTTCTCCATAGTGGCTGTATCAATTTACATTCCCACCAACAGTGCAAGAGGGTTCCCTTTTCTCCACACCCTCTCCAGCATTTATTGTTTGTAGATTTTTTGATGATGGCCATTCTGACCAGTGTGAGGTAATACCTCATTGTAGTTTTGATTTGCATTTTTCTAATGATTAATGATGTTGAGCATCCTTTCATGTGTTTGTTGGCAATGTGTGTATCTTCTTTGGAGAAATGTCTATTTAGGTCTTCTGCCCATTTTTGGATTGGGTTGTTTGTTTTTTTGATATTGAGCTGCATGAGCTGCTTGTATATTTTGGAGATTAATTGGTCAGTTGCTTCGTTTGCAAATATTTTCTCCCATTCTGAGGGCTGTCTTTTCGTCTTGTTTATGGTTTCCTTTGCTGTGCTTTTAAGTTTCATTAGGTCCCATTTGTTTATTTTTGTTTTTATTTCCATTTCTCTAGGAGGTGGGTCAAAAAGGATCTTGCTGTGATTTATGTCGTAGCGTGTTCTGCCTATGTTTTCCTCTAAGAGTTTTATAGTGTTTGGCCTTACATTTAGGTCTTTCATCCATTTTGAGTTTATTTGTGTGTGTGGTGTTAGGGAGTGTTCTAACTTCATACTTTTACATGTAGCTGTCCAGTTTTCCCAGCACCACTTATTGAAGAGGCTGTCTTTTCTCCATTGTATATTCTTGCCTCCTTTATCAAAGATAAGGTGACCATATGTGGGATGCACTTAAATTACTTGTTAACAGCTTGATCCTTTCAGGTTTTGCTTTTTAATTTGTTCGGTGGGACAAGAGCAGCCTTTAGTCTGGATTAATTTTGCCCCACTTTGAATACTCTACTCAATGTTCTGTTTAGTATGAGGTTTTTTCACTCTGGCTATTGAATATATGAGCCATTCCCAGACCAAGGTGAGCTCCAAGAATTGTTCTGCCTGCTCCTTTTCAGTAGTTCTTTCACCACATTCTGGTAGTTTCCTCACTGCAATACTGTAAAGCAATTCTGATGCTACCTACCCAGACTTAGCATAGATTTTGCAGGCTATGGTCACAGTCCCAACAAGACTGTCATCAAGTCTTACTGACTTGCCAGTTACAAGCTCAGGGGTTCCCCAGGCCACTCACATTTCTAGCCAACTGGCTACAAATTTGAGAATTCATGCTAGCCCCTCAGGTTTGATAATTTGCTAGAACAACTTACAGAATCTAGGAGAGTGCTATACTTAAAATTACAGTTTTATTATAAAAGATACAGAGCAGAACCAGACAAATGAGACCCATAAGTTAAGATCTGGGAGAGTACTGAATACAAGAGCCTCTGTCTCCATGTGGAATCGAGATGTCACCCTCTCGGCATATCTGTGTGTTTATCAACCAGGAAACTCAACCAAGATTTGATGTTCAGAGTTTTTAATGGGTTTTATTACATAGGCATGATATATTGTGTCATTGATCCCTTGAATGAACTTAGTCTCCAGCCACCTTCCCCTTCCTGGAGGAGGTCAGGCTAATATCACCTAGCTCAAAGTCCAGTCCTCTAATCACATGGTTAATCTTTCCAATATGGCCAGCCCCCCATCCTGAAACTATCTAGGACCCCACCATGAGTCACTTCATTAGCATAAACTTAGGCATGGTCCCAGACACCCACAATGAGTAACAAAGATATCACTTGGGAAATTCTGAAGATTTAAAAGCTCCCTATCAACAACTTGGGACAAGACTAGGCAAATTATCATACAACACTCAAACACCTGCACTGGTCAGTTTTCAACTGAAGGCTCTAAGGAAACCTCTTACAGATCTTTGGAGCTCCCCTCTTTGTAGCGCTCTCCTTTCTGGTGCTGCAACCTGCAGATTCTAACTGCCTTGGCTTCCCTGAATTCTCAACATTTTCTTCTCAACACACGGAGTCCACTGAGCTCTAGTTGTGTTCCCCTTCCCTGCCCTGCATCCTCAGAACTTTCCTCAGGCATGTGCTACCTGCTGTCCAGTGTCTGAAAAACATTGTTTCATATATTTTGTTCAGTATTATAGTTGATTAAGATGGGAGAATAAATCTGGAATAAATAATTCCATATTACTCTATCATAATTGGTAGAAGTCTGTTCTTTTATTTAGTACTCTTAGCTAAATCACCCAAGAAAGTTTGTTGGTCATTGTTTTCTCCACATGTTAACCTCTAAAAATCATTTCTATAATCTTTCCAAGGCATTTTCCTATAATTACTAGGATATTTCATATTTTATTGCAAAGCCATAAGATGATGCTATTTACAAAAACTTTTTTAAATGGTATTTCATATAATTGGCACATAGTCAAATTAAGTAGTAAGTGGTAGAACCTGATTTTAAACTTCAACAGTCTGATTCTGGAGCACATGCCTTTCACTGTCAAACTCCTAGTTAAACAGATGCAGTATCCTGTTTCACTTTTCTGGTGCCTGTCAGACTTTGAGTTTTTTATTTTGTCAGATGGCCCTTTGGAGCTAACAGAACCCTAATGAAAATTATAATACAGGGATGTCTTCTTTAACCTCCTAGCCCCAGAACTCTCTTATTATTTTTACTTCTACCCCCACAAGATGTATGTTACCCTCATGTAGCCTTTTGCCTGTTTAAAGCAAGCTCAGCATCTTTCTCAGGCTTGTCCTCCCTATAAACTGCTCCATACTATGAAGTTATTCCCTCCTACTTCTCAGGCAAAAGTCTTTTCTATAGTTAACGTAATCTTATTGACAAAATATAGCTTACATGTATAGTATAAATGACACATAGTTGTTCCTGCCAAGTAAAGGATAATGGTACTTTTAAAAATGAATAGGTTTCTGGAAAAGGCAAAACTATGGAAACAGTAAAAAGGTAAGTAGTTGCCAAGGAAGGAGGAGGGATGAGTAGGCAGAGCACAGAGGATTTTTAGGGCAGTGAAAACATTCTGTATGATAATATAATGATGGATGCATGTCATAATACATTTTTCCAAACCCATAGAATATACAAAACCAAGAGTGACCTCTAAGGTAAACTATGGGCTTTGGATGATTATCAATGAGTGACAATGTGATAGTCACTGTAGATTCATCAACTGTAACATTGTTCCACTTTGGTGGGGGATGCTGATAACGGGGGAGGCTGTGCATGTGTGGGAGCAGGGAGTATATAGAAATTCTCTGCACCTTCCCCTCAGTTTTGCTGTGAACCTTAAACTGTGCTAAAAAAAAATAGTATTAATAAAAAAATTATCATTAAAAAGTAAATTGGTCAACCCAAATGACCTCACTTGCTGAAATCTCTACATTGAGATTGTATCTTTGAAAGCCTGTGCATTCTTTTATTCACTGGTCAGCTTCTCTTTTATTTTCAGAAGCTTCTTTGACCCAGACTCAGGTAATTAGTAGGATTTCCCATAAGCTGTATAAACTGTAAATAGTTTAGTCCATAGACTTACTGTCAATTAGATAATTTGAGGTTTAAATCTGCTTGCTTTCTAACAATGGAATTCTTTTTTTTTTAATTGAACTATAGTTGATTTACAAAATTGTATTAGTTTCAGGTGTACAGCAAAATGATTTGTTTTACATACATACATATATATATATATATACATACACATATATTCTTTTTCAGATTCTTTTCCATTGTAGGTTATTATAAGATACTGAATATAGTTCCCTGTGCTATACAGTAAATCCTTGTTTATCTATTTTATGTATAGTGTGTGTATCAAGAATAGAATTCTTATATCTTAAGATTTGCCTTTAAAGTAAAAAAAAAAAATCTATCCAAGTGATTATTAGATTCCTTTTGCTCTAAACAGAATAATCCCTTGGTGTGGCTGTTTGAATTTACAGGGTAATAACTTCCCAGGTATCAATTGTTCTAGTGGTATTTATTTGTTGGCAAATACCCCACATTTAGACTGTCCATGTCCAGCTTTCTTTTTCTTTTTCTCTAACTTGCTATAGTTGCAAATGAGGGCTAGAGATAATTGGTTTATAGATGTGTTTACTATTTATTGACCCATAATTTTTATGTGGATTGTTTTAAGTTCAAATTAGCAATTTCAGATAGAGTGAAGATCTGTGCTATAATTTTTATCATTTTATCATAACAAGAATCATTTTTTAAATAAGAGTTTTCATAGGGGGATGAGAAAAGGACTGATGTCATCAATTTTAGAATGCGAACATGTTGAATGCTTATTTTTTAATATACTTGAATTGAAACAATAGTTAATGGTCATAAACTGAGGTTTTTTTTTAATGTCTACTTTTATAATTTTTTAGTACAACACCTCAGGTATTGAGCCCCACTATCACATCTCCCCCAAATGCACTGCCTCGAAGAAGTTCACGACTTTTTACTAGTGACAGCTCTACAACCAAGGTAATTTAAAGATTTCTGTATATCACATTTACTTAATGCTTCCTCCTCTAAAATTTCTGTTCATCGATGACTCAATGTCTGATGAATAAATTAGGAGACTATTTAAAAATTTTTTAATGTTTTTTAATTTGGAGGACCATCTGTAACATTTGTAAATTTTCTTGGTCCTTTAATAAATATAACATTGTAGAAATTACAAAATTATAGTGATGGAGAGCAGGTCAGTGGTTATTAGGAGCTAGAACTGAGGGGAGGATGTGACTTTTACAGCATAGCACAAGGGAATTTCTTTGTGTAGTGGTAGAGCAGTCCTATATCTTTATTGTGGTAGTTGATTACACAGATCCATACATGTGACAAAATTATACTGAAGTATACACACCAAAATTTTTTAAAAGGTGCATGTGAAAACTGATGAAATCCAAATAAGATCTATAGTTTTGGTTGCTAGTGTTGTACCAATTCCAGTTTCCTGGATTTGATGGTGTACTACGGCTATGTCAAATGTTACCATTGCTAAAAGTTGTGGGAAGAGTAAATGGAAATTTTCTGTGTTTTCTTTGCACGTTTCTTTGCACAATTGGAGGAACTTATACCTTTGGTAAATTTTCTTCATCTATTGACAAATATTATGGACAGTCTTTAACTTTGACATATATAGATCAGCAATTTTGTACCTTATAAATTACAATGCTCTGAGACAATTAGATAGTTGTTGTATCTACTTACTTTCTTATTTTTTTTTTTTTTTTACTTTCTTATTTTTAAATAATAAATGAAAGTGATGGTTTTTAAAAAAATGTTTGTTTATTTATTTGGCTGCATTGGCTCGTAGTTGCGGCACGTGGGCTTCTCTCTAGTTGTGGTTCATGGGCCTAGTTGCCCCACGGCATGTGGGATCTTAGTTCCCCAGCCAGGGATCGAACCCACGTCTCCTGCATTGGAAGGTGGATTCTTAACCATTGGACCACCAGGGAAGTCCCAAAAGTGATATACTTTCAATAAAGAGAAATGCTTAAAGCTAATGTACCTTAAACACTAGTTAGTTACTATGATTTATTTTCAGAATTGTTGCATTCCAAATTAAATGACTGATGACTTGTTTTCTGAGAAAAATACAGATCAATCAAAACTGTTTATTTTATATCTAATACTTGAGAAAAGGGTTGGGGGGATGTCTAAAATAAATGAGTGTAATAAGTGTGGGATTTTCCTTCTTGTTACAGGAGAATAGCAAAAAATTAAAAATGAAGTTTCCACCTAAAATCCCAAACAGAAAAACAAAAAGTAAAACTAATAAAGGAGGAATAACTCAACCTAACATAAATGATAGCCTAGAAATAACTAAATTAGACTCTGCAATCATTTCAGAAGGGAAAATCTCCACAATCACACCTCAGATCCAGGCATTTAATCTACAGAAAGCAGCAGCAGGTCTGTTTTAAATGCTTAATGTCTTCTTTGTATTTTATTTTATTTTATTCACTTATTTTAAGTAAATTTATTTATGTTCATTAAAGTGCTTTCCATTTTTTTCTGGATAGATGTTGGAATTTTTAATGAATTATTTTGTAATTAGCCTTTCTAGAAAACCAGACTGCTTTACTGTGTTTTTCTCCTTTGTTTACTACATTGTTTTCTCCTAGAAGGTTTGATGAGCCTTCTTCGTGAAATGGGGAAAGGTTATTTAGCTTTGTGCTCATACAACTGCAAAGAAGCTATAAATATCTTGAGCCACCTACCTTCTCACCACTACAATACTGGTTGGGTCCTGTGCCAGATTGGAAGGGCCTATTTTGAACTTTCAGAGTACATGCAAGTAAGTATGAAAAACAGTTATATATGCCTTTCTAGAGATAATTTAAATTTAATTAAAATGCTTATGCTTGAGAAGCCTAGATATAAAGGGTCAGTATTTATTATGTAATGTCTATATTTATTTTGTCACTATATATATATATATATATATGAGCACAATTCTTTCTTGTGTTAAGGGGTAGTTTAAATTCTTTGGGATTACTTGAGATAGATTTGTAGAGAACCCAAGTCATCCATACATTCTTTTCTTTTTTAAATTTATTTTTCCTTTTTTTTTTTTTTTTTTTGGCTTGTGTCAGGTCTTAGTTGGGGCACACAGGATCTTTGTTGAGGCATGCAGGATCTTTTTGTTACGGCACATGGTCTGCTTGGGTGTCTCTCTAGTTGTGGCAGGAAGGTATTCTCTCTCTAGTTGTGGCACGCGGGCTCTGTAGTTTGTGGCATGCGGGCTCTCTCCTTGAGGCGTGAGCTCAATAGTTGTGGCACGTGGGCTTAGTTGCCCCACAGCATGTGGGATCTTAGTTCCCGACCAGAGATGGAACCCGTGTCCCCTGCTTGAAAGGTGGGTTCTTTACCCCTGGACCACCAGGGAGGTCCCCATCGATACATTCTTATGTGAAACATTTGTACTCTACTTAGTTGGATCTGAAAATGTGTATTTACCATGTAATAGATGTTTATAATCAATTCTTTCTACTATATATATAGAGTTCTTACTGGGATGACTTTTTGGCATTTAGTATGTTTTATAAATTTAATACTATGGAGAAAGTTGTATATAATGGAGAACATAATGTCCATATTACAAGGCTTTTATCATTTTAATTTTAATTATATTTGTTGCTTAAGTTATCTGTTTAAATCAGGAAAGGAGAGGATGATTAGCCTAAAGCCAAAGAAAATTCTAATTTACTCCCCATTTCTTCTTTCAAAGCACTTCATCCCCCTGCCCCTAAACTTAAAATTAGAAAAACGTTTAAAAAAAACTTTAAGAAACCTATATATTAGTAAAATTTCTCTAACATAAATTATTTAAAGTTGATAATAAGGTCACTTATTTGCCCTGATTACTTTCAGCATATATTTGAGTGCATGTTGTATCCTAGACTCTATTCTGTACTGTAATATAGCTAGACAGATAATTGCTTGCCTTCAGAGAGCTTACTTTCTAGTAGGAGACATATTGTAAGCCAATAAATATATAAGGACAGGCAATAAGCATATGAAAGAAATAGCAATAATAATAGCAATAAGCATATGACATAGCAATAAGTCATATGAAAGAAAAATGAGGCATGGTAAGGAGATTGGGAGACAGTGAATTATGGTGCTATTTTTTAAAAAACATGCTCAGAAAAAGGTTACTTCTCCCTGAATGAGCCATGCAAAGCTCTAGGGGTGAAGTGTACTTCCAGGTAGAGAATAAATGCAGAATTGAAATTTATTGTAAATTACAATTGTAATTTATCTTATAATTTTTGTAATCTATCTTGTAATAAATTGTAATTTATCTTGTAATTTTGAGTACTAAAGAAAAAAGAGTTGTAGACAGAAAGACTTTTTCATTGCTGGATTGTGGTTTTTTTAATTGGTACACAGGTAAAAGCTTTATGTGGATTATTTCTTATTTATTGTTTCACAGGTACTTTACATGAATTTTATTGTTACCCCTAATTATAGAGCAGATGTAGACCCAGATATTTAACTAAAGAAAGCCTTTGTTTCAACTTAATTTAGTAAGTTTTTTTTTCATTTTCCTTTTTGTCTATGGCACAGTCACTTTTCAGAGGAAGCAATAGATTCTGAAAAATTTTAAACCAGAAGGTTTCCAAAACCTGTATTTAGCAGGTGGTTAGGTCTGTCTTCTCTTAACCAACGCCTGTTTGAAAAATGCCCATTTGAAAAACTTATCTGTATAACTTTTAAGGGATTCAGGGAAGTCACAAATCTAAGCTAAATTTAGATAGTATATGGCCATATGTAAGAATTGTTCCTATTTTTCTAGTTTTATAAATTCTGTTTCCATATTTTGTCATCTTCATTTCATTAAGAGTAGACCAGATATTCCTTATTCTAAACTAAACTTGACTTTCAGAATTTTTAACTTACTGAATTGATAAACTGGGGAGCTACATAACCCAAAGCCTCAAACTTCAGGGGAGAGAAGCACAGTTCTGGAAGCTTTGAGTGTGGTGAGGAAAAACTTTGACCTGGTAGCTGAGAAGGGACCCTAAAGTCAAGAGAGTGCTGCAGAAGAAAAGGGAATTATACTAGGCAGGGACTATAGTTCCTAGCAGGTAAGACATTGATGAAAATATTCAGTGCTCAACATGCCATAGGGTTGGTGGCCAGCCAAGCCTGTTTTTCCCCTGAAGTTTTCAGCTCAACCTCTTAATAATCAGTACAAAAATAGGTTTTGTATTACACAGGTCATTCTTCTCTCACCTTTCCTGAGAGTTATTCTATAAAGCCATAATTAAAACATGGAATAGTGTTTTTTGAGAATAAAATAATTGACTTCTTTTTAAATTATTAACTTTGTATAGATCTCTCTTCTGTCTTTTTGGTGGAAACAAATTTTCTTTTCAGAATTCATGTTCCTGCCATAACTTGTTTATAAAAACTAGGTTAAGTGTGAATATGATTACATCAATATTTGACCTACCATGGAAGGTTGCTCAATTTGGCCATGTGTTAGTATCAATACTAGTTCACATAAACACTGTAAAACAAGGCAGCGTTTAGGTCCTATGAGAACAGTGCCCAGCACTCTCCCTCTGTATATGTAAATTGTATCAACTTGTTTTCCCCTTACTAGTTTTTATATTTCAGGCTGAAAGAATATTCTCAGAGGTTAGAAGAATTGAGAATTACAGAGTCGAAGGCATGGAGATCTACTCTACAACACTTTGGCATCTTCAAAAGGATGTTGCTCTTTCAGTTCTTTCGAAAGACTTAACAGATATGGATAAAAATTCACCAGAGGTAAATTAACTGAAACACTTTGCTTATGTGGCTATCTTTTTTTATTTTTATTTTATTTTATTTTTTTTGCCTCACCAGCGCAGCTTGTGGGATTTTAGTTCCCTGACCAGGGAGTGAACCCAGGCCCTAGGCAGTGAGAGTGCAGAGTCCTAACCACCGAACCACCAGGGAATTCCCTGTAGCTATCTTTTGATCATCTTTACCAAACGGAAATGACCCAAATCATTCATTTAGTATCACCCACACTTATTTTCGTATTCTTCTGTATAGGCAGGGACTCAGAGAAGAAGGGGAAATCCTAGAGTATATGGTGCAGATTCACAAATAGAAAAATCATAAAGCAGATTTTTCATTCAGGATTAATCAAGATTTGGTTTTGTTATAATTGCTGTTGTCACCAAGAGTAGAGTTCATTAAACAGAAATAGAGATTTTTTTAAAGTGCTCATTTTAAATTAAAATGATAATTTTAACAGTCATTTTAAGACATAGGCGCAGTTTACATGTTTCAGTCCTATAAGGATTTTATTTCTGTGCTCCTCAAGAATATTTAGTGGTACTTCTGTAACATATTTAAGCTTCTGTAGTCTCCATGAACACTGAATTGGCAAATACTGAACCATTGCTCCTAGGGGAAATACACACACACATATCACACTTGGATCCACCAGTGATCACTAAAGCACTGCAAGTATTGATTTTGGTTTTACAAATAAATTTTAGAAAGTAGACAAATTTGCCAATATGGAATCCATGAATGAGGATTGACTATATTAAAACTCTTTCAATTGCTGTCTTTCTGTTCTAAATAAGATCTGAGTCTTGATTTTAGTCATAGATTGCTTTTGTTAGAAAAAAATAAAACAAAATTTTAATTGTGCATTTGCTTCTTGTTTCCATTTTTTTAAGGCCTGGTGTGCTGCAGGGAACTGTTTCAGTTTGCAACGGGAACATGATATTGCGATTAAATTCTTCCAGAGAGCTATCCAGGTTGATCCAAATTATGCTTATGCCTATACTCTATTAGGGCATGAGTTTGTGTTAACTGAAGAATTAGACAAAGCATTAGCTTGTTTTCGAAATGCTATCAGAGTCAATCCTAGACATTATAATGCATGGTAAGTGCTAACAAAGTGCAAAGGCAGTGTCTTATTGATGGGGCTGATACTCAGTAATTTTTCTTATTAGATATCTCTTTGTTGTCATGAATTTGATTACTAACTAATACTTGAGAATGGTACCTACTAGTTGATAACTTCTAACCAAAATGGTTTTTTATGTGAAATTTATACCTTTAACAAACTCTTAACTAATGCCAATAGAATTCCAGATCCTTATATTCAACAGTTTCAACCTTTTCTCCTACCAAATTTTTGCAAATAGGTGGTTTTGTTACTTTGATTTGCTACTATTTCTTAGAACACTAAAATGGTGATTAAAATAGAAAGTGGTTGGGACTGTGGAAGGTTAATCTTTTGGGTTAATCATTATAGCAATTTTCTATTTGTCACTAAATCTGAAGCACTAGATTATTGAAATATATTTTTTCATTGGTGTATATGTGTTTTTTAATGGATATCTCATTTCTAAGTAGTTACATTGCCTGAAAGATGGCCTGATAAGTGCTGGCTTCTGCCGACCTATTAAACAGTCAGGCTTGCCAACATTCACATAAAGTTCTCTGTGATATTTTCAGAGCTCAGTTCTTAATAGGACTTCTGTTGTTTTTTAAATATGTACTGTCTGTTCTGCTATATTGCAATAGTTGCATTCTTAAAAAAAACTTTACCATATCAAATATTATGCTATAAAAATAATTGTTTCAATTAGAGAAAAGGAGGAATATTTAGACTAGGAAGCTTTTACTGGGAAGAATTTCAATATTGAGTTATTTAGGTAACTATATAAGTATTTAACTAAACATTAAGCAAATTTGTTTTTCCAACTCCAATCTTCAGTTATCTCCACTTTCACCGTTATTAGCACAGAACTTTTCATACCTTTTCTTCACCTCTAACACAATTATAATAATAAACAAAACCACACAAATAAAGCAGATATACTGTTGTGCTTTTTTTCTTAATTATTTGGTGTTTATTCCCCATCATCATTAGCTAGTTTAGCCAAGAGGGATCCTTAATGTAAATCTGTCACAATGTGTTCATTTGATGTTTTGAAAATTCAGGAAAAATACCTGTATGTGAAGTTACTATACTGTTACATAGTCTTTAAAATGTATAATTTTGAAGTCTATTTGAAGCCTTTAAAAAATTTAATTTTGAAGTCTGTAAATTTTGAAATCTATAGGAGCATATTTTTGGCACAGTGAGTGGGGAGACGGGATGGAAGCAGAACATGACACTATGCATATTCTAATTATAGTATAAAATATATATGCATTTGGACAAATAACATGGAATTAGCATTGTTAGGAGTTTAGGGTCTAGAATCATAAAGGAAGGAACTGATTAGAATCCTTATTAGCTGTATAACTTTGGGCAAGTTATTTAACTTCTCTAAGCCTCAGTTTCTTTATTTAAAAATGTGATTGGTAACAGTACCTATCTCCTTGGTTCCTTCTAGGATTAAATGAGGTAAATCACACAAAGAATTTAACAAAATTCTTGGCACACACACATGATAACCACTCAGTAAAAATTAGTTACTAAATCTAGATTGTAGTGGTGGGTCTAAGGATGTGGTTTCTTTTTTCCCTCATTGTTATAGTTTTATTTGATTGATTGATTGATTGACTGGATTGGATTTATTGTTTTTACCTGTAAAAGTGACTTGGCTAGAATTCTTTGACAATTTATCATGACTGATCGTTTTTGCCTGTCCTAAGACCATCAGTATTTTTCTACTGGTTTATTAAAATGCCACATTCCATACATATCCTTTTATTAGTTGAACTAAATTAGCAGTTCATATCCCTAAAATTGTACTTTATTTTAAACTCTCAGGTATGGTTTAGGAATGATTTATTACAAGCAAGAAAAATTCAGCCTTGCAGAAATGCATTTCCAGAAAGCACTTGACATCAACCCTCAAAGTTCAGTTTTGCTTTGCCACATTGGAGTAGTAAGTAGCTTTCTAAGTATTGTTCAGTTAATCCCTTTTGAAATGTTTGTTATTGACTTAATTGCTATAATGAAAATTAGGGCTTTTTGTTATTGTTATTCTTGAAACAATATCCTAGATTCTTTTACAGCCAAAAATATTGCCTTTTTGCTTGGCATAAAGAGAAATCACTGGAGTACCCTCATTCCTTGGGCAAGTTACTTAATTTCTCTGAGGTTCTATTTTATGAGTGACAAGTAATACCACCTTGCATACCTCATAGGGTTATTATAACATTCATATGAGATACTTCATATTTTTGAGTGTTAATTATAACACTCATATGAGATACTTCATATTTTTGAAAGCAGTTTTCCATATTAATATTTAGCTCCTAAATTAAGTAATTAATAATTTAAGGCAAATTATTTCCTGTATTTTAGCCTCTGAGTGATATAGATATGTCAGGAGTAATTAAAATTATTATAAGGCAGTGTGGATTGCCAATTTTATATATTTTTTTAATGTATCTGATAATAAGTTGTACTTTGATAAGATAGGAGAAAAGGTATGTTTGCTTTTTAAAATCTCATTTACTAGTTTCTCTGCAAGCATGGTACCTTAAGTTCTTTTTCTTGCCCTCTCACCCCCTTCCCCTCTCCCTCTTTCCTTCCCCTGCCCCTTTTTCTTTCTCTCAGCAAGTTTGGCTTTTGTGTGAGCAAGCGTACAATATGAGGAAAATTATATTAGTTTGGAATTTCACTGTTCATTTTGGGGGAAGAATTCTAGTTCTTTATAATAATTTTCTTAAAAATTGACATGGTAACCTCTTTTATAGTTAGATACTGTGCAAAAAATATAAAGTATGTCAAATTAAAGATTTTTTTTCCATCACTTAAGATAAACCAAACTTGATTATCTCTTGATACCTTTTAGTGAAGTTGAACATATTTTATAGTAGGCTTGCTTCTAAAGTTATTGTGGAACAGATTGTTTTATAATTTTGAGTGGTTTCTTTGAAGTTTTTAGATAAAAGAGTATGCTTCTCTGTTAGGAAACTAGTATTTAGGATTTCAGTTCTGTGGGCAGAATATTTGGCCGCATGTAGTAATAACCTTCTGCAAAGATCATTGCATAGATGAATTTAGCACCAGATGTTGGCAGTACCTACTCTCACATTCTTGTTGGTTAAAGTTCCACAATCACATCCATTCACTCCACTTTATTTTATTTTATTAACTTATTTATTTTAATTGAGATTTTCAAGGAACATAATTTCAGTTTTAATCCCACTTTCCAATCACACTCAAATTCCAGGTAAGAGACTGGGTCATGGTTTCATAATTATACAATATAAAACAGACAAAGTGTGATGGTTGAACACCCCCCACTGGCCAGTTTCTAAAGCCCATAGTCCAGCACTGTGTGATCTGTGGGTTCTAAGACCTACAAAGGTCACTTATCTTTGCTATAGTTTCCCTGTTTTTGTTTTTTTTTGAAGTATAGTTGATTTACAATGTTGTGTTAGTTTCAGGTTTTCAGCAAGATGATTCAGTTATATATATATATATATATATATATATATATATATATATAATTTTTCAGATTCTTTCCCATTATAGGTTATTATGAGATATTGAATATAGTTCCCTGTGCTATACAGTAGGTCCTTGCTGTTTATGTATTTTGTATATAGTAGTCTGTATCTGTTAGTCCCAAACTCCTAATTTATCCCTCCCCCACCCCTTTCCCTTTGGTAATCATAAGTTTGTTTTCTATGTCTGTGAGTCTTTTCCACTTCATTTTTAACATATAATTCATCTAAGGAGGAACAGCAGAATATGAGTACACAGGAATAAATAGTGAGACTTGGTTGGGTTTTTTTTAAGTTATTTAAAATAAATTATTTACTACCCAGAATTACAGATTAATGGTTTTCAAATATGTAAAGCAGAAGGACCATTTTTAAAACAAATTCCTAAAATATGTAAAAGTGTAATTGTTCCGAGTGAAACAGGGTTGGTAAGTTTTAGAGCCAAATCCTCTAGGGGTTCTTGGAAAGTTTCGAAAAGTCTAATATTTAGAGGACCATAATAAATCTGTTAAAATGTGAGTATTACCTAGCTAAATAGTACAGATTTTCTTGAGAAGGAAGACAAAGGTTTTTCTTATCTTTTAAGCTTAAAGGTAACCAACTATCTACTCTAAAGATAGAATCTTGATTATCATTATGTAGGGTAATGGTGAATTGGGAGCTATGTTGGTTTTGAGTGACACTATTTGGTTTCACCTTTCCTCATAAATATCAAAAGGAAAAGTAGGATCTTTATTTCTTACAGGTTCAGCACGCACTGAAAAAATCTGAGAAGGCTTTGGATACCCTAAACAAAGCCATTGTTATTGATCCTAAGAACCCTCTATGCAAATTTCACAGAGCCTCAGTTTTATTTGCAAATGAAAAATATAAGGTAAGATATATACATGTATCTTAATCATCTCCAACGTTGTACTGCTTAAGTTTTGCCCCTTTTTTAATAAACTAAAAGTTATTTATACTTGAATTTTTATCTTAAATAGTCTATTTTCCCCATTTTTAAAAGCTATTTCTTTTTTGTGCCTGTGTGATTTTATTTCTTCATGAGAAGTACTCATGGGAAGGATGGGTGTATGGATATTTAGGAATATATGGTTATCCCTTGAAAAGATTTCCTACGTGGAAAGGCAGTTATCTTAAATGTAAAACATAAACCATCCTGTTAGGACCAAAATATGCGAACAGATGACAAATGAATGTGTGCATTTTTCAATAAGTATTTATTTGAGTATCTGTTATATGTCAGGCACTAGGAATGTAGTGGCAAGTGAAGCAACCATATTTCCTGCCTTTGAATAGTACCCTTCTAGAGGGAGAACAGACATTAATCAAATAATCACAAGAATAATACATAAAGGAAAAGTATACAGAGTGAGTTATGAGATCTTATAACAGGGAGACTAGGTAATCATAAACTATGAATCCAAAGTTTTGATTTTAAGTTCAGGTTACTTTTTAAATAAATTCAGGCTCTTTCTACTAAAAACAGTTAAAAAGTTACCAAAAAAATACCCGAAATTTAAGTGCATGGAAAAACTTGGGTTAAATAATGCATTTTAGTGGACTCCTTCCCTAGAAATCTGTTATTCCAGTACACATTGAAATTTGCTGAAATCGAAAAATACAAACTCGGTGGTAAGCCCTTAACTTTTTACAAGACTAAGAAAGATATATAAAGGGATTAAATGTATAATTTATTCTTTGTCATTTATTCAGTGATTCTTATAGTCTCGCTCTGGTTTTCTTTATGAAGTGGATGTCTAATCCTACTGTTCTGTCCTTTTAAAACTTCTTTTAAATCTAATAAACACTTTTAACTTGCTCTTTGAAGCACTATAATTGTAATTCAGCATTTGTTTTCATTTTTTTGCTTCACTGTACTTCTCTAGATATGTGGTCAGGTTTTTCTGTTGAAGGATTTTATTCAATTTATTGTTCTTAAAGCCATTTTAATGCCACCACACCTACCAGGAATGCCATGTAAATCAGCCTTATACTTGCTTCAAGAAGCTCATGTTCTAATCTGATCCACTGTCCAGGCTGTAATGGTTATAGTCATTTTTGAGTACCAGCTTGGGGCTTGGCTACTTTGATGCATGGATTAGATACAGGTAGAAAAAGGGCATAAGGAACAGTTACTGATTGCTCCTGAAATGTCTTGCCTCCAAAATGAAAATCAAATTGTGTTAGAGGGCCACCTCAGTCTCTGTGGCAAAAACATTGCTAGACACCACCCTATTTAATGTGTTGTGTTGATATCTAGTTGTGTAAGTCTTAAGTCTTTTAGAGCAAAAATGAGAACTCTGGTGCTGTGTTAGACACTATTTCTCACTATTTTTCTATTTGCAGATAGATTATCGGGGGGAGGCATGATAGATACATGAAATTTTGATAACAGTTGTAACATATAGTCATAGGAAAAAACACACATCAATTCTGAACTGTGTGAACTGTGTGTGGTGTAGAAGTATAGAAGTTTTGGGGTATGTTATCTTGATTAAAATTTCTTTAAAGCAGTGATTCTCAAAGTATGGTCTGGGAACTTCTGGTGGGGGTGGTCCCAAAAACCCTTTCAAGAAGTCCACAAGGTCAAAACTATTTTCATAATAATATTTAGATGTTATTTGCCTTTTTCACTTTCATTTTCTCCCCAGTGTACAGTGGAATGTTTCAAAAATTACTTGATGTGATATCATAACAGATTGAATGCAGAAGCAGATAAGAGAGTCCAGCTGTCTTCTGTTAACCAGAGATTTGCAAAAATGTTAAACAGTGTCACTCTTCTCACTGATTTTTTATTGTTCTGATTAGAAATATATTATGTTAGTTAACATAACTAGGCTAGATTCCTAACAGTGGGATTGCTGAATCAATGTTTACCTGCAGTTGTTAACTTAATAGATAATGCTAAGTTGTCCTCACATAGAGGTTGCATCAATTTACAATTCTGCCCTCAGTGATGAGAATACCTGATTTCCTTCACTCACGGTAACTTCATGTAACATCAAACTTTTTATTTTTGTCCACTTACTAGGTGAAAAATTGACAGTATCTCATTTGGGGAGCCAGTTTTTTGGGGTTTTTTATTCTTGGCTGCATTGGGTCTTTGCTGCTGCGCTCGGGCTTTGCGGCGAGTGGGGGCCACTCTTCGTTGTGGTGTGTGGGCTTCTCGTTGCGGAGCATGGGCTCCAGGCACATGGGCTTCAGTAGTTGCAGCACGTGGGCTCAGCAGCTGCGGCTCACGGGCTCTAGAACGCAGGCTCAGCAGTTGTGGCACACAGGCTTAGTTGCTCCGTGGCATGTGGGATCTTCCCAGATCAGGGCTCGAACCCATGTCCCCTGCATTGGCAGGCAGACTCCCAACCACTTCGCCACCAGGGAAGCCCCAGTTTTTATTTTTAATCATCATATCTTTCTTTTAAATACAAATGCAGTTTTCCTATCTGTCTTTTCAATCTCCTGAACCCTTTAGCAGTGGTCAGAAAATTGCTAGATAATTTTAACTCAATTCAGAGGGTTAAATTTTAGGCTCTTCATCATTAGTTAAAATGGCAGGTTGGTATTCAAAGCTTAGTGCTGGTGTCAGGCAGAAGGTAAATTAACAGAACTTCAGAGTTGTTCTGCAACTTAGTTTTTAAAACACTTTCATATACAGTGTGATGGAGTTTAGTTATTTTAAACAAAATGGTGACAAAAGCAAGGGTTGTCACCTCCATATTTCACAAAGAATTGTGTGTGTTTTCAGTAAATTTTGGTGAATTCCTGCCACTTCTTAGTTCCTGTTGTCATAAGTATTTTCCTTGCATTTTATTTTCACAACAAGAATTAATGCAACAAGGAAGTACATTGATTAAGATCTAGTAAGCTTTAGTTAAGATGATTTAGTTAAGATAAAAACACTTGCTTAGTCAAAACTGTACTATTTTGCTACTGTGTTTTTCTTTGCTTTTTTCAGTCTGCTTTACAAGAACTTGAAGAATTGAAACAAATTGTTCCCAAAGAGTCCCTCGTTTACTTCTTAATAGGAAAGGTAAAGATTGGGGCCCTGGTTCTAAACTGTGACTTTCATAACATATTAATTTTTGAAGAATAAATATAATATTTTATTGTGCAATATCTGTTGAGCAAATTCAACTAGAGCTCTGAACTAATTGCTCTGGAAATAAAGAATGGATTTAGTTTTAACACTTAAGAAGATGACATCCTACTGAAGAAGCAAGAACACACACCCTATAACCCTAATCCTTCTATAGTTTTGCAAGTGTATTAGCACTTGCAGCCAATGGCCAGTAATGAATTCCTAACTGAGGCTACCTCAAGGAAAGCCCTTAGCTTCCAATTATCAATAAAATACTCAAACATCCCCCAAAAGAAGAAAAGTAATGCCGCTGTGTTGTTTAGTTTGAAAAAATGGCTTGCAAAATTTCCAAGGCCAGACTAGTCAGGATTTTACACACTGGGCCCCCAGATGCCAGTTGGTTAAGGTAGCTGAGGACAGTGGACAGGTGCTGAGAGTTGATGTAACTCCGTTTAAAATCAGTGTAAATGAATGCTAATCAAGCAGCTTATAGTCCATTTCTTTCCATTATCATTGTTCCAGACAGAGTGAGATTTATTGGAAGCTCACTACCTGAGAGATATAGGCAAGGAATTCTGAAAATAATATCTGAATATATTAAAAGGAACTCAAAAGTTGGTATGAATTCTTCGATAGGATGAAAATGTCCTACTCATCAGAATGAATTTATAGCACATAATCAAGAGCCTAATTTAAATTTAAAATGTTTAGGATTTTATAGCTGAAGCTTACAACTTAATGAAAAATGTAGTGCTGCTGTTTATTTTTAGGTTTACAAGAAGTTAGGTCAAACGCACCTCGCCCTGATGAATTTCTCTTGGGCTATGGATTTAGATCCTAAAGGAGCCAATAACCAGATTAAAGAGGCAATTGATAAGCGCTACCTTCCAGATGATGAGGAGCCAATCACCCAAGAGGAACAGATCAGTGAGTATCATCCATGTGAATTAGGTTTATATGTGGTTATTCAAACTAGAAAGCTAATGAAACACCACATCACAGTTGGTAAGATGAAACAAATATTTCTTTATGGCACAGAATAAACATGGAAATTTTTTTGAGTATTCAGAAAGCTACCTTTTGTATACGGATTTAGGGACTGCTTTTTTATTTTATCTCTAACCATGTTAGATTCTTTATACCAAATGAAATTTTAGGGAAATTGAACAGGGTCGTATAATAACAGCATGCATATGGAGCCAGGTAACTAGTTTCAGTTCTGGATCTAGTTTGCTGTGTGATTTTTGACAAATCCATTGCTAACTTTTACCTAAGCTTCAATCTATGTAACTAATGCCTGCCTTATCTGCTTCATAGGAACGTGGTAGGGGGAGAAAAGATGATAGGTGTGACTATGTTGAAAACATTATAAGTGTTAAGTGAATGAATAATAAATTTGTGCACCTTTTGAAGTACTGACAGATCTGTAGTAGCTATTCAAATTCTATGTAGCTCTCACAAACCTAAAATCTAAATATATGGTGAATATATTTAAATGGAGAGATCAAAAAAAGAGGAAGGAACAAAGAATTAGATTGATAACTTAAGGCAGTAAATACTCTATCCCTATACTGAATCACTACATTGTACACCTGAAACTAATATAATATTGTAAATCAGCTATACATCAATTAATTAAAAAGCAAAAAATATATATACTCTATCGCTTAATTGAGAGTATGTCTTAAAATAATTAATGAGAGCCAAGACTTAATATATTAATATTTTTTAGTAAGAGAATTGAGAGACCTCTGATGAGATAAACTAAGATGACTTTGTTCCAGAAATATATTTATATTCTATATTTTTGTGAACTAACAGGGACTGTCCCCAAAGTGGAGTCAACAATTGGACGGAATGTCAGAGAATAGTTCTGATTCTTAGGTTAGGAATAGGAATTCATTAGGGAGAGGCAGTTTTAGTAGTTAAAACTCTTAAAGGTTAAATGCAATAAAATAATCTTAGACATGCTATAAAATAAGGAACTTGAATTGCATTTTATTGAAGGATATCAGGATTTTTAAGGGCTTTTATTTAAGGTCTCATCTCTCTGAATATAATAATTTTCTTGTTTTCATGAACCAACAAAAAATATTTGTCAGATACCTTACTGTAGATTTTTGTTTTATTTTTAAAGTGGGAACAGATGAATCCCAGGAGAGCAGCATGACAGATGCGGATGACACACAACTTCATGCAGCTGAAAGTGATGAATTTTAACTTCTGGAAATCAAGACTTTTGCAACTGGATGTGTGACTAGTGCTGATGTGTTTCTTGTCCTTCCATATACTGAGTCTTCACTCTTGAGCCAGCAGTGTCATCATCCATCACTTATACCCTGAGTGTGCCCCTTTCATTGGACCCTGACTGTACACAGAATGAAAGGCAGTGCAATATTTAGCTGCTAACAAGACTGGCTCTTTCACCAGTATGAATGACAATTTAGGGGGTAGGTAGGGTGGGAAACTTTCTTTTCTTTTTTTTTCTTTAATCTCCCTTTGTTGGAAAGCTATCATGGAAGGAAGAGTTTTGTTTTATCTTGAAGGAACCATTAGAGATGGAAAATGGTGATGAACCAGAATCTCTTGGTCGTTTTTCCAAAAATTTGTTTTACTTGGTTCTGTTCCTGATAAACAAAGTGACTGATCTTCATTTCTAGGTTCTTCAAGAATGGTGTTAGCAAGTGCCAGATGGAACAATAAAAGACATTGCCTATAACAGAGTAACTTGATTGCCAAGGAATGTAAATTACCTTAAACTTGCAGTGTCTCCCATAAACAAATATAATGGGCATATTGGAACTCATATGTAGGAATCAATATCCCTCCATACAGTGTACAATTACTCTTGGCAAGAATACTTTAATGTCTAACCAAGAATTTTAATTTATTCATCTTGCTTCAAAGTGTTGATCATTGTTGTCTAGGTATTACAAACTTTAAAATTGGTCCTTACCATATTGCCTCTTCTCTTTGAGCTCTGTGGGATCACCTTTAACATTCAGAGATGATAGAAGGGTTGCCCACTGAAAAGCCAAAAAAAGGCTCTTAATAACCATTTAAGTTCACCAGAAGAATCAAAATGAGAGCACTAAATGCAAAGACTTTAGGAGATCATGACAGTGAAAGCCTTAATACAGTCAGAATCCTGCCATAACCTTGAATCTATATTTGTTCAAGACAGTATCCCTCTGACTTTTCTAAGTGTTTAAGCAGGGTGCAAGAATGTGTGGTTACCTGCAGTTGAGGTCATTTCCATTCTTTTCAACTCTCTGCTTCAAATTATTTTCAATAGTGTGAGTCACCAAAACATTTACTGAGAGTGATTGGGTTTAGGATATTAGAAATTCTTAGCTGAAAAAAACCCCCGCTCTTACGAAGGAGAGGAATTCTCTTTTGAGTTTGTCATAATATAGGTTGATGTCTTTGGGGAATGACCATAATTTTAAAGATCTAATTATGCATAATGAAATGGGAATTATTGGAATTTCACAGTAACCAATTTAAAGTCTTAAATTGTGTATCTCCTTTATTGTAATGTATGGAAATTTTTAGAGAAACTTTAGTTAACATTTTGTTAAGTGCCAATGTCAGAATATAACAAATTTATAGTTTCTTATGAATGACAGGCCTACAGTTATTGTTTTGGATTATTTGATGAAGGACAAACTTATCTACTGGTTACCTGTATTTGTTAGTCAAGCTGTGAAAATAAGGTGGATTACAGAAGGTAAGAAAAAAATTTTAGCCTGTAGACTCAGTAATTTTCTATCATTTACTATTAATCTGCTGATTTGAATGTGGCTTAGATACCGTTACAAACTAATTCAAGTCAGAGTCTTAGATTAGGTATTGGGTGCCAGAGAGGTATTTAACAAAATTTTCTACCTAAATCTATATTTGTGCTGCCTAAAAAAAAATAATTTATAAGAAAAAGGAAAGGTTGTGAGTAAACGAATATCATTAAAAATTCCCAAAGGCTAGCACTTGGATTCTAACAAATATTCCATTTTTATCCATTAGTTCTGTAATATTTAATTTTATATTCTTTTATTTTTTTAATTGGCAAATCATAAGCCAGCTGTATAACAGTATCAAATATAGAGTTTCATAGAAAGCTTTGGACTGAGCTCTTTGTTACAGAGCTTGGAGAAAGCTATGCTCAGAAAACAATTTGCTGATGTATAATTAGTTATTTTTTGTAGTAGGAATTTATGTCCTGTGCCAGAAGTAAGTCTTTCTGGTACTAATTTTGAGACCAAGGATAAAAGGATAGTTGTGGAAGGCACAGCATGGCAATGGTTGGCTGAGGGATAATCAGCCTAAGCTTGACCTGATTGCATTTTCCTCACACCTCTACTTTCAGAGTCATTTAGGTATTTGAAGCCTTATTTCCCACCTATTTACTGTTTCTGGCTTTCTCTTTTCTTTTTTTCTTTCTTTTTTGCTTGGAATGGAGATTAAACAACCAGAAGAAGATATGCATTGTGATCAAGCAAAATGTTTGCTTCAAATTTCATAAGTTATTTTGAAGGAAATCAGAAATACTAAGTACTTTGACGTCCTTGTTTCTCTTTAAGCTTTTCACATGTGTGTGTACACACACAAAAACACACACACACACTCTTGTTCAGAAGTTATGTTGTGGCATTGGATATTTTCCCCCTTGGAAATGGTTCTTAACTCTGGGATTTTAGAAGTTTGGAAAATATTTTTTCAAGAGAACAATGGTACTCAAAATAATGAAAGGTGGTCCTACTTTTTCTGTATTTCATTACTTTAAAATTTTTATTTTTTCCAAGAACTGCAAGTGACATTTGAACCATGCTGCTGTTGTACCTTAAACAAAAACTCAGTGATAACCAGTATTTAGTCTATTAAAAATGCTCTTTTTGAAGAAAAAAGTTTGCAAGTCTCTGTTTAGCCAGAGTATAGTATGGGTCTTCACAAGAAATATGGTGACCTGTTTTCTTTGTGAAAACCTAGGAAAATGCAAGCGTGGGTGTGATGTGTGTGTTCTATTTGCATTGAAACAATGTAATTTTGTGTCTTCTTTTTGCTTTTCCTGACTTATTTCGGAAATTGTACAGTCTTGGGGGGGAAAGTCTTTTCTGTTAATATATTTGCAATTCATTAAAGGATATGGAAAATCCAAATAAATTACTTTTGAAAGCAAATTTATAATCAAGTCATTAAAGCTATATAAGAGCTGTGCCATCTGTATTTTTATAGTAAGGCACAGCAAAATAGTGAAAGATTACAGTTTTATGTTCCACAAAAGTCTAGGGCAATGTTTCTCTATTTTTTTTTTAACTTACACCCTCTTCTAATATATATATATTTTTTTTTAACTCACACCGTTTTTTTAGTATTATTTGGAATGTCAAAATAAATATTGTGACCAAAAAATGGTAACTTTTAGAACATATTTTTCCCAAACTACAAAAGTCCCTTGCCAGCAGCTGCTACTTTGCAAGTCAACTGCTTATTATTCTTTAATCATGTGATTTCTGAAATTCCTTTAAAAGGGACACACAGCTTTTTTGTTCTAATTAGAATCAATTTTAAATATCAAGATCTGAAAGAAGTAGAATATAGAAACCAAATTTTACTCTAGTTTGATATCTTGGAAAAAGGGTAGAGAGCTGAAGGGTTTTGTTCAGACTTGAAGAAAGGGTAGCAATAGGGAAAAAGACATAAAGTGAGATGCGCTGAGCAGGTGAGAGGGAATGACTCAGACCGTAACCTTCCCTAGGACTGGCCATTTGCTGTCAGCAGGGCAGGGATAACTAGAAATGTAGGTAGGAAGTATTCTTTGGTTTGTTTAGCCTCTAATTAATGGTTCATGAAGGTTCAGAAGTGCAAACTTTGCTAAATACTTATGTTTAGTGAGATCTTGCCATGTGCACCGTGTTACTTTCCTTGTGTACAGTATTTTCAGTCCTCAACCCTATAAGGTAGGTGCTACTGCATTTTACAAAAGAGAAAACCAAGACTCAACTATTAAATGATAGAGCTGGACACTTTTGGCATTTGTGTATGTTCAAAACCTTTTACTTAGTTTTGGACTTCTCTGGAAGTTTCAGATCATATCTAATGTTAACTCTCAAGTGTCCTCCCTAGCATTTTGACATTAAGTGTCACAGAAGTTCGGGTTTTACAAAGGAAACTTTATTACTAACTGTAGATTTAAATCTATTATATGCTTAGTCCTTTGAAGGGGCTTTTATGTGTATCCTCCCTCTGTACTTTTCATACTGAAACTGAAAGCGGTATCCCTTTCTTGAGTAACTAGAATTTGCTTTAAAGTAGGAAATTTTAAGTGCTTGATTTTCCTTCCATTTTTACTTTTTTTTTTAATTACCAATTTCCCTTAACACAAGCATTCTTTTTATTCAACACCCTCAAAATGGAATTTTCAATTTGAGGCTAAAAGCTGTATTTGAGAAGAAAATTCAAATGGATAGTGCATCACTGGAGTTGGAATAAGAAAAAGAGTAAGTAACAGTGGGAGCAAAGAAGTAGAATTAAGGTTTCTAATCATGTATTTTTAAAAAGCACTAGACTGATATCTAGGAAATGTAGACTTTGCCCCTTAGTTGCTGTGTGACCCTGAACAATTAAACTTTTTTTCTCATCAATACAAAGAAGATCAGATCTACCCTTCTTATCCCACAGAGGACTGAGGATCGTATGTGTTAAAGCATGGAAATGCTTTGTAAAACTAAAGCACTGTACAAATATACAGTGGTATTGTCAGGATGGAGGTGATGTTATAGAAACATCACAAATAGAAACACATATATACACATATACTATGTACTATACATATAATCTGACATTTTATATCCTGCAACCCCTGAACGAGAACTTACAGCTATATTGGCATAACTATCTGCAAATCACCCCAAATAACATGTAGTCTAAGGTGTTAGATTTTTCTCAATATTTTGTGAGTTAATACATCACTGGGCAAGGTGCTACACAAGAATAAAAATTCATCAGTTCTTAGTTTCCTAATGAAAAGACTTGATTGGGTAAAGGGATTTCTTTGTATATAACAGCACTCCTTAAACTTACGCCAGTTTGCAGCCCTTATACCAGTCGATGCTATAAATCTGTGCCCATAATCATTTGCATATCTTGAAAAATGCTAGTATTTATCTTCTTTTTATTTAGGATTTATGGATCACTTTGATATAAGAATAATCTCGTTTCATCTTTACAGCCTTATAAGGTAAGGCATGTATTACCTGTTTTATACAAGAGGAAACTAAGTCTTAGAGAAACCAAAGCATTTGCAAAAAGAGGAAGATCTTTTGCAGGAACAGCTTGGCACACATTTGCTTACATATTTTTGGCCAGGACTGGGTCAAATAATCATCCTTAGCTGCAAGGGATACTTGGTAAATTTTAGAATCTGGTAAAAGGGACTGGGTTTGCCATGACTGGTTTAGATACATTGTGATCTGTGTTTGGACCCAGAGATTTTGTTAGCAAAGAAGGGGGAATGGCTGTTGGCTTAGCAGCCAAGAGCACCTACCACACTGCTGTAGAGAGGGTAACGCTTTTTGTCAGTTGATCCTAAAAACTTAGTGAACTTTCCTATTCTAAGAATTTGTAGGGTTTCTATTTGAGCAGGGAATTCCTGACATTAATTCCTTTTTTTTTCCCCATCATGTATTTTATTTTATTTTTTATTTTTTTTACATCTTTATTGGAGTATAATTGCTTTACAATGGTGTGTTAGTTTCTGCTTTATAACAAAGTGAATCAACTATACATATACACATGTACCCATATCTCTTCCCTCTTGCGTCTCTCTCCCTCCCACCCTCCCTATCCCACCCCTCCAGGCGGTCACAAAGCACCCAGCTGATCTCCCTGTGCTATGCGGCTGCTTCCCACTAGTTATCTACCTTACGTTTGGTAGTGTATATATGTCCATGCCTCTCTCTCGCATTAATTCCTTTTTAATCCTTGTGTAAAATACCTCATTTCTTTTTTCTTTTTAATTGCTGTGGCTGGGATCACCAATATTATATGGAGCAGTAGCAGCCATAATATCAAGCACTCATTGTTTTATTCCGAGTCTTAAAGAAAATGCATCTTAATTTTCTCAAACTTTCAACTCGATATAATCTAAAACCACTCATGTGCAATATGTTGCCTTTGTTAATCTCATTGCCAATTCCAACACAACTCTCGCTTCAACTACCATTTATAACCATTGATAATTAAGATACCTCCTTTCCATCGCTAGTTTTCAATGGTTTACATCGTGACTGGGTGCTGAAATGTATGTCTGATAAGAAAAAAGTATATTGAGACTCCTAGGGCTGGAAAACAATGGCACTTAACCTGATTACAAATCTGTCCCTCTCCCAAAACAACCATAAAATCAAGTAGAACAAAACTGTACATGTTTCATGCCTTCATTATTAAGAGAATACTATAACTTCAAATTACCTGTAAGTAGAGCGGAAATTTTCCAGTAGGGATCCTGCTATCACCATTAGCCTGTGGTCACAGAAAGTGAGGAAAAAGGCTAAGTCTCTCCATGGACAGAGCTGAATGGAGTAGAAGACTTATTACAGGAAGCCCAGAATCTTCGGGGGAAAAAATGAAACAAATGTAAAATACCGAACACAGGTTGGGACTTGGTAGATTATAGCCCTCACTTCAGGGAAAGGTTAAAAATGTCTGGAACCAGGAGTGGCAGCCTCATACAAGCAGTGTTTCTACGGGAGAATAAGATATGAAAAAGAGGCATTGAAAGGAAAAAGGGGAAATAAAAGACTGGCAGAAAAGAGAAAGCACATCATTCTTCCCACCCCTACCAGCAAGATCCTGAAACTGCAAAAAAGAGCTCTCAAACTAGGAATCCTGCCCATGAAATGACTGGGAATAGAGCAAAGCGATCCCCGTCCATACAAAACTATTGCAAAAAGCCAGCAAACGTAAATTAAAGGCTTTCTGCTGATAAAAAAGACTCTCCCCAAAACAACTGCAAAGCTGAAGAAAAATATGCTTTTAAAAGCATATGAGGAAGTGAAATGTCACCTTAATTGAAAAAAAAAATCAACAAAAAGCATTGATAAATTTGACTACATTAAAAACACTTTGCATGACCAAAAGAAAGACAAATGACAAACTGGGAAGAAATATTTGCCCTTATGTCACAGATAAAGGGATAATTCCCCTAATGTGTAAAAAAAATTTTTTTTTAATTTTGAGAGAGGGAAAGACACGAACAACACAATTCACGAAAAGATATAACAAAATGCCCCTTAAACATGAAAAGTTCAAATTCAGTCAGATCCATGCAAATTAAAACTACATAGAGATACAGAGACTTCCCTGGTGGTCCAGTGAGTAAGACTCCGTGCTCCCAATGCAGGGGGCCTGGGTTCAGTCCCTGGTCAGGGAACTAGATCCTGCATGCATGCAGCAACTAAGAGTTTGCATGCCGCAACTAAGAAGCCCGCATGCCACAACGAAGATCTGGCGTAGCCAAAATAAATAAATATTAAAAAAGAAAAAAATACTACATAGAGATAACAATTTCTCACCAAACAGATGGGCAAAAATTCAAAACTTGACAATACTCAGTTGGAGTTGGAGGCACGTCACAAGGACACAGGAGCCAACTGGACTGCCCAAACAATACATTTGATCCTCCCAAAATCAAGTACAATAATGCTATTGGAGAAAAATAGGAATTTATGAGCCCATAACAATAATTAATAAAATAAATAAAGAGCAAAGAAAGGAGGAAAGGTAGGGCATACAGTCTGCTGTAACAAAAATATCAAACTGGGTGGCTTAAACAACATTCTCACAGTTCTGGAGGCTGTGGAGTCCAAGATCAAGGTGCTAGCAGATTCGGTGTCTGATGAAGGCCCACTTCCTGGTTCATAAATGGTGGTCTTCTAGCTATGTCCTCACAAGGCAGAAGAGGAAAGGGACCTCTCTAGGGTCTCTTCTATAAGTGAACTAATTCCATTCATGAGGGTTCTGCCCTCATGCCCTAATCACTTCCTAAGGCCCCACCTCTTAATACCATCACATTGGCGGTTAGTATTTCAACACATGAATTTTGAGAGGACATAAACATTCAGTCCACTGGATTCTCCCTCTTCCCCCCCAAAATTCATGTCCTTCTCACCTGCAAAATACATTTATTCCATCCCAGCAGCCCAAAAGTCTTAACTGGTTCTGGCATCAACTCCAAAGTCTCATCCAAATATCATCTAAATCAGATATGGGTGAGACCTGAGGTACAAGTCATCTTTTTTTTTTTTTTTTTTTTTTGATGTGGACCTTTTTTTTTTTTTTATTTTGCGGTACGCGGGCCTCTCACTACTGTGGCCTCTCCCGTTGCGGAGCACAGACTCCGGACGCGCGGGCTCAGCGGCCATGGCTCACGGACCCAGCTGCTCCGCAGCATGTGGGATCTTCCCAAACCGGGGCACAAACCCATGTCCCCTGTATCAGCAACCGGACTCTCAACCACTGCACCACCAGGGAAGCCCCAATGTGGACCATTTTTAAAGTCTCTATTGAATTTCTTACAATATTTCTTCTGTTCTATGCCTTGGCTTTTTAGCTGCGAGGCATGTGAGATCCCATCTCCCCGACCAGGGATTGAACTCGCACCCTCTGCATTGGAAGGCGAAATCTCAACCACTGGACCTCCAGGGAAGTCCCGAGGTACAATTCATCTTGAGGCAGATTCCTCTCCATCTGTGAACCTGTGAAACCAAACAAGTTATGTGTTTCCAAGATACGATACTGAGACAGGCATAGGACAGACATTCTCATTCCAAAAGGGAGAAACAGGGCTTCCCTGGTGGTGCAGTGGTTGAGAGTCTGCCTGCCGATGCAGGGAACGCGGGTTCGTGCCCCGATCCGGGAAGATCCCACATGCCGCGGAGCGGCTGGGCCCGTGAGCCATGGCCGCTGAGCCTGCACTCCACAACGGGAGAGGCCCCAACAATGAGAGGCCCGTGTACCGCAAAAACAACAACAACAACAACAAAAAACATTCTTTTGGCATTAGTTGGTTACAGTGATAGCAAGATACTGTGAGTGTGGCAGAGCAGCTCTAATGTAACAACTGCATTCCCTGCTTTCTGAACCGAAATGTAAGTGACTCATATCCTTTACATATGCGTTACCTGCAAACATTAACGCTGCAAATCTTGACATACACCGTTTAGGGAGAGTTGATGCTAAGGGGTTACAGTAAATGTTGAAAGGCTCCAAAAGTTCCTTTGGGGACTTCCTGTTTCTCCTCCCTCCCCTGAATTACTCTGCTTAACAAGAACCAAATTACTTAGAACTAGTCTGAATAGCAGCAGCACCCAAGGAGCACGACACTGAGTTCATGTTAAAAAGCAGTACCTGTGTAATGTACGTTTTACACCACAGGCAAAGGGAATATCGCTCTGGTTTTTAACTCCTGCATTAGAGTCTCCTACAAAAATAAAAGCATCCCATCAAGTTCTTCTAGATGGTGTTATTGCTGTACATTTGTAGATGGGTCACTTTCTGTGCTGTGTTTGCTTTGAAGGGATCTTCCAATATATCTCCAATATTCCTTTCTTATAGTGTCCTTTTCTTTAGCTAGGATTTCACATAACTCTAATGCTTTATTAAGAATGTCCTCCTTGTTGTATTGGTTTCCTAGCATGTCTTCATAGATGTCCACGAGAAAGGCAATTGGGGGAACTGCGACTTGGTTGTAAATCAAGTAATTGATTAAACAGGTTGGGATACTTGGAAAGACCACGATCCTGCAAAATCCCTTTCGAATAGTTCCATGCACTTTCATTATGTGGTACTAGTTTGATCGTTTGCAGAGTGTACTGGACTTCTCTCTTCAATACAGCACGATCATTGTAGCCCGTGGTGTTAGAAATTACGAACTATCTTTGGTTCCAGACAGTTATTTCTCACATCCTCTTTGAGAAGTTGATCTACATACTGCAGCTCATTATCCCAAAAGTGAAAGTCCTGAATAACCCATTGTCGATGTTGCCAGGCGTGATAATTCTTTGCATCCTGATTAAGAATATCAGCAATAAACTCAAGCTCCTGAGATGGGTCTCTCAGCCATTCCACGAGCACTCGCCTATGCTGCCAAACTTGATAGTTTTGGGGGCTGTTCCTCAATTTTTGCCGTGATGTAGTTCATTTCCTCACGTAGATCCTTTTGAAGTGACTTTAAGAGAACTCTCCGAAAATACCACACTGTGTAATTGGCTGCATTTAACTCGATAGCATCTCTGGTTAGTTTAAAAGCCCGTTCACTTCTCTCGTCACGCTGCAGGACAGCCCGGAAATAATCATAAACATCTTGAAATTTTTCACTATAAATGATCTGGACCGCTGCATTGGGGCCATCATTCTGCAGCACTGGATCTATATCAGCCCATTCTGCCCTGTTCCTGTACAGGACATAGGTGGGCGAGTCCAGGCTCAGGAACACTTCGTCCATAGGGGACGCCGCCACCTCTTCTTGCGGCGGCTGGGGCGGCTGCGTGTCGGGCTGACCAGGTTCCCCGCCCTGCGCAGCCGCCCGGACGCCGTCTGCGGCCGCCATCGCTCCTCGGCCCGCCGCGGAGGAGGCGGCGGAGGCCCCGCCCCTATTACATTTATTCTTATCAAAGACAGACATTCCTATAGTTTGAATAGTGAAAAAGGTTTTCACACTTGTAAAAAAGAGCAGTCTCTTCCCCAGAGGGAATCACTTTCATCTCCTTTACCAGATTCTCTTAGTATTTATCTGTATTCTCCAAATGCAATGTTTGATTTTTCAATTTTAGGAGTTATCTACTGACTGCCACTGAGGAGAATGAAGATTTATATTTCCTATATCGCTTCTCCCTACATAAATAATCTTCCTAGTCTGCCTTCAGTATAATTATAACTGTGGCTAGAGCAATATTCAAGGTTTACAATTTCATCACTTTTTAAACCCTGTTCACAACTGAGCCAATTTAACACTGTGATTTCCTTCCCTGTACAATTTTTTTTTGTTTTCCCTAGATTATTTGCCTTGTTTCTCATTGTTAACTTTTAAATACTTATAATTAATTCAACTCCAAACTCTTTACCATTTGTCCAAATCTCCTCTCAGCATGTTCAACTGTATCAGTTATGCTATCGATTTCATCATCTTGAAGTGTCTTCTGTAGCTTTCAGAACTGCTTCTATCTGGACTGGTTGCCTTCTGTTAGTTGCATCCTTAGCTTTCTCTTTACCATCATCCTAGAGATTCCCTTTGCTCTTCCTTTATGATGGTTCTCCTTTTTCCTGTATCCAATGTCTTCCTCTTCTTCATTTATGCCCTCACTTTGGTGGGGCTTCCCAAGAAATCGTTGAAGTGAAGTGTCGCAGGCTGAGGTCCCCAGGAAGGAGACTCTGAAACAAAAATTAATGTACAAAGCTTTTATTAGGGAATGTTCTTAGGATCAACATCTACGGAAGAGAAGGAAAGGAAGCAGGTCGAGCAGAGGGAGACGTTGAGCTATGATGAAGTCTCAGTGAGGGCCTCAGCTGACTGGGCCGTTCTGAAGCTAGATATTTTAAGAGTATTAACTCAAGGTTAAACCTGAGACCCTTGGGTTCACAATGTCAAAAGGTAGGCAAAACAAGAGAAGTTACTGAAAGCACCACACTTGTTTAATGCAAATTGACATCCTTTTTCCTTCAGCAAGTTAAGCAGGGAGCAAAAAAATAGAGAAGGGCATGGATGAAAGGGACATATAATCTTGTCTGAAGATCCAGTCCCTCTCTATCTCAGCCACTGCAGACTCCTAGCCAGTACAGTAAGTCCCCTACATACGAATGAGTTCCATTCCAAGAGCGCATTCGTAAGTCCAATTTGTTCATTAAGTCCAGCGAAGTTAGCCTAGGTACCCAAGTAACACAATTGGCTATATAGTACTGTACTGTAATAGGTTTATAATACTTTTCACACAAATAAAACAAACAAAAAACAAAGAAAACATTTTTAATCTTACAGTACAGTACCTTGAAAAGTATAGTAGCCCAGAACTGTATGTCTGTGGCCTCTGCTAGCAAAATTTTCTTCCTCCGATCTGCACGAGAAGGTTGGAGCCACCTAACAATCTGGTATGGATGTTGCAGTTTTCTGTAGAAAACTCAACTTGACACCTTCCCATGGGAGCCTGATGCTTTGCTCAATGCTGGAAAACTCTCAGAAGGCCAGGCATTTGTACTAAAACATTCACTAGAGGAGCTGTGGAGTTTCAGTAGCCATGAGTCTTAGCATAGATCCTATGAGTAATTCCATAGGCTTTCTTAGGAACACAAACACCTTGTTTACTCAATTTCCAGGTAAAAACGTATTTTCCACCTTTTAGAAACTTTTCTCAAAAATATATTCAAAAATAAGTTTTCATAATTATGCTTATGACATTTTTAACGAACATGTTTACAATTTGACAAAATGAGGTGGAAAAAACTCAAAACAAGTTCACTTTTAGGGGAAGGAATAAATATTACAAATGTTTATAAACATTGTAGTGGGTGGACCTTTAGAGTGGTCCTGAGTTGGGGCAAGGAGACAGGACTTCATACCTCCGTGTCGACCAGTCATTGGATGCAGGCTGGCTCAGAAAGGGAAAGTGTCCTTGGATGAAGCAAGTCTTATTCATCCCTGTAAGGGGGTTTTGTATATTTTATTTAACCCCAAAATCCAAAATATCATACGAACGTGTAATGAGCATAAACATGAATAAAATATTTTACTTTATTTTCATATTAAGTCTTTGAAATGTGGTGTGGGTTTCTTGTTTGTTTGTTTGTTTTTTGGCCATGCCACGAGGCATGTGGGACCTTTTTTCCCCGACCAGGGATCAAACCTGCGCCCCCTGCACTGGAAGTGCAGAGTCTTAACCACTGGACCGCCAGGAAAGTCCTGAAATGTGGTATGTATTTTATACTTATGCCACATCTCAATTTGGACTAACCACACTAGCCACATGTGCTCAATAGCTACATGTGGCTAGTGGCAACGATAGTGGCCCTAGATAGGTGTGTTATTATATGCACCAGGATCTATGTACAAAATGTTCATTACAGATTTTTAAAAATTACTTAAAAGTATAAACACCCCAAATTGTCTATCACCAATAAAATTATAAATAAATGATGGTATAATTCAAACAATGGAATGATATAAACTAGAATTAGACACAAAAATATAGATGAATTTTACAAACAAAAATATAAGAAACAAAACAATACGTATCACTACTTGGCAACCACCATAGTAATAATTGTTTGGGGCCAGAATGATCACTGAATGCTAAAACTAATAGGCAGAAGTTCGAGGAGAAACAGGATATGTACATAGTCTCAAAGTCCCTCCCCACAAGACACATTATTTTCGCCTCACAATTAACAACTTTTTTTTTTGGCTGCACCGCACAGCTTGTGGGTTGTTAGTTCCCTAACCAGAGATTGAATCTGGGCCCTCGGCAGTGAGAGCAAGGAGTTCTAACCACTGGACTGCCAGGGAATTCCCTACAATTAATAACTTTAGAGTGGGGAACCTCGGCAGATGCCACCTTAACCACGTGATCAAAATTAACATCAGCAACAGGACAACTAGATACCATGTGCTTCCTGATAGGATGCATGGAGAAGTATACAGCATCACTTCTGGATATGATATTCCTGCCAAAAATGCATAACCTGAATCTAATTATGAGGAAATACCAGACAAATTCAAACTGAGGGACATTGTACATAGTAAGTAACCTATAATCTTCAAAAGTGTCAAGGTTATGAAAGACAAAGATAGACTAAAGAACTCTTCCAGATTAAAGGAGACTAAATTGACAAGAAAATGCAATGTGTGATGCTGGATTGGATCCTGGACCGGAAGTTATTTTATTTATTTATTTTTTTGAAGTTATTTTTTTTAATGTTCTTTTCCTATAAAGCACATTAGTGAGACAACTGGCAAAATTCAAGTAAGGTCAACAGATTAAATAGTAGTGTCAATATTAATTTCTTGATTTTGGTAACTACTCTATGATAGAAGATAATAGCCTTATTTTTAAGAAAAACAAGTATTTATGGATAAAGGGACATTATATCTGCAATTTATTCTCCAACAGTTCTGAAAAAAAAAATCTGTGTGCGTGTGGAGAGAGAGAGAGAAACAAAATTATAACAAACTTTGTAAAATGTTAACATTTGAGGAATCTCAAAGAAGAATGGATGGGAATTCTTTGTATTATTTTTGCAACTTTTCTGTAAGTCTTTATTTCAAGATACAATGTTAAAATAATACATATATCATGTATAATTCTATTTATATAACAATTTTAAAAGACAAAACTAAACTATGTTTAGGGATACATGCACAGTTGGTGGAAGTATAAAGAAAAGCAAGAAAAGTATTTACTACAAAAGTCATGAGAGTTGTAACCCTAGGAGAGGGGAGTGTACTGTGATCCAGAAGAGTCAAAGGGCCTTTCATGATGCTAATAATGGTGTTGGTTATACAGGTGTTTGCTTTATCACTATCTGTTAAACTGTACATATAATTCTTTTCTGCACATGTATTATATTTCAAATAAATGTTTAAAAGAGAAGAGAATAACCCTGACGAGACAAAAAATTATAATATATTTTTAAAAATTATTATTATTATTTTTGGCTGCACCTCGCGCCTTGCAGGATCTTAGTTCCCTGATCAGGGATTGAACCCTTGCACTAGGCAGTAAAAGCGCGGCGTCCCAACCACTAGATCGCCGGGGAATTCCCCTAAAAATGTTTCTGTTTCAAAAAGCTTTGAGGGCTTCCCTGGTGGCGCAGTGGTTAAGAGTCCGCCTGCCGATGCAGGGGACACGGGTTCGTGCCCCGGTCCGGGAAGATCCCACATGCCGCAGAGCGGCTGGGCCCGTGAGCCATGGCCGCTGAGCCTGCGCGTCCGGAGCCTGTGCTCCGCAACGGGAGAGGGCACAACACTGAGAGGCCCGCGTACCGCAAAAAAAAAAAAAAGAAAAAGAAAAAGTTCTCCATGCCCCCAAGTGTGAAGCATACACCTGTCAGCATAATATTCAAGGCTCTCTGCAGGTTGATCCTACCCCTCATCTTCTCTAGATCAGTGGTTCTCAGAACGTGGCCCTCAGACTGGCCACTCTGGTCAGTAGAACTCACTCCTACGCACTAAATCAGTCTCCAGGGATGGAGCTAGGATGCTCTTTTAACAAGGGTGGTTTCAATGCACACTGAAGTTTGAGACCACTATTCCAGATTAATTAATTTTCTTTCTTGAACGCCATGCTTCAGCCATACTGAACTATCAGTTTCTGGAAAGTGGTTGCTGTCTCTCACCTTCTGGGCTTTGCACATGCTGTTCCCTGTGTTCCCTGCTTGCCCACCTCACACCCGTGCTTCCCTCTATCTCAGCGTTTATTCCATTGTAAGGCTTTTGCCTGTTTTTGTCTGTCTTCCCCACTTCCATGTAAACTTTGAAGGCAGGGACACCATCTTAATCATCATTGCATCTTTAGCACCTTGGCAGGTGCTCAATATCTATTTTCTTAATGACTATAGAGATTTAGATGTACAGAAACCTAATTGCTAACAGCAGTCAGCAACCAGCTACTGGGGTTCGTGAGGGAGAGCCCAGTGTCGTGTGCTATTACTTAGGAATAAATAGAGTCAACATATACCTACTTGCATTTTACTCCAGTCCTACTGAATATCACTGTCCAGTGATCTCTTAACTAAGTTGATGACAGTGGGAAGGAAAGGAAGTGGTAAACATGTGATATTGTGAAGGAAAATCAACACAAGTGAATGGATGTGAGAGCAGTGCATACAACTCAGGATCTCATCTCTTCTCATATTTTAAACCAGAAGGCCAGAGTCCTAAGAACTGAACAGTAACAACAATAGCATCAGGCCACTTATACTGAGCATCTACTCTGTGCAAGGCTTTATCTGTGTTAATACTGACAACAACCCTAGGAGGTAGGTATTATTTTGAGAAAACTGAGAAATCAAGTCATTAAATATTTGCCTAAGACCCTACATGGTGAAACCACTGTTATTGGTACTTCCTGTTCATGAGTCACATGGCCCCAAATTACATCCCCACCTCTGATCTTCACAGATCAATTGTGCACCATGAGGCCCATAGGTGCGGGTGAACGATCACCCAGACTTAAGGAACATGGCTTTTGGATAATGGTTTGGTGTATCATCTTTGACTAGAACACATGAGTTGTTATTATAAGATCTCAATGCAGTTGTTGGAGAATTAAAACTGAGGGACAGAATTTGCTTGTCCCCCTAATATGTTCACCCATGGTCACAGGAACCTCCATTACCCTAACTCTCATCACAGTGTATCGTAATTACTTGGTGAAAATGAAATTTGGTTTTCCTCTTCACTGCTGCCCCTCCAGTACAGCACCTGGTAGGTGGAAAGCACCCCAATCTATCACCAACCAAGCCCATCTGGGACTAGCACAAGCCCCTTAACCTCGCCTGGTCTGTGTAATCACCAAGATTTTCTCTAGTTTCTCTGTAAAGTGTCACACAGGGTTCTATGTATGGACAAACAAGGATGAAAAGTACAAGTTTACTCTAGATACTGTATTTACGGTCCTTACTTTGGAATGTCACATCAGACGCCTTTGTGTCTGACTGAGAAAAAAATAGCTTATAATTGATCTTACCCCTTTAAAAATTTTTTTAAATGTATATTTTTCAATTTATTTATTTTATTTATATTTATTTTTGGCTGTGTTGGGCCTTCGTTGCTGCGCGCGGGCTTTCTTCAGTTGCGGTGAGTGGGGGCTACTCTTCATTGCGGTGCGTGGGCTTCTCATTGCGGTGGCTTCTCTTGTTGCGGAGCACGGGCTCTAGGCACTCGAGCTTCAGTACTTGTGGCACGCGGGCTCAGTAGTTGTGGCTCACGGGCTCTAGAGCGCAGGCTCAGTAGTTGTGGCTCACGGGCTTTGTTGCTCCGCGGCATGTGGGACCTTCCTGGACCAGGGCTTGAACCCGTGTCCCCTGCATTGGCAGGAGAATTCTTAACCACTGCGCCACCAGGGAAGCCCCCATTTTATTTTATTTTTTATTTATTTATTTATTTATTTTTTTGCGGTACGCAGGCCTCTCACTATTGTGGCCTCTCCCGTTGCGGGGCACAGGCTCCGGATGCGCAGGCTCAGCGGTCATGGCTCACGGGCCTAGCCGCTCCGCGGCATGTGGGGTCTTCCCAGACCGGGGCACGAACCCGTGTCCCCTGCATTGGCAGGTGGACTCTCAACCACTGCGCCACCAGGGAAGCCCAGAAGCCCCCATTTTAAATTTTAAAGAAATATTTTAGCCAACAGTTATTTATTTAGGCTTCTGTGCCTGGCAGTGCATTGTGTAAAATAAAATATAGAAGATGTTTAAAATGTTTAATTTATTTTTTGATAAGTGACACTTTGACATGGTTCAAAAGTTTGAAGAGAGAAATATTCCCCTCTCACTTCATCTTCCAGCTGCTTGGTTCCCCTCCCTGAAAGCAACCAGTATTATTGAATTGTGACCTCTCCGAGAAACATGTTTTAAGTGTATGCAAGTACATATGTAAGACTTTTTTTTTCTCTCCTTCCTTACACAAATGGAAGCATGTCAAAAACATTGTTTGACACCTTTTTTTGTTTTTTCACTTAATATATTTTGGAGATCACTCTCTAGCAGTACATGTAGTAAAGGAAAGACTTCCTCTTTCTTTTTTAAGACTGGATACTCTTCTATTGTCTATTTGATAATAGCAACACAGCTATAATGATAATAATATTAAATATAAAATAGCTAAACTTTAAGAGTTTTACTTATTAGCATATTTAATCCTCTCAACAATACTATTAGATAGGTACGATTGTTCTTCCCACTTTGCAGGGGTGAGTGTTTAAATAACTTGCCCAATGTCACAAAATTCATAAGTGACAAACAGGACAAGCTATCTAATTTGAGGGGCTCAGTGCAAAGTGAAAATGTGGGTTCCTTATTCAAAAAGCAGGGGGAAATTACCATTAAAGGCACTAAAATATAAAGCTTTTTCCATTCTTTCATGGTCTCTAACTTGTCTCACCATGGTGCTTTTTATTTGCTATTCAATGTCATCTAAGTAAAGAAAATTTTTAAATTTAAATCGTTATTATGAAATTTACCATCCTTCTTCATATTGTGCAATGTCAGTTTTAAAGAGCATTTAACTCCTAAGTTGAATCATCGAAATTGGACAATTTGTATTTTGTAACTTGTACTCACACAAGTCTGTTTTATTCTTACCAGAACAATGATAACTCTGGATAAATGAACTCAAATGTTTTGATTTCACTTCTTGATATGTGCACATTCTACCAACACTTTACTTTCAGCTTCCTGATAAGCAAGGAAGGACTGAAAGGAAAAGGAACTCTGGGTTGCCTTGTCGCCTTTTCCTTCTATGTCATCATTTTCAGCATAAGTGACTGGCTAACACGGAGAGGTAACGCAAGTAAGAAATGATATGATATGGCTCCTTGGTCTTCCATGTTTCTTAGAAAACTGTCTTCTTTCTGGCTTCAGAGCAAGTTCTAGTTCAAAAGGAAAGCATGGCCTCTCAATGCTTATTCAGTCATACATGTAACACACTTACCTTGTACAAATTGGCTGAATTTCCCACGTATCACGAGTCCACCAGAATTCTGTGCTCATGGAACATCACAGATGCTATTTACGAATGAGGTGACAAGGAATGGTGACACCCAATTTGTTCATAGCTCCTCTGCTTCAAGAGGCAACAGCAAATCATGAGGCCCTTCTGAGTGTGGGACCCTGTGTGACTGCACAGCTCACATGCCCATGAAGACAGCCCTGGTGACAGAGCAGGATGCAAATCATAATTTATTTAACCACTCCTGTAATGAAGTGCATTTAAATTTTATTCTCTATACAGTGTTTCAAAAACAAACCAATAGCCGTGTATACACAGATTATCTAAAGATTTGTAAGTAGGGAAACATTTATTATACTTTTTTCATTTTATTTAATGTGCTCTGATAAAATCTTAATTGTATTCTCTGGTTGAGATTCAAGCCTTGTTTCTTGTGAGTAACTCTATGATAATAATAAACAGCCCCATGTTCCCAGACTTTTCGTAGACTATATAAGATAAATTCTAGAGCATAAAACAGTGCCTGCCACATAGTTGGTGCTAAATAAATATTTGGGGAATGAATGAATAAATCCCTAGGGATGGAATTGCTGAATTAAAAGTTATTTGCATTTATAATTTTCATGGCTATTACCTAATTGCCCTCCATAGATGTTGGAACAACTTATATTTTCACCAGTGATGCAAAAAATGGCTATTCCCCTCTCCATTGCCAACACAATGTGTTAGCAAGCGTTATCTTCATGACCTGTTAGTATCTCAGTGGGGTTTTTTTGTTTTTGGGTTTTCTTGGTCACGCCTCACGTGACCTTATTTTCCTGATCAGGGATTGAACCCTCACCCTTGGCAGTGAAATCACGGACTCTTAACCACTGGACCGCCAGGGAATTCCCTCAGTGGAGTTTTAAATGCACGTCTTTTAGTAAAGTTTAGCATCTTTTCATTTGTTTAAGAACCATTCTTATTTTCCTTTTATGTGAAATTTCTGTCGTATCTTTTGTCCATTATTTTCTACAGAGATTTTTTAAAAATATATTTTCTTTGTGAAATATAACATACATACAGAAAAAATATATACGTTTTGGGGTACATTTTAATAAACAGTTATAGAGCAAATACTTGCGTACCTGTCACTTGATCAAAAGTAGAACACTGCCAGCCCCTAAGAACAACCCCTACTCCCAATCAAACAAAACTCCTTCTGCTCCCGATGGGCTCTCCTGACTTTTATTGTGTTCATTTCCTTCTTTTTCCTTATTTTACCTCCTAACTATGCATCCCTAAAGAATATAGTTTACTTTTGCCTGCTTTTAAACTCTATATAAATGGAATAATACTAGATATATGTTTTTGTATCTTGCTTTCTTTTGTGTTCAATATTACCTTTGCAAAAAGTTATTCATGTTGTTGAATATAACCATCATTTATTAATTTTCACTGTACAAATACATCACAATTTAACCATTTATGCTTGGTAGACATTTGGGATGTTTCCTTTCTGGGTCACTGAGGAACAACACTGCTATGAATATTCTTGTACAGTCATCCTGACACTTGACATTCTGCATTCCCTAATAATATATATGTAGTAGTGGGACTGCTCTGATAGAGTATGTATATCTTAACTTTTACTGGATTATATCAAAGTCGTTTCCAAAGTGGCTGTACCAGTTTACACTCCCACCAGCAGTGTACAAGGATTGCTGGGCTTTATTTATTGATTTGTAGGAGGTCTTTATATACAGCATTATGGAAATTAGCCCTTTGTAATATGAGTAGCCAGACATTTTTTTCCAAGTTTACAATCCCTTTAAAGAGACACTGATGTTATTCCCCGCCTAGAGGAATGAAAATGTACCTGGAAAAAATGGAGTATTCTAATTTTGAAGCATTTAAATGAAAAGCAAGAGTTCTGAGCTAACCCTCACAGCACTCAGTTTGCTACTATATATGTCATTAGTATGAACAATCTTACCAGAAATTTTCATGGAATGTGCTGGAAAGCAGCATGCCAAATGTAATAATAAAGATAGTTAAAAACTGAGTGTTTAGCCTGTGTCAGGCACTATTTTAAATCCATTATATGTACTAACTAATTTAATCCTCCCAAAACTCCTAGGAGGTATTTACTATTTTTTGCCCAATTTTACAGATTTATGAAATAAGATATTGAATTGCAGACGTTCTCTAGGGCTGATTTGAGCAATATTAATAAACTCAGAGAAAAGATTCTTTCTTAACTGATAAAGATGTTTTCTTTTTATAATTTGTTTTCTCTCTTGGTAGTGAATGATACCCCATCCTGGGCTCCTCTTCCCCATCTTTTCAGATCTGCAATACACCTCAGAGCTTTCTCTTTTTTCTTTGAAGACAGATAAGGTGTATATATATCTTTCCTCCAACCCTCATTCATCACCCCTGTTCTTAGTGTCACAGAGCCGTCAGACATCTGCAGGCAGGACTGGGAACCAGAGGGTGCTTGGAGCAAGTAGGGAAGGGTAAGAGAGAGACAGAGATGGGGGTGGGGGAAGCAGGGTCACATCCCTATGTGGGTAGGGGAAGAATGATTTCTTTCCGATAAGATTTCTTAACCTGGGGTCCATAGATTAGGAAATCCACAAACTTGGATCAAGAAAAGGTAATATGCCTGTATTTTTGCAAAAGTCTAACAGAAAATTAAAAACAGGATATTAGTATTTCCTTCAATTATGAATGGAGATAACAAACCAAGTAGTATTAGCAGTACCTGTGATCTTGTCACCAATAGAAATCACAGGCATTTTCCTATTATATGACAGTTGTGGATATCTTGAAATATTATTTTTACTCATTTACCACCTCAAAATTATGGTGGTCATTAGGCCCGCCACTAGATCTTATTATTTAATAGATTTAATACAAAGCAATATATTGCTATGTTACACTTTAAAAAATATCTTGAAAATTGTATTTTAATGTAATTGGTTTCCTTTGAATTTCTGTGTATATTTGTCATGCATTTAAAAACCTTCTGAGAAGGGTGCATGTATGAAAAAGTTAAGAACTCTGCTTTTTGAGTATTCTCTTGGCTTTCATTCTTTTTGTTTTTTAATTAAAAAGCTTTTTAAAAATTGAAGTATAGTTGATTTACAATGTTGTGTTAGTTTCAGGTGTACAGAAAGTTTTCATTCTTATTGAATGAGCCTTAGAGGGTCCCTGAAGTGAGTCGTAACACCTGTGAGGTTCTCATAGTTTTATTATTTTATTTTTCCAGAGACCCTTCCTCCCTTAACTTTCATACCTTTTCACTATTCTGTTCTTCTTGTCTCACTGACCCTCTTTCTTTCTTTTCACGCTCCTGAACTTACTGTGGGTGTCTTTTTCCATTTCTATGGGGGAGTTTATCCTTTAGCATGTCACTAATCACCATATTTAGGTGGAGAATTCCAAATCTCCCGTAGTCCGCCCTCTCCCAAGGTTCCTAACTCCACTTGCCTCTGGGACACCTCTACTTGGTTTACTACCGGTATCTGGAACTGAACATATTAAAAACTAAAATTCCTCTCTAAATCTGCATGTTGTCCCACTTTGCCTGGAGGACCATCTTATCTGTCCCCCTGGTTTTGCAATCTTAGAATTATTTTAAAATTTAAGCTAATTAAATTCAAAAAATGGGAATCTTTGCGAATGGTACTGAAAAAAGATACAAAAGGATATACAGTGAAATGTAAGTCTTCCTCCCACCTGGTCGCCTCAGCTCCCCTCCTGTTTTCAGCTCTTAGAGTGATTTTTGATTCTTTCTTATTTTGGCTATATCTCAAGTCCTTCCTTGCCTGTGAGATGTGTGCCCTTCCCTCTCCAGGCCCTAGTGACCTTATATCTGGTTGACTTTATATATAAGTATTTGTATGTGGATATTTTATATACCTATATAAAATCTCCCTCTGTGGCCTTCCGGCCTCGAGTTTTCATCACATCGCTTCCTGGATGAAGAACCTACAAGGGTGAGGGGCCGGGGTTGGGGGTGATGGGTAAGAGGATCTCAAGGGGACTTAGGTAGGGGGTTCGGAGTGGCAGACTGGTGGGAAGCTCTGCCAGGATTCCTATTTCTGTTCCTTCCACCTGAGGCCCCTTTCCAGTCCTCTCATCCAAATGTCTCTCATTTCCAAGAGCCGAGACAGAAACAGAGAGATACCCAGAGACAGAGACGCCGAGGCACCAGCATCCCTCTCCGCTTCTGTCCCGCCCCACCGCTCTGACGGACATCCTCCACCAGCCAATGGCGCTCCCGATGTTCCCCGGAAGGGCCAATGAGAGACATAGGAGGGCGGAAGATTCCCCGCCCCCACTTCTAGGCTTGGTTGAGCCGTGCAGGTAGGTCCGGGGCCGGGGGAGCCGCCGTTGGCACTGGTGCCCGAGGGGTGGGGGCACGAGTCGGTAGGGGTGATGGTGGAGAAGGGTAGGAGGCCCCGACCGCGGGAACCCGGGGGGGCGGCCCGGCCAGGAGGCGGGGGGCCGACGGGCCCGGGGAGCGGGCGCTGCCGAGGGCCCTGGAAGCGGCTGGACTGGGGGAGCGGGGACGCGTGTGTGGGGCACAGGGACCCCCGCCCCGCGCCCACCCGCAGGCCTGGGCCCCAGGTTGCGGGCAGAGGGGCTGGGGCCCTGTTGCTCTGGGGGCGGGCTGGGCCGGGCCCGGGGCCGGGGGCGCCGAGCAGAGCCCGGGGCGCCAGGCCGAGCCGAGGTGGGACGGACCGAGCGGAGAGGAAGGGAAGCTGCATCCCTCGGGCCGCCCCCTCCTGAAGCGAGCCGGGGCAACGGCCGCAGGCACCCCTGCCATGAGCCCACTCTCCCTTTCGCCCCCTCCCTAACAATGGGTTTGGGGCAGAAGGAGTCGCCCCACTGTGGGAAAGGGGGTAGGTTTGGGACTGGGGTCCAGGGTGGGGGGAGGGGTGGGAACTCGGGCTCTCCCCTTTCTCATCGCCCCTTGGCTTTTGCGGTGGGGATCATGGAGGGGCTCTTAAGCCCTCCCGAGACTTGGGTCAAGAGTCAAACTCCCCCCTACCTTCCCCCCCCCCAAAAAAAAATCCGACGAGCGGTAAGGAGAGTGATGCCAAGTCTTCGAAGCCGAAGTGGCAAACGCATAGGAAGAACACATCCACTCCAGAGGTTTTTATTTTTAATTTTTCTTAAAAATGAGGGTACTGTATATTCTTCGAATTTTTTGAAATTTATTTTACAGAGGTGGGTGCTGTTATTTTTGTCCCTACTCGGGCAAGCCTCCATTTTAAGCGAAGCAGTAACTGGTTAAGCTGGAATTTTCATTCAGGCCTAGGACGTGGGCAAGGATCCTACAAGAGGTCATTTAATCCATCCTCCTACCTCCAGACAAACTTGCCTCCCTCCCATCCTCAAAATTAAGTTGTTTGGTTTGCTTTTAAAGATCTCTAGGAAAGAAGAGTCTTTTATTTGTTTGTAGCACTTTAGTCAAGAATGGATTTTACTTTTCATGTAGAATGGGCTCTGCAACTTAAACTCAAGAAAATTTAGGACAATCAGAATGATCAGAGAGGTTTTAATTTATTAAATTAAACTAAACGTGGCAAGGGGCTTTTTTAGGTGATCAGTTAACAAATCATTTTTTAATAGTGTTTATGAAGTACCCTGGATAATCATTTTTCTATCTGGGAAAAATGGTTTTGCCTTTCTAATTATTTGATAAGCAATTTTATATTACCTAAAATATGTGTTATACATTTAATCCAATTTTATGGAAAAATATATTTCTACGTACATATGGAGATACCTATACCACACACATTTGTCCTTTTCCAAAGGGGATGGTATTTTCTACATCTTTTTAAGATGGTGAGGCAAACAGTACTTCAAATCTCTGTCCAGATAGCTTAAACTATTTGTTTATTCATTTTAATTTGCTTATTCTTGATTATTTTTAGTCTAAATGAAAGTCCTCTCTTTCAGATACCTTCTTGAAACAAAAGATTTTCTTACCTGCTCGTACTTGGTGACTGGGGGATTACTAAGACTACCTTCCTGCTCATTTCTGAGTATTGTCTGAACTATTCCTGACACTATGAATGCTATTTGGATGCTTCTTAAGGTAAGATGTGTTTTGTTTTTTTTTAATTAAAGGCCTCATATTATTTCTTTTTCTTTACCATTGAGGATTTTCTAGTTCTTGAATTTGCAGTTCTTCAACCCTCTTACCCGACATTCCTTCGCCTCAAAAAAACTGTTGTGTTTGCTTCCTAGGACTGATTAGTTACTCCTTACTTTGTGTTGCTACTGTTCTTAATTATTGGTGTTAAAATATTAATGAATTAATGAATTTAATGAATGAATTAATTCATTTAATGAATGAATTAATGAAATTAATCTCAAATTAATTTCCATGAAAATGATGTGTTTATTTTTTAACTTTAAATTATGACAACCCACATAGTTGTAAAATTCTGTTCCAATCTCAGTAGGATGGATTGGCAATTCAGACAGCCAGGTCCACTTTCAAACAGGTACTTTAGTGTCATAGGTGCTGGGGTGTGTCCCACTCTTGCAAATCTGTAGCTGATTCATGTGTTACAAAAGATGTGTCACTAGCCATTTATTTACTCTGAAACTTCATTTAGTATGTTAGAACATTCTAAGACCTGTTAGTTTATGTGTATATCTCTGTTGGAGAGTTCTCCTGCTATTCCCTGGTCGTTTGCATGCGAATTTACACCATTTTTCTCAACAGGTAGCACTCTGTGCCATGTTTCATCTCACAAGATGCACCTCTTTGGGGGCAGTGTGGGCAGATGATCTTTACATGAAAAAGCTCTCAGTGATGTGGTGGTTCTCCAGTCTCTTGGCTACTTCAAGTTCTTGTACATATATGTCTCCATTAGGACTAAGCAGAGGACAAAGCTTCAGATACACGTAGGGAGGAAAATGGGAGGAAGGATGGGGAGGGATAAGGAGTGATGGAAGCCCCCCACCAGCTTCATGGGGTGGCACAGGTTGCTTCCTTCAGAGCTAAATACTAGTGTAGTTAAGATTGTTGTCTGGTAATCTGTCCTGTGGAATTCCAAATTAATGCAGTGAATAAATCAGATATTAATGCAGTCTGTGTAAACTAAATATTTGGATTGTGGGAAATCTTTAGGTAAATGTAGACTGAGTTCTCATCTTCATTTATGTTCCAGCTGCTATTGTTGGATGAGGAGTGCTTATATTAGTATAAAGGAAGCCAGAGAAACACAGTTTTTCTAGCCAGTCTCCCTGTAGAGTTGGAGGGAAACCCAGCCAGAAGTCCTGAACCTATAGGAACTGGAGGACCTTGTACAAGAATATTTCTCTTTGGTATTGAGTGTTTAGAGCCACGACCTGGTGGCATTTGTTGTCTTTAGGAAGCAGGCAAGGGGATATCCACAGGTTCTAGTTCTGTAGAAACCCAAGGAACTGGGGATCAATATATTAGATTTTTATTTTACAGTTTTAACTAATGGATTAGATACATAGAGGGCTGCTTTTTAAGATCTATATATCTATATAGATATAGATATCTGTATATCTATATATGACATTTTACCTCTAAATCTCTGAACCTGGGCAAGTTCTGCACTAACCCTTGGAGTTGCACCAAAGCCCTCTGGAATGACAGGAATACAGAGTGAAGTCAGTACTCCATACTGTGTGTTACCACCTGTTAACTACTTAAGAATGTAGTTATGTGACTGCCTTAATTTCACCCTTTCATCAATGGAAGACCTCTTCTGAGTCTAAACAAATTTTTTATTTGCTAACATTTTCCTCCTCCTTTTATGACTTTAAAAAAAAACCTTAAAAACTGTAGTGTTTGATCTGGGCAGGGGAAAAAGGCACTTTTTGGGGGGGGATGGGAAAAGGATAGCATTGAATTTGCAGGATGGAAAATAAGAGAGAGGGAACCTTTTTCTCTTTTTCATTTGTGAATACCTTTAAAATGTTTCTGAGATGTGTTTTCAGATTGCAACTGCTTATTTTTAAATAAAAAAAGTTAGGCTAATTAAAATGTATACTTTGGAGCCAAAATATTTATTTTCTATAGTTCTTACGCTTTGTTTCTGATTATCTTATTTCAGAATGAACTCTAGTTCTATAAGGCATTACTTAAACGTTAGACCTCAGTATGTGCTTATTTCTTTTCCCAGGCTTATAGAAAATAGTGCCAATACTCACCCTTTTCAAGAATCAAAGTACAAAAAGAAACATAAATAACAAAGGAAAAATAACTCCAAACAAAAGCTCCTCAATTTAAGGCACTCTTTTTAAAAAAAAGAAAAAAAGAAAAAATTATTTATTTCGGTTGCGCCGGGTCCTAGTTGTGGCCCTCGGACTCTTAGTTGCGGCATGCATGCAGGATCTAGTTCCCCGACCAGGAATCGAACCTGGGCCCCCTGCGTTGGGAGTGAGGAGTCTTATCCACTGGACCAGCAGGGAAGTCCCTAAGGCACTCTTGTTAATTAGTTCCCATGGAGTTATTTACCCCTTTCTCTATATCAGGGGTCTACAGCTTTTTTATTGCTAGCCATGACTAAGCATTATCAGTGATGTTTGGTGTTTTTATGTACAGTTGTCGGGGTTAGGGTATGTGGGAGATGGGAGAAGAACAGGGAGGAGGAGGAGGAGAATTGGGCGAGTTGGAGAAAAGATCAAAGTGAAGGTGAGATGGAGAGAAGAGATACAAGGTCTTTGGTGTGTGATATGGTACCACCATCAGTTGTCTCAGGTAGCTCTCAGGGACTGCTGGTTGCCTGTGTGCTAGTGCCTTGTGTGCTAGACTGAACTATGATGAAAACAAGTAAAAAGTATTCTTGACAAACAAAAGGACATAATTAAAATATGATCCAATAGGATATGGAAAGATCTCCAAGATAAACGGTTAGGCGATAAAAGCAAGATGCAAAGTGTGTATGATATGTTACCCTTTGTGTTTTTCGAAAAAAAAGAAGAGAGAAAAGAAAATTTGGCTTGTTGTATATGCATAAAAAAACACTTCAGAAGAATAAACAAGAAAATGGTGACATCGATTACCTGTTAAGTCTAGAAACTGGGCAGGTAGAGGACAGAGTGGGAAGGAGACTTATCGCTGTATTGTATTTTTTTCACACTTTCCGATGTTTGATTCAAAATCAAAAAATACAAAAAATTTTTTGAAAACTTTCAGTCCTTACATCTTTTCTTCTTCTGTGTCTGGAAGTCAGAGAAATGTCAAGGGGCCACAAATGAGAGGGCAGATAGCTCTTGGACAGTGGTTGAAGGGATGCATATACAAAGGGTACTGTAATCTAGGGCACATTTTCTCCTGGGATCTTGAAGAATTTCAAATTTATAGGTTTATATTTCTAGTATTGAATTGCAAGGTCAGGCATTAAAAACTTTCACTTGCTCTTAAAGTGTTAGTAAAAAAAAGATTTTCATTGTTTATTCCTTCCAGTTGGCAATTAGATACACTATCACATTCTTGGTTATGTGATGTGGGACAATTTTAAGAAATTTTAAAATCTCCCGGAGGTTCAGGGTCCTCCTTTGTACTGGAAATGAAATTAACATTTACTTCAGAGGATCTTTGTGTATATTATATCTGCAATTTGGCTTAGTGAATTACTACTGTTATTAAAATAATTACTAAACATAATTATATGTTTAGTAATTATTATAGCTAGTGGTCATAGTGGGGGGCTCTGCCTGATGTTGGGCAAGTGTCTCATCCTTTTAGAGACTTGGTGTCCTCATCTGTGAAAAGTGTATAATTGTAGTACCTAGATCCTAGGGTAGATTTTGTAAGGACTAAATGAGTTTGTTGATGCAAAATGCTTAGAATAACACTTGGTATGTGCTCGATAAACACAAGCTGCTAATTTTCTTCATGACATCTGTTTGCTAGGGCTGCCATAACAAAGTTCCACAAACTAAGTGGCTTAAACAACAGAAATGTATTGTCTCTCAGTTCTGGAGGCTAGAAGTCTGAGGGCAGGGGCATGCTCCATCTGAAGGTGCTGGGGCAGGAACTCTTCCAGGTCTCTCCTCTAGCATCTGGTAGGTCCTTGGCTTGTGGCAGCATAACTCCAGTCTGTACACAGAGTTCTCTCTGTGTATGTGTCTTTTTTGTTCAAAAATTCTCCTTTTTAAAAGGACAGCAGTCATACAGGATTAGGTCCCATCCTAATGAGCTCATTTTAACTTGATTACCTCTGTAAAGACTCTTTCTCCAACTAAGGTCACATTCTGAGGCACTAGGGGTTAGGAGTACAAAATTTCTTCGTGGGGGACAAAATTCAACCCATGACAACATCCATTAGCCTCATCAGCCCTGTAGACTGATGTTACTCATCATGGGTAGCAGACCGTCAACACCTACACATAGGAAATGAAAATTTTGGTGCAAATTGGTCACATGATTTAAAGAAGTAGATTATTTCTTTAGGTGTCTCTTTAATTTTTTTAATTAATTAATTTTTATTGAAGTATAGTTGATTTACAATGTTGTGTTAGTTTCTGGTGTACAGCAAAGTGATATATAACTGAATCACTTTTCCTTTTTTTTTTTTTTTTTGCGGTAAGCGGGCCTCTCACTGTTGTGGCCTCTCCCATTGTGGAGCACAGGCTCTGGACGCGCAGGCCCAGTGGCCACGGCTCATGGGCCCAGCCGCTCCGCGGCACGCGGGATCCTCCCAGACCAGGGCACGAACCTGCGTCCCTTGCATCGGCAGGCGGACTACCAACCACTGCGCCACCAGGGAAGCCCCTGAATCACTTTTTCAGATGCTTTTGCATTATTGTTTCTTACAAGATATTGACTATAGTTCCCTGTGCTATACAGTAGGACCTTGTTTATCTCATTTGTCTTTAATATATAGATTTTGTTATTGAAGCTTTAGATTTATATAAAATTGAAACTTTAGAAGGTGGTAATATTCTTTTTCTTTTAGCTATCAGTAAAATTCTGATTTGAAAAATTAAGGTCAAGATTACAGTCTGTTCTCCATGTCTCATCCTTTGTGGAAATTGATGAAACATTGGGATTTCCTTACTGTGTAAGAATTAAGCCCAGGTATCTCTCTCTCGAGGGGTTTGGGAGCTAAGGATACTCAGTAATGTGGAATTAACACCTTCTCTGTGTAAATAAAGAGGTGTTTTATGTTCAATTAGATGCCATACTTGAAGAAGCCGGCATGGTTATACTCCAGCATTTAGCTTCTTTGGGGGGTTGACAGTATGGGTCATTCAAGAAATAGCAGGACCTCGAGGAAGTTCCGTCTCTGGCCTGACTGATTTGGCCCACCCTCTGCCTCCATTCCCCTCCTATTTGCCTTTAGGGTAAAGTTCAACCTTTTTGATGTAGCTTATAGACTCCTGATAATCTGGCTGCTGCTGACCTTTCTGTTTTGTTTTAAAATCTTACCTTTCTCAACTGGCCTGTATGTACCTTTGTTTGATGGTTTCCTCTCCTGAAACTAGTGTTACAACTTCAAAAGTTTACTTAGGTGAAAATTTTTCTGAAAGGTATTACATGCTTTTCTGCCTCTTTAAGAAAGCACTCTGGGGAATTCCCTGGTGGTCCAGTGGTTAGGATTCCTCGCTGTCACTGCAGAGGGCCTGGGTTCGATCCCTGGTTGGGGAACTAAGATCCCACAAGCCACGCAGCCAAATTAAAAAAAAAAAAAAGTGCTCTGAACAAAATTTCATTTTTTAGTAATAATTCAAAATTACGGAAGATCTACACTATGCCCACCACTTATTGTACTGTGCTGAAATGTCATGTGCCTTTGGAGGCCGTAAAATAAACCGTATTCATGGAGTAGTGTGCACGTATTACGTACCCTCGGGCTAGTCTTCATTTTCTTTAGTCTGTGATTATCTACTTTCCTGATCTCCTACCTTAGTATCTGGCTGTTACTGGCCTTGTTCCAGCCTCCAGAAACTCTCCCCTCTATTTTAATGCCTTCTTTCTGTGGTAGGTTAGGATATCAGCAAACTAAGCTTATATAAATTATTTGCCAAGGAAGAGTAAATAGATCTTTAACGATGGCTGGAGGGACTTTTCTATGGATAAGATAACATGAAGATGACAGCTTTTTGACAGTCTGATGCAAAATGATGTGGTTTTGCCTGTGTGCATGTTATGGAGAGGAAGGGTCCATTGCTTTCATCCAATTTTTACAGTGGTCTGGGACTGCTTTAGATAAATATGTGTTATGAAATTGCTTTGTTGTCATCAGAGGCTAGTTCCCAAATTCCTTCTCCTGTCTCCCTATCCTGAAGTGAAGGAGTTCATGATATTGGATAACTGTTTGGACTGTGGGCCGAGAGGCCATTTGACTAGGCCAGAGAGAGTGCTGACCAGGCTGAGGCAGAGCTGGGGAGAGAAGTCAAGCCGTGAGCGGGAGAGCAGCTCTGGGCATTGTTGTCTGGTTTGCTCCAGAGGACAGTGGGAGTAGCCATAGTAAGTTCTGGAAGCTCAGAGAGTATATTCACGTACTTGACTTGAAGAAATGGAAAAATATTATCTTTTAAAAAAATTATCTTTCTATTCTGAACAGTCTAGTGATTTTAGTTTTTGCTAGATTTTTTTTCTTGCTTAGAAGTCATCTTGTGAAATGTTTGCAACGTAGATCATAATTTAATGAGACAGCTAGATAAGAGTGAAAACAGGAGTAAAAGAATCAAATAAAGAATATAAATTAATGTTACAATTCTAAAAGCATCTTAAAAAAATTATTTATTTATTTGGTTGCACCGGGTCTTAGCTGCTGCAGGCGGGCTCCTTAGGTGCGGCAGGCGGGCTCCTTAGTTGCAGCTTGTGGGTTCCTTAGTTGCGGCTTGTGGGTTCCTTAGTTGCGGCTTGCCAGCTCCTTGTTTGTGGCACACGGGCTCCTTAGTTGTGGCATGCACGTGGGATCTAGTTCCCTGACCAGGGATCGAACCTGGGCCCCCTCTGCATTGGGAGCGCAGAGTCTTATCTACTGTGCCACCAGGGAAGTTCCTTTAAAAGCATCTGACTGTGGGGGCTTCTTCAGAAGTGGAACATCTGCCTTGCTTACAGAGAAAACCTCTTTCCCCCAGTGACTTTGCCTCTTCGGTCATAGAGCACAGAGCCTGTCAGGGAAGGGACTCTTCTTGGGCCCAACACTGTCCCTGTATTTGTTTCTTCTTATACTAGGCCACCTCTCTGGTCTCTTGAGCTGTTTTCTTCCTCCTTGTAGGGACCTCTGGCTGTCATTTGTACCTTTTCCCAACCCATTTTCACCCTCCCATTCCCTGTTGGCTCTTGTCCCTCAGCTTATAAACACACTCAAGTCTCTCACTTTACGAACGCAAAACCCTTGAACTGCGACCACTGGTCCCTTTGCCAATGAAGTATTTGTGTAGCTTCTTCCTATGTGTTCCACTGTACCTGCCCTTACAGAGTCATCCCTTTCTGCACTTATCTTCTGGGGCCTCCTTGTGGTCTTTGACGCCATGGACCGTTCTCCCCGGCTGTGGTGGTAGTGGTCCCTCCTGGCTTCCTGTCGTCATTTCTGAAAGGCACTGTAGAGTTGTGATACAGAACATGGACTCTGCAGTGAGTCTCCTAGATTCAGATTTCAGCTCTGCACTTACTGTGTGCCTCTCTGTGCCTCAGTTACCTCACCTGAAAAATGAGAAAAATAATATTAAAAATAATGGCACTTAACATTACAGGACTGTCGTGAGGAGGAAATGAATTAATACATGAAAAGCATATAGATGAGCGCCTGGCACACAGTACAGTACAGATGATCTGAGTGCTGGCTCTTTCCGGCATCGCTGTCATCTCTGGCTGTTCTTTCTCAGTTTTCTTTGCACACATTTTTTCTCTTTCAGTCAGTGTTTGCCTTGCCTTGGCCTTCTCTCCTCCCAGCCTATGTAGTTCCTGAGTAACATCTTAGATTTGTGTCTCACTCTGTATGAGTCCCACATCCATATACTGATGATCTGCAAATGTGTTTTTCCCAGCGCTAAATGGTCTCCTCATATGACCATATGTTTCCTCCCTGTGGCTTACCTGGCTTTCGAGGTGAAGTTCAAACACTTGCCAAGCACACAGGCCCTTGGCCCAGATCACTTCCTCTGCTCCTTCCTGAGCTGTCTGCGCTCAGCAGCGTTAAGCTGCTGTTTGTAGTTCCTTCTGTACACCTTGTTGCTCCTTTGCCCCTGGGCCTTCACACAAGCAGTTGCCACTGTTTAAAGTGACCTCCTGCCCTGTTCTAGAAACATACTTGTCCTAGTTCTTTAATAACAGTGAGGTGTAGTAACAGCAGTAACTAACGTGGAGAGCTTCCTACGTACCCAGGCTTTGCCTTTGTGTGTGCATCCCTAGCACTTCTGTTGTACAGTGATTGCAGGTTTGCTTCTCCGCGCAGCTAGTCTCCAAGTTCTTTGAGAGTAGGGGCTGTGTCCTGTCTTTCATCATCACTGCTTGCAAAGTGATGACATGTAGTAAATGTGTGTTGAATGAATGAATGGTCTGAGCACTGCACTGCCCAACCTGTGAAGTGCATCTTTAAGAGGGTATCAGTGGGAAAGCTGAGTTAGTTACATCCATTTGCCAGTCCTGGCCTTACCCTTTGGAACTGTAGGACCCAGTCTGTTTAGTGTGAGCAGCTTTGTAGCTTTGGAATAAGGGTTACAAAGAGGGTTTTGTTTTTAAATCGTTCATTGAATGATGAAGGGTGCATAGGTGTTTTGTTTTCTTATTTTTGCTTTTAAAAAAGAGAACCAGTGTGCTGACAACCAGGGTCATCTGGCAACTAGAATGTTTTTACATTGTTGGAATAAAGTATAGGGACTTCCCTGGTGGTCCAGTGGTTAGGACTTGGGCACTTTCATTGCTGTGGCCCTGGGTTCAATCCCTGGTCAGGGAACTAAGATACTGAAAGTACCCACGTGGTGCGGCCATAAAAAAAAATAACAGTAATAAAAATAAAGTATAGAGAAATGAATTTTATGCTTGTAATGTTCCATCCAGGTAGTAATTTGGCAGTGAACTGATTATAATTTAAACATTTTTGTGACACTAACCATTAAACATTAGTGATCAGGTGTCCCCTTTCTCCTTTCCCTTCACAGCTCTGTTAAATATGGGTTTAGACACATAATGTTTTATCTTTTATCACCGTGTATAAATTGCGTTCGTAGCAGCAGCCCAGAAAATGGCAAGCTTTTAAGTGTAGTCTACGTGGTACTTTAATCTAGGTCTTGACCATGGTAGTGATTTTTTGGCCAGCAGGGGGAGCCGAAGTCACTGATATGTGACTCCATCTCAGCTGGTTTTCAGTTTGTCAAGGCCCAAAGAAAGTAAAAATGCCTTACTGACAAAGGTCATGATCAGAGTTCACAAAGAAGAAACACAAATGACCAAGAAGCATATAAGAAACATTTTTATTCTGATAAGTAATCAAAGGAATTCAGATTAAAATGATATACTACTTTTTTTTAACCTATCAAATTGGCAATTGAACTGTATGGTCAAAGGTAGTGAGGGGGCAGTCTCTAAAACTGCTAGTGGAAGTGTACATTGGGCCCAATTTTTCTGGAAGGTATTTTGGCAACATATATCAAAAAACCTTAAACTGTCTTTTAACTAAGTAATTCCACTTCTAGGAATTTATCTTAAGGGGGAAAATATAGAGATATATAGAAAGATTTGTGAACAAAGATATTCATTGTAGCATTATTTATACAAGTGAGAATTGGGAATAAACTTGAATGAGCAGTGAGATTAATGGGTAAATTATGGAGTATTTAAGGGTGAATTATTATACAGCCATAAAACTTTTTTTTTTTTTTTGCTGTACGTGGGCCTCTCACTGTTGTGGCCTCTCCCGTTGCGGAGCACGGGCTCTGGACGCGCAGGCTCAGCGGCCATGGCTCACGGGCCCAGCCGCTCCGCGGCATGTGGGATCTTCCCGGACCAGGGCACAAACCCTTGTCCCCTGCATCGGCAGGCGGACTCTTAACCACTGCGCCACCAGGGAAGCCCATAAACTATTTTTAAAGAACTTTTAATGTCTTAGAATGTTGAGTATATGATAAATGAAAAATTCAGGATATAGAGATATATAAGGATTCTAAATATATAAAAGATAAAGAAGGTACACACACACACACACACACATATATATATATATATGTATATATATAGCACACATGGAACAATGCAAGAATTAGGGGCGCTGACCTCTGTGCAGTAGAAAATCCACATATAACTTTACAGTAGGCCCTTTGTATCCGCAGTTCCACATCCAGGGATTCAATTGAGCATTGCATAGTATGTATTGATTGGAAAAAATCCGAGTATAAGTGGACCAGTTCAAACCTGTGTTGTTCAAGGGTCAATTGTACATAGATAAAGGACTAAAAAGAACTATAGGGCTTTCCTGGTGGTGCAGTGGTTAAGAATCCGCCTGCCAATGCAGGGGACATGGGTTCAAGCCCTGGTCCAGGAGGATCCCATATGCCGCGGAGCAACTAAGCCCATGCGCCATAACTACTGACCAGTGCTCTGGAGCCTGCGAGCCACAACTATTGAGCCCGCGAGCCTAGAGCCCGTGCTCTGCAACAAGAGAAACCACTGCTCTCCGCAACTAGAGAAAGCCTGCGCACAGCAACAAAGACCCAATGCAGCCAAAAATAAAGAATAATAAAAAAATTTTTTAAATTATAATAAAAATAAAAAGAACTATACCAGCAAGCCTTACTGAGTCTGTTAGGGGGCTGTCAGCCAATTGTCATGTCTCAGTTGGCACCAAGGAATGTTTTGATGTGAGGCAATTATCTTATAAGCTGTTAACCTCAGAAACTTAAGGCCTCACCTCAGATGTCACTTCTATCCTGTAGGAGCCCAGAATGGACTTAATATACATAAATTTGTATACTTCTTGAGTATTCTTAACCCTAAATACTGCTTGGTGATAACACGTTCTACAACTTTCTTTTTGTCTTTTGTGGAAAAAAAGATCTACCTTTTCAAGTTTAAAAGCTTAAGGTATTGTACCAAGATTTGGTGAATAAATTAGTATTTACCATATTGATACATTTTCTGATTTTGATCATAGTGCCCCTTGGCTTTCATGTTTCTCAGTTGAAGATGATTGATTTTAAAATGTAATCTCCAGTGACATCTCCTTCAGCCTCTTAGTTGTTCCATTTACGTATACTTCTCTGGATCTTTGTCAGCATTGCTTTGCCTTTCTGGATTTATGGTAACCAATCATAACTGCGTTTCAGATATAGCTAAAATTATGATTTGTTAGAAGGATAGGAAAATATGTTCTGTTCACGGTCTTTTCCTTGTTGGCAGTAGAATTTGCAATCCCTCCCCGTTTTGCATACAAAAATCACATTGTCTTTAGGTAACATTCTGTAATTATTCAAAAATTTCTTTTTTAACTAGAAGGCATGCATCCTTTAGGTACAACTTGGATTTTTTTTCCTGTAAATGCTTTACTTTTCGTTTTTCCATGCTGCATGCTGTTAATACCTGCTGTTTTCGTGCTTGCAGTACTTTAGGCGCTTGTATCTCAGCGGGCTCTTAGAGATAATTCAGAGTAAGAATCACCCTTTCAGTCAGGTCTGGTCTGGTGCTTAGAAAGCTTGACCTTATGTTAGTTGAAATGTGTCCCTCTGCAGTTTCCACTTTGGGCCTAATTTTGTCTACACGGGAACTGCCTGGAGCAACTCTAGTTTCTCTTCTGCTGGACAGCCCTGCAGATATTTAGATACCTTTCATGCTTGCAAAGTATTCTCTAAACTGAAAATACATCCTAGTTTTTGCAAATGTTTCTCATTTGATATACTTAAAATTTTTTTCCACCTCTCAGTTCCCTTATTTTTCCAACTTAGTGCAATATTTCACTGTCAGGAAGCTCATCATTCCATCTGCAAGATGGGGAATTCTCTGTATACCTTTCATATAATTTATGAAAATGTTAAATATAGCATTTCTAAAACATTACCTAAGATCAATCGTCTGCTTATACTTCCTGGGGAAGTACCTTAGTGTCCGTCCACCCATAGTTTTCTATGCGTCATGCCCTGTGTAAACCTGCCCCCTTTGTGCAGTACACGGTGTGTCAGTCTCATAAACCACACCCCATCCACAGGAAATAGTCTCAACTCTGTGGCCACTCAGGCTTTTTAAAAATAGCCTTTTATTTAGACTCTTATCAAGACTTTTATAAAAGCCTAAATAAGTTATATACTTTCTCCTCAGAGAATTTGGGTAGACTGGTGTGGTGTGATTTCTTCTTTTAGAAAACATGTTTGTCTTTTCCTCAGAAGGTTATTTATGCTGATATGTCTTCTGATCTCATCCTCTAGTAGAGGTTTGCCAGTTTGACCGATTTGAAGCTCACAGCCAGAGCCTTTCTCTTGAATAGATGGGAGTTATATTGATGGCATGTTTTTGTTCATTTTTGTTCAGCAAATATTTATTGAGTGCCAAAATATGCCAGGAGTTGAGCAAGGGGCTGGGTAAATGTTGTTGTTAAAGGAAAGAGATCTGGATTCCGTCCTCTTATGTCTTATTGGAGGTCACTTCTCTCAGATGACTGTCAGTAGGTTCTTCCTTGCAATTTTATAATTTTATAAATAAATTCTTCTAAAATGCGAGTACTTTGAGACTTCATGACTACCTATCATCTGATATATTAGTTTGGAAGCATCTTGTTTGTTTAATGATGAATTTGATTCACTGTCAGTGATTCATATGCTTTAAAGTAGAAATAGATTTCTTCCTCATATCTTCTTCAGTAAGTATTGAAGCAAATTACAGTTAGGCCTGTCAGTTGTCTTGCTCTTATCACTGTTTATACCCTGTTTATCAAGTGCTCCATCCAGTCTTTATTCAGCATCTGGCTTTTTATATATTTAAACCACCTCTCTGTGGCTTTGCATTTTCTTGCAAGGTTTATTTATTTATCATATATATATATCTATTTTTTAAAATTAATTAATTAATTTATGGCTGTGTTGGGTCTTCGTTTCTGTGCGAGGGCTTTCTCTAGTTGTGGCAAGCTGGGGCCCCCTCTTCATCATGGTGCGTGGGCCTCTCACTATCTCGGCCTCTCTTGTTGCGGAGCACAGGCTCCAGACGCGCAGGCTCAGTAGTTGTGGCTTACGGGCCCAGTTGCTCCGCGGCATGTGGCATCTTCCCAGACCAGGGCTTGAACCCGTGTCCCCTGCATTGGCAGGCAGATTTTCACCACTGCGCCACCAGGGAAGCCTTATTTATTATATTTTTTAAAATATTTATTTATTTATTTTATTTAGGCTGCGCTGCATCTTAGTTGTGGGATCTTTTAGTTGTGGTGCACGGACTCTTTGGTTGCAGCATGCAAACTCTTAGTTGCAGCATGCATGCGGGATCTAGTTCCCCGACCAGGGTTCAAACCTGGGCTCCCTGCATTGGGAGTTCAGAGTCTTACCCACTGGACCACCAGGGAAGTTCCTCTTGCAAGGCTTTAATTGTTGTTTTGCCTACAGAGGCCTTAGTTCTCCTGATCTGCTATAATTTATGGTATTTTATTGCTTTTCCTCATTTTTATTGTCTATTTTGAGAAAAGTTATTTTCCTTCTCCTCTCCCCACCCCTACTTTCCTCCGCTCCCCCCACACTACTTAGCAATTTAAACATTTTGTTAGAGCATCTGACTTTTTTGCTTTCTTACAGTCAAGTATTTTTAAAGTCCATCTCTATGCTTTGTATTACACATTTGCCTTTTAAACATAACTTTAGTTTTATCTAGCCAAAGTCTAGATCTTCCTTCTAAAATTGGGTAACCATATAATACATTTTTAGTTTTTCCTGACTTTACAGAATATTGGTTAAGTGTGTTTCTTATCTCTATTACTAGTGAGTCACATATGTCAGTTTCTGATTATAATTTAGAACCAAGTTCTGTTATATGTGTATGTCTTAGTAGGTTCTAATTTTTTTTTATGAAAGCATTTATTGTGTTATTTAAATTTTTATATCAGTTCCCTTCAAAGAAGTTTTGTAGTGTTGAACACACAGATTCTTGAACCACACATCATTGTTACTATTGTAGTTTTCAGGTTTCTGAATCATTGAGCTTTAGAGTTGAGAAGAAACCTTGGTTTAAGTTAGTCAGGCTGTCTTGTTTTCTACATGAGGAGACTGAGAGCAGTGAAGTCATTTGCCCTAAGTCACATCACTGCTTGGTGGTAGAACTAGAACTTGAATGCCAGTCTAGCATTAATCACATCAATCTGTTGATTGCTAGGGGATAGTTCATCTGCTAATCACATCTATATTGATTGGACCATGAAACAAAAATAAATTGTTGATTTATAGGGGCAAAAATAAAATGATCAATCTGGCTCGGAAATGAGTTGACTGATCAGCATATTCTTTCCTGTTCAGCACATGCTTTTCCTCTCAGATCCTGTATTTGTGAACCAGGGCAGTTTTCTTTATACTCCAGGTAGAACTGGGAATGACAAAGCCAAGTTTTTTCTCTTTGAACTACCCTTTTACAGAAGCCTTGCCAACCATCTGTTATAATAATCTTTGGGCAGAGTATAGTATTGCTACTTTTGTTTAAGCTTTTAAAATAATAATACATTCCACTCCTATCTCACTGAAGATAACTCTTCCAGGAATAGGATTTTGTGTTCTTTAAACTCTTCACTGGCTTACTGATGTCCTAGTTTGTATCATTCCTATAGATGACTGATTTTATCTGTGACATGTTGTATCTTCCTCATTTCATTCTTACATAAAGTAATTTAGAATAATTTACTTGAGTAAGTTGAATAACTTGAGTTTGACGAGGACCTAACTTTTGCTTATATATACTGCTGGCAGTGAGGTTGCAAGTGTAACATGGTAGCACATTAGTGCTCTGAGGTAATCTCTCAAGTGGAAATAAATTGCAGAATTACGGCTTGTCTTCTGATATTTTTACAAGTAGTTTAACATTGTTTTTGCACAGTGAAGTTTAGAAATTAAGTATTATTTTGGCTTCATCTTTTTTTTTTTTACAGCTTTACTGATATTCATTTCACATATCATAAAATTTACCCATTTAAAACATACAATTTTTTTTTAGTGTATTGACAGAGTTGTGCATCCATCACCACAAACTAATTTTAGAACATTTCCAACACCCCCAAAAGAAACCCTGTATCTATTAGTAGTCACTCTCTATTTCCTTTTGTCCCCTAGCCCCTGGCAGCCACTAATCTAGTTTCTGTCTCTATGATTTGTCCTTGCTGGACATTTCATATAAATGGAATCATACAGTATGAGCTGTTTTGTGACTAGCTTCTTTCACTTAGCATGTTTTCAAGGTTCATCCGCGTTGTATCATATATCAGCTTTTCATTCCTTTTATGGCTGAGTAATATTCCATTGTATGGATATACCCCATTGTGAGGGTTCCAGTTTCTCCACATCCTGTCAACACTTGTAATTGTTTATCATTTTGATTATAGCCATGCTAGTGGGTGTGAAGGGGTATCTCATTGTGGTTTTTTCTTTTTTCATTGTGGTTTTGAATTCATTTTTCTGATAGCAAATGATGATGGGCTCTTTTCATATGCTTATTAGCCATTTGTGTATCTTCAGAGAAATGTCTATTTCTGTCACATTATTTGCCATTTTTAAACTCCATTGTCTTTTTATTGTTGAGTCCTAAGAGTTCTTTATATATTCTGGATACAAGTCCCTTGTCACACATGAATTTTAAATATTTTCTCTCATTTCATGGGCTGTTTTCACTTTCTTGATGGGGTCCTTTTTTTTTAAATTAATTAATTTATTTATTTTTGGTTGCGTTGGGTCTTTGTTACTGTGCATGGGCTTTCTCTACTTGTGGCGAGCAGGGGCTACTCTTTGTTGTGGTGCACAGACTTCTCATCGTGGTGGCTTCTCTTGTTGTGGAGCACGGGCTCTAGGCTCATGGGCTTCAGTAGTTGTGGCACGCAGGCTCAGTATTTGTGGCTTGTGGGCTTAGCTGCTCTGTGGCATGTGGGATCTTCCTGGACCAGGGCTTGAACCTGTGTACCCTGCATTAGCAGGGGGATTTTTAACCACTGCGCCACCAGGAAAGTCCCTTGATGGGGTCCTTTAATGCACAAAATTTTATAATTTTGACGAAGTTCAGTCTACTTACTTTTTCTTGTCATTTGTGCTTTTGGTACCATGTCTAAAAACCATTGTGTAACCCAAGATAATGAAGATTTATTCTTGTTTTCTTCTAGGAATTTTATGGTTTTAACTGTTATATTTACGTCTATGATACATTTTGAGTTAGTTTTTGTGTATGGTGTGAGATAGGGGTCCAGCTTTATTCTACTGCATGTGAATATCCAGTTGCCCCAGGACCTTTTGCTGAAACGACTATCCAACCCCACTCCTACCTCACTTGCCTCCCATTGAATTGTCTTGGCACCTTTGTCAAAAGTCAATTGACTGTGAATGTGAGTGTTTGTTTCCGGACTCTTAAACTATATTCCATTGATTTATATGTCTGTCCTTATGCCAATACCACACTGTTTTGATTTCTATAGCCTTGAATTAAGTTTTGAAATCAGGAAGTGTGAGTCCTTCAAGTTTGCTCTTCCTTTTCAAGATTGTTTTGGATATTCTGGAATTGAATTAATATGTAGATCAATTTAGGAAGTATTGCCATCTTAACAAAGTTACATCTTCTGATCCATGAACATGGGATGCCTTTCCACTTAATTAGGACTTCTTTAACTTCTTGTGACAATTTTTGTAGTTTTCAAATTATAAGGTTTATATTTTCTTTGTTAAATTTATTTCTAAGTATTTTATTCTTTTTGATGCTATTATAAATGGAGTTTTCTTAATTTCATTTCAGATTGTTTGTTGCTATTGTATCAAAATACAATTGGTATTTATTTGTATAGTGATCTTGAATTCTGTAACATTGATGGATATGTTTATTAGCGCTAATAGTTTATTTGTGGGTTCCTTAGGATTTTTTATATACAAGATTATGTCATGTACAAATTGTAGTAGTTTTACTTGTTCCTTTGTAACCTGAAAGCTTTTAATTTCTTTTTTCTTTTTTTTTTTTTTTTGCCTAATTGTCCTGGCTAGAATCTCTAGTACAGTATTTCTTTAAAAATTTTATTTATTCATTTATGTTTGGCTGCATTGGGTCTTCAGTGGGCTTTTCTCTAGTTGCAGAGAGTGGGGGCTACTCTTCATTGCAGTGTGTGGGCTTCTCATTGCAGTGGCTTCTCTTGCTGCAGAGCATGGGCTCTAGGTGCACGGGCTTCCATAGTTGTGGCACACGGGCTCAGTAGTTGTGGCTTGCAGCCTCTACAGCACAGGCTCAGTAGTTGTGGAACATGGGCTTAGTTCCTTTGTAGCATGTGGGATCTTCCTGGACCAGGGCTGAAACCCGTGTCTCCTGCATTGACAGGCAGATTCTTAACCACTGTGCCACCAGGGAAGCCCTCTAGTACAATGCTGAATAGGGGTGTTGAGAGCAGACATCCTTGTTTTGTTCCTGGTTTTAAGGAGAAAGTAAGTATTCAGTCTTTCTCCATTAAGTATGATGTTAGCTGTGGGTTTTTCATAGATGCCTTTTCTCAGGTTAAGAAAGTTTCCTTCAATTCCTGTGTGTTTTTATCATGAAAGGGTGTTGGATTTTGTCAGATGCTTTTTTGTATCAATTGAGATGATCATGTTTTTTTTTTTTTTGTGCGGTATGTGGGCCTCTCACTGTTGTGGTCTCTCCCATTTCGGAGCACAGGCTCCGGATGCGCAGGCTCAGTGGCCATGGCTTACGGGCCCAGCCGCTCTGTGGCATGTGGGATCTTCCCGGACTGGGACACAAACCCTTGTCTCCTGCATCGGCAGGCGAACTCTCAACCACTGTACCACCAGGGGAGCCCGTATGGTTTTTATTCCTTATTAATGTGATGTATTACATTAATTGACTTTCAGATATTAAACCAACCTTGAATTCCTTGAATTAATCACACTTAGCAAAGGTGTACAATCCTTCTTATGTTGATGGATTCACTTGCTGGTGTTTTGTTGAGGATTTTTTACATCTATATCCATAAACGATATTGGTCTGTAGTTTTCTTGTGCTGTCTTTGTCTGGTTTTGGTGTCAGGGTGATAACAGCTTTATCAAATGAGTTAAGATGTATTCTCACTTCATCTTGAAATAATTTTGGTTTAATTTTGGACATTCATTTAGCAATATTAAATTCTAATTGCCTAATTACTGAATGAAGATAATAGTTAATACAACTAATGTTTAAGAAATTATGAGTTATTAAATTTGTGGCAATCACAAGAAATCTAGAAGCCTTCCCACGGGGCAAGAGCAAATATTTGGGAATGAAAGAAAGATGTACGGCTTCCTTGGTGGCGCAGTGGTTAAGAATCTGCCTGCCAATGCAGGAGACATGGGTTCGAGCCCTGGTCCGGGAAGATCCCACATGCCGCGGAGCAACTAAGCCCGTGTGCCACAACTACTGGGCCCATGTGCCACAGCTACTGAAGCCCACACTCTCTAGAGCCTGTGCTCTGCAACAAGAGAAGCCACCTCAATGAGAAGCCTGCGCACTGCAACAAAGAGTAGCTCCTGCTTGCCACAACTAGAGAAAGCCTGTGTGCAGCAACGAAGACACAATGCAGCCAAAATAAATAAATAAATAAAATTAAAAAAAAAAAGAAAGAAAGATGTAGAATTAAATACAGTTGGACTAGGTCACAAATTTTCCTTTTCTTGACCTTTTCCCTATCTTGAGGCATTCAGGGTAGAGGTACCAAGTCTGGCACTTGAGATCCTTGTCTCCTGCTTGGTTCCCTTAACCTCTTCTCTTAGTTTTATTTTTGAGGTACTTGTTTTGTTACCTCATTCTAGTTATGCCATAAATAACACCTAATTTTAGCATTCTTAGGGTGGTCTACAAAAGCTTCCCAAAAGGGCTAGAAGAGAGTTGAATTGGAAGCATAAAGCACTAAAATTTTGCTGATTGTTCTCTTACTACTTCTTGGCTTTGAATTACTGTTTAAAATATCAGTGAATAGAAAGGATTTTTTTTTTTTTTTTGGCTACCACATAGTTTATGATGGTGACTTAGCATTTTTTTCCAGGGGTACTATAGTGTTTAGCATCCAGTAGACACTCAGTAAATGTTTATGAATGATTGGGAATTAATAATAGGGCTTTAAGGGGATATCTAGTTTTATTGAAAAATCAAAGAAAGTCATTCAAGGCAGGAATACAAGTATTACTGTTGTTATATTATAAAAATTCAATGCCCTAGCCTAAATGTTACCAGCAAGATCACATTTTGACATTGCCACCATAGAAATTCTAGGACGTGTGAGTAGGTTTTCTCCTCCTCTACACAGAAGGATTTTTTTCTTCTTTATACCATAGAAGATATAGTTTCATTAGGCTATTTGTTGTTGTTGTTCTATTAGTTGAAGCTAGAGCTAGATCATTTGAGACAATTTTGTTAGATAAATTTGTTTCTAAATTTGATTGTGAGAATTTGGAATATGGCTGAAAATACTGAATATTATGTTCTATTATTTTTTTCAGTCTAATTCAGAAATGAAAAAAGAGTGCTGTTAAGAAAATTATATATGATTTCTTAGTAAATGAGTGACAGAGATAAGACAGGGGCTTTAGCATTTCCTGAATTCCAGTCATGTTCTCTCAGTAGCTTATGGTCTCATTTATAATATTGTACCCACAACAATTTTTACATTAGATGTTTTCAGGTTTGATCATTTGTATAAAGGGACTACACGTTCAGGGTTTTTGGGCACGCATATTTATCTACAATTGCTTCTCCTAAAGTACTGTCAAGATCTGGGGTTGTCCAAAGCAGCTTGTCACAAAAAGAGCATTTCTCTGAAGACTCCTTCTCTATCTTGAAAAAATGAGAATTTTGCATGTTGTTCTGTAATATATTTGTGTTTAACAAAGTGTATCTGATTTTACTATAATCTTTGATTAAATCGACACTCCAGCAAGATGTCTCCTGTCTATTGAGTGGCTTCAGTTACTTCCTAGTCCATAGCTGTATGCTGCACACTACATGAGAACCCAGTTCAGGAATCCAGGAATCAGTGGATTTAAAAAGTAATGTCCTTTCCAAGAATGGTGTGCCTCTCTATTGGAGGGAGCAGGTGTGATGTGCTATCTCCATAACCCCTAGGTTCACTATGCCATCAGAGCAAGATTTTAGAAGTTGCATCTTAACTTTGGACTCAGCAACTCACTTAAAAATTTTTTTTAAAATGCCTTTTGCCTTGTGCACTTGTTGCCTCCTTTTCTCTGTGAACATTTTTTCCCCTTCTGACTATCAGGCCCTCCACAACTTGGGTGCTCACAGCTGCCTTGAAGTTCTCCATGTTTACCTTTACGTATCATTTGGAAAAGAAGCCAGGCAGTTTCTTGGTAAATCTGGGGCATGTTCTGACATTTATTATCTAATACAGTGTTTAGGTCTTATGCAGATTCTTTCATCTGACATTGCCTTATCTGCAAAATCAGTATATTAAAATACTCCTGTTATGTTTGGTCAATTAACTTTTTCGGTTAATTCTAATTATTGGAGAATTTTAAAACATTCTATACTAAAGTTCAAAGCATTAGAATTTATTAAAATCCACCTAAATAATCAGTCTATTTAATCAGTAGTTTTTTGTATGTTTGTTTAATTTAACTCCTTGAGAAACTTTATTAAAATATTCATGTAAAGTTCTGGTTAAACTGCGTGTATTAGAAGTCAGTGCTTGTGTACCTACTTTGAAATCTGGGACTGCACAGGAGAAAACCATCAATCTTGGATGTTAAGTCTTAACATAGCTGATGGCCTGGGAGAACCTGACTTGTTTCTTTAAGTGATACAGTTGTATTCAGTTGAATTTTAGTACTGTCTTCTTAAATATCCCCAAATAAATTATTTCTAGATTGAGGAGTGCTTTCAGGGTTAATCTGTAACTTTAGTTACTGTTCTCAGTACTAACACGGTTAAATCAGGAGTCTGCCTAAAGATTAGTTTTTCTTCTCAATGAGTTATTGGATCACTTCTATGGTGAGATGGTAAGATAGTATCTTTCTCTAAATTCCAGAGCCTATATATCTTTAGTATGAGGAAGAAAATTATCTTGTTTTTGGGTGGGATTGAAACTAAGGAATACCATGCATTCTTATAATACTTTGTCATTGAAAAGTTTTTCAAATGCCTTAAGTTGTTTAATCTTACTGAAAGTTTGTCGCTATTGGACTGAATACATAAGAATATATGATATTGTGAATTAGTTGAGACCTCCATTTAGTGAAAAAAAATCTTGATCTTTGTGCTTTATTGTAAACAATGTGAGGATTTTCTCTTACTTACCTTGGCCAAATCTTGATACTGGTGAAACTGAATTGGTAGTATTGTTCAGGTTTAATACCTTTGTCATGTTTGCACTTCTTACTCTCCAGGTGAGTAGCATGTTTCTGTTGGGAAGCTCTAACTCTGGAAGGCAGGTGATACAGTGGGGAAAGTGAGAATTGGAGACTGACACCTGGATTCCAGCATGTGTTCCAGCTTTGGCTTTGGCCAGTCTCCTAACTATTTTCTCTTGGCTTCATTTTTTTTTTTTTTTAACAAATGGAATGCCTTCACTTTTATTAATTAATTAATTTATTTTTGCTGTGTTGGGTCTTCGTTTCTGTGCGAGGGCTTTCTCTAGCTGTGACAAGCGGGGGCCACTCACCATCGCGGCCCCTCTCTTTGCGGAGCACAGGCTCCAGACGCGCAGGCTCAGCAGTTGTGGCTTACGGGCCCAGTTGCTCCGCGGCATGTGGGATCCTCCCAGACCAGGGCTTGAACCCGTGTCCCCTGCATTAGCAGGCAGATTCTCAACCACTGCGCCACCAGGGAAGCCCTGGCTTCATTTTCCTGATAATAAAATCTGGAGGTTTATATTAGATGGCCTTCCATATTCCTTCTAATATCCAAAATTCTTTTGTTTAAATTTCCCAATTTTGGTTCAGTTTATCCTGGCTTTCTACTTCACATTTAGCTGGCTGAATATTAACATGAGAGCATGCACCAATTTCAGTTTAAAAATGTTTCTTCCATGATATAATTTTAATATTGTCTTATATAGATTGATGTGTTCATTTCTGTGATATCTGGACTAGGTCCCTGGGATGCAATGGCAAATAACAAAAACTGGGTCTCTGTCCTTTTGAAACTAAACGGTTTAGGCTTTAGGACTTTCTCTCCTGAGTTACTTTAATAATTGCTTTTTCTTTTTTTTTTTTTTTTTAAGTACAACATAGAATAATCCCTTGTCCTTTTGAGATTGGTCCGGACATATGAAATACTGAATTTGTGTTAGAATATTCTGCTTAGGAATTTCTGGGTTGTTAGAAGATATATGGTGAAGAAGTTAAAGAGTGCCTTTTTGGAGTGTGTTTATTGTATAGATCAGGGTAATAAATCAGAAAAGTTGGAATAATCATAGTTCCTGCTTTTAAGAGCTTTGAGGCTGGCTTTAGGAGGCAAGATTGGTATATGAAAACAACCTCAGTGGAATTACAGAGAGCATTTAACCAAGAGCAGGGTAATACAGTGCCAATTATCCACATTATTGTTATTATTACTGTTTTCTTTTTCTTTCTTTCCTATTCTATTATTTATCCGGCTTGCAGAATCTTAGTTCCCCAACCAGGGGTTGAAGCCGGGCCCATAGCAGTGAAAGTGCCAAGTACTAACCACTGGACTGCCAGGGAATTCTCTTATTACTGTTTTCTTGAAGGAAAAATAAATTAGAGGTGGATTGAGGGAGAGGAATGAACAAGGATTGGTGGTGAGGAGGGATGGTCCTCTTTTTCAGGGCAGAAAGTTCACATAGATAAAGACATGGATGGGTACAGAGTTGTGTATATGAGGAAAGGACTGGTCTATAGGTTATATAAAATATGACAATATAAATTATCCATAAAGTATTTTAGAGTATACAAATACACTAAAATATGAGAAAATAATCAGTATGTTTTTGACTTCAGGTATAGGAAACCTAATTCAAATCGGCTTAAACAATAAAGAAGTGTTTGTTGTTACCTTGGTCTCATGTAGCTGGAAGTCCAGAAGTCTTGCAGATGTCAGGATTGTTTGATATAATCATTTAATGCTGTCACCAAGGACCAAGGTACTTGCCAGTTCTCCATTCTGCCCTTTTTGATGTTGGTGGCATCTTCAGGCTTGCTGTAAGGTGACTGTAGCAGTGTGAAGTGTCATGTTCAGCATTACCTGAAAAGGGACTGTTTCTTCCTCATCTCATCTTTAGGACTGAAGAATCTTTTCTCTCTTGGAGGCCTTCCAGTGGGCTTCCACTCGTGTCACATTGGCCAGGATTACATTTCATGCCCATTCCCAACCAATCATTGGCAAAGAGAATGGGTTGAAACTAATCTACTAGGATAGAGTGGATATCGGAGGACAGTCAATCACAGTGACTATTCCAAGAATGATTTGGAAAATGAGTAGTATGCGTTTTTTTTAAAAAATAAATTGTTTTATTTAGGCTTCATTGGGTCTTTGTTGCTGTGTGTGGGCTTTCTCTAGTTGTGGCGAGTGGGGCCTACTCTCGGTTGCAGTGCGCGGGCTTCTCATTGCGGTGGCTTCTCTTGTTGCGGAGCATGGGCTCTAGGCGCACGGGCTTCAGTAGTTGTGGCATGCGAGCTTCAGCAGTCGTGGCACGTGGGCTCTAGAGTGCAGGCTCAGTAGTTGTGGCACACGGGCTTTGTTGCTCAGCGGCATGTGGGATCTTCCCACTGCGCCACCAGGGAAGCCCGTGTGTGTGTGTGTGTGTGTGTGTGTGTGTGTGTGTGTGTGTGTGTGTGTGTGTGTGTAATCAGCCTTGACATCCACTGTGTTTTGGAAAATGTATTTGTCTAAGATTTTTGTGTCTGTAGTAGCTCACCTTTGAGTGTCCTTATTTGGAAAAATTGGTGTCTGAGCAGAAAGACATCTGATTCGAGATAACAATGTAAAAGAAATTAAGTGCCATAAACACTGTGAACTCCCTACTCTTGGGCTAAGCAATGAGAAAAGGGGAAAGTGGGGATTTACTTTTACCCAAAATGCATGTTTAAAAATGAGCATTTCCACCTCTTTCTTAATCATTTGAAAAGAATGTATTTTATAACCTTGGTTATTTGGGGGCCTAATTAAATCTGACACTTGAGTTTTAAGAATCGAAGCAGTAGTAAAATTAATTATTTTGTGGTGAGTGTCTTTGAACATAATATTTAAGTATACACTGCAAAGGGCTAAGCCTTATTTGGTATTTTCATTCTGCTCATTTGGATTTCAGAATCCTCACATTAGGGCTCTAGTTCGCCATCTGTTGGTTTTAGAATTGTGTTCAACACTTTCTGCTATATTTTGTGGAATAACTATTTATATGGAGATGTGTGTATACATTTTTCAATCAACTAACCCCCCCCCCAGGATTATAATTTAAAAAGCCAAGACTAGGATCTCTTTTGTTTTTACGTGGGCCTCTCACTGTTGTGGCCTCTCCCGTTGCGGAGCACAGGCTCCGGACGCGCAGGCTCAGCGGCCATGGCTCACGGGCCCAGCCGCTCCGCGGCATGTGGGATCTTTCAGGACCAGGAAACGAACCCGTGTCCCCTGCATCGGCAGGCGGACTCTCAACCACTGCGCCACCAGGGAAGCCCTAGGATCTCTTTTGGATGTGTATACAAATATGTATACATATTTTTTTTTATTCTTGTGTAATTTGACCCTGTGACTTTCTTTTGATATTTGAGAACCATGACTATGATTAAGAGTGTGATTTTAAGGGTACAAATGGAAATATAGGTGTAGATGCTGTAGGAGCTAGTGAGTTAAAATTTGTGGCAGGACAAGCTGTTGGGCTGTTTTTTGGCCTAACAGAAGTGACGCATACCACCGGATATTGGTTTTGGTAAGCCACAAAAAAGTATTGAGCGTTTCTCATCTTCCTTTTTGGTAGTAGAGCATACATACCTTTCTCATCTGCTGCATTTGATGATTTAATTGTTGGAAACATTTTTTTTGTTGTTCTGTAATTTAAAGTAATATTTTGATGAATACCAGAGTTCCTTTTTTAAACCTCTAAGCACTGGATTCATCTTTTGGCAACTTTTTCTTTCGTTTTAGAGGATAGTGGATTATAATTTGTGTAAATGTGACACTTCGCATTATATTGCTGAATTTTTTTAACCTAGAAAAACTTCCATTATTTTAAGGCCCTATTTTGGGAAAGGAATAAAATACTGTACTGACAAACTGGTCATGAGAAATGATAAAGTGCCACCACTTTAAACCAACTCTGGTAGGAAAGTGGAAGTTTGCTTTTTGTCGGGAGATTTGGGTTTCTCTGTGGAGTTCTTTGTTAAACTTTTAGCATAGCAGTGAACTTCCTTTTGGTGGAGACAGGAAGCATAAATACTCATTGTGTAATGCCATTTGCCTGCTTTGGTGGATTCGCCAAGCCGTGACACCCAAAACCAGACGCGTGCTTCTTAACGAAAACTACAGTTCCCAGCGGGCCTGGCGCTGGTGGGCCATCTCTTCCCCTCTCGCTCCCGGCTGTCCCTTCCCGGGCTGGCCCGACGCGGGCCCTGGCCCGCGCCTGCGCAATGAGGACGTGCGCTTTTTTTTTTTTTTTTTTTTTAACCCTGGCGGCTGCGGATCGTGGCGCTGGGGCTAGTGCCCAGGCGTGCTGCAGTGTAAGGAGGCAGGCTGCTAGGACAAAGGGCGGCAGGAAGCGGTTCACTGGTCAGAGAGCTCCCCACTTGATTCAGCGCACGTTTAGCCCTGGAATAATGTGGTACCGACGGCATTAGCCTATTTACTACCCAGTACAAACAGTTCCCTCGCTCACGTCCTCTTGCTCTGTCGCGCCAGCCTGCCTTGCCCCTCACAGCCGGCGCGCGGCCTTGTCAGCCCAAGCGCGGAAGGAATGTGACGGCGTCAGTGCCTCAGGCTAGCCTCACCCCAGCCGGAGCGAGGGTCCGCTCCCGCCTGCCGCAGTGCCGCGTGCCGCCGCCGCACGTCTGGGAGCGGCTGGGTCCCGGCGCCGCGGCCTCCGCAGCTGGAGGTGCAGAAACAGCGGCCGCGGCGAGCAGCCATGACTGACTGAGGCGGCGGCGGCGGCGGCGGCCGCGCCTCCTGGAGGCTCGCGGGGGCGGCGCGGTGGGCGCCCCCTGGCGGCGCGCCGGGGCGGAGCGGCCCTTCGCCGCCGCAGCCGCAGCCGGCGGAGGCGCTGCTGTCCCTCCTCCCCGTGTCCCCGGCGCTCGCCCGCTCGCTCGCTCGCTCCATTCTCCCTCCGCTTCAGATTAAAGGGGGGGAGGGAAAAGAAGCTCGGCCGCCATTTTCCCAGTGCCGCCGCCACCGCCGCCACCGCTCGCCGAGCCGGCGGGAGAACCGAGCACCTTAGCGAAGCCGACTCGTCTCGCCGCGGCGGTGCGGGGGGCGGCTGGAGCGCTCCCCCCGGCCGGGAAGAGGCGTCCGGGGGCGGCGGCCGGGGTGCGGGCTTGGGCTGCAGACGGCGGCGCTTGTTTGTGCGGGGCGGGGGGGCGGCTTCACTCTCTGCCCCCGCCCGCCCGTCCTCCCGGCCGGGCTGTTGTCCCCGGCCGTGCCCAGGCCCCGCCGGAGCCGAGGAAGGCCGGAGAAAGAGCCCGAAAGAGAAGAAAAAGCGGCCGCTCCCCGCCGCCGCCGCCTTCCCCTCCCCCTCCGCCTCGCCCCCCCGCCCGGAAAGTCAGGGCGGCTCCGGGCGCCGGGGGGGAGGAGAGCGGCGGGCCCGGGCCGGAGCCGCCGCCGCGCGCCCCCGCCCGCCGCCGCCGCCGGCCCTCGGCGCCCAGGCCGGGGGCTGTTTGCAAACTGCGCCCATTTTGTGGGGCTGAATCCGCCCGGGCAACGCTCTTCCATCACGTGGTAGGTGCTGCTGCTGCTGCTCCTCTCCTCCTCCCGCTGCCCTTTCTCCTTCTCCTCGCTCTCCCTGTGGCTCCCATTTCTCCCTCTCTTTGTTAGTTGTAACTAGAAAGGCAGGGCAGGGCAGGAAAAATCCCCGGAACTTTAAATGGCCTCTCCGGGCTTCCCTGCTGCGGGTCCGAGGCTGGGAGTCGCCCCAAGGGCGGGGGTGTGCGGGGGCCCTTCCCCACCAGCTGCCGCCTCGTTCGCCAGCTTTTCCTTTGGCGTTCTATTTAAAAATGCGGCCTTAAGAACACGATTTATTCCGGTTTAAAAAAAAAACCCAAACAAACTCTTGCTCTCGCCTTGAACTTCTCTTGACTGCAAAAGGCCTTTCTCTGGCCGAAACACACATCTTGCGCGTTTCACGGTGTGTATCACAACTCTGATTGTTTAGTGAGATGGTTATTTGTTTCATTTATTTATTATTTTTGTTGCTTGTAAATTGAGGTCACTTACGTTTTCAGATCTAGTCTCCCTCAGGCGGACGTGTTTTTTTTTTTTTTTTTAAACTAAAGAGGAAGAGACATTTATTTGCTTTTAAGTGAGTTTGGGGGGCCTGTTTTCCGGCTGACTGTCTTTTGATTCTCAGCAAATAATTTGATTGTTTTCCATAGGATAAACAGCCTTACCCCCATGCTTTACTTAAAAATCCTTTTGTTTTCCGTTGTCGGGATCCCAGTGTGGTTTTTTTTGGAGAAACACGTTACTTAACTCTTGCTTATTGATTGCCTCAGGGGAGAAGGGGTGACATGATGGCGCCACTTTAAATTGCTCTCTCCTTCTCCTCCGTTTTTCCCCCCTTTATTCTGGAGGTCACTGGAGCATTTTTCGTGACCTATTAATAAACTACTTGAGAATGTTAACAGTACAACTAATAGGGCTAGAGTTTGGTACCTTAAGGGTCGGGAGACCCGAATCCCGAGGTCCCCAAAGTTCCGAGAAATCTTCCTAGTCCTCCTGCCTCGCCTCCCTCCCCTCCATTCACAATCCTGGTGTTGCCATCTCCTTTGTCACGTGGCTAGCAATCATTGTGTTTTTTTGTTTGTTTTGGGGTGTGTGTTTATATTTTTAAATTGTAGCCCAGAAGAACTTCTCTCCTCCCCATTAGAGAGATCAAAACGTTTTAGTTTTTTTAGTTTTAAAATCGGACATTTATAATAAACGATAAAATTACATAATCTTTGCCTTGCATAATCATGATATAGTTATAGGTTGTTACTGAACTTCGTTTCTAAAGCACTTTCAAGTATGGAAAGTAGAACATTGGAATATGTTTTCCATTTCTCAGAATAGTCTGTAGTATTTTCCCTGCTTTTTGGGCCCTTTAAAGAAACCACTATTTACAAGGGCTTAAGTGGGTGTGTTTTCCCCTCCCCCCTTCTACAGGCTATACTTAGTTCTTTTTCTAGCATACTGTCTGACCAATTTAGAAATTTTCAATTGTCTACATGCCTGTCATTTAAAACTATTTTTCTTTTCTCGCAACAATAGTGAACACTTTTGAGTAATAATTGTTTTCTACCTGAAGGTATTTCATTATGTTTCTGTTACGTTTTTGATCCAGAGAATTTTTACTACTAATCCTATAGATTTAGAAGAATGTTTTTCTATTATGTTTCTTCATATCAGTTTTCCCCGTAGTTGGGTAAATTCCTATTTTATAAAATACCGAATACATTTCTGTGTTGTTTCTACAGAGCTTACTAACCGCGTTTCCAATTTGAAAAAAGATCTGTCGTGTGTTTAAAAAATTTCAAAAAGTCAATATGAAATATAGTGATTCTTGTGTGCATTGATTCGTTTCCTCTACCATGTATATTTTCAATGGTTTTGGGCCATTTTCTTTGCTAACAGTTACATCATGTCATGTGATATGTGCAGTGTGATGTGTAGTTCTAAAAATAAGGCAAGGTAAAAATGCTCATCTCTTGGGAATCTAAAAAATGTATTATAAATGTGGGATAACTATCCTCAGTCATGGAATTCTGATTTCGATTTCCGCTAGGTTTATCCTACAAAGTATGCATTCCTTTGACCTTTAGCATATTTGATGTATTTGTTAGTGATCTCATGATTTGAGGTGGTCAATTTTTAATTTTCAAGTGTGTACCACTTGGAGGGAAACATAGATGTGACAAAGATTCTTAACATCTGTATTGTGGTAAAGATGATTGGTCTCTGATGACTGCCTTATTTAAGTATATGAAAAGTATTTTTGATTTACATCTGTAGACAGTTAAGAGTGATCAATTAAGTATTGATAGAGCCTTGAGGTATGGTGGGGTTTTGGTCCTTTTATCTTTGTGAATCTACTTAAGTGAGGTATTTAGAAGTGTTGCTGCATCTTTCTTGAAAGGCTTATTCAGAATTTTAGTGTTTGACTTTTGTGCTTTACCAAAGTGAGATGTTAAATCTTTGTATGATTTTCTTCCTGCCTACACACGTTATTCCTATGGTTAAACCTGCAGAGCACACGTTGATTGTTAGGTGACTTATCATTATCCTGTTGAGGAAAATTCTGGAAGCTAGAAAATGAGTAAGCCTTAGTTCTCTTTTAACTTTTATCAAGGTGAGAGGAAAGGAAAATAACTATTTTTTTCTTCTTCAAACACTGCCAGTACCTTTCCATTTCTAGTCATGCTACACTGTAACCAGTGTCTCTACTACTCTGGATTTTATTGGATTGATCACAGATTTTAATTGTATTTTAAAGTGAGTAACAAGTTATAGATTTGTTTTGTTTGATATAACCTGACTCATGCAATCTGTAAACATAGGGCCATTGTGGTTGAGGATGCTGATTTGAGAGGGTATTTTAGTATTGAGTGGTTCTAATTAGGAACTTTTTTGAGTAAAGCTTAGTTACCTTGTTACAGTACTAGAAAAGCAATTTTAAAATGTGAAAAACGTTACTAATCCATGTTGGATTTTCTAAATAATAGTCATTGAAAGTACTGTGTTTAAAGAATATTGCTTATTCCTCTTATATTGAGTCATCTTCCTTGGGCGGGGGGTTTGGTAGGGGTTATTTTTTTCTTCTTGGCGAGGTCATTAGACACAGAAATTAAGTGATTTCCTTCCTGGAGAGAGAGAGACTTTTTTTTTTTTTAATTAATTGGGGTTTTTTTGGTTTTTTTTTTTTTAACCCCAAACATCTTTCCATCCCCTTGAGTTTGGAAAGGAGGAACTAGTGCAGACTAAGTATGTGGTCTTCGGTTGATTGCCCCAGAGCAAATCTCATTATTGAGTGGTTTATTTAGAGTTTCAAAGCACCTTTTCTTTGCCCTCTTTCTCTATTTTAAGTAAGTTTCTGCCTTGATTGATTAGATTGTTCTGGGTCTCAGGAAGCATATTTTACATTAGTGCCTTTTTACTTGATCACTTTATAAAAAAGTACAGGTGCAGGTGACTCAAATAAAATGGCCCCAAACACCTGGCCTTTTTACTGTGACAGTGCAGAGTACTTGGACCACATCCTTTCCCTAAAAAGGACTTTAGCTATTTCTTGGAAATCTATATTAAGTCTGGATTTTGAGTCTTCATGTTGCTTCTGAAGATGTATGTTTAAATTATAGTTTCTATCATAATAAATTGCATATTAGCCTCTGGGCATACTAAAAGCTGTGCAAAAATATTCCTGCCGGAGTGTGATAATTCATGACACAAAACAAGACACTTTCATCAGTACTTCCCATTCCCTGAAATGTGAGATCAAAACTCAGTGAACCGCAGTAATGCTTAGAAAAGACAATATGAATTTAAAAAGACAAATATTACACTGTGATAGAGGTCACCAATATTTGAAGGTCACAAGAAGAGATAAAGAAAGTGGTGTCCTTGGGTGTCACTTGCAGATTGTGGAGAGAATTGTGGCTCATAGGAAAAGACCAGTATATATGATTGGGAGGGTCACTATTATTTATTAGTTCGGTTATCATTTGTTCCTGCATTATGCCCTGTGCCTGCCTTTTAGGATGTAGGGTAAAATGTATAGGAGAAAATAAACTGATAGGTATGATTTACCAAAAAGCTTGGCCTCCAAAAAGAACTGAAGTAGATGTTTTTTTTCTTTGTGTGTTAAGCTTTTCTTGTCTTTAATCAAACAAAAGTAAAAGCAAAAATGTAGGGTGTGAGGAAACTGACTTCAAAGTAGAGAGCACAGTTCATATTTATGAATGAAAAACAAACTTGGGTAGTCTGAAAGAAAAACTTAAGGATTGTATAAGAAGATTTTAAACCATTATGTCAAAGAGAGGCTCTTCAAGGTAGATACCTTTTAAATTTTTGTTTATCTGTTGGGTAGTGGTCTCTGGCAATGGATAGCTGCTTAATAAATGTTACCTTCTGCAAGCCTTGCTTTTCTAAGATTTTAAACTAGCTCTATAAAATTGTAACATTTGAATGCCCTAGCCCACTAGGGAATTATTTAGCTATATATTTTATTGTTGTTGACTGTAAACTTTCCTTTTTTTCCTCCAGTTCTAACTTTTTAAAAATACAGTTTCTCCCCAAGCTTTTGAGAGTGAGGAAATGTAAGGTAGAGGTAAATTCAGTGCAGTTTTATCTAAATGTTATCAAAAACTCTGGTTCTTGTTACTTGAACCAGGAATCCCAAATGAGATCTCACTCTGAATTTTAAGTACAGCAGATTCTGCCCTTGTTTGGAAAAAAGTTGCTTGAGTGGCATTAAACTTAATAGAGTCCCTCAGCTTTTAATTTCTTTATATATGTATATATTTTTTCAATACATTTATTTATTTATTTTTGGCTGTGTTGGGTCTTCGTTGCTGCGCGTGGGTTTCCTCTAGTTGCGGAGAAGCAGGGGCTACTCTTTGTTGTGGTGCGCTGGCTTCTCATTGCGGTGGCTTCTCTGGTTGTGGAGTATGGGCTCTAGGCACGCGGGCTTCAGTAGTTGTGGCTCACCGGCTCTAGAGTGCAGGCTCAGTAGTTGTGGCGTCCGGGCTTAGTTACTCCACGGTATGTGGGATCTTCCAGGACCAGGGATCGAACCCGTGTTCCCTGTATTGGCAGGCGGATTCTTGAGCACTGTGCCACCAGGGAAGTCCCTTAATTTCTTTTTAAAAAGGGAGCAGCTTAGGGTCAGACCTGCTTAAATTCAGTTGGAGGGGAAGTGTTTGGGAATAAAAAAGATGAATTACAATTTTGTTGTTAGGGCAGTAAACCAAAAATTGCTAAAAACTGATATCTAGGCTTTCCCTTGCTATTTGGCCTTTGTGACTGCTTACTAGCACCTCCACTGGAGGGTATGATGAAGGGATAGAGGCGAAAAGCTAATTAGTTTAGCTTCTGATGTTTGCTAGCATTAGAGGCTTTGCAGAAAACTGGTCTGATAAGTTGAACTGTCAGGAAAGTTTCGTTAAACTGCTCATATATTGCCATGGAGAACTGAGGATGTTTGAAGACTTTAAGCATATTTCAGAAGATAATGGATTGCTGTTTTTTTGTAGTTAATCTTTAATTCAGTATTCTAAAGGGATAGGTTGATTCAGTGAGATCCCTCGACTTTGGTCAGGTACCCCCTCCTCATCCCCTACCCCCCCAACCTAAGAAGAACTTGTTTGCTTTTGAATTGCTTGAACCCTTCAAGAAATCTTCGATTTTAGTATTGTTCAGAAATACTTGTATTATTAGAGTTTGCTAGGAAGAGATGAGATAAAAATACATTTTTCCTTCTTTGTTTTTTGTGAGGTAAACTGGAAGGAAACTTGAATGCAGTGATAGAATAGAAATAGGATAAACATGAATAAATATTTTGATATGTAGTTATCCTTCAAAACAATTTTATTTTTTTTTAAATGCAAACATGATCTTACCTGTTTCGTAGCTTGGTCTTTTTTTTTTTTTTGAGGTACGCAGGCCTCTCACTGTTGTGGCCTCTCCCGTTGCGGAGCACAGGCTCCGGACGCGCAGGCTCAGCGGCCATGGCTCACGGGCCCTGCCGCTCCGCGGCATGTGGGATCCTCCCAGACCGGGTCACGAACCCGTGTCCCCTGCAGCGGCAGGCGGACTCTCAACCACTGCGCCATCTGGGAAGCCCCGTAGCTTGGTCTTTTTTTTCACTTAGTTGTATATCATAGAGATTTTTCACATCAACATATAAACAGTTTTTTTTTTTTCCCCCCCGGTACGCGGGCCTCTCACTGTTGTGGCCTCTCCCGTTGCGGAGCACAGGCTCCGGACGCGCAGGATCAGCGGCCATGTCTCACGGGCCCAGCTGCTCTGCGGCATGTGGGATCTTCCCAGACCGGGGCACGAACCCATGTCCCCTGCATCGGCAGGCGGACTCTCATCCACTGCGTCACCAGGGAAGCCCTAAACAGTTTTTTTTTTAATAGCTGCATAATATTCTATTGTATCTTTTAAGTTTAGTTTTTTTTTTGTATTACAATTCTTTAGTAAAAGAACTGTCTTCAGCAGAATTGTGCATATATTCTTATGTATCTGTGAGAATATTTCTGTTGGATAGGTTCATAAAAGTGCAGTTACTAGGTAGAAGTCTGAGTAGTTGCATTTAAAATTTTGATAGGTATTGCCTTCAAAAGGCTTATGTAGCCAAATTTAGTAGTTTAAAAGTAACTTAAAAAAAAAGTAACTTAAAAAGTTTGTCAGTCTGAGTGCATGTGCTTGGCAATGTAAATGACTGGAACTTGAGGTAGTTGAAGCCTGTCCTAGATTCTGTTGGTTCCTGCTTCTTTTTTAAAAAAATTATTTATTTTATTTATATTTATTTTTGGCTGTGTTGGGTCTTCGTTGCTGAGTGTGGACTTTCTCTAGTTGCAGCCAGTGGGGGCTACTCTTCCTTGCGGTGCGCGGGCTTCTCATTGCATTGGCTTCTCTTGTTGCGGAGCACAGGCTCTAGGTGCGTGGGCTTCAGTAGTTGTGGCACGCGGGCTCTAGAGCACAGGCTCAGTAGTTGTGGCACATGGCCTTAGTTGCTCCGCGGCATGTGGGATCTTTCCGGGCCAGGGACCGAACCCGTGTCCCCTGCATTGGCAGGCGGATTCTCAACCACTGAGCCACCAGGGAAGCCCCGTTCCTGCTTACTGTTAGATTGTTTTTACCTTATGATCAGACACCCCCATTAACTTTATAATGAATCTCCATCTGATGCATTCAGCATAGACTACTCAGGTTAGCTAACATGTATTGGTCCACTCTCTGCCAGATGCAGTGCTACATGTAAGGATAGAGATAAAACAAGCCATAACCTTCCTTTTAAGAAATACACAGTCGGGATTGGGGCGGGAGGGCGACAAAACTAGGTGTTTATGTTCCATTATGAGCTGTTGCCCAGGGTGTCATGGGAGTGCATATTAGACCCTAGAGTGGAAGGGACCTCTAACTTCACCTGGAATGAATGGGGAATAGTTTAAAGAGCATGTGATCTTGAGCTAAAACTTGAAAAGCAAAGGTGCCAAGGGTATGGAAGAATCTGGAACTATAAGATTCAGGTGGCTAAGGTGGGGACAGGTTGGAGAGGAGGCTGAGTGTAAAAGGGGGGCAGATAAATGTTGTGTGGAAGTTTGAGTTCATCCTTACCCTAGAGTCACTGAAGGATTTTAAGCAGGAGCACAACATGGTTGGAGTTATGTTCCCTCTCTTCTTCCCTTTTTTCCTCCTGCTTTCTAGTAATCATTTTGGTAGTGGGTACTAGGTTGAAGGCTTGCTGAGACAGGAAGAAAGAACAGTTGGGAGATTACAACTGTCTGGATTACTGTAATACGTAAGAGGTTCTGAACTAAGGCAATGGTATTAAGGATGCAATGAATGTGCCTGTCATTCTATATTGAATCCTCCCTATTTAGCCTTCAGTAGTCAGTCAGAATGTCATCTCTTTCTGAAGCCTTGCTTGATCCCTTCAGGAAAAACAGTGCTTTATCATCTGGGTTTACCTTCACGCCTAATTTCTATCTTTTTATCTTTGGCATTGATGACACTGCTATAATTCTTGGTGTCTCCAGCATTAGACCATGAACTCCTATAGCCTTCCTATTATTCCTATCTGGTATTAGTATATGTTTAAGTATTAGTATATGTTTAAGTAAGATGTCTATCAGATGGTAAATCAGTGATTGAGATCGGGATTCATTCACATGGGGCATGTTGAGGGGCAGGAACTGGTTTTGGATTTGGTGTTGGGGATAGGGATGTTGGAAGTAGCTGTATGGGCGATACTGGACCCTCCTTATTCTTTAGGTTTCAACTTAGATGTTTTTGCCCCGGGAAGCCTTTTGTGACCCCACCCACTCTCAGCCTGTGTGAGGGTCCCCCCAGGATTCCCTGATCACAGTGAGTGTCTGTCTTTACGTGGGGCTTTGAATGCTGTAGGCATTTTAATAAAATGTCTGTTGGAGATAATCAGTTGGTATTTCTCATTGACTTTCCCATAAAGACTAAAATTCAAAAACCTCATGTCTAGCAGTTAAGCTCCTTCCAGTTTAGACCTAGCATTGTATATAGTGGTAACACAACATTGTAATTCAACTATACTTCAATTAAAAAAAAAAAAAGAAAGCATGGGCCTTACAGTTAGAGATTTGAATCGGAATCCTGTCTCTGCAGCTTGGTAGTTGTGTGAGCTTGGGCATGTTACTTAACTTCTGAGCACCAGTTTCCTTATCTATAAAATGAGAATAAGAGTACATACTCGTCTTATAATGTTATTGTGATGACTAAATGAGGATGTGTATGTAAAACATTTAGCACAGTGACTGACGCAGTAAAAGGTCAATTAATGTTAGTGAACATTAGAGCATTTAGTAAATGTTAGTGAACGTTAGAGCAATCATAATAATAACCTATTCTCCAGCCAGAGCTATGATTCCCTTAGTAATTATAAAACCTAAGAAGCCCTGCCCTGTTGGCATAGAAAGTGTTAGGGACTGGGGTGGTGAGGTCCACATTGTTTCTTTGCTTTATAATAAAAATTTTGCTGCCCACTCCCTGTTGTATTCCATAACAAATCCACATTTGTAAAAGAAATACAAAAAAAAAAAAACTTTCCAGTGTGTTCCATAATGTAGCTTTTGATACTTCATCACAAAGCACTGCATAGCTGCTTTTTCCCTCTCTTTCTTGAGAAGCTGCACATGTACCACTTGGTTCATCCAAGTTCTGTGGATCATCTCCCAAATCCTTCCCTATTATTTTGTTTAATTTTTTTTTTTTTTGGCGGTACGCGGGCCTCTCACTGTCGCGGCCTCTCCCGTTGCGAAGCACAGGCTCCGGACGCGCAGGCCCAGCGGCCATGGCTCAGGGACCCAGCTGCTCCGCGGCATGTGGGATCTTCCCGGACCGGGGCACAAACCCGTGTCCCCTGCATCGGCAGGCGGACTCTCAATCACCGCGCCACCAGGGAAGCCCGTGTCAGTTTCTTGATTAGAATTTCCTCATCTTTCTCTGCTTAGCACAATCTTATACGTGAAAGCCTACCTCTAGGTCTGTTTTGACTACTCTAGCCCTGTCAGTAAGTACTCACAATGCTTACTATGTACCAAGCCCTAACTAGATAAAGTTAGTGAGCATGCAAAGAGGGATGTTAAGGAACTTCCCCTGTCTCGGAAATAGAATAAATTAATATTAATAAATTGACAACTAGGGAACATTCAGATGATTTTAATTGAGTGATGGCTTTAAGTGCGTTGTACAGTTTAAGCAGGAAGAAAGTGATGTGAATCTGAATAGTCTGGAAAAGTTGTTGTGGAGATGCTGTGTATTGAAGGATTAAGTTTTGGGCTTAAAGGGTAGAAGGACCTTCCAGGTAGAGGCAGCAGCATAGGCAAAGATTATGGAGTTGAATCTGGGGGCAGGGAGTTCTAGGTCTAAGCCACCTGATGCACTTGCTTTGAACCTTCCAGGTAGAGGCAGCAACATAGGCAAAGATTATGGAGTTGAATCTGGGGGTAGGGAGTTCTAGGTCTAAGCCAACTGATGCACTTGCTTTGATATTGTTTTAAGTTTCATCTCAGAGAATTTGGACTCATGAGAAAGGTACTAGGAGTTATTCTAGAGTAGAGAAGAGAGGCGATAAAAAGAATGGATTACGGAATGGATTAGAGGACTGAGGCATCAGTCAGGAAGCTGTTACGATAATTTAGATGTGAGCTCATGCAGACGCGGGCTGGGTTTGGCTTGGCACTGTTAGGAAAGGAGAGGATACCCCAAAACTGAACAGCCCCCCCTGCCACCTGTACAGCTTTATGAGAAATAAATGAGAGATTTTTATCATAAAGGAGCTGAAATTATGAAGGAAAAGACAGCCTTCTCTCTTAAGAGCCTTTACCTTTTCGGTTTATGTCACTTATTTGGCCCTTCTGCAGACTTTGGGCCCTTCCAAAGCCTGGAGGAGACTTCGACCATTCCACTGTGGTGAACACCTTGGTTGAGATTCTTGTTGCATCCTATCTGGATTATTGCAGTAGCTTCTTCATTGGTCTTTGACTTTTTACTTTCTTTTAATCTGTCTTACCCAACTGGTCTCTCTGAAGCACAGTTCTCATGTGTCACTCCCCATTTGAAAAACCTTTAATGACTTTCTGCTGCCTTTAAGTCTGAGTAAAGGCTGGCTATTGAAGGTTGTCCATTAATGATCTGGCTTCAAACTTCCTTTTCACCTATTTCTATAGTGTTTTCTCTGTTACAATATGCTTTATATTTCAAGCAAATTGATTATTTCTTTCACCCTCCAGGATATCCTATGTTTTCCCACAGTTTTGCCTTTTCCCGTGCCTTTTCCTCTCACTAGAATGCCACATTACCCTTCTTTTACCCCAGCCTTCTACATAATGAAATTTTAGCTAATTTTCAGGTTTCAGCTGAAATTTTGATAACTTCACAGACACTTCCCTAACCATCCTTCCTCTGCCTATTTCTTTCTTTGTTTTGTGCAGAGTAATGAGGTGATGGTGGGAAGAGGTTAGTAGAAGCCACATTATGGGCAAGCTTCTTGTCCCCCATTTGATTTTTGCTTCTGTTTTCAGTGAAAGTGCGATTGTTGGCCACCCAAATGGCCAAACACTTCCCTTTGGGTCCCGGCAGCTTATCAACATTTTTGCAAGGTGGATGCTGCCAGTTTATTCTTGTGTAACTGGAGTCCTGTCTTGGGAATTTACAAGGAATAAGGCGTGGTTCTCACTTGCAGGTGTGGAGTTAGTTTTGACTTGCACTATTTGAAGCAGCCAGATATGTGTGCTTTCTGAAAATCTGTATATACAGAAATATATATATACATGTACAGACATCTGTAGCTATAGAGATAATCTATCTCTAGACAGTGGTTCTCAATTGGGGGTTGTGATTTTGCCCCCTGGGAGACATTTGTCATTTCTGGAGGCATTTTTGGTTGTCATAATTTATAGGAGAGGAGAGTGCTGCTGGCATCTAGTGCGTGTAGAGGCCAGGGATGTTGCTAAACCGCCTGCAGTGCACAGGAGAGATCCCCTTCCTCCACAACGAAAAATAATTTGGCACAAGTCAGTAGTGCTGATGTTGAGGAGCTCTGTCCTAGGGGTGTACTTCGGCTTCCCAGTGCTGCTTGTGTTAGGTGGAAGTTTGTTCTTGAATCTGTATTGCAGTTTATAATAATAGAATCATAAGCACAGGAAGGGACCCTAGAGGTCGCATATTTGGACTTTATTCTAACTTGTATCCCTCAGAACAGTGTTCTGCAAGATATTGATAGGTGTAATGGAAAAAAGATGTTTATTTGTTAAAGCTGCAAATATTTGAGTATTCAGTATAATGAAGTGTGTTGTGAATCTTCACCAAGGAAGTTTCTCCTAAATGTGTTTGCCTGCTGAACCCATTTGACATCTTCCAGTCTCCAAAATGCTTCCTTGGAACTGGGAAGGAAACTGTTATTACCTAGCCCAAACTTTTATAGCCTTTTAAAGGACTTTGATAAGATAGCCCTTGTTTTTGTCTCTTCAAACTTACTGCTGAATCTTAATTTATGTCAGTGACAGCAAGTACATTAGCTCCATCTTTTTTTTTTTGGTCAGATTGTGGTTTATTAGATGAACTAAAAAGTTGGAATATTTTAGGTTCCTTTATTCTGAATGTACCATATAACTTTACTATCTGTCCCCACCAGTGAATTGGAAATTATAATCCCAGCCCGAAACCTACCACCCAGGTTGTTATGAGGATTAGTAAGTAATTATAGCTTTTAATGCTTTGTATTCTTTGGAGAAAGATGATTTATCATAAACTGTTTTTGTAAAACTGCTTAAGTCTGACAGTTTTTCTCTGCTCTGAATTGTTGAGTAGTGATGTTTTTTGGGATTCAAGTGGGATGGGAATCGTTTCAATCAACATTTTGCTCATTATGTTAAATTTAAGAAAGATATTTTGCCTTATTCACGTTTTTTGGATCTTTAAGAATTTGCATTATTTTTGCTTGCTTCCCTTTTATTATATAAGCAATACATGTTTATGGTGGAAACATTACATAAGCCAGAAAATAAAAGACAAAAGAATCTTATCACCTACATTTTAAAAGAGAAATGAGGTCATAGTATGTGTTTTATTTTTTAACACCTTTTTTTTTCATCTCACATTTTTTCGTTTCAGTAATATTTGCTTTTTGTCTATAGGTTATAATAACAATGCAAATAATGGGTGCTTGTGCCAGGCACTAGGTTAAGTAATTGAAAGTATTTTGTTTAATCATCACAGCAGCCTTCTGAGGTCAGCTCTGTTTCTTGCAGACGAGGAAATTGAGGGAACAGAATAGTTAAATAATTTAAATACAGGTGGAGCCAGGATGTGAACCTGGACTGGCTCCCCTTATCTGTGAATGTCTTTGGGAGTAATATTGCATCTCAGCACAGCGTTTCAAGTCAATGAAGGGAGAGGGGTGTAGTTTTTAATATGTATATTTTTAACAGCAGTTTTGGTGTAGAAAGATAAAGATTTAGGAGTTAGGAATGGAATTTCTTCTGAAGACTTCACTTTTCCCCTTCCCTATTTATTGAGACGATTGTTTTAGTAACTACTCTTTGCAATGCATCCTATGGGGATATTGAGACCAAGGATGGAGTGTAAGCAAAATAAATTCGCTTTTGAGGTGTATGAGATTAATGTCAAGTTCTCGGACTGCTTGCGGAGGGTCAGAGAAATCTTGAAACAGATGGGATTTGAGTCAGCAGGTTTTTCTTTAAGTTGTGAATTTTTAAGAACTGAATAATTCTGAAATAACTTTGGTATGTTTACTGCTTAAGTACCTCTGTGGTGTGAAGTTAATTACACCCCTCTTTTTACCTGAACTGTGTGAACATGAGTTTTCGTCAGTAAGTTTTGTGGAAGCTGTGTAACATCTGTGCCCTTGCTTGAGTCCCCAGAGGGAGGCTGTTTCCTGCTATTTCTGAGACTTAACTGTAGTGCTTTGGGGTAGTAGGCTACATCTACTCTCATATGCTGTATTAATCATCTGGCACTGATAATGTGCCTCCTTGCATTGCCAGTATCAACTGTATATTGATATCAGTGCGAAAGAGGATATTGAGTTGATGGGAAAGATCAGATAGTGATTTTTGTTTATGGGAGAAAATACCTTTTATAAAATTGACTTGAGGTATTTTGAATAAAGAACTTACATTGGTTCATCTGTCAATTCAGCCAGTGTAACATAACTATTTTTTATTACATTAGGAATTATTTTTAAATTTAAAATCAGAAATAGGAAAAGTGGATGTAGAACAGTCACACAGAATGCCATATGCTAGAAAGTCCATGAGGATAAAACTCTGTAATCCCCAGAAGATCTAGTTTAATGAATATAGGATGTTTGTTAAAGTTATTATAAGCTTAGAGTGAGAAAATTTTGGCAATTACATAGAGCACTAGTCAAATTTGACCTATAAGTGTATTGGTATTTGTACGGATGTTTTCTCAGTCATTTACTTAAATATTTCGATACTAACGATTTGAATTGCCATACTATGAAGAATCTTAGTGTAGTACTACAGGGCTTACTGTCCTATGTTGATTGTTATCTAAAGATAAAATGTTTGACCAAATTGGAAGTTGCTGTCATTTTTTTTTTTTTTTGAGGGAGGAGGAGGTTGCGTTTAGTTCAGTGATTCATAAACTTTTTGGTCCCAAGGCCTCTTTTCACTTTTAAAAAATGTTGAAAACCACAGAGAACTTTTATGGGTTATTATCAGTAGTTGATTAGAAACTTCGAGAAATTCAAAGAATAATTATTTACGGGGAACTCCCTGGTGGTCCAGTGGGTAGGACTCCGCGCTTTTACTGCCGAGGGCGCAGGTTCAGTCCCTGGTTGGGGAACTAAGATCCCACAAACCACGCAGTGTGGCCAAATTAAAAAAAAAAAAAAAATTTACGAATTCATTTAAAAATAACAAACCTATTACATATTATGAAAATAACTTTTTACCAGAACAAAAAAAATATTAAGTGTGAATAGCATTATTTTCCAGTTTTGCAAATCTTACTTATGTCTGGCTTAATAGAAAACAGCTGGGTTCTCCTATCTGCTTCTGCATTCATTCTATTGTGATATGTTGTTTTGGAATTATATAAAGAAAATCTGACCTTGTACAGATGTGTAGTTTGGAAAAGAGAGGAGTATTTAAATAGCCTTTTAAAGTGTGGCTATCCTTTGATACTGTACTCAAACTTGGCAAGTAGTAGTTTCATAAAGGTTAGCTGCACTATGGAATCTAAAGCTGTTTCAGTGAGTTTTTCATACTCTGTCACATTAATCCATTGGCTTGTCTTGCACTTACTTTACCCATGCACTCGTTTCTAACGATCTTGGTCATTTGGTCATTCACTGAGTTATGCAGATCTTCCAAAGGTTGACACATTTCATTATGTGGTATCAAATTCTCATTCACTAATATCAGCAGTAGTCTACTTAATCAAGACTTCAGTATTGGGGAAATATTCAAGCTCATGGTGGTGGATACACGTTTTCAAAATACTTACTTTTGCTTGAAAACTCAGATTTTCTCATTGGCAACAAACATCATCATTGGATTTCCTTGAAGTGACAGGTTCACTTCGTTCATTTTCAACAAAATGTCTGCTAACTATTCAAGTCTGAATAATCATAGTTTGTCAGTTGTTCTGCCAAGTAAAAATAGTGTTCTGTGAAGGGAAGCTTCTAGTTCAGCTTGTAACTCAGTTGTACTAGTGCTTTTTCTCAGATTTCTTAAAGCAGCAGAAGTGCTTTATGTCTACTTTCCCTTTCATTGCACAGAATATTTGTATACCTATATATATATACACACACACTGAAGACTCGAGTGGAGATTTTATAAAGTTCATTATTTTCATATTTTCACCAAGGACATCAAAGGTCAGTGGTACTAACCTATTTATTGATTTATTTTTAAATGCATAGAGAATACAGTGACCAGTGGTTATTAGTAGTTTGGTGCCTTTGCCCTGAATTGTGCAAAGGTACCAGTAGTTTTGCTCAGACTTGTTTTTGCACCCTTACTGCGAATGTCAGCACTATGAAAAAAGGCAAATAACGTTTAATATTATTACGAAAATGCTTTGATCTTGTGGACCTCTGAAATGGTCTTCGAGTTCTCAAGAAGTCCATAGGCCACACTTTAGGAACAGCTGGCTTAGTTCTTTGCATAGATTTCCTTTTACTCTCAGACCAGATAAATCAAAGGGGATAAAGAAGTGGCAAATGGCTGAGGTTTTTAGCTTGGGTTACTAAATGAAAGCAATACCATTACCTGAGATAATAGAAATGGGTAAGGAGTAAAAAGAAAGTCAGTTTTGAGTTTCAGGGGGCTTGAGGAACATAGAGGTGGGGATGTTGATTAGTGCAGCTGAGCATGTTTTTCTGAGTGCTAGGAGGCCTTACCATGTTGCTATAGTGGTTGTTGCCAAGGAAGTGAGTTGAGAGAGAAGAGGGCAGAAGAATGGACCTTGTTGTCAAGGACGTCTGGAAAGGAGAATTTCAAGAAGAGTGGGGTGGTCAGCACTACCTAAGGCTTCAGAGAAGTCAGATAGAATGCGGACTGAGGCTTGAGCATTGGATTTGATGATGAGATTACTGGTGACCTTTGCCAGAGCAGTAGGGGTAGAAGCCAGATTATAGAAGAGTGAGAAGTGCAGAGGCAGCTATTTATAACTTTTTTTTTTTTTTTTTGTGGTACGCGGGCCTCTCACTGTTGTGGCCTCTCCCGTTGCGGAGCACAGGCTCCGGACGCGCAGGCTCAGCGGCCATGGCTCACGGGCCCAGCTGCCCCGCGGCATGTGGGATCCTCCTGGACCGGGGCACGAACCCATGTCCCCTGCATCGGCAGGCGGACTCTCAACCACTGCGCCACCAGGGAAGCCCTATAACTATTATTTCAAGAAGCTTTCGGGTAAAGGAAAGAGACACATCAGTTGGGCAGTTAATTTGAGAGGTGGGCCATACTGAGGACAGCAAAAGAAAAGAAAATTGATGAAGTGAACTGGTAACACAGGTGTGATACAATTAAGCTTTTAGTATAATCTGTCTTGCAGAGAAGTGGGAAGCTGACGAACATTGGATCCTTTGGCCAGAAAAATGTACAGACCTGTGACAATTGGCATAGAAACTTTGGTAGGGATGAGGAGTTCCTTACTAATTCTTTTCTGTTTAATTACTGGGTGCTTAGTTTGATACATTTGCTTTAAATTCACTAATTTCAAGAAGTTTTAAAGATATTTTTTAGATGCAGATGATTTAACTTTAACAGTCTGTGGCTACTTTCAATTTATGGTAACAAGTGACAAAAAAGGATGGAATTCTTTCTCTTGTGCAGGGATTGTGGCCCTGCCCCAACACATCTCCCCTTTTGGTTTGAGTGTTTTTCTTCTGGAGGCAGAGTTTGGTTAACAGCCTCAAGTAATGTTTGTATTAAAAACATGTGTGTTGTTTTCTAACGTGCTTGTATTTCTAACTTCCTTTTCTTCTTTCTCTTCTAGTCTGTTCTCTGGGGAGGCGGTAAGGGGCTGTGGAGCTGGCCTCGGCACCGGGAGAGGCTGGACTTCCTGTCTCTCTGTGCTGAATGGCTGCGATGGCGCCCGCTCTCACTGACGCAGCAGCTGAAGCACACCATATCCGGTTCAAACTGGCTCCCCCATCCTCCACTTTGTCCCCTGGCAGTGCCGAAAATAACGGCAACGCCAACATCCTTATTGCTGCCAACGGAACCAAAAGAAAAGCCATTGCTGCAGAGGACCCCAGTCTAGACTTCCGAAATAATCCTAACAAGGAAGACTTGGGAAAGCTGCAACCACTGGTGGCATCTTATCTTTGCTCCGATGTAACATCTGTTCCCTCAAAGGAATCGTTGAAATTGCAAGGTGTCTTCAGCAAGCAGACAGTACTTAAATCTCATCCTCTCTTATCTCAGTCCTATGAACTCCGAGCTGAGCTGTTGGGGAGACAGCCAGTTTTGGAGTTTTCCTTAGAAAATCTTAGAACCATGAATACAAGTGGTCAGACAGCTCTGCCACAAGCACCTGTAAATGGGTTGGCGAAGAAATTGACTAAAAGTTCAACACATTCTGATCACGACAATTCCAGTCCCCTTAATGGGGGAAAACGAGCTCTCACGTCATCTTCTCTTCAGGGGGGTGAAGTGGTGGCATCTGAATCTGGGGACTTGAAAGGGGGTATGACCAATTGCACTCTTCCACATAGAAGCCTTGATGTAGAACACACAACGATATTTAGCAATAATAGCACTGCAAACAAATCTTCTGTAAATTCCATGGAACAGCCGCCGGCACTTCAAGGAAGCAGTAGGTTATCACCTGACACAGACTCCAGTTCTAACTTGGGGGGTGTCAAATTAGAGGGTAAAAAGTCTCCCCTGTCTTCCATTCTTTTCAGTGCTTTAGATTCCGACACAAGGATAACAGCTTTACTACGGCGGCAGGCTGATATTGAGAGCCGTGCCCGCAGGTTACAGAAACGCTTACAGGTTGTGCAAGCCAAGCAGGTGGAGAGGCATATACAGCATCAGCTGGGTGGATTTTTAGAGAAAACCTTGAGCAAACTGCCAAACTTGGAATCCTTGAAGCCCCGGAGCCAGTTGATGCTAACTCGAAAGGCTGAAGCTGCATTGAGAAAAGCTGCCAGTGAGACCGCCACTTCAGAGGGACTTAGCAACTTCCTGAAAAGTGATTCGATTTCAGAAGAATTGGACAGATTTACAGCCAGTGGTATAGCTAACTTGAGGTGCAGTGAACGAGCATTTGATTCAGACGTCACTGACAGTAGTTCAGGGGGAGAGTCTGATATTGAAGAAGAAGAACTGACCAGAGCTGATCCTGAGCAGCGCCACTTACCCCTGTGAGTAGAATCATGCATAATGTCATTCTTGGGAAATGTTTGGACAAGAGAGAAAGAGTTGGTGAATTCCCATCATGGGAAGAATGGGCTTCTTTGTATATAGGTGCCTAGATTTCTTTCGTTTGTCTTTTTCCTAATTTTAGGTAGGTGGATGCATGTATACCTGCTAGTGAAGAAATGGAAGGTATATTTGGTACAGCGTTTGTGTTGCTGTAGGGTAAAAGCTGTTAATTTCCCATTGAAATCTTACTAAGAAAAAACTGGAAGACTTCCAATTTGTAAAAGTGTACCCATCCTTTCAGAGTGAATAATTAGGTTTCTTTTGAAACTATATGTAGGATATTTTTATAAGTTTATAAGGCTTGACTTCACATTTTGTTGTTTCTAGTAAGTGGGGCCAAAAGTTTAGTTGACCTAGTTAAGTTTGCTGGAATTTATAGTTGCTTCTAATTGAGCTTTCAGCAGAGAATGTACCCAGTCTTTAATTTTAACACTTGAGATTTCCGTATGTTTTAAGGACTAATAATCAGAAAATGCTTCAGAATATTTTATAGGTTGCCTCCAAGCACAGTCTGCTTTCACAACCTCATTCTCTCCCTAAAAGAAACCATCTTTATCAGATTTGGATTTTATTTTCTCTCAGTTAAGTAAAATGTATTGACATATTTGGGATAAATTTGTACTGGATTTTCAAAATCTGTTGGTTTGAGGAAAATTATTCATAAGCTTTGTGTGGCACTTTAGATGGACCTGGTTGAGCCAGAGGTGCTTTACTCTTCTTCTTCCCTCCTGACCCTGCATTCTGCTCCTGACAGATAAGGAAGTAAAATATATCTCCTTAAAGATAGATCAATGTACATTTATCGAGACTTATGAGAGAGTAAACAGAGTAGTTGGAAAACAAGGGCAGGGGAGTTGACTAGTAGATCCTCTTTCATTTCCTTTTTGGGTAGGGATGTTGTAAAGGTTGGATTACTAGAGAAGGCTGAAATAGGTGGATATGTTGGAATAATTGGCTTTCCCTTGCCTGAAATAAAAAGGTGACTAAGGTTTTCACTGGAGAATTCGTTGAGACAGCTATGCTTTTAAGCATAAGTAAATTTCCTTTTTTTTTCAGTTTTGTTTATGTTATTCACATGGATAACACTGTATCCGAGTACGAAATTTTGTTTTTTGTTTCTATTTTGAGTGAAAAAATCTGGATAATTTTGCTGTATTTTTTCCTCATAGACCAAGTTCCATTACCATTTGTTAGTTTACTGTGCTCAAGAGTGCATTTCTATATTCAGGTCTAAAGCAAATAAATTTCAGAGCCTTGCTACTGCTGTAACATAGTTACCGTTCCTTAAATGGATTAGTAGCTTAAATCAGCTTGCCAGTATTTGTGGCATTATCCCCACTGACTTTGCTGCGTAAACCAGTGTTTTAAGAAATCTTGGTTAACGGTTGAATATTTTGTGTTTAAAAGTAATTTTGTGTAACATACTGTAGTTGAAACATTTTAAGTTTCCTGTACTTATTTTGTGTATTTGATGAAGAAAAACACCTAGACTCTATGAGCGTAATCTTTTCAGGATACATTGTATTGGAAACATTTCTGAGTTTTGGTAATGTTGTGGGTAACTGTTCCAACCCGGTGAAATCAAAATACCTAAGAGAGAACTTTTTTTATTTCATGGGGTAAGTCTAGTGATTTGAAAAGACCTCTTAGTCCATTTCACTTCGTTTCACTTCTTCTCACATAATGGTTTGTTGATTGATAGGGTGTGAATTATAAGGACAACTGAGGGATCATTTTAGGAAACTTTTTGGGATCAGTTTAATCCTCTTACAATGAAATCAACTAAATAATGCTTTAAAAAGTTGAGTTTCCATCTTCAGATCATATTAAAGTAAGGACAATTTGGACACTAAAAGTACTGTCAAATAAATGTACTTTTTGCATATTATGATATATATGAACTTATTGACAAAACCACCAGTAAAGTGTAAATACGTTTAAGTTCTTGTTAAGCAAGGTTACCCAATTGACTCCTAAGGCTAGTATTTAGCCAGGTGTTTGTTGACCTTCTGAGTATTTTAAAGATTTTCAGCAATTGGCCAGTGAGAGTGGACGCATTGCTTTGATTAAAAAAGAAAAAAACCCGGGAGGTTCTCTGGATGCTGAGAAGCCTTTTCTTTGTGATTTAATAGTCCCTCCCAAATCTTATAACCAGATTTATAATTCTTGAGTCCTGGAATAAGAAGTTAGTTAACTCTTCAGGAGCTTGACCCAGCTGGTGAATTTCAACTTTTTACCTCTTACAGTAGCCTGTCTAGTATTTCACTCCTTTGCTGAAGTACTGTCAGAGATAAAGTCAGTAGATTTAGTCTGAGCAGCCATAATGAAAATATTTAGTAGAGAAGACTGTTGAAATGAATTGTTTTTAAATGATGTTGCTTAAATTACAAGTGGATGGTTCTCTGAAAATTACAAGCTTTCACCAAGAATTCATGTGTGTTTTTCCTTATTTCCTATGTTCCAAGAGGAAAATCAATGATTCATTGTAAATCCTAGGCACATGCTAGCAGTAGCAGAATGATTGGTTTTATATGTTGTTGAGAATTTTGTGTTTATCATTTTACAGTTAGTAAATTCTAATATTGCTGGATGAGACATGTTTAGAGAAGTTCTTTCCTTTTCCTTGTTTTTTTTTTTTTTGGTTAACTGATTTTATGTTTAATTTAAAACTGTTATACCTTTTTATTTTAAGTTCTTTTTGGAAAATTATCCAAAAATGTTATATTTGTATGTCTTCCTGTCTTGGTACATGTAACTACTACTTTGGAAAATCTGCACTACATTGAGTTTGACCTATATCGTTGTTTAGTAACATCACTGTGGAATGAGCAGGAATTTAAACATCATCTTAAAATTTTTTTTTTTTATTTGAAGTATAAATACTTTGATTTACAATGCTTTGTTAATTTCTGGTTAACACCAAAGTGATTCAGTTATACATATATCTACGTATATTCTTTTTCATATATTTTTCCGTATGGTGTATTACAGGGTATTGAATATAGTTCGCTGTGCTATACAGTAGGATCTTGTTTATCTATTTTATATATAGTAGTTTGTATCTGCTAATTGCAAACTCCTAATTTATCCCTCCCCCACCCCCTTTTCCCTTTGGTAATCATAAGTTTGTTTTCTATGCCTGTGAGTCTGTTTCTGTTTCATAAATAAGTTCATTTGGGTCATGTTTTAGATTCCACATGTAAGTGGTATCATATGGTATTTGTCTTTTTCTGATTTACTTAACTTAGTATGATAATCTCTAGGTCCATCCATGTTGCTGCAAATGGCATTTCATTCTTTTTTTTTTTGGCTTTTTTTTTTGATTGGAGTGTAGTTACTTTACAATATTGTGTTAGTTTATACTGTACAGCAAAGTGAATCAGCTTTACGTATAGATGTATCCCCTCTTTTGGATTTCCTTCTCATTTAGGTCACCAGAGAGCATTGAGTAGAGTTCCCTGTGCTATACCATTCTTTTTAAAAACGTCATCTTCTTGATCGAGGGACTAGAAAGGAAGCTGTATGTTTCAATAAATACCTCAGTGTTTAATTCTTAATTGTAGAAGTATGAATAGAAGCATTTATTGATAGTTATCTCGTGTTTATAACAAGAACTGTTGAGTGTGTGCTTGTGCGCCCACACTCTCTTCTTCACTTTAGTTTTTCTTTGTATTCCTCCTTCTCATTTCTAAGAGTTTCGTTCTGCTATTTTGTTAGGAATTCCTGGACCTATACCTAGTTTTGCTGAATTTAGTTTTCATTTTCTTACTCTTGTGCTTGTAAACTTTTATAGTAAGTACCTGTAAAGAAAAAATTCTTTTCCAGCTATTCTCTTAAATGTATTCTTAGATCATCAGTGTTCTGAGTACCTGGATAGTTTGTAGACCTCTTTTCCCTTAAAAACAAAAAACCAAAAACCAAAAAACTCTGTAAACTGTTACCATAGGCTTATCTTGAAGGTTAGAATAAAAATAATTCCATAAAACATTTTGTTAGTGACTACAGAAATATATGTTGTTTTATATGTAAAATACATCTTTATGTTACACAATGCCTTCTTTATAAGGACTTCAGGGCAAAGATATGCAACCAAGAATAATTGTATTTTTTCCTAAGCTTTTAAGTCTGTTTTTATTACCTGGCTGTTATAATTTGTGTTGTTCACTAGGTCTCCATTTTCCTGTTGGCTTTTTGGAAGTTTAGAGCCAAATTTGTAGGACTTACTGTTGTACTTGTTTTTTAAGCCTCATTCTTGGCTTCGTTTTGTTCTCCCTGTTCTTGTTTTATTTTCATGTTTTTATTTTTTTAAATTTATTCTAACCTATGTTTTATTTGTCTGATAGCCTCCTGAAGTCTGTTCCAGATCAGGGTTGAGTAAAAATAAACTAGATGCTCAGTTTAGTGACACTAAAGAAGTTATTTGAATTTTGATTGTCTTGATTGCAGTGACTTTTATATGTTTCTGGGGAATTTCACCCTTTTGGAGTTGTTCATGAAGACTTAAGGGTATAATGAATGACTAGTGTGTTTGTTGATTTTGCTTTTTAGTTACTGTGGAATGTTTTGTGTTATAGCTCATACTTGAATTTATTAAGTATTCACAGATGATGTTGCCAAAGGTGGCAGTCTACTTGATTTGTCCTTATTTTCCTATTCCTTGTCCTTTCACAGAATGATGGAGTGAGAGGTCTATTAGCTGGAAACCTAACATCTAACCCTTCTTTGCTACAGACTAGCTATAGGGCTAATCATGTTACCACTTTTTCTAATATAAATGAGGAAATTGATCTCTAGGGCTTAAACTACTTTGAATTGTGACAGCTCTGTCTTTAACATTGATGGAGCTATTCTCAGCACCATTTTTTTGCATTTGGGGAGTCTGAGGCAAAGTTCCCTGTAAGTCACTGGTGTACCTCGAAACAAAATGGCTTTCTTGACTTGTGACTTAGAGCTTTGATTCTTTCACTACCTTAGGTCCCCTTTCCACCCCATAATCCATTAAAATGATTATTGTGGATCTCACTGGGTGTGATACATATGTGGGAATAATTCCATCATGTTCTTAGAGAAGTTACTTCAGAGCTGAGTAGACTTTCACTTGTCAGACATCTTGTTCTAATTTAATCTAATCATCTTTGATTATGTTTTTTTTTTCTTTTTCTGCTAGCCTGCATATTGACATCCAGTGGCAGAAATAGGAGCTTCTGTATTTTCTCCGTCTTCTCCCCCCCACCCCCCACCCCCCGCCTATTTTCTGAGAAGTTATGTAGGTAGTGAGAATTATTCTTGGTGCTTCTTGTATGATTCTGAAGGAAGGAAGTTAGGCAGCAGGAATTTGGGGGTTACCCGTTTGCTGCAGATCTAGTTGCTCCAAATATTTTCTGTTGCCTTGGGATTGGTGTTTTCATTCTTTAAAATTGAGTGAAGGGGCTTCCCTGGTGCCGCAGTGGTTGGGAGTCCGCCTGCTGATGCAGGGGACACGGGTACTTGCCCCGGTCCGGGAGGATCCCACGTGCCGCGGAGCAGCTGGGCCTGTGAGCTGTGGCCGCTGGGCCTGCGCGTCTGGAGCCTGTGCTCTGCGGCGGGAGAGGCCACAGCAGTGAGAGGCCCGTGTACCGCAAAAAAAAAAAAAAAAATTTGAGTGAAGTACAGTTGACCCTTGAACAACAATGGGGTTAGGGGTGCCCACCGTCTCTGCAGTTGAACATCCACGGCCCTCTGTATCCATGAATTCAACCAACCACAGATCGTATTAAATGTTGAAAGAAATCTGTGTCTAAATGGATGTGCACAGTTTAAACCCATGTTGTTCAAGGGTCAGTTGTACACTTTTAAAGTGGTCATATATAAGTACCTATGAGTGAGTGTGTAAGACGTGAGAGATGCCATAGGTAAATAAACTGAGTTTCTATCCACAAAAAGTTTATAGTTTTGATGTGTATTGGAGACATGGTAGGTAAAGATGACTACTTAGAACAGTGCCTGGCATATAGTAATATATGGTAAATGTTGGGTGATGCAAATGAAATAGGAAGAGATCACAGCTGGTTGATGGAATTGGAAAGAAAGGATATTAGAAATGAGTCTTGAAGGATGGCTAGGATTTTGGTAGAAGGTTGTCTTGGTTGTGGCCTGATGAGGTAGGTCAGTACAGGAAAAAGGCACAGCAAAGACAGAGGACAGAGACTAAAAGGCATGGGGCTTTAGTGGCTAGAGTGGAAATACTTTAGAGATCTAGTAATATAGGTAAGTGTAATAAATGTAGTGTAAAAAGGAAAAGAGGAAATTCCAGAGGTGGTGCAGAAATAGATTTAATGGGATTAATAACAAAGGCGGTATGGGAAAAATAGGGAGGGATCATCACAGATGGTTGAAGTTTCAAGCTTGGGTGACTATAAGAACACACCTTGCAAAATAACCCTTATATGAGGGTTCAAGTTCTTTACCAGTGTCTCAAAAATGAAGGTTTCTGTATTACTTGTAAGTTCCAGCAACTGTTAAAAATCAGGAAATGGACTTCCAAGTAATCCTGTGTAAACAGAGAAGGAGTTGACCTCTACAGAGAGGCCTCAGAACCTTACATTGGAGACTTTGGAATTAATTAATTCGCTTATTAGATGTATTGAATGCCTACTCTGTGCTGAGGTGCTAAGGGTAGATAGTGGTGAATAAGAGAGACACAGTCCCTGCCCTGCCCTCATGGGCAGTATAGGTGAGAAAGAGAGATTATTTGAGCAAGTAATCATATAGTTAATGATATATTTATAGTGGTGTGGGTGCCACAGAAACGAAGTTCGGAGTGCTAAGGGGGTGCATATTAGGAACATCTAATTAAGATGGGTGGGGATGTCCTAGCAAGTATCTTGAAGAAGTCACATGTAAGTTGAGACCTGAATGATGAGAAGGAGTTGGTGAAAAAGGGAGGAGGTGTGTTACAGAGGAAACGGCATGTGCTAAGGCCTTGGGAATGGGAGGTGCTGGATGCTTTCAAGAACAGTGCAAAGTGTAAGGAGAGTAGTGAGAAATGAGGCCAGAGAGGTTGCTAGAGGCTATGTCACGTAGGTGGGCTTGTAGGTCATCTCCAGTTTAAAATTGTATCGTGAAACCATTGACAGAGTTTATATATCATTGGATTTTTTAAAGACCCCTCTTATTGTATGAAGCGTAGAGTGGATTTAGACTTTGGGAAACCATTTAGGCTGCTGTGGTAAGCTATGTAAGAGAGTGAGGACTTGGCCTTTGGAGGGAAGAGTGAGGGAACTGGGTATTTTGGAGGTAGGGTGACTAGGACTTGTGATTGATCGGATGCGATGAGTGGGATGTTGAGAGAGAGGGAAGAGGAATTATGGGTAATTCTCAGATTTTTGACAGGAGTAACTAGATTGGATGGATCTGTTGGGATGAAGAAGGAGCCAATGGGGGATGTTACTGAATGTGGTCCATATTTACTAATTTTCATTTAAACATTTTTGGCTGTTGGGCATACCCAGAAGTTTCAGTGTCATTTGCAGAGCACCCTATTAGATTCCATCAGCAAGATAAAATAAACTGTTTTACTAGGAAAAGCTTGGAGTCACATTGTATTTCAAATGAATAGTACTTTAGTTTCTCTGCTCTCTCCCTGAGCAAAGACCAACATGGATTAGATTATAGTCAGCCCTCTGGATCTGCAGGTTCCACATTGGTGGATTCAACCAACTGCAGATCAGAAATATTTTGGGGGGGGAGAATTCCAGAAACTTCCAAAAAGCAAAACTTGAATTCAGAACTTGAATTTCAGTTCACTGGCAACTATGTATTTAGCATTCACATTGTAAAGTATTTTAAGTAATCTAGAGATGATTTAAAGTATACAGAATGATGTGCATAGGTTATATGCAAATACCCTATTTTATATCTGCAGACTTGAGCATCTGCATTTTGGTATTGGGGGGAGGGGAGTCTGGAACCAGTCCCCCTCGAATACCCAGGGACATCTGTATTTTGCAAGGTAGGCAGAAATTCGTGCCTAAGGCATCTCCTTTCATAACTACAAGTTCGTTTTTTTCCTGTTTTCCATTGTGTATCTGGGAAAATTATGCTATCTGTTTGAACCAAGGGGCTCAGTATATAATAAATATAAAGAGTAAATCTTACTAATTTTGATTCTCATTAATTAAGGCTTTGTGGCAACTTTAACCTATTTGAATTTAGTTTTATTTTTCTTGGCTGCGTCGTGCGACATGTGGGATCTTAGTTCCCCAACCAAGGATCGAACCCGCACCCCCCTGCATTGAGAACGCGGAACCTTAACCACTGGACCGCCAGGGAAGTCCCCCCATCTGTTTGACTTCATAATTGTATAATTATGAAGAAAGGTTTTGCACCAAAGTGGTAAGCCAGATTGCTTTGAAATTAGTTTTAATCTAGTAATAAAAGTATCTGAAGAGTCTTCCTCAAACAGAATATACTGAAAAATTGTTGTTAAATTGTAAATGTTGTTCGTTGCTCTGGCAACCTATTTAGTAACATTGTAGCAACCATATAGATTATATTCAGAACTCAGTAAGAGGATATGTGGAGAATATTGTGTGTGGGGGGGCAGTGGGGAGTGGACATTGAGGAATGGCAACCAGGAAGAGGGGTTAAATTCCATTTTAAATCATTTTCTGGGACTTCCCTGGCAGTCCAGAGGTTAAGACTTCGCCTTCCAATGCAGGGGTGTGGGTTTGATCCCTGGTCGGGGAGCTAAGATCCCACATGCCTTGCAGACAAAAAACGAAAGCATAAAACAGAAGCAATATTCTAACAGATTCAATAAAGACTTTAAAAATGGTCCACATAAAAAAAATCATTTTCTTAAAAGATGTTTTACTTCTTCTGCCTAATAGAATAAAGGGCATGAGCCAGGGAACTGAATGATACCATTTATGTGTGTGACCATTTTCTTGTTCATCCTTAATCCCTGTTTCCTGTTTGTTCTTGTGGTACTTGAGAGATGCATCCTGGTAAGATAGAAACTGAAGGAGACAGAGCTAAGGGCTGTTGGGATTAAATTAGTCTGAAACGTGGGCCCCAATAAGGTTTTGACTGAATTGATTTGGTTGAGCTAGGAAACATTTTAAATCAACTTTGCCTAATCAGATAACATAGTTTGAGACATACTGATAGAGGAAAAAAAGTAATAACCTACATTTGTGGAATATTTGGAGGTAGGTAATGTGTTAAAAGTGCTTTACATGCATTAATTTATTTAGTCCTCACAATACAACGAGGTAGATATTATCTTAGTTTTACAGACTCAGACTGAGGATTGAAAAGTTTAAGTTACTTGTTTAATGTCACATAGCTAATAAGAAATCAGGATACAGTCGTCCCTCAATACTCTCAGGGGATTGATTCCAGGAGCCCTGCAGATACAAAAATCCCGAGGAGGCTCAGGTCCCTTATATAAAATGGCCTAGTACAGTGAGTACAGTTAGCCCTCCATATCTGCAGATTCAGCCAACTTCAGATGGGAAACCTACAGTTAAAGAGGGCCAGGGACTTGCCTGGTGGCGCAGTGGTTGAGAATCCACCTGCCAGTGAAGGGGAAAAAATAATAATAAAATTATTATTATAAAAATAAATAAACTGAAAAAAAAGAGGGCCGACTGTATTAATCTAGGCTGTTTACCCACAGCTTGGGCATAAACACTACCTATTTTAGTGGAAATAGAATCAAACTGTCCTTTGGATTTGGTTGATGAGAAGAGATTTACCGAACATCATGTAAAAATATGGCACTTTATGGTTAAGAAATGTAAGTAGTATTAAGGAATTTGATAGTATCTTTTTTTTTTTTTGCGGTACGCGGACCTCTCACTGTTGTGGCCTCTCCTGCTGCGGAGCACAGGCTCCGGACGCGCAGGCCCAGCGGCCACTGCCCACGGGCCCAGCTGCTCAGCGGCACGTGGGATCCTCCCGGACCGGGGCATGAACCCACGTCCCCTGCATCGGCAGGCAGACTCTCAACCACTGCGCCACCAGGGAAGCCCTGACAGTATCTTTTGAGGAAAGGTATACCAAGTATATTCTTTTTTAAAAAATTATTTATTATTTGTTGCTGCGTGCGGGCTTTCTCTGGTTGCGGTGAGTGGGAGCTACTCTTCGTTGCAGTGTGCAGGCTTCTTATTGTGGTGGATTCTCTTGTTGCAGAGCATGGGCTCTAGGCGCGCGGGCTCAGTAGTTGTGGCTCACTGGGCTCTAGAATGCAGGCTCAATAGTTGTGGCGCATGGGCTTAGTTGCTCTGCGGCATGTGGACCAGGGCTCGAACCCGTGTTCCCTGCATTGGCAGGCGGATTCTTAACTACTGCGCCCCCAGGGAAGCCCCCAAATATATTCTTAACTTACAATACCGTTACTCATTTCTTTTGTGGAACAGGAGTTGGATGGATTGGGTGGGGCATTTTGTTAAGGTAGATGTTAACATCTAGGAAGTGCTGGGGGTGATTATTTTAAAAAAGAAAGAGGGAATTCCCTGGTGGACCAGTAGTTGAGACTCGGTCCAGTGGTTAGGACTCAGTGCTTTCACCGCAGTGGCCCGGGTTCATTCCCTGGTCGGGGAACTAAGATCCTGAAAGCCTCATGGTGCTGCCAAAAAAATAAAAATAAAAAGAAGGAGACAGGGGAATTAATAAGTATTGATCACACCTTCTGTATGTTAGGTGGTTTGCATTTGGTAAATCTTTAAAACATTCATATGATGAAGGTGATATCTTCATTTTATAGTTGAGACCCAAGACTATAGATATGTTAAATAATTTGCTTGAGATCATGGAGAAGATGAAAGCTAGGTCTTCCTTACTGCTCTCTCTACTGTTTTTCTCCTGGAACTGATATGGCAGGAGCAGAAAGAAGATTCTGTTTGGAGAAATGGAGCAAACCTGAAGGTGCATAGCTCTTCAGATGCCTCTCTGTCGGCCCAGTACACTGATGGGCATGGCATTGACCGTGAGGGATGATGGGAAGGTTAAATAGTTTCCCTCTACTATAATAAATCTAAGGAGGTGCTTATTTCATAATTTTTTTCCCAGCAAATAAACATTTTTGGTATTCTAAAAGGATGATTTATATTTCAACTTGCATGGAAAAATCCTCTTTATTTCCCCAGTTGCTGGAAAAAAGAAATTTTTTAAGATATGAAAGTATTTTATGTTCTTTCTCCTTTAGTCTTCCCTGTGCTTATAGCTGATGCTTGAACTGTTAGCATGTACTTAGCGTTTATTATTTTCCTCAAGGAATCTCTGGTTGTAAAGCAACTATACTCCGATAAAAATTAATTAAAAAAAAAAACTCTGGTAAATCTGATTACTATAAGAACTTGAAAGGCATGAAATAGCAATTGAAGAATATCCTGATTGGTTTTCAACCCAATTATACAAATTTTTGTCACTTCAGTGTCTGAGTATAAGGTTTATCATTAACGTTTGATTTCTTATTTGATAATCACCAGAAAACCTGAAGGATGAACTAGAAGTTATCATTTTTCTTAGCATGTGTAGGATTAGTACTAAAGAGGGAACAATATAGTAGAAAGAATTTTGGACTACTATTGAGAATTGTTCATTTTAGTTTAGTCTTTTAATCTTCCTAGGCTTAAGTTCCTCACTTATAAAATCTCGATTATACCTTTTTGAAAAATATTTCTTGTTGTTTTGTAATGATGAGACCCAGGCTGGGATGGGAAAGGCCTTTGTCACTGTGAGCCATACTACCCTGTTTTGCTGATTATGTTGACCGTCCAGGCAACCCTCTGTGTAGCTCACACTGCCTGCATTACCTCAGGGAGTCCCCAGACTGGGTCCCATCAGGGAGTTAATGGTGGAGCCGCAGCAGTCTGCGCACTTGTTTCTGTCATGGGGTAACCTGGTGTGTGTGCCTGTGTGTAACTTTTTATTTTTTTTATTGTGTTCTACTTGTGGCAATGAAGAAATCTGAAGGTTAAGTTTACAAAGTGTGGACCCTGAGGATGGGGTATAGTGAGAGTAAAGACAAAGGCCTTTACCAGAAAGGTATCCTTTTCGCTTAATAAAGCTGTTTTTGGAGTGTTACACTTTGAAAATAAATATCCCTAATGAAAAACATCTGTCTCTCCCCTGCCCCTAAAATAAACAAAACAATACAGAGTTCTCTTGTTCCTGTTTCTTTCCCAGAAACAATTGATCAAAAACTATTACAGATTGTAAAATCAGTTTATATAGAACAAGTAAAGAGACTTGTTGCCTTTTCACACTGCCACATATCAAAGGCAGAATTTCAGTTATTGGGCTTTAGATGCGTAAAGTTAAAATAGTTGAATCCTTCATTGATTCATTTAGTTGCCTTTCATAGACTTTTACTCAGAAAATGAAAAGATCTGGGATTTTTCTAAAAAATTTTTTCTTCATATCTTGAGGGTTTTCATCTGAGTCGCTGTAACCCCTGTTTCTCTAGAATTCCAACTGGGTGAAAATGTTTTTCTTTTTAAACTGGCAGTTCCCCAGCATATTTTTCCAGCAAGTATTCTTTGAGCACACCCTATGCCTAGTGAATTTTGCAAGATATTTATTCACAAGGCTGGAAGACAGGTCAGTCTTCTCTTTGTAAGATGAAAACAGTGAGGCTTGCTTAAGACTCATTTTGCTTCTGCCCAGCTTTATTCAAAATTGATCTTTTATGCAAATACATTCAAGCATTCACAGAAATAATCTGACTTGGAAGTTTAAGTGGAAAGGCTAACTTTGTATTTGCAGGAAGTTTGGTGCACTGATTGTCCTCCCAAATGAGAACTCTATTAATTTGCTCTTAGTGATAACTTGATAATAAGTAGGGCTCAGACCCAAGAGTTGAAAAGTGTGAGGTGACTTTGATATTTCCAAGTGTGCTTTCAAGATGTTGACATGATATGTATATACTTGGTTTCACGTTTTATTAGATGCAGGAGGTTATTATTTCCACTAATGTCTAAAGCAATATTAGATTATTTATAATTCCATGGTGTCCTCTAAATAGTGTGATGGTATTCCCAGATGAGATAAATTTCCTTAATTTCATCCATGAACAGTAAGATTGCCTGGCAGACTTACGGAAAGGTAAAGAACAGCATTGTCTTCGGGTGTTTCCTAGTAGGCCAGCCTTCAAAGAGCTACAGTTTATATTCCTTTAATAGAGTCCTTCAGCAGTGATCAGAGGAGTTAACCAGAGTTGATCATCGGAGTAGAAACTAAGATGTGTCATCATTGAGGGTAGTGAAAAGTGTCCCTATGGCAATTCCAGAAAAGGAGATCCAGAATTCTCTGAGCAAAGAATAAATATAAAAAATTTCAAGGTAACTCTTAATTATTTGGAGACTAACCTTTCAGGATTGTGTATCATCAAGATAAACGTTGCCCCCAAAGGGCAAGGAAACACTTCTCTGATAGTAAAATAAGGAATGATGAAAACAATTAAGTAGAATCGAGAACGTGGTTCCTGCTTTCAAGGAATAATTTATGTGACTGATTACGCATATGGCCCGCCCCCCCCCCCCTCAAGTAGAAAAAGAAGCATTAGAATTAGGCAATGTTTGCTGAGTACTAGATACATGGTACTGGCATTAAATGCTGAAATTTAGGAGGAAAGCGTGATTGCTCTGGGCTAATAATAAGTAAGGTGATCTGAAGACCTGAGAAGAGATGGAACTTTAGTTTGGATCAAGGATGGCACTTAGGTTTCCAAGAGAAATAGGATGTGTCAGGTGCAAGGATGAGGAGCCTGAGATGGAGGATGTTGTGTTGGGTAACAGGGAAGGGAGCTATATGCCACAGATAAAAGGTTCAAGAAGGCGTAAGATGAGGTTGGAAGAGTAAGTTGGGGTCATATTGTTTTTGAATGCCAGGATAGTGCATTTTGATTTTATCCTAAGAATAGTGGAGAATCACTAACGTGGGAATGGCATAATTAAAGTGCTCTCATAAGGAGTCTTTGAGAGTGGATGTGGACTGGATGGATCGGAGGTGTAAGATGGTTTGGAGCAGGGCAAGACTTAAAAGAAAGTAGCCTAGCTGCAAATAAGTCTTTTGAACTGGGGTGATGTATGTGGAATAAGAAAGGTCCAGGTGCAACATTGATGAAATAGAGAATTTTAGAACTCACTTTGGAGCTAAGTACAAATTTGTCATATACAAACGAGAAACCTAGGGACAGAGAGGTCAAGTGACTGTGCTAAAGGTTATTAGGATAAGAGTCAAGGTTCTGCTAGAGCTCTTGACTCCAAATCTAACATATTTCACTGATTACACACTTTAGGAAACTTGATGATGTGACTGGATTTTGATCCTTGAAAATTGGCAGAATATTGATGTAGCTAGCAGAGGCAAGAAGAGATTGTCAGTGTTTGGGGAGGGAAAGAAATGAAGTGAAATTGTTTGGAGTGAAAGCCCTTTTGTTGGAGAGGAGCTTCCCTAAGAGGAGTGACTTTGTCTAGCTTTTATGTTTATCTCTTAAAGTTCTTTTATTAAAAAATTTTTAGTTGAGGTATGATTGACATACATTGTATTAGTTTCAGGTGCACAACATAATGATTCAATATTTGTAGGTATTGTGAAATGATCACCACAGTAAGTCTGGTTAACATCTATCACCATTAATGGTTACAGAATTTTTTTTTCTTGTGATGAGAACTTTTAAGATTTGCTATCTTAGCAACTTTCAAATATGTAATACAGTATTAATAACTGTAGTTGGCAGTGCTGTACATTACACCACCATAACTTACTTATTTTATAAGTAGAAGTTTGTACCTTTTGACTCTCTTCATCCATTTTATCTAACCCCTACCACCCACCTCTGGCAAGCACCAATCTGTTGTCTCTGCAGCTCTTTTTTGTGTATGGTTTGAGGTAAGACTTGAACTTTATCCCCACCCCCCCACCTCCATCCATGGATAAACAGTCTTCCCTAACCAGTATATTCAGTAGACCATTCTTTTAGAAGTGCTGCTTTGATTGTAAACTAAATTCATATAAATATCTGTTAACGTGTTGTCTTCTGTTTCACTGATCCAGTGTCAATTCCTACATCAGTATCACACTGTTTGAATTATTAAAGCTTTACCTGATAACAATGTTGTTCTGCATACTATCTATAATATATGCTGTTTGCCATAGCTTTAAATATCAGATGGAGTAACTGCACAAATAGATATATGTTTGTGAGGGCACTATTCGTGCTCATTATCTTCTTCCATATGGATTTTACCTCAGTTTGTCAGCTTCCTTTAAATCATGTTGGGATTTGGATTGGGATTGCTTTGTGACTGTACATTAATTTGGAGATATGACATCTTGACAACATTATGTCTTCCAAAATTGTGATATTTTTCTCTATTGAGGTCCTTTATGTCTAGAGTAAAACTTATACTTTTCTTTCTATAAGCCTTGCATATTTTCTGTTGTGTTTATTTCTATGTATTTTACAGATTTTAATGCTATTAAACATGAGCTTATTTCTTGCTGGTATGTGGGAAAACTTTTTATATGTTAATATTTTTGTTTGGCTGCCTTACCGAATTTTACTGTTCTTAGCAGTTCTTTCAATTATTTCGATTTGATTTTACCAGGTAGATAGTCACTTAGTAGATAGATGGTGACATTTTTGTTTTCTCCTTTTCAATTGTTAGACTTTGGGTTTCTTTTTCTTGTCCAGTTGCATAAACTGGAACCCTCCAGTACATGGTTGAATAGTACCAGAGGTATGGGGACTTTTTTGTCTGGGTCCTGAGAAGTTATGTTTAGCCATTGAGTGTGATTTGTGCTATGGGTTTGTGATGATTGTCTTTTGTTAGGTCAGACACAGTTCTTTTAATTTCTAACACAGTAAGGATTTTTGTTACAACTGAGTATTAAATACTGTCAATGCCTTTTCAGTATCTGTGGCGGTAATTTTATATATCTATATTTACATATATGTATACATATATATATATTTTTCTCTTTTAGAGCCTTTAAATGATTTCCTGATGTTGATTGACCCTTAAATTAATTCAGCAAATGTTTATTGTGTGCCTGTTATTTGCCAGGGGCTCTTCAAAGCACTGGAGATAGAGCAGTGAGCAAAATAGACAAAAATCTCTGCTGTCTCTGGAGTGTACATTCCAGTGGGGAGTTTTTAGACTAACTATTATCAGTTATTGACTATCTGGATGACCTGGATTATTCTTTTAGCATATATCAAATGGGAGTTGTTAAGTGTTGTGGTTTGTTTTTTGAAGAGGGGGGCTGCTTTCCCTCCTCCATGTTTGTAACTTGGAATGGCCAGTAGTTTACTTTTTGACTGGCTGTCAAATCCTTTCACAAGGATTATCTGTTCACTCACTGATGGTTTGTTTTTTTGTTTTTTGTCTGCCTTGGGTCTTTGTTGCTGCATGCGGGCTTTCTCTAGTTGCGGCGAGTGGGGGCTACTCTTCCTTGCGGCGCGTGGGCTTCTTATTGCAGTGGCTTCTCTTGTTGTGGAACACGGGCTCTAGGTGTGTGGGCTTCAGTAGTTGTGGCGTGCAGGCTTCAGTAGTTGTGGTACACGGGATTAGTTGCTTCACGGCATGTGGGACCTTCCCGGACCAGGGATCAAACCTGTGTCCTCTGCATTGGCAGGCGGATTCTTAACCACTGCGCCACCAGCGAAGTCCCCTCACGGATGTTTTTGATAGAACTTGACTGTTAAATTTTATCTTGAACTAGTTGCCGCTATACTTTTAGGCATAGGTCTTTGCTTATATTTCAAACTCATTCTGTGGTTGTTGGTTTAAGGGTTTTTTTTTTTTTTTTTTGGTGGTACGCGGGCCTCTCACTGTTGTGGCCTCTCCCGTTGCGGGGCACAGGCTCCGGACGCACAGGCTCAGTGGCCATGGCTCACGGGCCTAGCCGCTCCACGGCATGTGGGATCTTCCTGGACTGGGGCATGAACCCGTGTCCCTTGCATCGGCAGGCAGACTCTCAACCACTGCGCCACCAGGGAAGCCCTGGTTTAAGGTTTTTAATCTCTTCCTTCAAGACCAAATTTTAGTTATACATTTTCCCTGCAAATTGCTCTTAAAAATTTCCCCATAGATTTATTATTTGTATTGCTTTACTCTGTTGTTGAATGTACTTTTTTTCTTTCTTGGATACAAAGTTTTCTGCTTTATCAGTTAGCTCTTTTTAAAAACAACTTGGTTATATTGATTGAATTTGTCTTTTGTTTACAATTTTTATTTCATTGCTTTTGTTTTTGTATTCACTTCTTACTTTGGAGTTTTTAAAAAGTTTCTTTAAGTTTTAGGTCATTTATTTTCAATCTGCCTTATTTTCTTAAATAAGCATTTAAGTATCTAGCATTTTCTCTGAGTTAGTTCTTTGGCCAAATTCTAAGAGTTTGGTGTGTCATATCTTTATTATTCTTTTCTAAAAGAGGAGAGCAAGTTTAGTTTCTCTTCAGCACAATTATTTAGAAAGATGTGTTCAGTTTTTCAGTCTTTTTTTTTCTATTTTTTCCTATGCTTTAAAATTTTTTTGATTTTTAGTTTTGTTGCATTGTGTTAAAGAATGTGGCCTGTGTGCTTTCTGATTTTTGGAATTCGAGCTATGTCTTTGTGACCAATTACATGGTCAGTTGTTAAACCTTTTATGGGTATTTGAAAAGTATATGTTTTCAATTTAGATATAAAATTCTGTATATAAATAAGTAGTCATGATTATTTTTACTAGATTCATAATACTTCATCAAGTTTTTACCTCAATTATTCATTGCATTCAGCCTTGCACAGTGTGTGAAGGTTTAGAGAGCTTTAGGCTGTCTGACTTACTAGTGCTCTGATCTTTGCACCTTAGTTTTTTCTGTAGCATGGAACTTATTAACACTTATCTAATGGCGTTTTTGTTAGGCTTTTTACATACATTATTTCCTCTATCCTATGTCCTATTTCAGTGCCTGGCACATAGATAATAGTACTGATATTTAGATGTTGAGTGTATATCCATTGTTGGACACTACTGTCAGTTTTTCTATGCAGTGAGTGCTTTTGTACATTGCGTTCTTTCTTTTAAATTGGGTTCTGTGGTCAAAGGATATCATTTAGAAGGCTATTTACCCCCCCCCCCCCCAGATTGCTTTCTAAAAGAATTGTATCACTTTATTCTGCTGTCATTGTTAAATGAGCGTTCCAGTTTAACTTCAAGCTTGAATGTTATTATTCTTATTTAGAAAAATGAATGTAATAGGTTCTCAATGATACTTTATCTGCATTTTTAAATAATTGGGAGGACAAAATATTTTTCCGGCATTTACAAGTTTTTTTCCTGACATTTGTGATTTGAGTAATAGCTGCCATAAAATAGGATTGTTTTTAAACTACCTCCTAAATAGACTTCTTATAGGCTGTAGGAACTACAGAGTCTGTTTTCCTCCTGTTTGTGTGGTTTTTCCAGAAATGAATTTGTTTAGGTGTTTCCCAACATAGGCCCTATTGATATTTTGGGCCAGATTGCTCTTTGTTATGGAGGGCTGCCCTGTGCATTGTAGGATGTTTAACAGCATCTCTGGTCTCTACCTACCAAATACCAGTAGCGCTCTTTCTCCCCCAGTTGTGACGACAAAATACGTTTCCAGACATTGCCACATGTGTCCTGGGGAGACAAAATCACCGTTGGGTGAGGGCCTCTGGATTAGTCTTCTTTATGTCTCCTTAGAGAGGGAAGGGCACTAGCGTCAACTTTCATGCTGAATTCCAGGAATGCCCTTTGTTTCATTTTGTATAACATTCTCTAGTTATGTAGTAAGCTTTGTGTCTATTTTACCAATGAAGAAACTAAAATTGAGATAAAATCTTGAGAAGGCATCTTATAAATCATATATCATGGGTGTTTCTGCTCTGATTGTTTATTCCTTCTCTTATTATTTACTCCTTCCCCTCATCCCACCCTCACCTTTCTTTGTCACCAGCCCTAAGAAAAGAATATACTTGAACTGTATTTGGGTAGTGTTTAAGGCTTTGCAATGAAGATGGACATTGATGAGTCACACCGTACCTTTAAAGTAGAAATTCTTTAAGGACAGTCATGAGGAGGAATATCTTCCTAACGAAGAATCAGAAATCAGTTAGCTCACCTCGCCCATTTCCAGTTGCATTTGATTCAAACACATAGATATATGCCAGTCAGCCTTTCTCAGTTAAGTTGAGGTAGAGAAAAGGTTGTGAGCCACTGCTTTGTTCTTTTAGTCTTCCGGCCCCCCTTTTTTTCCACTCTTCCCCATCACTATTATACCTTTTCACCCCCTAAAACTAGATATCCTTTTGTCCAGGGGGGTTCATTCCCTTCTACTTCAAAGTTGAGTTAAGGGTAATGGGGCTGATTTCAAAATGCTGCATCTGATTTAGAGGGGATATAGTTGAGTGCAGTATTATCTGGTTGCAAGAAGAACAGGGCACTGAAGCAATTGCTAGAGAGAGGAGAGTTCTCTCTTTAAAGCCCTAGCATGTTGAGGCATCTGAAGCTGTACATGAAATAGTCGGTTTTACTGGTCAACCTTTTTTGTTCTCTTACTTTTTCTGACTTGGGTAATTAACTCCCGGGGCCGGGGGTTCCCCCACCTTATAGCTCCCTTTGGATCCAGTTTTCTTAGCTTCTCTCTCTTCTTCCTACTGAGACTTTCTTTTTTGTTTATTCTTGTATTAGTAAATTAAAAGGAGTGAGTAAGCATTCTCGGTTGGTAACCTACTACTGAATAAACGACGTGGTCTCTTGATATTTCATGAAGTCTTCAACTCCTATATCTCCAGGTAGCCTTTCCGTGTAGTCTTGTCTTTCTCTGTACTAGTGTTTTTTTCCTGTTGTATGAGACTTGTGTACATGAAAACATTTTGTAAACAGCCAGTGGAGTTCAGTTCATATCCTGTGCTGCTTTGTTTTCATTTCCAGCCCACATTTTGAGAATGTGTTTTTGTGGCTTCATTTATCTATTTGCTAGTTAATCCCAGAACATTTATTTCCATAGGCTCTTGGTAAAAGAGAAAGTTAATAATAAGAGAACATTATTTTATGTAGAGTAAAATGATATAGCAAACTAAAGCTGTCCCTGTGCCTATCTTTGTAGAAAGAAAATTTTAAAGAGGAATTTTCCATCTCTGATAGTTTTACATTTATTCATGTTTCCTGTGCATTTCAAGCTCCATCTGTCTCCAGTCTCTTCAATTAAAATGGGTTGACGAGTTGTGTACCTGCATGTGTCTCTTTGTTTGCACTTTCTCATTAAATTTACTTCACTTGACAAGGAAAATGAATAATGCTTAGGATAAAATTGCAATATGACCAAGAAGTAAGCCAGGAAGACTTCATAGCTAGGAGTCTGACTTTCTTCCCCAAAGCTCCTTTAGATTTAAAAACTGTTGCTTTAAGTTTCTGATGTTCTATATCAGGTGGGCTCATGACCTGGTGCCTCTGTGTCAGCACATGTCTCCACGCAGTCAAGAGTCAAGACAGATGGGTAGGTGGAATGAGTTCCTTAGAGGTTCTAAGTATCCTAACATTTAAAAATTATTTATCATTCTGGACTTTAGCATCTCTGGATTTAGTTGTTTATTTATTTATTTTTAGCAAATACTTAGCATTTTGCTGCTTTAGTCTCTTATCCTGCCGATCATTTTTTAAAAGGGGCTTCTTGAGTGAGGATATAAAAACTAGTAACCTATGGTACTCTAGATTGGTAACAATGAAGTGGCTCATAACATGATGTTTGCTTGTTGGACTTAAAAAACAAAAAAACAACCCACCACCTGTGTCAGTCTGACACCTGTTTTTTTCAAATCCTTTTTGGCATGATCTAAATAAATCTCTGAAATTCCCCTTCCCTCTTCTTTCTCCTTTTTTGTGTGTCAGTATTAGTTTCACCTAAACCCTCTGTCTGTCATTCTTTATAACAGTAGAGGCTAAATGAGGACATTAATTGGTGAAATACATTGCTTCAAAGAAGTTTTTAGCAATAGAACTACAGAAGGCATCATAGTTGTAATGTAGTCCTTGATTGGACTTCTGTTGTATTTTGTTGTTCTCTTGATGTTTTTAGATTTTATAATCTAGTAAATTATTAACAAGTGAACTTTTGATTGAAATGGGTGTGTTTTAAATGAACAATAATTTGTGTTCTGAGATTAAGTATTAAAATATCAGTATCAGATTAGTATTTAAGTAGAGGTAGAGATATTAATCTTTGTGTTAAATGTTTGTCATATAGAATTATCGAGGCACTTGTATATTAATCTGTTTGCCAAAGATGCTAATTCTTTCAGAATTCCTAGTTTTTAAATTTTATTTTCTTCCATATATAAGTGGTTTTGAGAAATCTGATCCATTTAACATTGTTGCTTCCAAGTTGCATGCATGGTTCTCAACTTTTGCTGTACACTGTAATCACCTGGGTAACTAAAAAAAAAAAAATCCTGATGCTAAGGTTGTACCCCAGACCAGGTAAAACATAATCTCTGGGATGGAACCCAGGCATCTGTATTTTTAAAATTCTCCAGGAGCTTCCACAGTAAGACCAAAGTTGTGAGTCACTGCCCCTAGGATGTTTTTTGTGATTTAGGGACCCTTTAAAGAAAAGCTGTAGACTTTTCTTCCAGAAAAATGGGTATAATGACTCCCAGAAGCCTCAGATTAAGAGCCCCTATCCTAGGAGTAGCCTTTACATGCTAGATTTAATTGGAACCAGTTGAGGGTAAGAAGCTATGTAATTTGTAATGATGAAGGAATATTTTTCATCACTCAAGAGCATGTCATTCATTTAACAAATAACAAATGTATATCAAGTAGTCAGTATTTTCCAGGCTCTATTATAGTTGCTAGGGATACAGCTGCCAATATAGAATTCCTGTTTTCATGAGGTTTTATCCTAATATGGGAGATAGATGATGAGTAAATGATATAAGGCCAGTTAACAGTTGCTAAAACAAGAAATAAAGCAGCGTAAGGAGATTGAAAGTGATAGTTATCTGAGGGAGGTGGTGATTTTAAATAGGGTGTTTGGGGAAGGCATCTCTGATGAGGGTTTGTGCTGAGATCTAAATGAAGTGAGAGAAGAAGTCCTGTGAAGATCTTGACAAAGAGCAGTCCCAGTGAAGAACAAGTACAAAGGCCCCGAGGTGGGACTGAGCTAGGCTTGTTGAATTTTAGGTAGGAAAGCCGGGTGGCAGGAGCACGCATGGTCATCCAGGTATAGAATGAGTGGTAGGAGATGAAATCAGAAACCCTTGTAGGCCAGTGTAAGAAGCTTGACATTTTAATTTCAATTTGATAGGAACTTAACTTGATTATTATACACTGTTGTTAATGTTTAACTTTATGCCTAAAATAATTTCGAAATCTTCAGCTTTCATCTTTTCAGAATTAGGTGGAAGTTTAGCACTCAGTATATTGTGCTACTTGTCTGTGAAAGGATCTTAACCGGCTGAATTCTTTTCAACAGGCACCATCCATGTCTTCTTCATATTCATATTGCTGAGCACAGAAGATGTTCAACAGTTTTTGCTGACAGAATAGGGACCTTGCAGTCAACTTAGACAAGGGCTCATAAATTTATATGAAAGTCATAATGCATGTTAATTTACTGGATGCCTGCTATGTGCTAATAGTCATTCCTAGTCCCCTCAGGTAGGTAATTGGAATACCTTGGAGATATTTTGGGTTCGCTTCCAGACCACTGCAATAAAGTGAATATCGCAATAAAGTGAGTCACATGAATTTTTTGTTTTCCTAGTGCATATAAAAGTTTACACTATACTGTAGTCTATTAAGTGTGCAATAGCATTATGCCTAAAAAATGTACATACTTTAATTGAAAAATACTGCTAAATAATGTTAACCGTCATCTGAGCCTTCAGGGAGTTGTAATCTTTTTGCAGTAGTAACATCAAAGATCACTGATCACAGATCACCATAAAAAATATAGAAGTAATGAAAAAGTTTGAAGCATTGTGAGAATTACCAAAACAAGACACAAACACAGGAGAAAATAATGATGTTGGTAAAATGTCAGTGCAGGGTTGCCACAAACCTTCAATTTGTAAAAACGCAAAATCTGCGAAACACAGTGAAACGAGATATGTCTTGTATTTTACACAGGAAGAAGCAGAAACTCAACAACAGTGGCAGAACCAGTATTTGAATCGAGGCCTTTTCTGCTCTTTGCACTTTATCATGCTGCCTTCTGAGTAATGAGATTGAGAGTGATTTTTGAAGGTATAATCTGTTGAGCCAGTGTCACCAGTTCTTGTGCAATGTACTTTATTAAAACAGAACAAGAGGGCCTCAGGCTTATTACTTTAAAAGTACCGTGTTATGCGAAGGATTTTAATTGTAGGAATATTTTCTTGAAATAGTAATAATTTCTTAAATATTTGTTGAGTGTAAAGTACTATGGGAAGTGCTGAGATGAGTCATAAATAGATCCACAGGCTTAGGAGAGCTAAGATATTTACATAATTCACTTTGTATAAGATACAAAGCAATTGGGACTTCCTTGGTGGCACAGTGGTTAAGAATCTGCCTGCCAGTGCGGGGGACACGGGTTTGAGCCCTGGTCTGGGAAGATTCCACATGCTGCGGAGCAGCTGGGCCCGTGCGCCGCAACTACTGAGTCTGTGCGCTAGAGCCCTTGTGCCACAACTACAGAAGCCCACGTGCCTAGAGCCTGTGCTCCGCAACAAGAGAAGCCACTGCAATGAGAAGGCTGCGCACCTCAGCGAAGACCCAACACAGCCGAAAATAAATAAATAAAATAAATAAATTTATTAAAAAAGAAAAAGATACAATGCAGTCATTGTCACAAAAGGTATAAAGTGCCATGGAAGTTCTGCTAAGGAAGAGTTTCTTGGTACACAGAAAAGGGACATTTTGGAGGATAGAATTTAGACCTAGATTGGGGTGGGGAGAACAAGGCGGGTGTTAGGTGTTCTAGAGGGAGGGGAAAAAAAGGAAGATTATTCTGCATGCAGGTTTAGGAAAAGCTTGGAATTGGGGAAGTGTAAGGAGTCACGTAAGGGAATGTGGAAATAAGTTTCTATGTAGTATAGGGGGTGGGTGAAGGGAAATACAGCTGTTGGTAATGAAGATTAAACCTATACACAAGCATTTGTGTATCAGGCCAATGAGTGTTCTTTGTGAGAAAAGGGACTTTTGAGCAATCACATGATCTGTGATGGAAGTTGGTGTTAGTTGGTTGGATTAGTAAGGGTCAGCAAATTGGCTTGTAGGCCAAATGTGGCTCGAGGTTAGTTTTTGTAAATAAAGTTTTATTGGAACACGGCCATGCTCATTCACTTGTATACCATCTGTGGTTGCTTTAGTTTTACAGGGGCAGAATTGAGTAGTTGAGACAGAGACTTTATATTCTACAGAGCCTAACGTATTTACCATCTGGCCTTATACAGAAGTTTGCCAACTCCTAGATTGGAGGGGTGGAGGCAGAAATCCTATTCAGCATTGTTGCTATGGCTAGGGTCTGAGCCTGTGCCTTCATGTCAAATGAAATGAAATGAAACCCAGATTGCGGCAGTCCTCACAGAAAAAGGAAAGGAGAGAGTGAATGAGCGATAGATAAGAATTTATTGAATTTGGCAATTGCTTAGATTTAAGAGTTTAGGGAGAAGAAAGAATCAAAAATTTTTTAAAAGTGTAAGTGATTGAGGGTGTTGTTTTGGGGTAGAATAGGCTTTTAATTGTAAGCCATCTATGTGTTTTGTTCTTTAAAAAGACCTATGTTAAATATGCCTTAGAGCTCTGATCTTTGGAAGTATGAATTTTTCCTACTTTTGATAAATATTTCCTCCCTGTTTATGATTAGGAGTGGGTTTTTCTCATGGTCTAACCAGGTGATGGTTATACTTATGAACATAAAACAAATTGTGTGTAACGTTTAAATTCTAATCCTTAAAACATGAAAGAACTCTCCAGTTGTCCTTAAAACTTCAGGGGAAGAATCTTTATTCACCATGCTCCCCTCTTCCCCCAGTTCTCTTCAGATCAGGTGACTGACTCTCATTTTTGAAATGCTGCTTTCTTTTGGGAGTTGTTATAAGGGAAGGAGCATAATGACACAACCATGTATAAAAACTTGTTAACTATTTGCTAATGTCAAAAGTGTTCAGTATTTATAAATACATGAAGTTTTCACCGTAGTTGCTGCTATTCATTACTTACTGTGTGTCAAAACCGTATGAGAAGTACTTTAATAAACCATCTTTAATGCTTTAGAACTTTTCTCCAAGGTGGGAGGATGTGTCCCTACCATCCCTATTGTACCATTGAAAAACCAGCTCCGGATAAGTAATTGCTTAAGTTGTACAGCTACCAAGGCCAAGGTTATTGCTACCCTAAACTTGCCGTCAGTTTGTACTGTGGTGGTTCTTAAATTTTATGTTCATTAGAATCACCCCAGCTCTTAAAAAAAATACATATTCCTGGGCTTATCTGTCAAGGATTTGCCTCATAAGTAATTCTTTTTTTTTTGCGGTATGCGGGCCTCTCACTGTTGTGGCCTCTCCCGTTGTGGAGCACAGGCTCCGGACGCGCAGGCTCAGTGGCCATGGCACACGGGCCCAGCCGCTCCGCGGCATGTGGGATCTTCCCGGACCGGGGCATGAACCCGTGTCCCCTGCATCCCTGCATCGGCAGGTGGACTCAACCACTGCGCCACCAGGGAAGCCCCCTCATAGGTAATTCTGATATCTGTGATCCTTGCATCAAACTTGGAGAAAACACTGCCATACATACAGACTTCTATTACCAGATGTTGCTTCATGTGGAAAACAACTACTTTTACCCGAAACCTATTCCCATACGGACTGAAGTTTTTGCTTTTTATGAACATTTTGAAATATTTGTTACGTTAGCAGGAGTTCATGTGATTATATAGTATCTTATCAGTTGAGGATTTTCACCTTCCTCTCTTTAAGACATGTTTAGAATTTTTAAACCAATAATACAAAATGCATATATTGATTTCTTCTCTACTGCATTTTGAGCATATTTAATTTTTTAATTGGATCATGTTTTGCATCCAAGTATTGTGGCTTTTCCAGGTCATCCTAATTTGAAGCAACACATTACTTAGTCAATTGATTGGATCTTTCATCTTTTTAAAAGAAGAAACATTATCTAGATGTAAAAACCTGTCAAATTTCTGTGATATTTTTCAGCTTTACGCTTTAGGTTCAGTACAGAGGAAAGAGCCCTGGATTGTCGAAAAACCTTGTACAACTTGGCCAGTTATTTGACCTTGGTTATGCCATATAACCTTTCTTAATCAGTTTCCCTATCTGTACAATAGAGACCATACATGGCTTGATGGCATGCCCTGTTTCCTATTGTTTTGATCAAAAGAGTATGTGAAAGTTCCTGTGAAAACTGAAAGCCTATTCAAATAAGAGGTGGTGGTATTTTCAGAAGCTTGTGGATGAATGAAGCATCTATTTTAGTGCTGTTCACAACTTAGTCTCATAATAGTGAGTGCTTACTGAGGGGCTCTATGGAGGTACACTAATTGCTTCTTTAGGAGATGTCTTTAGCTGTCTAGAATGGAAAACAAAAAGGTTTTAGAGAAGTTAATATAGATGGAGTACCTTCATGCTCATCATTTCACTTAGAGCTCGTTATATTATTTTAGACACACTCTAGGTAAGTTTTGTAGTTTGATTTCCTAGTTCATAACAGAAGGGGTTTTGTAAGCTGTACTAGCCTGACAGTTTGTGCTTTTTTGTTTAAAAAAAAATCTTGTGGAGCTATTTATTGCATGGAAATTCAGACCTAAGTAGTTGCTTAGCCCTGAGAATAAGGCTGTGTTTCAGCATAGTACAGCAGTGTTCTTCAGGAAGATAACTTTCCTGGGTAGCTACTATCTTTTCGAAATTTCATGATGACAGAGGTTTGGGAAATTTAGAACTATTTCCAGATATTATATTATCAAATTGGTTAAATAGAAATAGAAAATTTGTTGCATAAATCAGTAGATTTGTCTTCCTAAGAATCTTAGGAAATAGGAAAGGCCAGGAGGTGGTGTCTGTATTTGAAATATGGGATGGGCCCATAGAGGGTGAGTTGGAACATAACAGTTAAGTGAATGTGGACTCTTGAGTTTACCAGTGCTCTTAAGTCATATTACAAAAGACCTTTATTTTCATGCAGAATCACTCCTTGTGGCTTTTCTTTGTATAGAGTGGGTTTAAAGCAGACTATAAGAAGCAGATCTTTGGATGGGATGATGGAATTTATAGTCTCTGTCAGTTCTTAAAGATCTATTTTTAGCCATATACTCTTTTTTACCACCTAGAGTTTGACCTTGTTCCCATTCATAAGAATTGAGGAAATGCAGTTTAGACTATCCAGCTTTTTTTGAACTTTAAAACAGATTAGTGGGCTTCCCTGGTGGCGCAGTGGTTAAGAATCTGCCTGCCAATGCAGGGGACACGGGTTCGAGCCCTGGCCTGGGAAGATCCCGCATGCCGCGGAGCAGCTAACCCCGTGTGCCACAACTACTGAGCCTGCGTGCAACAACTGCTGAAGCCCGAGTGCCTAGAGCCCATGCTCCGCAACAAGAGAAGCCACAGCAATGAGAAGCCACACACTGCAACGAAGAGTAGCCCCTGCTCGCCACAACTAGAGAAAGTTCGCACGCAGCAACGAAGACCCAACACAGCCGTGTCCCCTGCATTGGCAGGCGGATTCTTAACCACTGCACCACCAGGGAAGTCCCTGGTATTTGGCTCTTAAATGAATATTCTCACCCTACTTTTTCCTTTTCCCCCCCCATTTCATCTGAAGGTCCCATATTTTTAGTTTGTCTCATGGCCTTTGAGGACTTTTTTTTTTTAAGACACGTACTGTTTCTTTTTTCTCATTCATTCATTCATTTATTTATTTATTTATTTATGGCTGTGTTGGGTTTCCGTTTCTGTGCGTGGGCTTTCTCTAGTTGCGGTCAGTGGGGGCCACTCTTCATTGTGGCGCGCGGGCCTCTCTTGTTGCGGAGGACAGGCTCCAGACGCGCAAGCTCAGTAGTTGTGGCGGCATGTAGTTGCTCTGCGGCATGTGGGGTCCTCCCAGACCAGGGCTCGAACCCGTGTCCCCTGCATTGGCAGGCAGACTCAACCATTGCGCCACCAGGGAAGCCCCTGAGGACTTTTTAATTTGGGTATATTATAGCTATATGCATGTATTTGCTTTTGCAGTGTACATATGGAGTTGGGTTTTTCTAAATGTGTGATTTTTAGATATCCACTGGATTGAACATAGTACGAAAAAGGAAGGTGTAAAATATTTCCTTTCACTACATACTTGTTTTACTGTTCTATTGATGGACTTTTCTGGTGTTTGCTATGCATAAAGCTCGTTTTGTATCATTTATTTAGGGTCTCAGAATCTATAAAAGAGAATTTGAGCAGCTCAGAAGACCCAGGTATACCAGGTATACCTTGTTAGTTTGCTTTCCAAAAAGGTTCTTTCAGTTGTATTCATTTATAGCAGCAGTATATCCGGTTGTTTAACCATATTCCAATTAGCACGGAGAATGATCCTTTAATGTTTGCTAAACCTATGGGTAAAAAATAACATGTTTATTTAAATTTGCATTTAAAAATTTTTGGTGAGGTTGAACATTCTCATAGGTTTAAATTAATCTTTTAAAAAAGTAGTCATTCATTTTTATGATTCTTAGATGTAGCAGAGCTATTAATCCTTTGTTGATAATATTGGAAATCAGACTTGAATAAGATACAAATTATATAGAGTTAAATTTTTTGTCTATTGATCTTTTCTCTTGAGCTTTCTTTCTCAACTTAAGGTATTGGAAATCCTTTACCCCTCCAACATTAATAGGAGAATTTTTTTCTTATTTTCTTCTAGATGTTTTTAGTGGTTTTATTTTTTAGGAATTAGCCCTTTCATCCATCAAAACATTTTTTGTTGCATGCTATGAGGATCTAAGTAAGTCCTCTCCGCCACATTTCCCAAGTAGATAACTAATATTTCAAAACAACTTATTTAAACCCACAAGTTAATTTGAAAAACAAATCTTTCCATCCAAAATCTGGGTTGTTCAGTTTTCTTTATATTCGTTTAGCCTATTTTATAAGGGTATTTTTGAGCATTTTGTACTTTTTTCATAATGTTTTTTTGAATAGGATCTCTTCATTAGATATTTTTATTGCTGGCAAATAGCAAAAATAGTAAACATGAAAAAAAAATTTTTACATCTTTTATCTGGTATCTTACCTACTTTAAAAGTCTGGAAATAAGTACAAGTAATATTAGGAAATAATTCATTTTTAAACACTTTATAATTGTATATATTTATGCCGCCTCCTACCCCTCTCCAATAGGTTGAAAGAGTAATGGCAGGATAAATGATACTTTAAAATAAAACTATCCTGGTGATTTAAATTCTTAACGAAATCTGCAAAAGGGATAATAGTGACTTTGCACATCTTTAAAATGTTACACAAAAAAATATAAGTGAAAATCACTGCCTACCATCTAGTAGGCACTAATGTTACATTTCTCTTAGAATAAGACTTTTATGAGCAATTCCTTTTGGTAAAATTTATGCATATGTATTTAAAATACTGCCACTGTTTTTTCCTTTGGGTTGATAGTTCTGTGGCATGAAAACTAAATCTAGCTAATCCATGTGCTCTAAAGCAGGTAGCTTTATTTTTCTCCTTTACAAAAGTAATGATCTTAGAGTCATGGAATTTTGCTATGAGTTTTAAGTCCTTGGATGGTACTTGGGCTACCCTCTTAATTTCATAGATGGAGGAACTGAGTTCTAGACAAATTTACTGTGGTCTCACAGCTTGTTTGTGATAGACTAGGAGACTCATTCATATGTCCCTTTATAGTAAGTCTTCCAAAAAGGTTATCCATACTTGGTTTGAATGAAGACATCATCACTTTCTTGGACAACAGGGAAAGTCTACGTGTCTTTGGAGAAAAAAATTTCTTCCTGCATCTTCTGTGTTGGTGCTAGTTTTGTTCCTTCTCCCTCCCCATAGAGTGTCTTCTCGTGATAGCTGCTCAAGTATTTGAAAGCCACTGTTTACCTATGGACTGACAGTTGACTGACCAGCTTATGATATTTAATAAACACTTTTTAACATGGATTATTTCATTTAATGAATGTCATGTGCTTTTCTGTCTAAATATACCTTCTTTTAGCCATTTTTAGGTCTGATGGACTATCCTTGTTACTTCTCTGTGTGTTTCTATTTGGATCTCTGTGAGACAACTGTCTTGTGGCTTGGTTAGTATTACAGAGTCTGGTGGTCCTATCACTAAGCCCTATTCTGATAACAGTACTTTTATTATTGCAATTTCAGCTACTTTGACAGTCTTATCTAGCCTGCTGTCAACTTAAATCTTTGTTTTTCTCACGTATGGCCTTGCCCATTTTGTCTTTGTACAGCTGGCTTTTTGATCCCAACTGCAGAAACGTAGATTATCCATAAACTCTAAAGTGGAGACTGCTTTAATATGAAGTGTTTGTAATTGGTTAGTTTATTTTTTGTTTACCTGGTCATTATCATCTATGTAGGAGAGGGCGGAACTGTGATGGCCTTCTGCTTGGTGATCTGAAGAGCTTGCATTTCTCTCTTCAGATTTTTTTTTTTTTTTCCCTGTACGCGGGCCTCTCACCGTTGTGGCCTCTCCCGTTGCGGAGCACAGGCTCCGGACCCGCAGGCTCTGCGGGCCATGGCTCACTGACCCAGCCACTCCGCGGCACATGGGATCCTCCCGGACCGGGGCACGAACCCGTGTCCCCTGCATCGGCAGGCGGACTCTCAACCACTGCACCACCAGGGAAGCCCTCTCTCTTCAGATTTTAATTTAGTTGGGAGAACATGGTCAGTCCATAAAGGGGTCTGGGAAGAGTCGGAAAGTGATGTTTGACTGTTAAAGCTTACTTTTTTTTTGATACTTCATGTAGTTTTTGTTTGTTTGTTTGTTTGTTTCATTTTTCTTTTGGCCGCCCAGCTTGTAGGATCTTAGTTCCCTGACCAGGGATTGAACCCGGGCCCTCGGCAGTGAAAGTGCAGAGTTCTAACCACTGGACCGCCAGGGAATTCCCACTTCACATAGTTTAAAACAACAACAGGGACTTCTCAGGCAGTCCAGTGGTTAAGACTCCGAGCTTCCATTGCAGGGGGCACCAGGTTTGATCCAAGGTCGGGGAACTAAGATCCTGCATGCTGTGTGGCACAGCCAAAAAAATAAAATAAAATAACAACAAAAGTCCTAACAAAGAGCCACAATTGTAATTGTATTACATTTTTTTGGACTCTAAGCTGAAAAAAAATTTTTTTTCTTAGTTTGCACCCAGTGTTTCCACAGTAGCTCAGTGGAATGAATGTTTTGAATTTAGTGCAAGAGAGACCTTTCATGAACTCAAGATATTGCATGGAAGTATTTATTTACCTGAGACCCTTAAATATCCCCTTCCTCCCTCCAGTGAACTTGATTTAGATGTGTAGACAACTTTGAGGGAAGAGAAGGGCACTTTGGCTGCTTTCTTGTCTCGAAGAGTAGCTAAATCTAGGGTTCTATGAAATGATTCCTAGTGGCAAAGCTTCAGTTTGGACCCTGTTCCATAGGATAATGGCTGAGTTTAAATGTGGATATTTCCTACTTCAAGATCTATCGGCCTGAAAGGTAGATTTGTAATTTGAAAATTGAGCTGGCTTAGGTTACCAGTGTGAGGGGGAGGATAGGTTTCAGTCAACAAGGGCATGCTGAACAATCTACCAGGAAATGGAATGTGACCAGAAACTGCAAGATGTCTCTTTCATACCTAAGAACCCATCTACTTGACTTAGCTTTAACCAGTAAAAAAAAAATATTCTTAGGGTTTAGAACTATATTTCCTTTTTCCTAGTCCAAATATGTGTTGTTAGTGATCTGCGGCATTGATCTTTGGCATGGCACACTAATGTTAATGGCTGGCTTGTAGAGCTGCTGTGGCTATCATTGAATTGTGGTAGGGCAGCGGGGAGGTTACTTGAAACACCTGGGTTGTAGCAATTGTGGAGGGTCCGAAAAGGCCTGGGAAAAGGAGTTTCGAATGCTTTTGTTTAAGCAGTAGGAACATTCCTGCTCAGGGTTTTGACATAATGAAATTGTTTTAGGATGAAGACTCTCACAAATGTATGTACTTATTAGAATAGAAGAAAGAGTCTGAAGACAAACAGTTAAAAAACTGCTTTGCAAATACAGTTGTCCTTCAGTATCTGGAGTGGGGGTGGGGATTAGTTCAGGAGTGTGGTCCCCCCTCACACACACACCCCGCCTCCCGCCCCCCCCCCAAGATACCAAAATCCATGGATTCTTCAAATGCCTTATATAAAGTGGTGTAGTACAGTCGACCCTTTGTATCCCAGGTTGGTTGATTCCCAGGATGTGGAACCCTGGAATATGGAGGGCCGACAGTATTCAGTTCATTGTGGTAACACTCAAAATAATAAATAATTTTACCCCCAAACTGTCTAAAATTGCAAGTGTCCCTTGATGTTTAGGCCTCTCTGCATTCCTCTTTGATTTTCTTTGAAATACTTTGCTAGTGAGAACTGTTTGTATCAATTGTTACTATGTATAAGACCTTTTTTTAGGATGGACACCAATGAAAGCTGGTTGTTTTGAATCAAAGTTATAAACTTTGAAAGACTAAGTTTCTTTTCAACCAGATACTGATCTGCATGATTTAACTCTAAACAAAAAATTTTTTTAATAACAAAGAATACACAGGCAACATCTTATAATTTTTCATCCTTTTACTGTCTATCCCAAATATTCACTTAAAGTGCCATAATATAATACTGATATTTTAAATTTTATCCAGACCTTTAAATTTGCGTTTAGACTTTAACAGTGGTTTTCAAAGTGTGGTCCACAGACCAGCAGAATGAGCATGACTTGGGAATTTAAGTTCATGGTTAGAAATTCCTCACTTAGTTTAGAAATGCAAATTCTCAGGCCTGCTTAATTAGAAACTATGGGATTGAGGCCTAACAGTCTGTTGTTTGTTTTTTTAACATCTTTATTGGAGTATAATTGCTTTACAATGGTGTGATAGTTTCTGCTTTATAACAAAGTGAATCAGTTATACATATACATATATCCCCTTATCTCTTCCCTCTTGCATCTCCCTCCCTCCCACCCTCCCTATCCCACCCCTCTAGGTGGTCACAAAGCACCGAGCTGATCTCCCTGTGCTATGCGGCTACTTCCCACTAGCTATCTGTTTTACATTTGGTAGTGTATATATGTCCATGCCACTCTCTCACTTCGTCCCAGCTTACCTTTCCCCCTCCCTGTGTCCTCAAGTCCATTCTCTAGTAGGTCTGTGTCTTTATTCCCATCTTGCCCCTAGGTTCTTCAGAACCTTTTTTTTTTTTTTAAGATTCCATATATTTGTGTTAGCATACGGTATTTTTCTCTTTCTGACTTACTGCACTCTGTATGACAGATTGTAGGTCCATCCACCTCACTACAAATAACTCAATTTCGTTTCTTTTTATGGCTGAGTAATATTCCATTGTATATATGTGCCACATCTTCTTTGTCCATTCATCTATCGATGGACACTTAGGTTGCTTCCATGTTCTGGCTATTGTAAATAGAGCTACAATGAACATTGTGGTACATGACTCTTTTTGAATTATGGTTTTCTCAGGGTATATGCCCAGTAGTGGGATTGCTGGGTCGTATGGTAGTTCTATTTTTAGTTTTTTAAGGAACCTCCATTCTGTTCTCCATAGTGGCTGTATCAATTCACATTCCCACCAACAGTGCAAGCGGGTTCCCTTTTCTCCACACCCTCTCCAGCATTTATTGTTTGTAGATTTTTTGATGATGGCCATTCTGACTGGTGTGAGATGGTATCTCACTGTAGTTTTGATTTGCATTTCTCTAATGATTAATGATGTTGAGGATTCTTTCATGTGTTTGTCGGCAGTCTGTATATATTCTTTGGAGAAATGTCTGTTTAGGTCTTCTGCCCATTTTTTGGATTGGGTTGTTTAACAGTCTGTTTTTAACAAGTAAACCCTCCATATGATTCTGGTGCAAGACCAGAGTTTGAGAACCATTGATTTAAAGCGAAGAAAGGATGTCATTTCTTTCCTCAGAATTATTTAAGATATGAAATTCAGAAGGAAAGGGGTGGGATAGAGTATATAATTAATGGAAAATCATGACTTTGTGGGTCACTTTCATTGCTAGTGTAAAGGCTGTTACTGATCTTTATTTCTCTTAAACTACAAAAATAATTTTGGACTGTCAAAACAATTTACTATTAGAATTAATGAAGGAAGATTAAGTTTGGGATGATTTTTGTCTCCTGAATGGCCCTTACTTAACGGAATCTCTTGTTAGATCACTTGTTAAATATTTTCATTCCTAATCCAGTTCAGAATACTGGCTAGAGGAAATATATAAAATGATAGCAGATACTTCCAGTGTATTGGCAATGGAAATACTTCACACTGATTATGTGGGTGGGGAACTAACACTTATTATTTTCATATGTCCATGAGAAAGAGCTTTCATGGTTTTTTTAACAGCTTTATTGAATTATAATTCATATACCATCTAATTCATTCATTTAAAGTATGTAGTTCATTAGCTTTTAGTACATTCCCAGAGTTGGGCAAATATCAGCATAATCTAATTTTTCCTAATAAATTGATTTACTCCAGATATTGATCATATAAGAATTAAGTCAGTGAAAGCAACTCAGGTGTCTTCCAACAGATGAATAGATAAAGTGTGGTGTAGACGTAAAGTGGAATGTTATTCAACCTTAAAAAGGAAGGTTATTCTATTCTGTACTATTGGAATACAGTTGATTAACAATGCTGTGTTAGTTTCAGGTGTACAGCAAAGTGATTCAGTTATATTCTTTTCAAGTTCTTTTCCCATTTAAGTTATTACAGAGTATTGAGCAGATTTCCCTGTGCTATATACTGTAGGTCCTTGTTGGTTATCTGTCTTAAGGAAGATAATTCTGACATGTGCTACAACATGAATGAACCTTGAGAACATTATGCTGAATGAAATAAGCCAGTCATAAAAGATAAATTCTGTATGATTCCACTTACATAAGGTGTCTAGAGTAGTCAAATTCATAGATAGTAGAAAGGGGAATGGTGTTTGCCAGGGGCTGGAGAGGAGGGGGAATCAGGAGTACAGGGTTTCAGTTGCAAGATGAAAAGAGTTCTGGAGATGGGTGGTGGTAATGGTTGCACAACAATGTGAATATGCTTAACACCCCTGAACTGTACACTTAAATAGTGTGTGTTTGTGTGTGTTTTACCATAGTTAAAAATTGAAAAAAGAAATAAGTTAAAATGTGCTGCGTTTTCAGTTATTTTAAATGTCTTTGTAGAATCCTCCTTTTTATAAGCTGGAAGATTTTAATATTAAAGTATTTTCTAAGTTGCCAGGTACTAATTCACATTTGGTGTGACACAGTGCAGTCACTACATTTTTAAAGATTTTTTTAGTATTTTTTAAAAATTGAGATATAATTCATATACCATAACATTCACCTTTGAAAGTGTACAATTCAGTGTGTTTTTAGCATATTCACAGAATCGTGCAGCTATCACCACTGTCTAATTTTGGAACATTTTCATCATCCCCCCCAAAAAACCCTGTTAGCCATAAGCAGTCATTCTCCTCTCCCCCTCTCTTCCGTTACCCAGCCCCTTGCAACCACTAATCTTTCTACGGATTTGCCTATGCTAGACATTTTTTATAAATGGAATCATACAATATGTAACCATTAGCATCTGACTTCATTTAACACAATATTTTCAAGGTTTATACATAAAATAACATGTATCAGTACTTCATTCCTTTTTATGGCCAAATTCCATTGTATGGCTGTACAGCATTTTCTTTATTCGTTCATCCATTGATGAACTTTGGGTCATTTCCACCTTTTGGTTATTATGAATAATGCTGCTGTGACCATTCATGTACAAGTTTTTGTGTACATGTATTTTCAGTTCTCAGGTATTGTACCTAGGAGTGGAATTGCTGGGTTGTATGGTAACTCTGTTTAATTTTTTGAGAAACTGACAAATTGTTTTCCAGAGATGCTGTACCATTTTGCGTTCTCACCAGCAATGGATGAGGGTTCCAATTGCTCCACATCCTTAAGGACACGACACTTTTTATTGTCTTTTTAATTGTAGCGCCATGTTAATGGCTGTGGAGTCATATCACTGGTTTGATTTACATTTCTCTGGTGACTACTGATGTTGATCCATTTGTGTATCTCAGGTGCTTATCACTTGCATATCTTCTTTGGAGAAATGTCTGTTCAGATCCTTTGCCCATTTTTAAAGTACTGATAGGTTATTTGTCATTTTAATTGTTGAATTGTAAGTGTGTTATGTATTCTGAATACAAATCTCTAGTCAGATATGTGACTCGCAGATATTCCCTTCTCTGGATTGTTTTCACTTTCTTGTTATGTTCAGTGCACAAAAGTTTTAAATTTTGGTATAATCCATTTAGTCTTTTTTTTTCTTTTGTTCCTTTTGCTTTTTGTATCATAGTATATTACAGTATTGCCTAACCCAAGGTCATGAATTTACTCCTATGCTTCATTCTAGGAGTTTTATGAGTTTAGCTCTTATATTTAAGCTTATGATCCACTTTGCGTTAATTTTGATGTGGTGTGAGGTAGGGGTCCAAATTCATTCTCTTGCTTGTTGTCATGGCATTATTAATTGAAAAGGCTGTTCTTTCCCCATCATGTGTTTTAAAAATGGAAATGAATATAATTTTAAGATGGAAATATACTTGTTTTTTAAAATTTCAGTGGTTGTATAGGTGATATTTTCTTTATGTTATTGTTTATTTTCCAAATATCTGTAACAGAACTTTGGTAACAAAAAATATATTTACACCAGAGTATTAACAGTGCTTATTTCTAAAGGATGAGATGGGAATAGAGGAAGGGGAAGTGATGACTTTCATTTATTACATTAATACTTTTAAAATGTATTATGACCTTTTTTTCTTTTTTTGTGGTACGCGGGCCTCTCACTGTTGTGGCCTTTCCCGTTGCAGAGCACAGGCTTCCGGACACGCAGGCTCAGCGGCCATGGCTCACAGGCCCAGCCGCTCCGCAGCATGTGGGATCTTCCTGGACCGGGGCACGAACCCGCGTCCCCTGCATTGGCAGGCGGACTCTCAACCACTGCGCCACCAGGGAAGCCCTATTATGACCTTTTTTATTTTATTTTATTTTTTTGCGCGGGCCTCTCACTGTTGTGGCCTCTCTCGTTGTGGAGCAGAGGCTCCGGACGCGCAGGCTCAGCGGCCATGGCTCACGGGCCCAGCCACTCCGCGGCATGTGGGATCTTCCCGGGCCGGGGCACGAACCTGTGTCCCCTGCATTGGCAGGCGGACTCTCGACCACTGTGCCACCAGGGAAGCCCTATGACCTTTTTTAAATTAAAAAAGTAGAAGATAATTCTTGTCTCTCTTCATTATACTGATTTACTTAAATGATATGGCAGCTTTTAGACTAGGGCCAAAGGTGCTTTGTTTAATTTTAGTGTTTTGGTTTTTTTTTTAGGACGGTGTTTTCAAAGAATGCTTTCTGTTCCTCTAGTGATAGTTTCCAAAGTCAGAGGGTTCTATTACAGAAGAGGGAAGGAAACTAACACTCACTTAGTGCCTATTATTGACACTATGCTTTTATATACATGTTAATTCTTCACATTTTTGCAGATAGAAAAACGAGCGCTAGACACAGCAAGTGACTCAGTAGTTGTGGTGCTCAGTAGTTGTGGCGCACGGGCTTGGTTGCTCGTGGCATGTGGGATCCTCCTGGACCAGGGCTTGAAACCATGTCCCCTGCATTGGCAGGCAGATTGTTAACTCACCTGGGAAGTCCGAGTGCCTGCTTTTTATAAGAATTTTTTGCTGGGCTCTGAGGATAACATGCTATGGTTAAACTTAGACTAAGGATGTGAAGTCAGATATATAAGTTGTTGTCTGTGATAAATACAGGGCAGAAATAAGCATATGCTCTAAAAAATGTAATAAGCTTCTAAGGTTTAGAGAAAGGGGGAGAGGATATTTGGTTGGACTATCTGGAAATACTTCAGAGAATGCTTTTAGCATGGGATATTATTTTGACTATCAAATATTAGAGAGGATGGGGTTGGATAGAGAATAAGTAAGTAGAGTAAAAAGGGGAAGAAGCAGGGCCAGGGGACAGAAGGAAGCCAAGGCAGTAAGTGTGAACATAAGCCCAGAGGTGAGCACAATGTTTTGGGAGAAGGGGTTGACGCTCTTACTGTTGTAGTATCTGCTTTCTATTCCTGTGTTATACCGTACTCCAGCTCTGCCATACCCCCACCCCAAATAACAAAAACAAACGTTCAGGAGAAGTATTTTAATCTGGAAATAATTGAAGAATTGTGAGCCATATACATACATATATATATATGTGTGTGTGTATAATTTTCTTTTTCGTACTTTTTGTGGGACTCAACTCTCAGTCCAGAAAATAAAAGTAATCACGACAAACTAGATCTCGAACATTTTGCTTTGTTGTTTAATTTACACATATTCTTGCGAATACTGTGTTCTGGTGTAATTTGGTCCGTAATAGCAGTTAAATTGGACTTGTGTTGTCTTCTAGGTCGTTAGTGCTGTGACCTTCTGGTCTTCTTTCCTTGGTTTTATTTAACTTTGAATTCTGGGAGGAAAGATACCATGTAAATTTAATAAAAGATTCCTCTTCCCTTTTTGGTTCTTCCCAAATCTTCATGGAACTTTCAGGGAAGAGGCCTTGGGTGGGTGGGCAGTGGGAAAGTTCTGCGAATTTGGTTAAGAAATGAAGAGGGATTGTCTTTTGGGCAAGTAGTCAATTTAGTGCATTTATGGATTTATGGCATGTGCTTTATCATTGAGGATTTCAATTTAAATGTGAGTGCTGATATTGCCAAATTTCTACTTCTTGTGGATCATTTCAGTCCTCAGCATTTCTATGGAAAATTTTTATTTTATCGATAGCAGAAGAGGTAGAGACTTGGTTCCTCTCTGCTACTTCGAGGGATGGTCATGGGTATGTGTATGTGTGTATGTAAAATAAAATTAATCTAAACTTGATGAGTTAAAGATAACTGTCATGTTTCATGCAAGGAAGGGTGCATCGGCCTATATTGTGTTCAGAAGAAGGTAATGCTTTATAAAGAATGTGAAGATTACTGTGAACTATTATTTTCTCAAATACAGTATCCTAATTGAGTAGTGAACAGGTTTATGACCAGGAGAGAGCATGCAGTGCCCAACTTCTCGCTGCTTAACAACTGTTGAACCTAGTGTATCTCACAGAATGTGTGTGTGATGAGTGATTTTTTTTTTAAACTAGTGTAGGAGCACTTGATCCCTGCTCAGTTACGTATGAATGATTCTGTAGCTTCCCAGACTAATGTAGGACATTCTCAATGGTGAAATTTTATTAAAGTCATTTAGGTGTCTTAAGAAATGAAAGTGTTCAGTAGAGCCTAGTTTGCCATAGCCCTTTGGAGAATTGTTGCGTCACTGTTTTGGTAAATTTGTGCCTGACTTAAGCATCTTTGAGACATTTTAAAATAAAAACATATGGTTTAGGGAAAAATCTTTTACCCTTAAAGTCTAAAGGTGAGCCTTTAATCTTCTGGAATGTCTGGGTCAACCCTGTGAATTTTTGGTTGTAGCTGTCATTACTCTGGATAAAATCGAAAGGTTTCTCTTGGGCTAGCGTTTGCCAGCCCCTCTTCCTCCTCCCTCCTTTATGTTTTATTGTAGAAAATGCAAGCTTAACATACAAGTGGAGAGAACAGTACAGTAAACCCCCGTGTGTGTGTCACTTGGCTACAACAGACATAAACTCATAGCTATTGTGGTTTTTATCTAGACCCCCTTGCCTTACTACTAGCGCGTGCGTGCACGCACACACACACACGCGCACACTTCAGTTATTCTGAAGTCAGTTCTATACTACATATTATTTTGTCTGTAAATATTTCAGAATCTTTCTGTATAAAAGCTCTTTTGCTGCCTCCCCCCACCACCGCCATCCTGTTCTTCTTAAAAAGTATTCTTGTTGTTGAAAGAGATGTGAAGGAATGAGGTTGAGATGATATAGGTGGGACAGAGTAGAAATTAGGTCCACCTGATACTTGATTTTTCAGACGAGAAGAGGATTGGGTAGACCCAGAACCATAAAGGGGATATGAGCTAGAATTTATTTAAATATCAGAAGATGGCACACGTGTCCTGTGTCGTTCCCCCCGCCGACCCGGTCTTGCATGCCTCCATACAGACTTCTGGTGCCTCGTCTCTCTCTACCCTTTGAATGTTAAAGTGTGTCATGGTTTGGTTTTCAGGACCCCCCCCAGCCCCCCATCTGTATTTTTCATTGGTGATCTTTAGTCCTTTGAGTATCATCCATACACCAATAATTCCAAATTTATATCCCCAGCCCAGGTATATTTCTCTTCTGAAGTTCAGATTCATATTTAAAATGCAGTTCTTGATTTCCCTTGCCACTGTGATCAACATCCTTCTCATCACAACCCCACTTCACCTTCCCATTCTGCCATCTTATCACACAGTATGTAATAAACTCTAGGAGTACACCTTTGTCTTAGTTCGGGCCACTATAATGAAGTACCATAGGCTGGGTGGCTTAAAAACAATAGAAATTTATTTCTACAAGATTTTCTGTGGATTTCTAAAAAGTTCCCAAGTTATGCTTATGCTGCTGGTCTGGGAGCCACAACTTGAGAACTACTGGACTTGATAATCACATAATCCTGCCAGCACTAGGATATTACTGTTGTCTGTCTAACAGTAATGATGGAAATAGCCAGTATTTGAGACTAAGTGCCAGGCATTGTGTAAAAGGGCTTTATATGGGGACTTCCCTGGTGGCGCAGTGGTTAAGAATCCACCTGCCAAAGCAGGGGACACGGGTGTGAGCCCTGGTCCGGGAAGATCCCACATGCCGCGGAACAACTAAGCCTGTGTGCCACAACTACTGAACCTGTGCTCTAGAGCCCGTGCTCTACAACGAGAGAAGCCACCACAATGAGAAGCCCGCGCATGGCAATGAATAGTAGCCCCCGCTCAACGCAACTAGAGAAAGCCCACGTGCAGCAACGAAGACCCAACACAGCCAAAAATTAATAAATTTATTTTTTAAAAAGTGCTTTATATGTACAATATTGTTTGATTCTCATGGTGATTGGTAGGTATTACCTCTTTTAAAGGGTTAGGTAAATTGTTGACATTCACACAGTAAATAGCAAAGTTGAGACTACCCTGGTCTGCTCGCAAAGACACAAACCATTTTTCTCTTGACCAAGTGAGTGGCTTCCAACCTTGGCTTCTTATATATTTAGGACTCCCACATATAGTTTTACCTCTTAATTATTTGGCTTACCAATGTGTTTTTTGGTCGCCAAGACTCCAGGCTGGGAACTGCTACTCATACTTAGTTTGTACTGCCTGATTTTAAGCCCTTATTATGTGTTTATTGCTATATTGCTTATCAGCCTTATCTCCTCAAATTTATAAACTGTTTTGAGGCTATGGACCCTGTCTTTTGATTATTGTGTAGCGCTCAGCAGAATGCTGTTCACATTGTAATGGTTCAGATGTTGTGGAAGGATTGTCATTGTAATCATTTTGGAGGTATATATTAGGCAGTCAGATTTAATGCATGGGGTATATAACCAGTTGATTTTGAATATTCACGTCATGGCATTCAAGTTCCTTACCACTTTGCTGCTTTTACATGATTAAAATAAGACAGCACATTAATTTTATTGAGAAAAAATACTTAAATCAGCTGAACATTAAATATAAATCTGAAATGAAAAGTCCTATGTTCTGATTTCAGATTTCCAGAAACAATATATAAGGGAAACTGTTTAGATCCTTTCAGCCTAAAACTATGCATTAAAAATGCTTTCCGTATTTTATTTGTATCCGTGTCCACCTGTCAGCTTGAATAATCAATTAATTAATTATAGAAGGGTCTAAATCCATGTAAAAACCAGACTGAATTTCCCTTTTCTTTTTTATCCCTATCTCTTTTATCATTGATCGTAGATAAGGATTTTGTCGTTTCTCTCATATTTGAAAATCTATAATGAGGTGAAGATCAGCTTGTGCCTTAAAACTAGGACAGAGTTGAAATGTAATTGGAAAACTATGGCAGCCTTCTTCATGTGCTCAGGAGGATGGGAACATGTGTCAGTTTACTAAGATTTTGCTTTACTCTTGTGTTCTATAGAATTTCTTAAATGTATTTATTTTGCAGCTGAGGACTGGGAATTTCACTGCCCTATCCTCATGTAATAGTACAATGAATCCACAGACTCTTTGTTCAAAGTTAGCTATTGATGAGGGGAAATGGGAGGGACAAGATGGGGTGTTACTTTCTTTTTTCTAGGTAAAGTTTCTTCAGCTGAAGATGTGTTTAGCTGTGCAGCAAGTAACTGCTTTCTGTAGAGATTTAAGGCAGCATTACAGGAAGAAGACAACTTGAATTGACTCTAGTTTTGTTGCAGTGATAATGTAAGTAAAAAATGCAAGCCTTAGGAAAGAATGTGGGTGGGGTTAACCAGGGTTTGTTTCGTTATTTCTGTTCTGTCCTTACCTGAGCTGTTTAAGTATGTATGAAATGAACCTTTTATTATTCCAAGACAATTCCTTTTATCTGTCCTCCAAAATGCTCACTGTGAGCCATCAGTTAATATGAGGGATCAACTTTGTTGACTCAGAAAATGTTGAGTTTCTTTAGGAGTTTTTGTTTAAATTCCTCTACTTTAATCTTTATTGCTATGGGTTGGTGGTTCGAAACTTTGGCTGCTAAATGGAATCACCTGGAAAGCATTTAAGGAAAAATTCAGGCCCTACCGGCAGTTAATTTTGATTAAATTGATCTGGGGTGTGTCTTCAGCATTCATGTTTTTAAAACCTCCCCAGGTAATTCTAATGTATGGCCAGCATTAAGGAATACTGCCCTAAGTTCTGTTTTTACAGACTCCAGTAACTTCCTTGGAGGAAAAATAAGAGTCATCATGTGTATCCCCACCTCTCCCCCACCCCCATCTCAATCCTCTGTAGTTTCTACAGAGGGAAATTAAAGTCAAATCTGAATCTTATGTAAAAGCATAGAAATTTAATCCTGTAATTTTGCAGATATATAGAGTAGGCTTTGAGGAGTTTTAAAAATAATGTCTAATCTCCTCTTTGCTCGCTAAACTTATTTTGTCTCTTTTAAAAAAAAAGTTCAACACATTTTGATTTATGACAGATTTACCAGATTCCTCGTATATCACAGGACACCAAGGACATCTAGCTCTACTTGGTGAAGCAAGTCTGTCAATTTATCTTGTCAGATAATATAGCCAATCTTGTAGTTCACAAAGAAGTATTGTTGCTCTGATATTGTAACTTTTCCTAAATGAGCCGTGTGTGTGTGTGTGTGTGTGTGTTCGATTTTGAGACAGGTGGTACTTTGAGGTGAGTTTGCAAGTTCAGTGGAATATGGGTCTCTGGTTTCTTTTGTTTTGGTATCTTTTAACTCACCTTTCTTTCCCTAAGGTGCTTAATTTCCATGCTTGACACCCTACCAGTATTTGACAGCCAGAGTAAATGCCTGTACTTCTTTTTGCGGTATGCGGGCCTCTCACTGCTGTGGCCTCTCCCATTGCGGAGCACAGGCTCCGGACGCGCAGGCTCAGCGGCCATGGCTCATGGGCCCAGCCACTCCGCGGCATGTGAGATCCTCCCGGACCGGGGCACGAACCCGTGTCCCCTGCATCAGCAGGCGGACTCTCAACCACTGTGCCACGAGGGAAGCCCTGCCTGTACTTTTATTCTTTTGAGAAGTGTAATAGGTCGTTCATTAATTCATTCAACTAGACTATACTCACTGCTCCTGTGTCTTGAGGACCGAGTAAGTCATATGTGGCCCCTGTTTTCGCAGCAGTCCCATACATTCTCATGGGGAGACACAGATATCAAATTTTTCTCTTTTTAGCTAGTGGGAAGCAGCCACATAGCACAGGGAGATCAGCTCAGTGGTTTGTGACCACCTAGAGGGGTGGGATAGGGAGGGTGGGAGGGAGGGAGGTGCAAGAGGGAAGAGATATGGGAACATATGTATATGTGTAACTGATTCACTTTGTTATAAAGCAGAAACTAACACACCATTATAAAGCAGTTATACTCCAATAAAGATGTTTAAAAAATAAAGAAATCAGATGTTCAAATTTGGAAAAGAAAATTTTTTTCTCTTTTGTGTCAACATTCTATTCCTTTGGCAAATCTTGCTGGCTCCACCTTCAGATTACATTCTGAATATAAATACCTACTCCCCATTACAGATGCTGTCATCAAACCATTGTCTTTTGCCTGGACAACCTCAGTAGCCTCCTAATTTGTCTCCTTCTGTTATTGATCATCTATAGTGTGTTCACAGAACAGCAAGAGTGAGCTTAAAAATGTAAATAGTAATAATATCTTGTGCTCCTGCTCTAATTTGTCCAAAGGCTTCATGGCACACTTAGGCTAAAAGTCAAACTCCTTATCATGGGCTACAAGACCCTACTGGATCTAGGGTCTATCTGCTTTTGTATACCACCTTGGTATCATCTTAAAACATTTCCTTAGGCTCACCGTGCTCCACCCACACTGGTCTTCTTACTCTTAATTCTGAGTGCGTTCCTGCCTGTACATTTTACTGCACACTCTGCCTGGAAAGCTTTTCCACAGGTTTCCTGTCAGCTGAGTTTGGTTCTTCATCCTGTTCAGGTCTCTGCCACTTTTAAAAGAGAGATTCTTGACCACCAGCTGTAAAAGGGCAAGTTAATATCACAAATAACATTTTAATGCACACACACAAACACACTTCTGCTTACTAGCTTATTGTTCTCTACCTCTGGAATGTAAATTTCCTCCTGTTAGGTAGGGATTTTGTCCTGTTCACTGCTATAACAAAAGTATCTCGAAACATAATAACCATTAAAAAAAATGCTTGAATCAACTGATTAAAATTATGTTTATGATGAGTATAGCAAAGGGCAAATAGATCTGTGAGAGGGACTGCCAGGGAATCCTCCTTTAGTCTCCGCCAGTGTGGCCAGAGTATAAAAGAGCCAGGAGAGGTTTTGAGAGTGGTTCTTAGGGATGATGGTATGGGCAGAGACAGATCAAGCAGGACCTTTTGGTTGGTCCCTGTTAAGAACTAGGGAAGGGGGCTTCCCTGGTGGCGCAGTGGTTGAGAATCTGCCTGCTAATGCAGGGGACACGGGTTCGAGCCCAGTCCGGGAGGATCCCACATGCCGCGGAGCAACTAGGCCCGTGAGCCACAACTACTGAGCCTGCGCGTCTGGAGCCTGTTCTCTGCAACAGGAGAGGCCGCGATAGTGAGAGGCCCGTGCACCGCGATGAAGAGTGGCCCCCGCTTGCCACAACTATAGAAAGCCCTCGCACAGAAACGAAGACCCAACACAGCAAAAATTAATTAATTAATTAATAAACTCCTACCCCCAACAACAAAAAAAAAAGAACTAGGGAAGGGCTTCTCCACCTCACCCCATCTGCATCTGTTTTGCAGATCATGAGCATAGATTTTACAGCTCACTTTGTATTTTTTTTTCTCTCAATTTGATTCATACGTGAAATTTAGTATCCCCATTAATGGGAAAGGAAGATTCTGAAGAAAATACAGAATTGAATTCCTTTTTAGAAAGTCTGGTTACTCTGAGCTGTGATTGGCCTTCTTATCATTAGTTTAACTGTGAGGAGTGAAAATAACCTTTTGACTCTCTTATGGAGAAAGTGGTTGTGTTCTGTAAAAGACATTTCATTCAGTATGGTTGTTACTGGCTTGCATAATCCCACCATGTCACCTGGTCTCTGATTAGACCCGGTGTGTGAGTCTGATGAGAGCCAATTATAAGTTACCTCTCAAATTTCCTGTGGCTTTTCTCTCTCCTCCTTTATTAGCTTGATAATCCAGTTGAATGTATTATTGCTTAGAGGTTGGGTAATGACCATGACCAGTTTTTGAAGGCTAGATTCCACATTGGTGGGCAATTTTTTTGTTGACTAGTATAGCCAGAAACATTTTCACATTACTTTTTTCCATTTATCAAAGGAAATAAATATCCAGGCTATTTATGTATTTCTTTTTAGGGTGTTCAGATGTCTTGGAGGAAAGGACTGTGGAAAACTGAGTCCTAAAACTCATTTAATTTGAAGTTGGGCAAAAAAATTACAGTTCTTATTAGGTAAATATTTTCAGATTTTAAGCCCTTTACCTTTAATTTATTTTGCTAAAATATTCTGATAGGACTCCTGTATATTGTCCAGAACCCAGTGTGCTTTATATGTCTGTCATAACGATTTCAGTTTTGACTCAGAAAAGCCTGTGGTCTGTTGTAAAGAAAGCATTTTTTGAAAACAGCTTTATTGAGATATATTTTAGAATACAGACTTTTGAGTCGGACGTGAGTTTGAATTTCTGCTGGCACTGATTAGCTGTGTGACTTTGTCAAAATTGCTCAGTTTTTTAATAGCCTTGGAATACAGTATTTACTTTAAGTTGTAATTAAAATTAGAAAATTATACATGTCAAGTACCTGGCCCTTCAGGTTTCAACAAATGGTAGCACTTTCTAATATTACTAATACTAGCACGTAGGATGCTTATCTCTTTCTGTCCTTTGGGATTTTAAAGCCTGGGAACTGAACTGCAATGGACAACAGTGATAGTAAAATCTGATGCTACTGAACGCAGTCACACAAATTGATCTGCAAGGCTGAAATTGTTAGTTCAACTACACTTCTTTAACTTTTCCTACATTAAGTCTTGGTTTTATTGTATTAATGAGCAGGAGGATTACCTTATTCTGCCCATTTTATAAGAGGTTTCCACTGAATGTAGCTGTCTTGCAGAGAATAAAGAGTAACCAGGTGTGTTACTCCATGTACAGTGTTGTATGGCTCTGCCCTCCCCACTTTCACCCCCACCCTCCAGGCCCTTGGGTGGTACCCTGTGTAGGCAAATGTATTTGGGATCTAGATCTCTAGATTTAGGAGAAGTACTTTATTCACATTAAAGCTTGATACTTAGTAAGTTGTTTATCAGGATGGATTAATTTACTGTTTCTAACCATCCTTGTGTTGATAGGGGATCCTCCTTCACCCATTTCCCAGCCAGTTAATATTACAGCAGTTTTGTTATGAATATGATTAGAAATGTTCCATTTCACAATGTGAATACTTGTTTACCTTTAAGCACTTATGGCTAAATGCATCTTGGTCTTTATGATAGCAGTGTAGCTTCAGTAGTGAGAAGGAACCTAGTAGGAGGTAAACTCAGGGTAAAGGGGGACTGGAGTAGGTGGAGATAGGGTGTTTGGAAGCTAGTTGATTATTGTAAGGATTTTAGCTTTTACTCTGAGTATCACCTTTGAGTAGAGGGGTGACATGATCTGACCTAGTTTGAAAGAAAAGCTGACTGCTCTGGACAGCAGCAGCGGCATCTGTGCTGGGGGCTGTTGTGATCTCTGGTGCCAGAGGGTGGTGGCTTGGGTCGGGGTGGTGGTGAAGTTTGTGAGGAGTGATGTTTTATTCTGGATATATTTTGAAAGCAGAGCAGGTAGGATTTGCTCATGGGTTAGGTGTGTGGGTTGTGAAAGTGAGTTTTTTGATCTCAGCCAGTTGAAGGAAGGTATTGCTCTTTATTGAGATGGGGAAGATTAGGAAAAGTAGATGAGGGCAGGGGGAGATTAGGAGTTAGTTTATATTACTGTGATAAAGACAGTGAGAGCTAGAGCAACACTCTCTTTGATTTTGGCATTACATATTTAAAATAGTGGATACATGTCATTATACATTGGTCAAAACTGCAAAGAGTAAACCCTATTGTGTAAACTATGGACTTTAATTAATAATAATAATGTATCAATTGGTTCATCAGTTGTAACAAATGTATTACACTAACGCATAATCATAGAGGAAACTGTTGAGGGGGTGGATATACGGGTTCTCTACTTTTCACTCAGTTTTTCTGTAAACCTAAAACTATTCTAAGAAATAATGTCTGTTAATTTTTAAAAAGCAATCAACGCAGATAGATGCTATCGTGTTTTCTCTGATCTTCGTCTTTCGTTCATTGCTGAGGCCAGTCTTCTTTCTTCTTTTGCAGTAGCATGTCAAATTGCTTTTCCCTCCTAATTCAGATCTGTTTCTAACATAATTTCATACCAATTAGATGCCCAGAGTAGACCTGTTTTCCATTCTGTTTAGTTCCTCAGTTACTTCTGAGTTCTTTCCTTAAGCAAAGTAAATATTATTGCCATAATATTTGTCTTGGACATCACCAATATATTGCAGTGGTTTTTAATAGTAAATGATGAATACAAAAAATAGAACCATATGTGGCCATAGGCTTAAAAATATGATTTCACTGATCTTTTTGTTCTCTTATTCAGTTGGTTATCTGCTCTTTCCCTTTTGCTGTGCAGGGTCATTTACACATTCCTAGGACTTCTCTACTGGGCTTTAGAGTTTAGAGACCAGCCTCCATGATCCCTTCAGGGGATTACAGCTTGCAGGTTCTTGACTTTTCACCTTTATGCCTTTCTGTGTGGAGACTGAATTTAGGGTGAATTGGGTATCATTTTGTTTTGCATGCTGCCTCTTAAGGGCAGGGACTAATGTGTTTTTATTTTGTGTGTCACACAAAGTCACATACTTTTATTAATGTTATAATGGAGTGTCTGTGCTTCCTTTATATATATATATACACACACACACACACACACACACACACACATACACATATAAATTTATTTATTTATTTTTGGCTGTGTTGGGTCTTCGTTTCTGTGCGAGGGCTTTCTCTAGTTGCGGCGAGCGGGGGCCACTCTTCATCACGGTGCGTGGGCCTCTCACTGTCGCGGCCTCTCTTGTTGCGGAGCACAGGCTCCAGACGCGCAGGCTCAGTAGTTGTGGTGCACGGACTTAGTTGCTCTGCGGCATGTGGGATCTTCCCAGGCCAGGGCTCGAACCCGTGTCCCCTGCATCGGCAGGCGGACTCTCAACCACTGCGCCACCAGGGAAGCCCTGTGTTGGCCTTTTTTAAGTAGAGTTCTTAGCTGTATATGGAAACAGAAAAATGGATTCAAGAGGTAGGTAAAGACCTTAAATTGAATTCCCTGTTAACAAAGCTTTCCTTTAACACAAAGGCAATGAGGATAGAGGCACTATAGTGCAGTGATTAAAATTAAGGGCTCTGGAGCCAGATGTACATCTTGCTTTTTCTTCTCTGGGCAAATGACCTAACCCCTCAGTGCCTCAGATTCTCCATCTGCAGTATGGGGATAGTAGGTGCTGTCTCTCAGGGTTGTTATAATGATTAAATGATGAAATTCATGTAAAGTTGGTAGCAGTGCCCAGAACAAAGGAAGCATTCCACAAATGTTACCTACTATGTATAGTTTCTAGCTGAAGAAAGAATTCAAATTCAGTAGAAAATATTAGAGCTGGTAATAACGCATTTGTTGGTCATGAAATATTGGAGCTATAAGGTATCTTTTACAGCAGTCTTTATTTGCAACCCGTATTATGTTATGAAGTGTAGAAGAAGTATTTAAAACTTTGAGAATAAATAAAACCCATGAGGAAGAATGTAGAATTTAAAAAATAGGACCAAGAATTTAATCTAGGATTATTCCTAAATTTAGTGTAGGGGCAATGGTTTTCTACCTCTGATAATTAGGGGTAGTCAGTGCTGTGACATCTGCGGTGACTATTGGTTTTTGATCCATCAACTTTTCTTAGGACCCTCTACCCCATCCCCTTAAATGGCATCCTCAGGATTATTCAGGTATCCTGCAATTGTGTAATTCATGGGACCCCTCTCTGGCTTCACTGAGGAAGTTTCATCAGTCTAAGTTTCTCAGAGTGTGATCTTTGGACCAGCAGCATTACCTAGCATCACCTTGGAACTTGTTAGAAATGTAAATTCTGGGGCCCCCACCTCAGACCTACTGAATCTGAAACTCTGGAGATGGGGCCCTACAATACGGGTTTAGACAGCCCTGCGGGCTTAACATTTGACTTCTAGTGTAGGGTTTCCAACTCAGGTAACTTCAGGAGTTCAGACATATAATATAAATGAATGACACCTACCAGGTGGGGATAATTTTGAACTGTGGATCAAGTGCCACAGCTGAAGGGATCAGCTGCTGTTTAGCTAATAGTCATTAAGAGACTTGCAGACCCAGCATTGGCAGACCCTGTCTTTGTATATAATTTTAAACTGCTGGCAAAGAATTGAAAAAATACTGTATCCTTATGTATGGAGGCCAAAGAAAATTCAACTATAAGCAAATAAAACCAACTTCAGGAATGTGACCTTCGTTTGTGATCTCTTATATAGGAGTTTTGTTGTGAGTAAAACTTGATTCATGTCACAGGTTATTATCTTAGGTTAAATTTCTGATGTGGAAAATTTTTTTGGTCATAGGATAAGGACAGTTTTAAGGTTTTTGATAAATGTTATATTGTTTTCCAGAATGAAACTGCTGTTTCATCAGCAGTTTCCCTGAAACCTAGCAGGCATTAGATACAGTTCTTTTTATGTGACTTTTAAAATTTGTTCGGCAGAAAAGGCATCCTTTAAAATTTTTATTGCTTTGATTTACTAATGTAGTTTAACCCTTGTTTTGTATTTACTGGCCATGTGTATTTTTATATAAATAAATCTTTCGTAGTCACTTGCTTATATGTCCTTTTGAATTGATTCATAAGTATACATTGTTTTCCCTAGCTTTCTGTTTGCCTTTTTTTTTTTTTTTTTTTTTTTTTTTGCGGTACGCGGCCCTCTCACTGTTGTGGCCTCTCCCGTTGCGGGGCACAGGCTTCGGACGCGCAGGCTCAGTGGCCATGGCGCACGGGCCCAGCCGCTCCGCGGCATGTGGGATCCTCCTGGACCGGGGCACGAACCTGCGTCCCCTGCATCAGCAGGCGGACTCCCAACCACTGCGCTACCAGGGAAGCCCTCTGTTTGCCTTTTAATTAGTATGTTTTTTGAATTATAGAAGTTTTAAATTTGGGTAGTCAAATCCATCAGTCTTGTCAAATTCTCTCAAAAAATCCGTCTGGGATTTTCATTGGAATTAGATCAAACCTATAAACTAATAACCCTCAGTAAAGATTTGTGCCTGCCTTTCCAGCTGTACACATACTATTGTGAACCACTGTGGATAGGATACTCCCTTCCTCATCTCCACTACCACCGATATTCATTCATTTAACATACATTTATTGAATACTTACTGCACGTGAGCCTACAGTAAGCCCCCTATATACAAAGGAGTTCCGTTCTGAGAGCGCATTCATAAGTCCAATTTGTTTGTAAGTCCAACAAAGTTAGCATAGGTACCCAACTAACACAATCGGCTATGTTGTACTGTACTGTAATAGGTTTATAATAGTTTTCACACAAATATATTTTAAAAAACACAAAAAAAACCATTTTAAATCTTACAGTACAGTACCTTGAAAAGTACAGTAGTACAGTACAACAGCTGGCATACAGGGGCTGGCATCAAGTGAACAGGCAAGAAGAGTTGCTGACTGGAGGAGGGAGAGGAGGTGGGAGGTGGTAGAGCTGAAGGATCGTCAGCAACAGGAGACGGAGGGCAAGCTGCAATTTCACTCACGCCTGACGTTGATGGCACAGGGTCTGGTTCCTTGCTGGATTCAATTCTATCTACCTTCTTGAAGAAAAGATCCAGTGATATCTGGGTAGTAGCTCTTCTTTTCGCATCATAGCTGACACGTGACAATGTACGCCAGACACATGAACTAACTAACGTGATGGGACATGCGAATGCAACTTGAAGATTCGTGTGTTGGGGACTTACTGTGTTGGGTTTGTGGGGCTACATTAGTAAATAAAACAAGAATTTCTTGTGATACATGAGTGAATAAAACAAAGAATTCCTGCCCCTCTTGTAACTGACACTGCTGGAGGAACTGAGGCAATAAATGAATAAATATATATCAAGTGGTAAGTGCTGTGGAAACAAAGGAGAGTCCGGGGAGGGTGGTGGCAGCAGCTTCGCTATTTTGTGTTGGTCAGAGTAGGCTTCTTTGATAAGGTGACCCCAGGGAAATACAGAAACATTGCTCAAGGATATCTGGGAGAAGAACGTGTTTCAAGACAAGTTCATTTAAGTCAGAGAATGGAGGATGAGAAATAGCGAGGAGCCTTGTAGGAACTTTGGCTTTTACTCTGGGTTAGATGGGAACTTTCTGAGCAGAGGACTATAAGGTAAGTCCGAGGCAGGAGGACCACTCAGGAGGCTGATGCCATTTCCAGCTGAGAGATGATGGTTGCTTGGTTGAAGAGGTCTGAGATTAGATGTATTTTGAAGGTAGATCCAAAAGAGTTTCTCGTGGATTAAATATGGTTGTGAGAGAAAGAGAGGAGTTGAGGGTAACAAGCTTTCCAGCTTGAGATACTGGAAGAATATTTTGTTATGTTTTGTTTGCTTTTTACAGAGGAGGAGAGGACTCTCAAAAACAGATTTTTGTAAGGATGTGAGGATTTTAGTTTTGGGACACTTATTTGTATCTGGCCAATTTTGTAGCCTTTACTTTACAGTGAACTCTACTTCTGATAGTTTCCCTGTTTTTTTCTCTGAAGGATTTTGTTTTCTTTCTTTTTTCTTTTTTTCTTTGCGGTACACGGGCCTCTCACTGCTGTGGCCTCTCCCGCTGTGGAGCACAGGCTCCGGACGCGCAGGCTCAGCACCCATGGCCCGTGGGCCCAGCCGCTCCGCGGCATGTGGGACCTTCCCGGACTGGGGCACGAACCCGTGTCCCCTGCATCGGCAGGTGGACTCTCAAACACTGTGCCACCAGGGAAGCCCTCTCTGAGGGATTTTTAAAAATTAATTTTTATTAGAGTATAGTTGACTTATAAGGTGTTTCTGTTGTACAGCAAAGTGAATCAGTTATACATATATCCGTTCTTTTTTAGATCCTATTCCCATATAGGTCATTACAGAATATTGAATCTATGCGAGATTTTAAGGTAGACAGTTACATTGCCTGGGAGGAAAGGTTCTTGATATATGCAGGTAAACAGCTTGATGGAATGATTTCTCTCAGTGTCCACCTTGTTGCCTCTACATTCCTACTTTGAGCTTTATAAGTGTTACTGAGTCCAGCCTCTGGCCAACTTCCTGATACTTGATGGTGTTCAAATGTGCTGGCTGAGGAGGAATCTTCTGTATGATTATGTCACACTGCCTTTTTGAGTAATGTTGCTTCTTGGATAACCTGATGCAGTATTTAGTCCTTTTCCTTGCTCAACAGTCAGTGAAAACCATTTTCCATCATTTTATGGAAATGATGCTTCAGCTTCTTCTCATTGCCAACTAAATATCCTTGGATATCAAATACAATTTTCTGTCTGCTTTCATCTAGCTTTCATTTCATTATTTGAAATTTGTAACACAGGAAAGAAATGAGCTCCTTTTTTTTTTTTTAAGTTTGTGGAAGGGATTGGCAATAGATGCCTTCGCTGCCTTTGGTTATTAGAAATTCTGTATATGATATAGTGATTAGAAATAGAAATCTATCTTTTCCTCATGTGTTCCTATTTTTTTTGCCTTAATGATTCTTCTAAATTTTGGTTATTGGAAATTCCTCTAGCTATTCAGAGATTAACCTGTATTCTTAGTTTCTAGCTATGTGAAACTTTAAGATTCTAATTTTAATGAGTATTTAAAGGGAAGTTGGTGGAGCGCAAATTGGATTTCAATAACTGTCTAATATCTGAAACTGGAAAAAGGATTTTTCATAACCCAGTGGTAACGTGCGTACTCTTGTCGTCCCCCCCCCCCCAATCCTGTCATACAGCATGTCACTGCTTTTGAGCTAGGTAGTTAATACTTGTATACATATTTTTTTTATGTGACTCTTCGTAATGTTAAGATTTTCTGTTCCTATCCCAGAGAGACCCTCACTCTTAACCCTGGATACTGTGAGTCTAGCAGCTGTGTGCTCTGGATGTCTGATGGTGATCTCAGTTTTACTTAGTCTGCATTATTGGTTTTTTATAAGTCATCTAAAGATCCTAGAGATTTCAGAATGTAGGTGTTTCAGACATTTTGCACATTTGGACGTAGCACATAACTATCGGATCGTTTTTGGTTGAACGTTGTACTGTGTAACTTGCTGCCGACAGTCATTTTACTTTTATCTTGTTAATGGATCTTTATTTGCATAAAAGGAAAGAATTGGAGATAGGACTGAAATCAGAATCAAAGATGGAATTGCCACCATTCAGGCCTTTGCAGCATCCTGTTGTTACTTTAATGAGATTTAAAAACATTTCTAGATCAGGGAAAAGTATAATCCACCAGCACTGTTCTACTGGACTTGAAGATTTCCCATCCTGGACTAGAACTAGGTGACTTAAAGGCAGCACTAGGTCAAGTGTTTGACATGGTTCAGTGCCTAGCTTTAGTGTTACTTTTAGGTAAATCAGCTTTTGCTGCAGTATATCTTCGAGAAAAAGGAAGTACAGTATCTACCCCTGCTGTCTGTGGCAGCATTGAAGATAGGATTTATCAAATACAATCTCTTTTATTGAACTCATTGACAGTATGTTGGCAGTCAGAGCTGTAGCAAATCTTTGTCTTTTCTCTATGTTACTAGAAATTACATTCCTTGTCGTTTTTCTTTTAGTAAGGTTAGTGGTAACCACCTCTAAGTTAAGTGATTCTTAAGGTGTAGTAGAAAAGTTTTATCATTGACACCTTTGAAGATTCAATGGATAATATCTAATTTGTAATAAAAATGGAAGGAGCTTGGTCCTCACATTTAAGAGAAGTTAAATCTCCTTACATCAAAGTCCCTGTGTTGATCTGTTTGTCCTCTTCTAATGAAACATTACCATTCAAGAGGATTTTAAAGAATTAAAAACAAAAATTAATCCCATTTTTGTTTTCTACGTTGGCCAACATGTAACCTGAACTCTAAATTTTCTAGTACTTTCCACTGTTTAGCTTTAAAGTGTTTATAAATGTGAGAGCTTTTTTAGAGGAAATGATTTTTTGGTTCACGTAAATAATTATTCTTAGATCCCATGGAATATCTTAAGTTCTAGGTATGTGGTAATATTCTACTAACCCTGTAAAAAAAAAAGAACTATTAAAGCTCTAAGTTCACATAGCTAAAAAAGAGTCTATTTATACAACATACACTATTTTATACAAATAAATACTGGTACATAGCTGGCAACATTACAGTTTACTATTCATGTGATATTACAAAAGCAAATATTAGTACTGTATCTTTCTGCATTTAGGTAACCAAAAAGCAATTCATTGTGTAAAAGTTTAATGGATTTTTATACAGCACATGCAGACAAAGAAAATTTACCAGTAAAACATTTACTAAAAGCAAGGAACAAAATACAAGTTAAAATGAATTCCCATTCAGGTAGTAAGTAGCCCAGTACATGTAGACATATATTCTGGTGCAAACTGGCATAAAGTACATGGCAGAACAACACCTTAGAAAGCATCCTAGTGTCCTGCACAGACAGCACAGAGCAATTATTTTACTAATTATTAGCACAGAGTAAGCAATAGGAAAGAGTTGAACGAACCCTGTGGATTGTTGGAATCCACATCTTTTTCTTCATTATTGATAATGACTGCAGTAGAAACCAGTTCATCATTATATTTGCGTAAGTATTACTCTGCAGCCTTAGTCACATGTTCTATTTAAAGCATGACCCTGCTTTTAAATCAGTGTCTCTTGTTTTGAGCTGTAAATTATCAGAGTAATACATTTACATTTTGAATATTAGGGGCGAAATATACCTCTACCTCTGGTAAACTGAGTTTCTGTGGCATGTTGTTTTTGTTGAGGAAACAAAAACATAAACTCTTACACTTGAAGCTGTTATTCTTGCACTGTGTTTTGTGTTCTGCTCTGCCACTGGGGTGTGGTAACATCTTCACAGCTCACCTCAGGCTTGCTAACTGTACACCTCCCACCTTTGTTAACAGTTCAGCTTTCTGTCCACGTTGCTGGTATTTTGAACACAAGATACTTTTGGGACACTTGGGGTGGGGTTTTCCATTTTTCATTAACTACCTCATTGTGACAACTTCCTGCTGAAAATTACATCTGGTTAGAAACTGTCATATGACAAATGTATTTGTAGAATGAAACCTGTTCATAATTGGGGGTTGCAGTCCTCCCTTAATGCTGCCTATCTTTAATTAGTTTATTTGTCTTTAATTAGTTTATTAGCCAATCTCCAAAAAAATATTACCATGACGTTCGGCTTTGTATTGGTATTTAGAATAATACTTGTATATCAGCCTGTTAGTTTTGACCTTAAGAAAATTGAAAAGGGCTGTTCATTAATGTCAAAAGAAAAAATGTGTTTATCCACCAAAGTTCTTGTGAACTGAAATGTTTTAAGGAATTTTCTTTTCCTTTTATATTTTCAAGTTTTCCCACAGTTAAAGTGTTGTGGTTTCTTTCTTATTTTTTCCTTGACCTCAGACAAGAAAGAAAAAGAGAAAAAATTCTTTCGGTTAAGATGTGTCGAAATTCAGAAATAACAAATTGTGGCGCACGGGCTTAGTTCCTCCGCTGCATGTGGGATCTTCCTGGACCAGGGCTCGAACCCATGTCCCCTGCATTGGCAGGTGGATTCTTAACCACTGTGCCACCAGGGAAGTCCCAATAATTCTTATTATTGTTTTTTGGGTTTTTTAAAAAGTTTTTATGTAGTTTTTCCATTCCACATTGTTGAGATTTAGTCGTGTTGAGACATACAGTAATAATTAAATTGATAAACAATACTCCATTAAATTCCTTTACTACTTGTTTATATCTATAGTAGTACTTACTTTGTTTAGCTTATTATTAGTTTTTATGTTTTTCCATTCAACATTGTCTTCTGAGATATTGTCATGTTGATACAGATAGTTTGGTTAATATGTTTCTATTGCTATAGAAAAATCCAGTAAATTATAGTGTATCTATTTCCCTACTTTAGCAAATTAAATTGTAACTAATTTTTAGTTATTACCAACTATTGCAGTGAACCTGTTTCTTCATGCAGATGTGCAGGTTATATTCTCAGAAATAGAATTTCATGATGGCTAGGTATACACATTTTCCACCTAGCCAAGTATTTCCAGATTACTCTTGAAAAGTGGTGGTGCCAGTTTTTATTATTGTTGGAAATGTATGAATTACTGTTTCCCACATCTCACTAACACTTGGTTTTTCCAATCTGGGTTTGAAATGACTTCTTAGTATTTGACCTACTAATATTTTAACCAAAAATCTAACAAGACCTGGCATATTTTTATGTATTTAGTGGCCATTTGGATCTCTCTTATGTGAATTTTTAATTTATTCATCTTTTGTTAGATTATATTCTTCTTAAACCTCTTTGGTGGAGTTCTGTTATATATTCTGATGTGTTATTTTTAGTTTTATGTGTTACAGATATCTTTACCAACTAGTAGCTTGCCTTTAACTTTATTAAATCTTTTGCAGTATGTTGAAAATTAGCTAAATTTTTTGTGTCTTATTTAAGAAATCCTTCCCTGCCCTGAAGTTCCAAAGATAATCTTATTTAAGTTTGACTTTTCAGATTTAGGAATTCCAAAAATAGTGAATTATATCATAAAGAAAGGAAGTAATTTTACTTTTTTCATGTAAAGAACTGGCATCTCAATGCCATTTATTGAATAATTCAGTCTTTCCTCACTGCTCTGAATGCCCATCTCTTTTATATATCCAGTTCTAAGTTTGGGAGTTCTGTATTCTGTCCCACTGGTCTTTTTGTCTTTCTAGACTGCCTTAATCACCATAGCTTTACCCTAAGTCTGTAGTGTGAGTTTTCAGCATACTTTCTTTAGAATTTCTCTAGTGGTGTTCCTCCCCTCCACTGTTGTGGATTTTTGGATGTTTGTAAGTTTCCAGTAACAACCCTGTGGTGGGGGGAATTCCCTGGCAGCCCAGTGGTTAGGACTTCACGCTCTCACGGCAGAGGGCCCGGGTTCAGTCCCTGGTTGGGGAACTAAGATCCCATAAGCCGTGCAGCTCAGTCAAACAAACAAAAAACCCTATGGGAGATTTGATTGGAGCTTATTTGAATTTGTAGGTAGATGTGAAAATTGCCATCTTAAAATCTATCTCACCATTTATGTAGGTCTTTTGGTTTTATTATTTTCTCTGCAAAGATCTTTTGTGTATAATGTTAGCATTTGTTAGTGTTGTAAATAGTTTAAAAAAATGAGTCTTTTCTACTTGTTGGCACTTGGAAACACTGTTAATTTTGGTATGTTGATCTTTACTCGGCAACTTTGCTGAATTCTTGGTTAGCTTTATAATTTGTGGTGTCTTGGATTTTCTATGTAGATAACGTAATCTTTATCCTTTATATGTCTTAAAGTAGAAAATATTTCTATCTCCTGAGAAATTAAGGCAATTCAGAAAAACTGCCACAGACAGGATCAGGATACTTAGAAGGCAGTTTCAGCTAGTTAGTTTGGGAAGTATCTATGTGAAGAGTTTTATCCATGTATGTCCTGTGACATACATACATAAACATACATATAGTCTTAAGTTTTTCTTGACACTAGAGTTTTCTGTATAAGGGCATTTAGACGTTAAAACCATCCCACTCCCATTTAGTATAAATGTTGCTGCTACTCTTGGATTTCACTCAGTTTATTTCCTTTTAGGAGGCGCAGGTCAGAATGGAGATGGGCTGCAGACCGAGCAGCTATTGTCAGCCGCTGGAACTGGCTTCAGGCTCATGTTTCTGACTTGGAATATCGAATTCGGCAGCAAACAGATATTTACAAACAGATACGTGCTAATAAGGTAAGGGATAAGTGTCTGGTCTTTTTCAGCTCAGCTAAAAACTATCATTATCCCCTTTTCCCCATCCCTCAGTAACTCTTAACTATGTCAGAGAGAATGGTTTAATATGATCTGATATAGCGGTTTAATTTGTTTAAGAGCCTGGTGTTACTTAGCATAATGCAGACAACACTGTTAGAATATAATGTTAGATTAGCTCATGGGTTTAGAACAAAACAGTTTGAATATCTGGGCTAACAGGGAACATTTTAAAAAAGGCACTATTTAATGTAAGCCATTGACCATACCTGCATATTTGTTATATTTATGGAAAAGTGGTGATGACTGTGTTTTCATCTTATTTTTTTACTTAGATGCGTTTCTGTTTTACTGCTAAGCCTCCCTTGCTTTCTTGAGGAAAAATAAAGTTTTTCCTGAAAGATCATTCAGGCAAGATTAGACACTGGTGATTTCATTTTCCTTTGTTCTCCTTGCAGTGGACTGACTCTTAACGATACAGCTTTTATCTTTAACAGTGATACTTGTATAGTTCTTCTTCTGAAAAATGTCCTCTGCTTATTTGGAGTTTGACTGGGGGAAAAATGTACATGGAAAAGAAATCCATTCAGTAAATAGTTGAGTGACGGCTGTGTACCAGCACTGTTCTCCTTAGTGGGGTCACAGTAAATAAAAATCCTCCTTTCTTGGTACTTATGTTCTTGCAAGGTACTTATTGTGTTAGCTTGATGCAGTGACTTCCCTGACTGAACATGTGGGTCTAGATGAAGCATCTACTGCCCCTAAAAATAAGTGTCACAACGTTTTTGTCCTGCCTTAGTGCTGGTCAAAGCCTTAAGAAAATTGCTATGTACCGTGAACTGCATATATTAAATTAATTAGTAGACCAAGAGTTAAAGGATGACTAATTGACAAGATGAACAAAAGGGTAAGAGTTTGAAGTAAAAGTCCTGCAGCCTCCCTTGTATATTATGTAAGCTTTTATTCCAAACATTTCACTGGAGCATTCTTTGAGCTTCTTCCCCAAATGGGCTTATATGTAATTCTCCAGAAGTTCAGTAGAACATATTATAATTGAGGGCAAAGTCCAGAGGACTTACCTTAAAAAAATAATAATAATAATTTGTTCCTTTAGGATAGGGAACACATTAAATCCTAACTTTAAAAATTAGCTAGCACAGGGCTTCCCTGGTGGCGCAGTGGTTGAGAGTCCACCTACCGATGCAGGGGACACGGGTTCGTGCCCTGGTCCAGGAAGATCCCACATGCCGCAGAGCGGCTAGGCCCATAAGCCATGGCCGCTGAGCCAGCATGTCCGGAGCCTGTGCTCCGCAACGAGAGAGGCCACGACAGTGAGAGGCCCACATAACGCAAAAAAAAAAAAAAAAAATTTGCTAGCACAAATGAGGAATTAAATCTAAAAATATTCACCAAGGATGGTAAACATTATGCTTAGCTCTTTTTCACAAAGAAAATTAAGTGATATTTGTAGAATATGAGCTGGAATGTTGATAAAGAATATCTGGGAGATGACTGGATATGCCTATCCCGAGGAGAAAAACAGTCTTCCTCTGTCATGGACACCTCTCCAGTGTCTGGTATTTTATAGCCAATAGTTAAGAGAGAATTTTCATATTTGAGAACTAGAGTCTCTTAGTAACAGCTGAGATTATTAGAATGGTAGTCAGTCATATTTGTTGCTTTATCTATTTTTTATATATATATATATATATATAATTATATGTACTGTGTGTTTATATATGTGTTTATGTTATATTAGTTCCTCATTATAAAACTACTGTATTTCATAGACTCAAAGATGCTGTTGATTGTAAGCTGCACCATTGTTATGTGCCACTAAGAAGTGATTTCAGTTAAACTAAGACATACCATCTGGAACACTATTGTGTTTTAACTTTCATATTCAGTCAGCTTTTTTAAAAAAGATGCTCCCATGTCTTAAAATGAGAAAGGAAAACAGTGTCTGAACCTTGAGTGTGGACTATATACAGGTACATTCATGTGTGTTATTTAATGCACAAAGCAACAGCTTACAGGCTTGTAAGAAGCAGAGCTAAATTTGAACTCAGGGCTATTTATCTGACCCCAAAGCATTTTCTGTCTAACATATTCTGCTGTTGTATCCTTTTCATCATTTCTCTTGAGCATATTTATTGAAATTTCACACCTGGTAAATAAAACTGAGGGGGGAGTGCACAGGGACCAAGAGGGTTCTGTTGCTAAAGGAGACTTCTTTCTCTTAACACGCAGTCTTTCTCTTAACACGCAATCTTCAACATCCATGTCTAGTACAAAACATTATATTATTTTTTTATCCCTTCTTTTGACTGATCTGTCAGATTGCACAGCACCTGCTAACTAAGGATGGAAATGTTACAGGGAATGAGAGATGGAAGAACAATGAAACTTCTGGATAGAAAAGCTGCTGAATGGGAACAGCAGTAACCTAGAATACCTGTCTTCAGAATTGATGTAAAGTAGTTGAAGTTTCCATCTTCCTAGAGTTATAAGGCATTATGGACAGCCATGTCTAGTCTAGGTAGCCCAGGACCATCTTGTGGTGCTGGTTTACAGTGAGGTCACTGATTTATCTTAAGATGGGTAGGAAAGCTTGACCTATTTAGAATGAAGTAGGAAAGTGAGTATGTGAAATTGCATCTTAATTTTGTTTTACAGATGAAGAGGTGTTTTTTTTTTTTTCCCTTGTACTTTGACTCCATGTGTTACCTGAAATTGGTAAAGGGAAAGCAGTTGACCCAAGCATACAACTTAGTTTTTTCTTTTCTTTCCTTTTTGCTTGCTTGCTTTGGCCCTGTTTTATAATCAGGCTTAGCACAGTTTCTTCTACCATTTCTTCCTTTTTCAGTTTTACTTCATTTTTTTTCCTTTTTTAAATGTAGGACAGATTTGTATTTCCAGAGAGGAATAATTTGTAAGGATATGTTACGACTTCATGCAACTGTGACCCTTCCCAATTTCTGTAGTCCTGTGTTCTGTAGTGTTTAGTTCTCTAGGCCTGGACAGTCCAGGCATGGTCCTGGTTCTGACTTTAGGAAGTGATAGTGAAGGGTGGGCAGACTCTCCTGGCCTTTTTACCTTGGGCTTAGAGTGCAGTAGCCTTGAGGTTATTGCTGCTTGTGGCTAATGTCACAGCCATGTAATGCTGACCCAGTATAAACCCCGAATGCTAGGGAATCCCAGCTTGGGGTTGCCATGACAAGTGTGGAGTGGAACTTCATGGAGTTTTCTTTGCTAATAATGACCTTTCCTTTCGTGATTATTAACTATATTTATTAAGTATATTTTAGGAAAATTTAAGTAATCATGTAGACCTCTCCATAAAGCCTTACTTCCATCAGTCTCTTCCTTAAGCTCTGCCTCTTTTCTGCTCTCACGTCATCTTCTCTAAACTTCTGTTATAGCACTGTCATTGCCATACTTCGCCTGCCTGTCTCTCTGAGGTAGACGAAGGTAGTAAGCTTCTTATGAGTGGAATGTATTTTATTTATTTTCTTATTCTTAGGGTTTCACACCACCCAGCATGTGGTAGACACTCAATAAAGGTCACCTGAATGAACAGATTTTAGCTGTTTGTATGCTTTTTATTTGCTCATCTTCCTTTTAGTTGCTTTCATCCTTTTTGGTATGAGGTACAGTATAAAGGATTTAGTGGTTGGTTTTGTATGCTATAATGAACGAACAGAGTTCTGGGGGTCAGGGCAAGAATGCATGGGTGAATGGTAGCATATGAATCAGCATAGCACTTGAGTAAATATTTGCAAAAATAGATTTGATTAAAACTAATGCACATTGAAAAGACCTTTCAACAGATTAATAGGAGCTCTAATGTTGCAGAGGCCAGAAACCTTTACTAACTCTGTGACTGCTCTCTTCCCTCACATCCCAGGAAGCATATTTGCATAACTGATTGATTCTGTCTTCAAATATATATATATATATATATATATATATATATATATATATATATACAGAATCCAACCACTTCGGTCCAACAGTGGTTCTTTCTGCTCCTCTATTTACTGTCCACTCATCCACATGTCAACACAATAGCAAATTGATCCTTTTAAACCATAAGTCAGATCATTGCTCCCTTCTGCTTGAAACTCTCCAGTGATTTACCATCTGGACATAAAAGCTGAAAGACAGGGAGTTACAAGGCCCTGCACCCCCACTTACCTCCTCTGCCTTGAGCTTCTGCCTCAGACTCCACTCATTGATTTTCCTTCAGCCATACCAAATTCCTTACAGTTCTTAAAGTTATCCAGCTGGCTCCAACCTTGAAACTGCTGCATTAGCTCTTCCTGCAGATATTCCCAAAGTTTGTTCCCAAGTTTCTTTCCAGTATTTGCTCAGACACCACCTTCTCGGTGCATTTTACCCTGACCGCCTAATATGAAAGAGTGCCTACTCCCACTTTATTATCCGCTCACTGTCCTTTAGTTTTTTAGCATTTAACACTTTCTAATGTGCAACATAAATTTTACTTATATTGTTGATATTCTGTCTTTGTCCCAGTATTAGAATTGTAAGCACTTTGAGGGATGAGTTTGGATAGGAGTAGGGAGAAGGATATGTCTTTTTTCTTTCCTGTATCCCCAGCACCTAAAAAATGTTTGATGAATGGAGACGCAGTGGCTTGATTTGAATGAATGAAAGCCAAAACAAAGATTAGCTGGGTCTAACTAACCCAGCTTTTATCCCTCGTTCTGCCACGGATTGGCCTATTGACATGACCTTCGACCTGCATCCTCCCTGGGTCTATAAAATGATGGGGAATAAATGGTCCCTGCTAGGTCTTTTAAAGCTTTCACAGGAGGGTGTCTTTGTAGTCTCTAAGGTGTTTTTTAGAAATTATTTGGTAGTTTAAGGAGAAAAATTTCCCTTTGGAAAATATTGGCTGTTTTATCCTGACTTACCTTCTCACCTAAGAAAAATTGAGGGAGTAACTTTATACCTAATAGTTGGATTTATTTAGGCTCCTAGCTATAATTAATATAAACTTAATATTTTCTCGTTCAAGGGCAAAAAGTTTTAAACATAAAAGTCAAAAAATAATTATTATGCATTTCCTTTCTTGGTGTATAACTCTGCTAGGGAATATGGGAGATTCGAATATATTTGTATTTTGTCTAAGTCCTCAAGGATCTTACCATTAGTTAACATTTAAACGACAAATTGAGGCAACAATAAATGAAATAAATAATTTGGCCTAAGGTTCTGCTCTGGAAATGAGATTTAAATATACAGAATGTAAGATAAAATCACCATGCTTTAGGAAGTCTGGCAATGTGGATAAAGAAAATAAGGGGCTCAGTTAAACCAGGGACATTTTCTTGGAAGGAGGTGGGACTTGGCCTTGACAAGCTTTTTGAAGCATAACCTTTTGGATAGATAAATGTAAGAGAAGGGCAGAATCAGTATAAACAAAGACATAAGAACAGGTAGTGGGTAGTATTGTAACCTTTAGTTGCATTTCTTTACCTACTACTTTGTAATAACCCCCAGCTCTCAACAACAACTTCATATATATTCAGACATTTTCTAGGGGATAATGCGGTTAGTGTAACAATATTTGGAGAAAGTAGTTGGAAATAGATAAGGTAGAGATGGATTATGGACTATGCCAAAATGAGTTTGGGCTAGCTTTATATAGGAGATGGGGAGGTGGTTTAGGCTCTTAAGCAGAGAAGATGTTGAATGCAATATTCTGAGAAGGGAATGTTGTACAAAATAGCTGCTTTTTACAAACAGTTTTTACTTTGAAATGGAAAAGTTTGTGAGGTCTGTTTTATGCTTCTGATTGAAACAAGAAAATATTTTGCAGAAGTTCTTTTAGCCAGGGCTTCCCTGGTGGCTCAGTGGTTGAGAGTCCGCCTGCTGATACAGGGGACATGGGTTCGTGCTGCGGAGCGGCTGGGCCCGTGAGCCATGGCCGCTGAGCCTGCGCGTCCGGAGCCTGTGCTCCACAATAGGAGAGGCCACAACAGTGAAAAAGAAGTTCTTTTATCCAGAGAAACCCCATTTTGAAAGCTAGGGCAAATGTTTCTTGCTTTCTTAATAACCTCTCCCTCTTTCTGCAGAGTCTCTGCTTCATTTTCTACATAGCCTAGGTATAGTCTTATTCCAGAATAGGAAACTTGTTGTTTCTCTTACGGTTGGGGGGGGGTATGTGTGTGTCCTGTTTTTCTTCCCTTTTAAACTGAGGTAAAATTCCATCGGTCCCTCTTAACCACCACTGGACCCCCAATCTCTTATATCTCCTATTTCACGGAGATTTTTGTATTAGAAATAACCCCAGGGACAGGATCATCTGGTTCATTGGCTCACAAGAGCCTATGTCATAATGGCCTAGGGAGCTCAAATTGATAAGTCAAAGTTTTTAGGCCCTGAAATCTGTTGATAGAACATTTTAGGATGTTCTCTGGGGGATTCTGATGCTGAGTCAAGATGATTGAGTCTAGTATTTTTCAGTTTAGAGCTTGCATTAAGACTTACCAGGGAAGCTTTTTAAAAACAGAATACCCAGCTCCCTACCTCCCTACCTCCCTACCTACCAGAGATTCTGAGTAGATTTGATGTTGGACCTGGGCAAGTGTAGTTTGATAAGGTTTCCCCCAAGTGATTCTAATACAAAATTTCCATTAAGAGCTTCTTATCAGTCAGATCTCCTTATTTTCTAGACCAGAGAAAGAGAACCAAAGAGCACCTGCATCCCAGTCTTTTTGTTACACAGTGTCATAACTGGATTTTGGTCACTTCTACTTGCGTTGATGGGAGATTCATGTCTGTGGTTTTTGTTTATTTTTCATAGTAAGCTAACTTCTGTCTTCACCAAGCTGGGCCCATGCTGGCTACGGAGAGGATTTGTGGAGTCATTTAAAATTTCTTTTTACATTTTTTATTTTCTGGGGTGAATGTAAAATCTGAGCTTGAAATTGTCAAGCAGGAACCTAATCTGGAGTAATGCTTATGCTTGTGAGAAACAGGTGTCTTTGGAACAGTTTTAAGTTTTTGGTTTCTAAGATACTGACTGTAGAGACTGTTCCACCTTTGTTTCACCCGGTGGTTGTGGTTGCTCAGAGATAGTTGGTTTAGCTCATCATTTATAATTGTAGCACTTCTAGTTTGGTCATCCTTAAGCCACATTTTTGATCAAGTTAAGTAGAAAAACTGCATTGCTATTGTTAATATGGTATAGTCTGGTTGGTGATATAGTGTAAAATACCATACTCTGATAAAGATCCCAGATCTGGAAGATGTGAATAAAAGATGCTACAAGCCATGTAGGTCCATACATTCAAGTGGAAGAAAGGGGAAGCTTGGGTTTGAGTCTTAGGCTGTATTCATGGCTACTGCTAGGGCCTTTTGTTGAAATCACTCTTGGAAGAGCAAAGCTGCTGGTGGTATATTTTGTTTCAGAACCATAGGATAAAGGAAAAGGCCTCTGGTAAACCAGACCCACCCTGCCCCTAACTCTTGATATTAACTACTAAATTAAATTTGTAACTTACACCACTTAAGCTGTTTTTCTCTCTGTCCTGCAGGGGTTGATAGTTCTTGGAGAGGCGCCTCCCCCAGAGCACACAACAGACTTATTTCTTCCACTTAGTTCTGAGGTGAAGACAGATCATGGGAATGATAAATTGGTAAGTATAAAAGACAGAAGAGGGAAAATGAGTGAGAATTTGGGGTGTAGCTTCAGCATAGTTTATTCTCTGTAATAAGGATCCTTGCATTGGCTGAATGAAGGGGTTGTATCCCCTTTTATCACCTCTGGCATTTTAGGCTCTGAATTCCCGAATAGGGCACCACAGGGCTCCTCGAGCAGTTGTGTAGCTGACTTTAAAATTTAAAAGCAGCTTCTAACTCTCAAGACAGCACAGCCAGAGCAAGTGTGACATTATGGAATATTCCTGGGAATTAGGAGACCATGTGGCTCTGATAACTTTGATAAGTAAGGTAACCTTTCTGGGCCACTATAAAATGGAAAGGTCGGACTAGAGGTTTAACTCACAAAGATGTTGAAAATGCTGTTTGAGTTACCCCCTTTAATTCTGTAATGAGGATAAAGCTGTCATTTTTTGTAATCTTCTGTTTCCTTAGAGCCTAGCTCAAATCTCTTCATAATTCCTTCCTTTTTCCTATTTCTCTGAACACCAAAATTAATTTCTTTTCTTTCTGAATTCCAAGACCACTTTTAATTTATTTCTTTCATATTTTTACTTTTCTCAAAAGGTCACGGGCTTTTATGAGTATTAACATTTCTTGTTTTAAGTAATTTGATCTAAGGAAAACTCCTAGATTTGTGTATGAATGAAATTTGATTTTAGACTTAACACAATAGTTGCAAAAGCAGTACACAAGAGTCCCCACATAGCCTTCCCCCGCTTCCCCTAGCGTTAACAGCTTGCATAACCATTGTTCAGTGTCAAAACTAGGAATTAACGTTGATACAGACTACAGATTTTATTCCAGTTTCACTTATTTTCTCATTTATGCCGCCTTTTTTTGGTCCAGATTTCCACATTGCATATAGTTGTCATATCTCTTTTTTTTTTTTTTTTTTTTTTTTGCGGTAAGCGGGCCTCTCACTGTTGTGGCCTCTCCCGTTGCGGAGCACAGGCTCCGGACGCGCAGGCTCAGCGGCCATGGCTCACGGGCCCAGCCGCTCCGCGGCATGTGGGATCTTCCTGGACCAGGGCATGAACCCATGTCCCCTGCATCGGCAGGCAGCCTCTCAACCACTGCGCCACCAGGGAAGCCCTGTCATATCTCTTTAAAGTCTCTTCCAGTGTGTGAGAGCACCTCAGTTTTTGTCTTTCATGACCTTGACACAAGAGTATTGGTAAGTTATTATGTGTAATGTTCCTCAGAAGGGAGTTGCCAGATGTTTTTTCGTTAAAGGTTATGCATTTTTTGCAGTAATTCCACAGAAGTGATACTGTGCCCTTCTCAGTATACCATATTAGGGGTACAAGATGATGGTGATAGCTTTTTCACTTGGTTAATGTGATGCCTGCCAGGTTTCTCCACTGTAAAGTTAGTATTTTTCCCTTTGTAATGAATGACTATCTCATGGGGGGATACTATGCATTTTTCTGTTGCTCATTATACTTTTATTTCTTTTATTTTTATTTTTTTTACATCTTTATTGGAGTATAATTGCTTTACAATGGTGTATTAGTTTCTGCTTTATAACAGTGAATCAGTTATACATATACATATGTTCCCATATCTGTTCCTTCTTGCGTCTCCCTGCCTCCCACCCTCCCTATTCCCACCCCTCCAGGCGGTCACAAAGCACCAAGCTGATCTCCCTGTGCTATGCGGCTGCTTCCCACTAGCTATCTACCTTACGTTTGGTAGTGTATATATGTCCAGCTCATTATACTTTAATCCACAGTTTTATCATCTACTGGTGGATTTTTCCTGCAAAATTACTGCAGTAATTATTGCTGTGGTGTTTACTAAATGGTGATTTTCTGTTTTCTGCATTTGTTCATTGGAATTCTGTTAGGAAGAGCTGTCTTTTCTCCCTCATTTATTTCGTCCATCAGTTAGTTACTTATTTCAGGATGGTTTTATGGATATTAATTTTACGTTATGGATTATAATCTACTACTATTAGTAGTTATTCAGTTGCAGTTGTCTGAACTTTTGGCATCGGGACCTTTCAGATTGGCGTCTGTGTCCTTTCAACATGCCCCCCGCCTTGTTTTTTGAACACTCACTTTCTGGCACCCCACAATGTTCCAGGTTCATCTTGTATTTTACTTGTTCCAGCCCTGCTTCTTTTTATTGGAGAACAGGGTTTTGAAACCAAGATCTGGGTACTAGTTGTGCTCATTGCTACTTGGTGTCATTGCTTCTATCTAGGACTTCTCAACAAAGCTAGTAAATATATATATGTATGCTGCTACATGCATACACATACATATATTTTGTTATCTACCCATCTGTATATACACTAAAAACCATGAGTTTATACTAGTACCAGTCTAACACCACAGCCTTTCTCCTTCCTTATTGATACTTATTTGTTCAATCCTAGTACCAAATAGAGTAGTTTCATAATTGCCAGCTCATACTCCTGTGAGAAATATCTTTACTAACCAGAGTACAATATTGTATACAGTATGTTAGCACTATAATAAACCGTCAAAATGCTATTTCCCCGAAGTTGTTCTTAGGTTAGTTCACCTTTCAGTGTGACTATGCAATTATTTTGTAATACAGTTACGTTCTTTTGTTACTATAGTATTCCACTTCTTGTTGCCCACACACACAGTAGTTGATATTTATTATTTTTTGAGTATGCAAAACATTACTACTGTGCTAAGAATTAAAGCTGTACAAAAGGCTGTAGCCGGGCTTCCCTGGTGGCGCAGTGGTTGAGAGTCCACCTGCCGATGCAGGGGACACGGGTTCGTGCCCTGGTCCAGGAAGATCCCACATGCCGCAGAGCGGCTAGGCCCATAAGCCATGGCCGCTGAGCCAGCATGTCCGGAGCCTGTGCTCCGCAACGAGAGAGGCCACGACAGTGAGAGGCCCACATAACGCAAAAAAAAAAAAAAAAAAAAAAAAAAAAAAAAAAAAAAAAAAAAAAAAAAAAAAAAAGGCTGTAGCCCTGTTCCTATTTCCACCTTCTTTCCATTGTGTTCCCACCTCCTGTAGGTAGCCAGTTTTATTAGTTTTTGCATTATCCTTCCTTTCCATAGATTTGAAATTGAGGAGGTTTTTTGTTTGTTTTAGCAAAAACATTGCTTCTGTGGCTTTTGAGAAATGACGTCATTATTTGTGTTTGCTTTTATTTGCAAAATAAGCCTCACTTTTTAAAATTTTTTTGGTCTGCATTGGGTCTTCGTTGCTGCATATGGACTTCTCATTGCAGTGGCTTCTCTTGTTGGGGAGCACGGGCTCTAGGTGCATGGGCTTCAGTAGTTGTGGTGTGCAGGCTCTAGGGCACGCGGGCTTCAGTAGTTGTGGCGCACAGGCGTAATTGCTCTGTGGCGTGTGGATCTTCCTGGATCAGGGATCGAACCCGTGTCCCCTGCATTGGCAGGCGGATTCTTAACCACTGCACCACCAGGGAAGTCCCAAGCCTCATTCTTTTACCTTTCCTTGCTTTGTGGAATTGATGGAGTTAACAAGTGAACTATTAAGTGAAGGACTAATGCTTTCCCAGAAGTAAAGCATACAAAAATGTAAGCTATTGCTTTTTCTTTTTAAACATTCAAGGTATAATCTTCCTACCATTGGTTACATGGGAACAGTGTTCTTTTCCTTGAAGTTTTGCAGTCATCAGGGACAATGAATGGTGCATTGGCCCCCATGAGGGGTTTGAGATAGAGAGTAGAGGGTTAGGTACTGTCTGGGGAATGTTTGATCCACAGTATTAAAAAACACTGACTGACCAGTTAGGACTTTTAAAATAAATTGGGCTGTGGATAAATAAGTTGAACAGTAAGAACTTATAAGGCTGTTTTTGCAATTACTGTATTTCTCTAGATTCTAGAGAAAGATTTTCAACAGTGTTGGTAAATACAGATCTTAGGTTTAGTAGTCTCTGGACTTGTAACAACATTATGCTGGTTGCATTTTTAGAAACGAATAATTCAAAGTTTTGTTTTTAACTTTCTTTTTTTTAATTGGAGTATAATTGCTTTACAGTGTTGTGTTAGTTTCTGCTGTACAGTGAAGTGAATCAGCTATGTGTGTATATATATATCCCCTCTCTCTTGGACCTCCCTCCCCCTGCCATCCCACCCATATAGGTCATCACAGAGCACCGAGCTGAGCTCCCTGTGCTATACAGCAGGTTCCCACTAGCTGTCTGTTTTACCCATGGTAGCGTATTTATGTCAAACCTAATCTCCCAAAGTTGTTTTAATATAATTATAGATTATATATATATATATTTTTTTTATTTATTTATTTATTTTTTTGCGGTACGCGGGCCTCTCACTGTTGTGGTCTCTCCCGTTGCGGAGCACAGGCTCCGGACGCTCAGGCTTAGCGGCCATAGCTCACGGGCCCAGCTGCTCCGCAGCATGTGGAATCTTCCCGGACTGGGGCACGAACCCGTGTCCCCTGCATCGGCAGGCGGACTCTCAACCACTGCGCCACCAGGGAAGCCCTACAGATGATATTTTGACCTCAATATTAGAGACATAGGAAAGTGAGGCACATAGTCCCATTTTACATATGCAGAAATTGAAGCCTAGGTAAGTAACTTGGTGGAAGTGGAATTTTCAGAAAGTTCCACTTCCACTTTAGCACAGTTTCTTGGCCGTGGTGCTAGTTCATGGAAATGACTGTTATACTCTTTATGGGCCAGCAGTATTTTGGTAATTTTAAGCAGGACTATGCTGGGTATCATTGAGATGGAGAGCATTTTGACCCAGAAATGAAAGTTGAATTCCTTACATTCAGTTAGCCTTTTCTTTCCATTTTGATAATGTTTGTCAGAAAGGTAATAACTAACCAAAACAGAACTGTTAAATTTTCTAGACAAACAAATATGGTGCATCCAAGGAAAATGGTATTTTCAAACAGTTACAGCATGGCGTTACTTGAATGACTAAAGTAAAGATACATACACACATATCTTGCATACACACCTAGAGATTTATTTTATTACGTGTTTTTAAGTTGTGTGCCTTTTGATTTTTACCCCTTTACTTTCTCTACTTTTTAGTAAAACAAATTCAGTGAACATGGGTTCTCAGACCCCAGAAAAATCTCCCCCCACACACAAATAAACCTTAATTTAATCTAGTTTTTCTTTAAAGGCTCTTCGTCACACTTAATTGTTGTGGCCAAGAAGGTGGAGTAATGAATCAAACAGATGCCTACTTTATAAGAATAACAAATAGAATCTCACTGCTGTGTTATTCCATACATCTGACCCTTTCAGTCAAGGAAAAAAATCACTTCAGTAACCCTGCTTGCTACCTTTAACTCTTAAGATTTCCCCAAAAGGTAATCCCTGGGGCTCTGCTTTAGAAAAAGGAGGGATTACAGAAGCACTCTACCTACCACTTCACTTCAGCTTTTCTGTACTTTTCTGGCTGTGGGATGCATGTACCCTCAGAGTGTATCTGAACATCACATAAAACTCAAGAGAAGCTCTGTAACAACTCCTATTTACAGCTTCCCATTGGATGGCAAATATCTGAGTCATGCTTTAGTTTCCTGAAAATATTAATGATGTAAACCACTGCAGTAATAACAATCGGGCTTAAATTAGTGTGTGGATTTAATATTTGTGAAGTGTTTGTTAATGTTTCTCTACTCTGTCTTTGCAGCCTTTTGGACTGCAAGATAAGGAGTGTTCACTTTTTCTTAAAGCAATGTGAATGCATTTAAGAAACTCTAAATAAAATTACATGTGTTTGTGAGGTGTGTTTTTCTTTTTCTAGACGAAACACTATTAGAGGATTGGGGTTAATATTTTAAGCTCTTTGAATTTGAGAATGAATGATGAACCTAGTTGCCCCAGTGCCCTGCTTTAGATCTCAGTGTGATTACATGTAGGATATCCCAAGGTTTCTAAGCAGATCCTTCTAAATATTCAGTGCCTCCTTGTATGGTTGGGATTGGAATTCAAGCACGTTTCCTCTCTGACTTTGATGCTCTTAATTGCTGTGTGCTTCTGTATCCTTGACAAGCATTTCTGTGCTTAAATAACCTTTTGCCTGTTGACTTTTATTTTAATTTTGGGGCTGAATTACCCCCAGGAAAGTTCCAAGTTCCTCTAAGAAAAATAATAAAATACACATTGAAGATTAATGGCCTTTAAATATACTTATATATCTGTAGGCATGAAAAACAAGGATAGATTATTAGCCAAGAAAAGTAAACTTGTTTTGCAATGAGATTTTGTTAAAGAATGGCAACAGTTTGTCTTGACAGGTTTTCTGGTGGTTAGTTCTCCATAATCCCTAGAAAATAAATCTTAATCAAATGAGAGTCAACCTATTGCTTAAACATGGCACCTTGTAAAACATGTAGATATATAAACCAGATCTCTGTCATAATTTAATGCTAAAAGCTATTGTTTTAAGTGAATATAAAGTTGACAGAAGTTCTTCAGATCAACACCAAAAAGTTCATAGTCACAGCGTTTTCATGTTGAAAGGAAACTTTTTCATTCAAACCAGAACTTCAGAAATCTAGGAAAGCTGTAACATGGCTGGAGTCACACATCTAGTTAACAGCAACCTGAATCTTAAATCTTTTTGTCCTTTGTCATACCATAATATTTGTTTGGGCTTTTTGAGGTGTTCCTGAATGGTAAATCCTCACTAGCATTCAGGAGGGTATTGGGTTTATCTGGGGTTTTTTTTAATGTTAAAAATATTATCTAAATGTAAAGAAAACTTCGAATAGTCCTATTCTGCCTCATTTTTAAAAAATTTTATTTATTTATTTTTGGCTGCACTGGGTCATTGTTGCTGCATGTGGGCTTTCTCTAGTTGCGGCGAGCAGGGGCTACTCTTCGTTGCGGTGCTCAGGCTTCTCATTGAGGTGGCTTCTGTTGTTGTGGAGCACGGGCTCTAGGCGCGCGGGTTTCAGTAGTTGTGGCACATGGGATCAGTAGTTGTGGCTCCCAGGCTCTAGAGCGTGGGCTCAGTAGTTGTGGTGCATGGGCTTTGTTGCTCCGCGGCATGTGGCATCTTCCCAGACCAGGGCTCGAACCCGTGTCCCCTGCATTGGCAGGCAGATTCTTAACCACTGTGCCACCAGTGAAGTCTCTATTCTGCCTCTTTAACACTATTTTTACCTTGTCATTATCTGTGTACATATATTTTTAGTCACCACAATTATATTAAAAATATTTTGAATTTAGCCCCTTTCCAAAATCATTTCTACCTATTATTTTCTATATTTAAATATTCTTCTGGGTAAAGGAAGAGGAAATTTCCTTTATGATTATCTTCAATATTCTGATTTGGTGTACCACATTTTATAACTATGCCTCAAGCATTTAGGTTATTGATCCATATCATTGCAGTGACTAGCTTTGTGTGTAAGATTTGGAGGTATGTTTTGTTGAGTTATTTCTTTAAGATAGATTTTAAGGATGAGTAAAATACTTTGTCAGAAGACGTGAACATCTTTATAACTCTTACACATTACTTTCCATGAGGAAATCAGTGTGGCTTTTAAGGCAATGAGTACATGAGCCAAATTTACCATAATTTTGGTGTTGTTGACTAATATAATTGTTCAAGATATACCAGTAAATGTACAGGGTATCTAACAAGGAAGACAGAACACTTTCCCAGTGTTTACTCATTGTAATTTACTCATGTGTCTTGTCTATCCTGATCTAACTTTTTGGATAATTTGTATTAAATTTTAAAAATTAGCTTCCCAATGTATTGTCCTTTCTTGAGGCTGTTCTCAGGTCTTCAGATCCTTTGGTGTTTTCTCCTTGGGGGTAAAAAGATCAAAAGAGAAATATAACAATACTGATAAATAGAATTTCAGCCTCAAAATATTGGCTTTGATATCTACTGGTAGCAGTTACAGGAAAGGAGATGTCAAAACACCCCAAAGTCAGTTTGAGTGTAAGGCGGAGACAAAGACCACAGCCATTCTGTGGTATTCCAACAACTCCCAGAGCCGAGGGATAACTGAGCTGTGGCTTTATTGCCAATACCTCAGACACTCCATGTGATTGACATCTCATGGCTGCCCGTACCCCTTTTAGCCTAGTAAATATATAATTTCTTTTGAAATAGTGAAATTCCAACTTTTCCACATTTTTTTCCTACCTCCCTTTTTTCATTTTATATTGTAAGCATATACAATTGACTCTTAAACAACATGGGATTTAATCCACGTATAATGTATAGTCAGCCCCTCCCTATCCACAGTTCCTCCACATCTGCAGATTCAACCAACCACAGACTGTGTAGTACTTTAGTGTTTACTATTGAAACATATCCACGTATAAATGGATCCCTGCACTTCAAATCCAAAAGTTGTTTGAGGGTCAACTGTATTTGTACAGTCCAAAGTTACTACCTGATAGCATTAGGTAATTATTAGTTATTCATTGTCATTTTATTAATTGTTTCTATTTCTTTTATCACAGGGGTGAAATATATATATAGAGTGAGAAAGTGAGAGAGAGTATGGTTTTCTGGAAACAAGCTTCCAGCATACACTGCGAAGTTAAGCAGATATTAACTACATTTAAATTTCCTCTTAGTTGTCTTCCTACTGAACTTATGTACCCTTGACCCTTAGGTTGAAAACTTGACTCTTGGTACTATATAATGTTTTGCTGTGCTTCTGTTCCATGGAGTCATTAGGTCATTTCCCTGTCAGTAGGCACTTTACTACTTTGGGTCTGTTAAATATCTTAATTCCTAACCCTTCCCTCCAAAGCAAATTCTCCAAATTTTGCCAAAGCAAATCTCAAAAGCTGATTCTCTTAATTATTTTTTTTTCCTCAATCATACGAGTGATTTTGGTTTTTTGGGTTTTTTTGGTTTTGGTGTTTTGGGTTTTTTTGGTTTTGGTTTTTTTAAGGCCAAAAAATGCATTTATTTGGGATTTGTGAGGACTGCAGCCCAGGAAACACAAATCCAAGAAACACTTAAATGTGTTCCATAAATGAGGTTTTTTTCAAGTTGGTCATCAGAAATTTTAGATGTTTCATTAAAATGAAATGGTGCTGCTTTTCAGGCTGGTGCTGTTGGTTAAATGTTGATAATATATTTTCATTTTTCTTCTCATTAAGATTGAGTCTGTTTCTCAACCACTGGAAAACCATGGTGCCTCTGGTCATCCTTCAGAGTCATTGTCTACTAAATCATGTGGAGCATTGAGACCTGTCAATGGAGTTATTAATACGTAAGTTTTATCTCTTCTGCATACTTCTTATACTCAGCAGGCTTGTTAAAGATGGGTTTGAGACTCTTAGTTATCCCTAGCCAGGAGTAACCCTGGTTTAAAGAAGCAGAAACCTTATCACTTCATAATATTGTGCATGCCTCCTACTGTAGCAAGTATATTTTAAGCAGCCTCCTAATGTATTTTCCTGTTACTTACTGCGGCCTAAAATCGACTCAGCATGGAGAAAAATTAAAGTCCTAAAGTTATTATGAATCGTTGTGATTGGTCCTGTCTTGGTAGAACTCCTCAGAAATATTTACATAAAATCCTCTGCTGTAGAACAGATTAGATCCCTAAAGGCTGTAAATCTGCATTTATAAAAGATCGAGGAATCCTTCTGCAAGTGAACAATGAGTACACATCCCGAATAGGCAAGTTTCATAGGAGAACTGATTCTCAATATATATTAAAAATATTCTTACCAGTTGCAATTTTCTAGACTTTTAAGAATTCATGTTTTTGTTGTAGAAGAGAACTTAATCAGTAGAACCTGAGTTCACTTACTGACTTTTGCATTTTTCAGACATGGTAGAGTAACATCCACCAAGAGCACCTTAAAAATGAGCACAGATACTGCATAGCCACTTAGATTAACAGACATCAGCATCAAGAGGTGACCTCTGTGTGCTCTAGAACACATGTTTGTGTCTGTGAACATTTGCAAGTAGAGGTGGTTGAACAAGTATTAAAGGCTTTGTTTCCTTATGTCTTATGAGAAGTGAATATTCTTCCTTCCCCTTGTGTAGTCTTCAGCCTGTCTTGGCAGACCACATACCAGGTGACAACTCTGATGCTGAGGAACAATTGCATAAAAAGCAAAGACTGAATCTAGTTTCTTCATCAACTGATGGCACCTGTGTGGCAGCCCGAACACGTCCTGTGCTGAGCTGTAAGAAACGGAGGCTTGTTCGACCCAACAGCATCGTGCCTCTTTCCAAGAAGGTCAGTACCAGTGAGACTTGGTCACTGTTAAACAGTGAGCCAGATGCTCAGATAGAGGGTACTAGTTTCTTGCCAGCTTTGGTTCTTTTAACCAGTGTTTTCCAAACTTGGCTAACCACCAAGGCTTCCTGCAGAGCTTTAAAAAATACTAGGTTCCTGAGCCCTGTTTCCTAGAGATTCTGGTTTCGTTGCTCTGGAGTTGGGCCTGGGAATCTTGTTTTCAGAAAACAAAAAGCTCCTAGGTGACTCTTCAGCCAGGTTTGGAAACCATTGGCTTGAGATTTTAATAGAAATGGGAGAGAGCAAGTTGGAAGTTCTGCCATCAACACTTTGAAGGAGAGCAGTGTGTCTTCTCACTTATACTGTTATCCCTGAAAATGGCAATGTGGAATGCTTTCCTTTTAAATAAGAATCTCCATTAAAATTTCTAAGTTGATGATACTAAACGAATGTTTGTCTTCACAGACAAAATGGAGATTATTTTACAACTATAGGAAACTTGATTGCTGACTCTTCAAATAGCAGGGTTGGATTTAGTTCAAAACCAACGAAATAGTACTCCAGTGAAAATAATACCATGCAGTGATTAAGAGCATTAACTTTGAAGAGGACAGACTTGGGTTTGAATCATGGCACTGCCACTTAGTAGTTTGTGTTTGGGGCATGTTAACACCCCACCCCACCCCATCCTGCCTCAGAGATCTCATAGGGTTGTTTCAGGATTAACTGAAATGTATATAATTTGCTTATTGGGGTATCTGGCTGCTAAGTTACTAGTATAAGATGACCCTTGCTGTTTACACTTTTATTTTTATTAATTCACTCATTCAACAAATCTTTTTTTGAGTTCCTACAATAAGCTAGATCTGTTCTATGCACTGAGAATACAACACTAAACAAAACAGACAAAAATTCTTACCCTCATGAAATAATCTAATGGGTAGAGACAGAAAATAAAGCAATAAAATGAAGTATATGGGGGCTTCCCTCGTGGCGCAGTGGTTGAGAGTCCGTCTGCCGATGCAGGGGACACGGGTTCGTGCCCCGGTCCGGGAAGATCCCACATGCCGCGGAGCGTCTGGGCCCGTGAGCCATGGCCTCTGAGCCTGCGCGTCCAGAGCCTGTGCTCCGCAACGGGAGAGGCCACAGCAGTGAGAGGCCCGCGTATCGCAAAAAAAAAAAAAAAAAATGAAGTATATGGTATGTTCTGTAGTGTTAAGTTCTGGGGAGAAAAATGCAGCAGAGGAAGGGAATAGGGAATGGTGGGGAACTCAGTTGTAATTCAGCCTTGATACATTTTTTTTATTCCAAGTCTTTGGAGATGTGAAAGATAAGAAACTGGGAAGGAGTGACCAGTGAAGCAGAAGGAAAACCAAGAGAGTGTGGTATGTGGAAGGCAAGTGAAGAAAATGTTTCAGAAAGGAGGGAATGATCATCTCTGTTAGATGCTGCAGATGGGTCAAGTTAGGTGAAGACTAAGAATTGACCATAGGATTTCGTGGGGCTAGGGTTGCTTGAGACCTTTGTAAGCAGTTTTGTTAGAGGTAGAAGAGTGAAATTCTGATTGGATCAGGTTCAGGAGAGAATGGAACGGAAAGAATTGAGGGAACCATCATAGATAACACTTTCAAAGAGTATTTCTGTAAAGGAGAACAGAGAAATAACCTGTTTGACTGAAAGAGAATGTTTCTTAAGATAATGCTATTACAGTATATTTGCTGGTGAGAAAACTGAGGACAAGGGAGAGGAGATAATTGTTGGAAACATTAATATTTGGACAGTAGATTTTCACTGCTTGGCTTTTTTTGTTATAGTATGCATTTGGACTATATAATTTTGCCATGATCATTCATTCATTCATTTATGGCTGTGTTGGGTCTTCATTGCTGCGCGCAGGCTTTCTCTAGTTGCAGAGAGCGGGGGCTACTCTTTGTTGAGGTGCGCAGGCTTCTCATTGCAGTGGCTTCTATTGTTGTGGAGCATGAGCTCTAGGTGCGTAGGCTTCAGTAGTTGTGGCTCGTGGGCTCTAGAGCACAGGCTCACTAGTTGTGGCTCACAGGCTTAGTTGCTCTGCGGCATGTGGGATCTTCCCAGACGAGGGCTTGAACCCATGTTCCCTGCGTTGGCAGGTGGATTCTTAACCACTGTGCCACCAGGGAAGTCCCTTGCCATGATCTTTTTTTTTTTAAAGGAAATTATTATTAGTGAAAATTAACTATTAGGCTGTACCATTTTTCTCTTGTCTATTCCTCAGATTGCCTGAATTACCAAAATACCAGAAAAGAATTTGGTAGGTTTCTCATATTGACATTTGAATCAATTTTTTATTAATAGTCATATAAATCTAAATTATTTTCTGAACAGTTTTGAAGAGTTGATATTGGGAAAGCAAAGAAAACAGTATATTACTGTTACGTATAAGAAAGTAGATTTTGGCCATGCCCTTGATGCTTTTAACAAAAACCTACCAACAACATCGCCTCATGGGGAAATAGTGTCCTTTCTCTGTTTCAGCAGTTGCTAGCCATGGTGTCATGACATCTAAGGGTGTGATAAAATTTTTCTGAAGTATAGATTGGCCTCCTGGATTCTTTTCTTTATATCTGTGAAGTAGCAAGGCTTCTTTGTTGCAGTTGACAGTAGTTTGTTCTTGTTCATGCCCCAAAACTGATGTACTTTTGAAGGTAGTACATATAAATGTTTAAAACAAGGGGGAGACATACAAAGCATACTAAAGACCCTTTGCTTCCAATGCCAGTGTCTAAAACAATCATTCTGACATGCAGAAGTAAACTGCATGGAAAATAAGACAAATAAATAAGTTTAGTTTGGGAAATAAACCATTTGCTGATGATAGCAATATTGCTGGAGTTCTGCCAAAATTGGAGACAAAGGCCATTCTCTCTGTCTTAGTTGCTCACTGTGTCTTCAGTGGATCCTTGCTCAGTGATATTTGCTGTTGAGCAAGTACCTTGCCCTCTACCATTTTGAGGTGATGGATTTGCCAAGCAAATTTATTCAGCAGTTTTGGGTCCCCACGGTGTTCCAGTACACCTGGGTTTCATTGGTGAACAAAAGTCCTTGCCCTCATGGAGCTTACTTTCTAGTGGCAGAGTACTCAGAAATCACCCAGTGCTTAGGACAATAGCCTCTAAACTTTTATGGGAGTGTTTTATATATGCATTATAAAACACATACAAAATAAATTTTGAAAGGCTGAGATAAAGTAAATAGAAGTAGAAGCCCTAATATTTTATTTACAAACTGTCTTCAAGTCACAAGAATTTTTTAAAATACTTTAATATTCTGTGATTAACAGATAATGATGATAGAGCCTTACTTTCAGAGAGGACTTCCTCCATAACCACTGAATTGGTTTTTTGGGTTTTTTTGCTTTTTTGTTTCTTGTTTTTTGTTTTTTTATTAAACAAATGTGGCTTGGATTTTGCACTAAGATTTTTGGAATGTCTTTAAATTATGATGGATTTCAATTCATTTTTGTTCTTGGCAAATTCTCTATCAGATGTTGCAGTGTCTGTGAGCCAATAAGAGTAACACATTGCATTGCATTCTGATTACCACAACATATACTAAGATTTCTAAGTTAATTTTTTTTAAATAGTGCTTTATTTTCATAATTAGAAGGTGAAATAATTACCATTTCAAATAGTTAGAGTTGAATATTTCCTATTTTGGTGCTTTTCTCTTCCCTGAAATGTATTCAAAGCCTTGTTTTGTTTTGTCTTTTTGAATTTTATTTTATTTATTTTTTTATACAGCAGGTTCTTATTAGTCATCCATTGTATACATATCAGTGTATACATGTCAATCCGAATCTCCCAATTCATCACACCACCACCACCACCACCACCCCCGCTGCTTTCTCCCCTTGGTGTCCATACGTTTGTTCTCTACATCTGTGTCTCAGTTTCTGCCCTGCAAACCAGTTCATCTGTACCATTTTTCTAGGTTCCACATATATGTGTTAATATACGATATTTGTTTTTCTCTTTCTAACTTCACTCTGTATGACAATCTCTAAATCCATCCACGTCTCTACAAATGACCCAATTTCATTCCTTTTTATGGCTGAGTAATATTCCATTGTATATATGTACCACATCTTCTTTATCCATTCGTCTGTTGATGGGCATATAGGTTGCTTCCATGACCTGGCTATTGTAAATAGTGCTGCAATGAATATTGGGGTGCATGTGTCTTTTTGAATTATGGTTTTCTCTGCGTATATGCCCAGTAGTGGGATTGCTGGTAATTCTGTTTTTAGTTTTTTAAGGAACCTCCATACTGTTCTCCATAGTGGCTGTATCAATTTACATTCCCACCAACAGTGCAAGAGGGATCCCTTTTCTCCACACCCTCTCCGGCATTTGTTGTTTGTACATTTTCTGATGATGCCCATTCTAACTGGTGTGAGGTATTAGATACCTCATTGTAGTTTTGATTTGCATTTCTCTAATAATTAGTGATGTTGAGCAGCTTTTCATGTGCTTCTTGGCCATCTGTATGTCTTCTTTGGAGAAATGTCTGTTTAGGTCTTCTGCCCATTTTTGGATTGGGTTGTTTGTTTTTTTAATATTGAGCTGCATGAGCTGTTTATATATTTTGGAGATTAATCCTTTGTCCGTTGATTCGTTTGCAAATATTTTCTCCCATTCTGAGGGTTGTCTGTTCGTCTTCTTTATGGTTTCCTTTGCTGTGCAAAAGCTTTTAAGTTTCATTAGGTCCCATTTGTTTATTTTTGTTTTTATTTCCATTACTTCAGGAGGTGAATCAAAAAAGATCTTGCTGTGATTTATGTCAAAGAGTGTTCTTCCTGTGTTTTCCTGTAAGAGTTTTATAGTGTCCAGTCTTATATTTAGGTCTCTAATCCATTTTGAGTTTATTTTTGTGTATGGTGTTAGGGAGTGTTCTAATTTCATTCTTTTACATGTAGCTGTCCAGTTTTCCCAGCACCACTTATTGAAGAGACTGTCTGTTCTCTGTTGTATATCTTTGCCTCCTTTGTCATAGATTAGTTGACCATAGGTGTGTGGGTTTATCTCTGGGCTTTCTATCTTGTTCCATTGATCTGTATTTCTGTTTTTGTGCCAGTATCATATTGTCTTGATTACTGTAGCTTTGTAGTATAGTCTGAAGTCAGGGAGTCTGATTTCTCCAGCTCTGTTTTTTTCCCTCAAGACTGCTTTGGCTATTCGGGGTCTTCTGTGTCTCCATACAAATTTGAAGATTTTTTGTTCTAGTTCTGTAAAAAATGCCATTGGTAGTTTGATAGGGATTGCATTGAATCTGTAGATTGCTTGGGGTAGTATAGTCATTTTCACAATATTGATGCTTCCAATCCAAGAACATGGTATATCTCTCCATCTGTTGGTATCATCTTTAATTTCTTTCATCAGTGTCTTATAGATTTCTGCATACAGGCCTTTTGTCTCTCTAGGTAGTTTATTCCTAGATATTTTATTCTTTTTGTTGCAATGGTAAATGAGAGTGTTTCCTTAATTTCTCTTTCAGATTTTTCATCATTACTGTATAGAAATGCAAGAGATTTCTGTGCATTAATTTTGTATCCTGCAGCTTTACCAAATTCATTGATTGGCTCTAGTAGCTTTCTGGTAACATCTTCAGGATTCTCTATGTATAGTATCATGTCATCTGCAAACAGTGACAGTTTTACTTCTTCTTTCCAATTTGTATTCCTTTTATTTCTTTTTCTTCTCTGATTGCCGTGGCTAGGACTTCCAAAACTATGTTGAATAATAGTGGTGAGAGTGGACATCCTTGTCTCGTTCCTGATCTTAGAGGAAATGCTTTCAGGTTTTCACCATTGACAATGATGTTTGCTGTGGGTTTGTTGTATATGGTCTTTATTATGTTGAGGTAAGTTCCCTCTATGCCCACTTTCTGGAGGGTTTTTTATCATAAATGGGTGTTGAATTTTGTCAAAAGTTTTCTCTGCATCTATTGAGATGATCATATGGTTTTTATTCTTCAATTTGTTAATATGGTGTATCACATTGATTTGCGTATATTGAAGAATCCTTGCATCCCTGGGATAAATCCCACTTGATCATGGTGACGATCCTTTTAATGTGTTGTTGGATTCTGTTTGCTAGTATTTTGTTGAGGATTTTTGCATCTATATTCATCAGTGATATCGGTCTGTAATTTTCTTTTTTTGTAGTATCTCTGTCTGGTTTTGGTATCAGGGTGATGGTGGCCTCATAGAATGAGTTTGGGAGTGTTCCTTCCTCTGCAATTTTTTGGGAGAGTTTGAGAAGTTTGGGTGTTAGCTCTTCTCTAAATGTTTGATAGAATTCACCTGTGAAGCCATCTCGTCCTGGACTTTTGTTTGTTGGAAGATTTTTAATCACAGTTTCATTACTTGTGATTGGTCTGTTCATATTTTCTGTTTCTTCCTGGTTCAGTTCTGGAAGGTTATACCTTTCTAAGAGTTTGTCCGTTTCTTCCAGGTTGTCCCATTTTATTGGCATACAGTTGCTTGTAGTAGTCTCTTAGGATGCTTTGTATTTCTGCAGTGTCTGATGTAACTTCTCCATTTTCATTTCTAATTTTATTGATTTGAGTCCTCTCGCTCTTTTTCTTGGTGAGTCTGGCTAATGGTTTATCAGTTTTGTTTATCTTCTCAAAGAACCAGCTTTTAGTTTTATTGATCTTTGCTATTGTTTTCTTTGTTTCTATTTCATTTATTTCTGCTGTGATCTTTATGATTTCTTTCCTTCTGCTAACTTTGGGTTTTGTTTGTTCTTCTTTCTTTAGTTCCTTTAGGTGTAAGGTTGGATTGTTTATTTGAGATTTTTCTTGTTTCATGAGGTAGGCTTGTGTAGCTATAAACTTCCCTCTTAGAACTGCTTTTGCTGCATCCCATGGGTTTTGGATTGTTGTGTTTTCATTGTCATTTGTCTCTAGGTATTTTCTGATTTCTTCAGTGATCTCTTGGTTATTTAGTAACGTATTGTTTAGCCTCCATGTGTTTGTGTATTTTACTTTTTTTTCCCTGTAATTGATTTCTAATCTCATAGCATTGTGGTCAGAAAGGATGCTTGATATGATTTCAGTTTTCTTAAATTTACTGAGGCTTGATTTGTGACCCAAGATGTGACCTATCCTGGAGGATGTTCCGTGCGCACTTGAGAAGAAAGAGTAATCTGCTGTTTTGGGATGGAATGTCCTATAAATATCAATTAAATCTATCTGGTCTATTGTGTCATTTAAAGCTTGTGTTTCCTTATTAATTTTCTGTTTGAATGATCTGTCCATTGGTGTAAGTGAGGTGTTAAAGTCCCCCACTATTATTGTGTTACTGTCGATTTCCTCTTTTATAGCTGTTAGCAGTTGCCTTATGTATTGAGGTGCTCCTATGTTGGGTGCATATATATTTATAATTGTTATATCTTCTTCTTGGATTGATCCCTTGATCATTAGTGTCCTTCCTTGTCTCTTGTAACATTCTTTAAAGTCCATTTTATCTGATATGAGTATTGCTACTCCAGCTTTCTTTTGATTTCCATTTGTATGGAATATCTTGTTCCATCCCCTCACTTTCAGTCTGTATGTGTTCCTAGGTCTGAAGTGGGTCTCTTGTAGACAGCATATATATGGGTCTTGTTTTTGTATCCATTCAGCAAGCCTGTGTCTTTTGGTTGGAGCATTTAATCCATTCATGTTTAAGGTAATTATCGATATGTATGTTCCTATTACCATTTTCTTAATTGTTTTGGGTTTGTTTTTGTAGGTCCTTTTCTTCTGTTGTGTTTCCCACTTAGAGAAGTTCCTTTAGCATTTGTTGTAGAGCTGGTTTGGTGGTGCTGAATTCTCTTAGCGTTTGCTTGTCTGTAAAGCTTTTGATTTCTCCATCGAATCTGAATGAGATCCTTGCCGGGTAGAGTAATCTTGGTTGTAGGTTCTTTCTTCCCTTTCATGCCACTCCCTTCTGGCTTGTAGAGTTTCTGCTGAGAAATCAGTTCTTAACCTTATGGGAGTTCCCTTGTATGTTATTTGTCATTTTTTCCGTTGCTGCTTTCAGTAATTTTTCTTTGTCTTTAATTTTTGCCAGTTTGATTACTATGTGTCTCGGCATGTTTCTCCTTGGGTTTATCCTGTATGGGACTCTCTGCACTTCCTGGACTTGGGTGGCTATTTCCTTTCCCATGTTAGGGAAGTTTTCAACTATAATCTCTTCAGATATTTTCTCAGGTCCTTTCTCTCTTCTCCTTCTGGGACCCCTATAATGTGAATGTTGCTGTGTTTAATGTTGTCCCAGAGGTCTCTTAGGCTGTCTTCATTTCTTTTCATTCTTTTTTCTTTATTCTGTTCTGGAGCAGTGAATTCTACCATTCTGTCTTCCAGGTCACTTACCTGTTCTTCTGCCTCAGTTATTCTGCCATTGGTTCCTTCTAGTATATTTTTCAATTCAGTTATTGTATTGTTTATTTGTTCTTTAATTCTTCTAAGTTTTTGTTAAACGTTTCTTGCATCTTCTGAATTCTTTTTCTGGAAGGTTGCCTATCTGCACTTCATTTAGTTGTTTTTCTGTGGTTTTAACTTGTTCCTTCATCTGGTATGTAGCCCTCTGCCTTTTCATCTTGTCTGTCTTTCTGTGAATGTGGTTTTTGTTCCACAGGCTGCAGGATTGTAGTTCTTCTTGCTTCTGCTGCATTGGGTTTTTAATGGGAATTCCTTCAGAGAGAATTGATGCCATTACAGTGTTGAACACAGAATTCCTCTTTTATCCCAGTATTTAACTCTTCATACATGTTATCTACATTCTTGATATTTTGGTCATGTGAATGAGATCTTTTTTGTTAGTGTTATTTTATGAGTTGGTTTCTGGGTATTTATTTTGTAATTGAACATTTTTCTGAACTCTTAACATTGTTTTGGTTGTTTGGTTTTAATTTTCTAGGTTGGCTTTCTGTCATCAGCAAGCAGTTTGACACCTCTTTATATACTTACTCCTTTTCCTTGTCTGGATTCACTTTCAGAACAGTGTTAAATAATTGGTCGTAGTGAGACATCTCATTTCTGGTTTGAATGGCAATACTTTTAGAAGGTCACTACTAATTTTGATGTAGGACAACTGAAAATGAATTGGGACACTTAGAGTATCATTTGCCGTGCTCTGGAAAAGTTTAAAGATTTTAAAGGAAGGATCAATTTGTTTAAAATTTGTTAGAACTCAAGGTAAAAGCATCTGAGATTGGCATCTGTTCTGCAGAAAATTTTCCATCAGTTACATATTTTCAGATTTACTCATATAGAATTTTAATAAGCGTTCTTACTTTTTAAATCCCTGTATCAGGAGTTAATATCCATTTCTCAGTCTTCATTATATTTGTCTTCTCTTTCTTGATCAACCTTGTCAGCAGTTTTTCTATTTTATTGGTCATTTCAAAGATCAGTTCTTTGCTGTTAACTCCTTCCTGTGGTCTTGTTTTTTCCCCCCTCTCTGCCTTTATTCAAATGCTCGGTTAATTTATTTTCTGTTCTTTGTTACATAATAACAGAAGCATTTAACTTTTTGAATTTTCTTCTGAGTGTATTTTTGGATAGCATTCCATAGCCTTTGTTGTGTGAAGGAAGTGGGTTTTTTTTTTTGCTGTTTGTAAGTTGCCTTTGAGTTTTTAAGTTCTTTTCCCAAGAGTTAAGAATTGAGTTTTTAGATTCTAAACGGTTTTTCTTTTTAAGCCTTTGTTATTAATTACTGATTTTTATAGCATTTTGATCAAAATGATGTTCTTATAGTTTCTGCTTATATTTGTGGTCTATTGTGTTGATTTTTTAAAAAAAAAACTTTCATTGGTGTGTAGTACAGTTTTATATATTTATATCTTCTTTGTGACTGTGGCTCCTGTCTCCAGTAGTTGTTCTTGCCTTACAGTTCTACTTTTCTTGATATTAATATTTAGTGTATGTGATTTCTCATCCATTTAGTTTTAATATTTTGTTTTCTGTATGCTTTTTGAAACAGCATAAAAGATTCAGGGTTTGGGGGTGTTTTTTGTTTTTTTTTAATCTCCTAAAAGTCTTATTTTAATGGGGATTTTATTAAATAGAGAATAGTTTTTAATTTTATATTCAGTTTTGAAAGTAGACTTAAAGGCTTATTTTGGTTATAACATTTCATTGTTTGTTGACAGTCCTTTTTATATCTTCATTTGCCCGTTCATTGAGTTTTTAATTTGCATTTGTGGTTTTTCAGTGATTTGAGCAACAGTTTGACTGTGTTTCAAGTTCTTAGATCATAACCTCTGTCCCTTAAAACTCTGTTCCACTGTCTTTTGGTTGGGGGAGGAGAGCAGTTGTTTATTCTGTTTTGTTTTGGCCAGTCTATGTTTCTTTCCTTTATGTTGGTAAATGGTTCTACTCTATGCTGTCCAGTATGGTAGCCACTATCCACACGTACCTATTTAAAATTAGGATAAAAAGTTCAGTACCTCACTCATACCAGCCACATTTCAAGGGTTGAGTAGTCATATGGCTAGTGGCTACCATATTTAGTTGCACTAATACAGAACTTCTTTACCATTGCAAAACTGCACAGGACAGTGCTTCAGAGTATTTTATGTAGCACTGTCAAGTTTTCTTCAGTAGTAGCTTTGGTTTTTGATTCCCTTAAGTTTGTAGTTGCCTGTTTTTAAGTATACCAATTATCTGTGTGTTATTGTTTCCTGTCCTTTTTATCTAGCTGTTACTACCTGCTCCACAGCATTGTTGTGATTATTAAATTAGATACAGGAAGTGACGGGCACATTTTGAATGCACATAATAAGTATTCAGATGTGAGCTAGCTGTTAACTTTTCTCTCACTGTTTTTATCCCTTTGGTTCTTCCATAGTGCAAAGGAATAAAACAGCTAAGTTTGTTGTCCACATCCTGTTTTGATTTTCTATATCATCAGTTCTAACCTATAGTTCCTTTTGTGTAGTTTTTTTTTTTTTTTTTTTTTTTTTTTTGCGGTAAGTGGGCCTCTCCCGTTGCGGAGCACAGGCTCCGGACACGCAGGCTCAGCAGCCATGGCTCACGGGCCCAGCCGCTCCACAGCATGTGGGATCTTCCCGGACCGGGGCACGAACCCATGTCCCCTGCATCGGCAGGCGGACTCTCAACCACTGCGCCACCAGGGAAGCCCTTGTGTAGGTTTTAATTGTGCTACCTTGGGTTAATATTTTCTGTTTTCTTTTTAGATTTTATATTTACTTTTTATGTCATCTTGTCCTTTCACTTTGTTACTTTATAGTAGAGGCTATGTTATCTCTTACTCTATTAGGGATGCCAAAAGTTTTCATTAATTGTTTTATCAAACTTGTTTAATAGATAGTTTTCCAAAAATATGTTTTTTCTGAATTTCTCAGATTTGCTTTCTTTTCCTTTGTTCTACAGTGTTCTACTTTAGTCCCCATGCTGAGGGTTTTGTTTGTTTTTTCCTTTTGTCATTCTTAAAAACTAAGTTGATCTATCTACACTTTGTATTTATCACTAGGAAAAACTTAGTAGCTGACTGAATTAGTTTCCTGTCAAAGTTCTGGAGGCTAGAAGTCTGACATTGAAATCAAGTTTGTCAGCCCTTGCTGGCCTCTGAAGGCTCTAGGGAAGAATCCTTCCTTGCCACTTCCTGCAAGCAACCTTAGTAGTCCTTGGCTTGTAGTAGCATAATTCCTATTTCTGCCTCCATCTTCACACGATCACCTTCCCTGTGTGTCTGTGTTTTCACATGGTCTTATAAGGACACCAGTCATTGGATTCAAAGCTTACCCTAATCCAGTAGTACTTCATATTAAACTAATTGCATCTGCAAAGACCCTATTTACAACTACAGTCACATTCTGTGGTTCTGGGTAGGCATGAATTTTGAGGTAGGATCTGGGGAGGGGACACTATTCTCAGTACACTAGTTGGTCCTTCTCTCTGCTGCTCATATGATGGTTGAACCCTTTTCTCACTTCTAAATCTAGAAGACAGATTGATAGGTGCTGTTCCCAATTCAGTTCCTGGGTTTCAGCAACTTTCAGACTTAATACACCTTTGCTCTGAAATAGTTGGACTTTCTTTTACTCCCACTGCCAGTTTTCTGGGGCTCTTCTATACCATTGAATTTATTGTGTGAAGAACTTAAGTTCTCTGTATATAGAAAAAATTATAGGTTTACCTGTCTCCTCCCCTGATTTTTTTAATTCTGTGAAGTATAAAGGATGATGTAACAAAAATCGATGTATGTACCAACCTAAATGTTAATATTCAACATTTTTTTTTACTTCATGTGTTTTTTTAATATTAAAAGAAAATTATAGATAACTAGGGCTCCTTTTATTTTCTTCCATCTCCTTTACGTGCTTTCTTCCCCAGAGCTAACCACTATTATGAATTTGTGTATACTCCCAGTTCAGGTTCTTAGATCTCTACTACACATATATGTGTGCAAGAGCACAAAATGCAGTATTGTTTATTTAAAGTTTATATAAATGCTGTCGTTGTACGTATTCTGCAACTTGGGTTTGGTTTTTTGGTGTGTGTTTTTGGGAGGTGTATGTGTGTGTCTTAATTTACTGTTGTGTTTTCAAGATCTCCATGTTGATGTACAAAATTTTAGTTTAGCATTTGTAAATAATCCACATTTCCTAAAAAGACAGTATTTGTGTGGGTGTGAGTGTATCCATATCCTGTTTGTTGACTTCAGGGTTCTAAATTTAACTCACATCTTGGGCTTATTGTGTTCATATCTTCTATATCCTTTGGTCTGCTTCCTATTTTTTTTTTTTTTTTGGAATATGTTTGATATGTGCATTGTGTAAGTTTAAGTTACAGTTTGATTGCCATTGTAGCCTTAGGTAACACCTCTATCTTCACATACTTACCGTTTCTTTTTTGTGGTGAGAATAATTAAGATTTAGTCTCATAGCACATTTGTTGTTTATAATACAGTGGCATTGTCTATAACCACTGTACTCTGTATTAGATCTCCAGGACTTGTCTACTGGTAGTCAATTTATACCGTTAAACTACCTCTCTCATTTCCCCAACCTCACCTCCATTTCTTTTTTTCTTTTCTTTTCTTTTTTTTTAAATTCATATATGTTCATACAGTTCCAGGGCGACTGGTTAGGTACATCGTAGTTAATGATTATTATTTCTTCTTCATCTTCATTCCTTTCATCATTATGTTGTTTCCCTTTTGATCTCTATTAATTTTACTTTAAATGGGTTTCTTTGGTAAGTACTTGCTAGATACATCCTTTTCCATCTCTTTGTTTTCAGTTTTTCTGTGTCAGTTTGTTTTGATGTGTTTTAAAGAGGTGATTTAAATCCATTTATATTAACTCTGATTACTATCATGTTTGGAATCAGTAATTTCTCTTAATTTTTTTTTAATCCTTGCCTTTTCTTTGCCTTGTTTTTATGCCTTTCTGCTGTCTATTGGGTTAGTTGAAAGTTCTTCTCATCTCTGTCTGCTTTGGGAACAGTAGGACTTTAGAATGCCTCTTTATAAAACTCCAGCCTTGGGACTTCCTTGGTGATGAAGTGGTTAAGAATCTACCTGCCAGTGTAGGAGACATGGGTTCGATCCCTGGTCCAGGAAGATCCCACATACTGCGGAACAGCTAAGCCCGTTCACCACAACTGCTGAGCCTGCGCTCTAGAGCCTGTGCGCTACGACTACTGAAGCCCACACGCCCTAGAACCTGTGCACTGCAGCTACTGAGCCAACGCGCCTGGAGCCTGTGCTCTGCAACAAGAGGAGCCACCCCAATGCGAAGCCCACGTACCACACTGAAGAGTAGCCCCTGCTCTCTGCAACTAGAGAAAGCTCATGTGCAGCAATGAAGACCCAGCAAGCCATAAATAAATAAAATTGTAAAAATAAATAAAAAAGTAAAACTCCAGTCTTTCCTACCCATTATCTATAATTCATTTTTATTATTTTAGTTACCTTGTTTTTAAATCCCTCCCAAATTAGCCATTTTTAGGTTTATGCTTATTTACATTTACCAATACTTTTGCCATTCCTGTTCAGTGTTGCTTCTTGCATCCTACTCAATTCTTGCTGAATACATTTAGTAGCCTTCTAACAATGGTATAAGTTGTAAAGTCCTTATAAATTAAAAACATACAGAATTACATTCATGTGTGAAATGTGTATATATGTGTAGTTGTGAATACACACACAGTTATATATTGCCTTTATTCTTGCATGATGACTTAGCTGCATGTAAATTTATATTTAGCACTTTGAAGATAATTTCATTGCCTTCCAATATTTATTGTTGAAAATTCTGATGTGAGCTTAAGTGTCATTTCTTTATAGATTATCTGTATCTTCTCTCTGGTAACTTAAATCTTTACCCCAACCCCTTCTGGTTTTGTTTTTATGTTTCACAATATCAAGGGACATAGTTAGATGTATGAATTAGTTTTTAGCCACTAGGTCTTGGTGTGCACCCTCATTCTGAGAGTTCTTGTTCGTCTTGAGTTTTGAAAATTTTCTAGTCATTATTTATTCCAATTTTTCCTTTTTTATTCTCTTTTTAAATATAGAATGTCTGTCGATTGTTGTTGATCTCATTCTCTCCTCCATATTGCTTCCTTTCTTTTTATACTTTGCAATTTCATATCTCTTCCTATGCTTTATTTCATGTAGTCTTCTCTGACTGTTCCTCCTCTTTATCAGTTTTTTCTCCAGCTGTGTTTAGTTTATTGGTAAACCTGTCAATTGGGTTTTTTATTTCAATGTGTACTTTTTTTTTCAGAATTTGTTACTTTTAGACACATCCTCTTTTTTTCATCCTGTTCCTGTTTCATAACATATATTCCTGCCATTATCACTATGAAAAATTTTAATATACTTATTTTAAAGTTGTTTCCTAATTGTTCTATTTCTAGCTTGCCCAGGGCCACTTCTTCCCATTTTTGCATGTACTGACTGCCTCATAACAGTCTGTGTTCTTTTATGATTTACAATACCTTTCATGGTGAGCTTATCTGGGTCCAGGGTGAGGGAGGCATGCTTTGTTTAGGAGTCTTGTGATCCCTGGACTGTGAAAGTGTCCTTAAAGCACAGTTTTCCATTAGCTTCTGAAGAGACTTCAGGAATCTAGGTGAATTTGGAGTGGCAGATTCTTAGCTTAAGATCCCTGCACATAAACAGGTAGTATGAATTTGGACCTCTTACATGAACATGGATCAGGAGGGGACTTTCACTTTCTCCCTGTTGGCTTTTTCCACAAAAGTCCCGGAGTAGGTGTTAAACTTCCTTGCCACTTCGCTGGGTGGTTGACCAAGACCAGCCTTGGCTTTGCATTCTTTTTCTGCTTCTTGCATCTTGCAATTTCTTTTTTAAAATTAATTAATTAATTAATTAATGGCTGTGTTGGGTCTTTGTTGCCGAGCACGGGCTTTCTCTAGTTGCTGTGAGCGGGGGCTACTCTTCGTTGCGGTGTGCACGCTTCTCATTGCGGTGGCTTCTCTTGTTGTGGAGCACGGGCTCTAGATGTGTAGGCTTCAGTAATCGTGGTGCATGGGCTTAGTTGCTCCACGGCATTTGTGATCTTCCCGGACCAGGGCTCAAACCCGTGTCTCCTGCATTGGCAGGCAGATTCCCAAACCCTGCACCACCAGGGGAGCCCACATCTTGCAGTTTCTTACTCCTGATTCAGGCCTTTGGCAGAGTGATCATGTATGTGGACTCCTCAGAATAGTGTTTTGTTTTGTTTTTGTTTTTTTAATTTTTGGCTGCATTGGGTCCTCGTTGTTGCACGCGAGCTTTCTCTAGTTGCAGCGAGCAGGGGCTACTCTTTGTTGCAGTGTGTGGGCTTCTCATTGCGGCAGCTTCTTGTTGCGGAGCACGGGCTCTAGGTGCGTGGGCTTCAGTAATTGTGGCACACAGGCTCAGTAGTTGTGGCTCGCGGGCTCTAGGGCGCAGGCTCAGTAGTTGTGGCTCACGGGCTTAGTTGCTCCACAGCATGTGGGGTCTTCCTGGACCAGGGAACAAACCTCTGTCCCCTGCGTTGGCAGGCGGATTCTTAACCACCAGGGAAATCCCACACTTTTTTAATGCATAAAAGACATTGGATTATAGGGGAAACTGAGTATGTTGAAACAGTTGTTAAAATATAAACTTGTGGTTTATTAATTGCTTTATTAATGAACTAAATAACAGGATTTAGCAGCAGGTATAGTAACTGTCATGATTTCAAAGTAGTGATGAGCTCTTAGATAATTTGCAGTATCTGCCACCAGTGTAATGTGATGGGTGAATCAATTTGGAGAGCACTTCATGCCATATATGCTCCACTCAGAGATTCATAAAAGACGTTAAAGACTTAAAAGCCTTTTGTTTAAAAGAAAATCTTTTGTTTCCCCAACTTATTTGACAAGGAAACCTTGGTAAAGTAATACTGATTAAGCATGCTCATGAATTACTATGATTCCAAGAGAAGCATTTCAGAACATCTGCTTCCTGTTCTGTAATCTCTTTGTAGGTGATGTTTGGACGCTTGGCAATACTGAAATTTAAATTTTAAAATGAAAGCTTTAACCATCAACGTTTTCCATTTCTTAAAATCTCATTCTAAAATTATGAGTAGATGAAGTAGATGTTTTTAATTAAGTATGCCAAAGTAAATATAAAATACAGAAACTTTATTTGCAACATTGATTTACTGATCCCATTTTGTTTTCAAACATAGTCTGAATAAGTTTATAGGGAAATAAACTAATGAAAGGTCAGTCAGCGACTTTCCTGGCGGTCCAGTGATTAAGACTCTGTGTTCCCAGTGCAGGGGGCATGGGTTCAATCCCTGGCCAGGGAACTAAGATCCTGCATGCTGCACGGTGCAGCCAAAAAAATAATAATAATGAAATAAAACAAGTAAAAACAAAAAAAAGGTCAGTCAAATGATTGTACATTTTCTTTCATTATCTTATGTATTTGCATTGATTGTTTTAATTGCTGTGCACATACACTTGATTTTTATGTTGCATATACATACTTAATATCAGTGTACTTGGCATTTTAGATGCCACATAAGAAGTGATGCCATGGTTTGCTTAACCATTCCACAGTTCATTCTTTACTATTATATACCAAGTGAGCCATGAGTGTTTTGGCACAAATTTCAGAATCTCTACCTTTTTCATTATCATCTTAGACAAGTTCCTTGGGGGTCTACTTTCCAAGAAATATTTACCAAAGTCAAAGAATCTACTGTTGTTAACAGTTCTGCATATTGCAGGTTTAGGCTATTTTAAGATTGAATCAGGTAGTACCATCTTCAGTATTGTCGGTGATTTTTGCCACTGGTAATGCTTTTGACTTTAACAGTGATTCCTACCGTTACCAGAGACTCCTCTGTTCAGATTACCCAGACTCCATAAATGATTTTTAAAGTTTGTTTGAATCAAGATACAGATAAAGTCCATACATTCCAGTAAGTCTTTTAAGTCTGATTTTATAGGCTTCCCCTTTATTTTTTTCCTTGCAATTTAAACAGGTTTATGGTGTGCTTGGATGTTGTTTTCTTTGTGTTTTCATTTAGCTTGGGTTTTGCAGTTTCTTAAGTCTGTGGATTAGTGTCTTTAATCATTTTTAGCACAAACTGAACCATTATTTCTTCAAACATTGCCCTTGCCATATTCTCTGTCTTCTTCTCTCCTTATGGACCTCTGATTACAAGTATGTTGGATTTGATCACCGGGCATGTACATTCTGTTCTGTATTTCCCTGTTATTTTTTTCCTCTGGTCCTCAATTAATCTATCTCCCGGTTCTCTTATCCACACTTCTGGTGTGTCTAATAACGATGCCAAATTCGTTTTGAGTCAATGTTGGATATTATATATTTAAAAGATTTTCGCAGCTCTGATGCTCTCTTTCCCCAGAACAGATTCACCTTCCCCTGCTAGGCATATAGAATGGGAGCCGAAAACGTGACTGCAGTTAGGCACTGAGCTGAGTTGTAGCTAGGTTATAGTTTTGTTTGTTAGTTTGTTTGTTTTAACATCTTTATTGGAGTATAATTGCTTTACAATGGTGTGTTAGTTTCTGCTTTATAACAAAGTGAATCAGCTATACATATATCCCCATATCTCCTCCCTCTTGCATCTCCCTCTCACCCTCCCTATCCCACCCCTCTAGGCGGTCACAAAGCACCGAGCTGATCTCCCTGTGCTATGCGACAGCTTCCCAGTAGCTATCTGTTTTACGTTTGGTAGTGTATATATGTCCATGCCACTCTCACTTCGTCCCAGTTTACCCTTCCCCTGGGTCACAGTTTTGATAAGGCTTTGTTTCTCTCTGGTCCATTCTTAGGGCATGGTCCATTCATAGCCTTGTTTCTTACTCCCATTTCCAGATGAGAACCTGATTCGATGACCAGTGCCCTGAACGCTAATTGTAGTCTCCTCATCAAAGTGAGCCTGCCAGAATCTCTCTACTTTCCAGAGGCTTTCTGCTTAGCTTCTTAGCCTCCTGCCCATCACAGCTTCAGAATTTTCACAGCTTCAGAATTTTCCAAATGCCTTGGGAGCAGGAGTATCTGACATGTGTCATTCTTAGTTTCCTGTCCTTCCTTTTCACTGGGAATTTGGCTCTTCAGGTCTCTAAAGTTGTCCCTTCAGACCTACAAAAGCATCAGAATCTCTGCTCATTTCTCTGTCCCCAGAAGTGACCCTCTACCAAGGCACCAAATTCTAAGCATCACTCAGAATCACCCATTGTCCACAGGAAGAAGCAGCTCCACACTTCATGGTCCTACACGCTCTCTGAAATCTTGACTCCTTGATAGTGTCACTGCTTTAGCATTTCTCTTGTATCTTAAAGTTGAGTTTGCTTTTTTTTTTTTAATCTGGACTTTCTAGTTCTCAGAGTGTTGGTTTGCTATAAACTATCCATCATACCCCTTTTCCTTGCAATTTATTTGTTGAGAAAACTGGGTTATTCCAGTTATTTATCCAGTGGCTTACATTTTTCTGATTATATCCCTGTGGTATAACTTTCTCACCTCTTGGCACATCTAACAATGTTTTTTTTGGATGTTGGGCGTTTAATTTTACGTGGTTGAAGTATAGGGATTGTATTTTCTTCCTTTAAAGAGGCTTTGTTTTGTTGGCAGGTAAGTCACTTGAGGTTCAGTTTTTCCTTTACTAGGGAGAGTGTAGAGTAGCCTACTTTAACTCCACTAGTAAATCAGGATCTTCTGGGGTCTTTTTTGAATGCTCTGTGCCACTTGGCTGGTCGCAATGGAGAAGTCTCCCTGCTTGTGTGAGCTCGGGGAACTGTTCAGTTCACAGCTCCTTCGTTGTTCTTTGCCTGACCTGATGGAGTTTCACCCTGTACGTGGGCTTCTTAGTATTCAGCAAACACTCAAGGAAATCTCATGAAGATTTCTGGAGCTCTTTTTCTGTATGGCTTCCTCTTCTCAAGAATTCTGCCTCATAATTACCAGTCACCTGAGCCTCTGTACTTCAGTCTCTGGGAGTGTATTTCCTCAACTCAGTGAAACCATCACGCTCTGCTTAGAATCCCTCACCTGCTGTGCAGTCTGCAGTGTGCCTCCAGGCAGAAAGCCAAGGCAGTCACAGGCTACCTCATTTGTTTCTGTCTTAAGCTGTGTGTTGTCCGGTTTTCTAGTTTATGGCTAAAGGATAAATACGAGCATTCTATAAGAGAAAAATGCCCTTTTATACTATTGGTTTACCCTTAAGTACAGTTTGTGCAGAAAGAAGCATGATTCATGTTACTTTATCTACCAATTTTCAAACAGTAAGTTGATTTCCTGCCATCTTCCAAGGGCAATCAATAAAGTCTTTGTGGAGGGGGGGGTGTATGATTATGAAGTCATCGACTTAAACGTATTTGAGTTATTCAAGTCATTGAAATTCTTTTCTATGCTCAAATTGTCATTTTTGATTAGTGGAAGCCTCCTCAAGCTTGCTGTTGAGTTCTTTTTTTTTTTTTTTTTCCTTTTTGCTGTTGAGTTCTTTTGACTGCAGTAGTCTTGAGACCTTTCTTCTCTCTCACCATTAATATTTAATGGGAGCCTGTGCGTTGAAGTTTACTAGGAGGGATAACCATAATTTGAGCTGCATGGTTCTCAATGATTTTTGACCTACCTGCCCACCCCCAAGAAACATTTGACAATGTAGTCATTTTTGGTTGTCACAAAAGGTGGGGAGGAAGGTGTTACTTGCACCATGAGTAGAAAGGTCCGGGAAGCTGCTGCTTATTTACAGTGCACAGGACATCTCCCAACAAAAAAATTATCCAGCTCAAAGTGTCAGTAGTGCTGTTGTTGAGAAACCTTGACATATACTAATTTAGCTAGCATTTGTGTAGTGCTTCAATAGTTTGAGAAATCATATTACATTTCCCACAATCCCATGAAATTGGCATTATTGATCCTTTAATAACAGATGCATAAATTTGAGGAGGTCATACAACTAACAAGAAACAAGAATTTGATATCGATGATCTTTATGGTTGATGTCTTTTTTTTTTCTCCCCCCATTATAAGTGAAGACAGTGTACTTTGTATGACTACAAAAATAACAGAGTTGAGACCAGACACTGTTCCCAGTGATATTTATTCTCAAAACAGCCTTATCAGATAAGCAGCTGTTATTATGGATGAAGCCATTACTTAACTTGTCTAAAGTTATACAGCTAGTAAGCAGCAGAGTTAGGGCTCAAACCCAGACAGCCTGGCCCCATTGCCTACACTTTTTTATTTTTTGCGTTACGCGGGCCTCTTACTGTTGTGGCCTCTCCTGTTGCGGAGCACAGGCTCCGGACGCGCAGGCTCAGCGGCCATGGCTCACGGGCCCAGCAGCTCCGTGGCGTGGGATCCTCCTGGACTGGGGCACGAACCTGCGTCCCCTCAATAAAGTCTTTGTGGCCTGCCGATGGACTCTCAACCACTGCGCCACCAGGGAAGCCCTGCCCATACTTTTAACTACTGTATGTTGACACATAATTTTTCTTTTACAGTTTAAACATGTTTGTTTTATCTTTAAATCTTTAATACCTTTGGAATTTATTTTGATGTGAAGTAGGAATCCAACTTCTTCCCACCCCCTAGACCTTGATTTCCCTGATTCATTTATTGGAAAAGTCACCTCCCCCTGACCCTTTCTTTAGTTAATTCATTTAGAAATATTGCCTGTGTTAAACATTAAATTGTCATGTTATATATATTGATCTATTTTTTCTTTTTGTTTAATTAATTTTTCTTTTCCTTAACCAGTAGCATATTTTTTTAAATTACTGTAACTTTTAAAATGTGGTAGGGCATATCACTCCCGTCTACCTTTGCTTATCAGAAAATTTCTGGGAACTTTTCCCCTTGGCATTTATTCTTCCAGTTTGTAGTTTATTTAAGTTACATTTGTCTCTTCTCTCTTCTGTACCAAAAACCTACTGAGTTTAAGATTATAGATTAATCTGTAGAATATTAATAATTAATAGCTTTAAGCTTTGTGCTTAAAATTTCTAGTTAAACTTATTCCAGTATTTTTTTTATTGTTGTTATAGTCAAGAATAGATAGGCTCTTTGGTCACTTGTATGTTTCTAAATAAAAGTTATTTTTAGGAAGATGACACTTGAGAAAAACACCTGAGGTGAGGGAATGACCATGGAGCTAATAGAAGAGCCAAGGGCAGGGGCCTGTGATCAGGAAGTTTGCCTGTCATTTTGGGGAAGGAACAAGGAAGTCAGAGGAACTGGTAGCGTGAGCTAGGAGAGAAGCAGGAAATGAAGTCAGAGAGGGGATAGAAGTGACAGATGGTATAGGGCTTTGTGTGTACCAGTGCCAGAACTTTGACTTTTATTCCTCATGAGATGAGCCATTGGAAGGTTTTGAGCAGAGGACTGGCATGGTCTGACTGAGGTTGTAAAACAAGATTACATCAACTACTGTGTCAAATAACTGGAAGGAGGGACAAGCAGGAAGACCAGTTTGGAGGCTATTTAAGAAACCCATATGAGAAAAGATAGTGACTGCAGTTGAGGTGGTATGAAGTGGTCAGATCCTGGATACATTTTGAAGGCAGAGACGATAGGATTTCATAATTGGTTTGGGGGTATGATAAAGGAGTTTAGGATGAGTCCAAGGATTTACGATTGAGCAACTGGAAGTTGGGAAGAGTTAGGAGCTCAGTGTTAACTCACTAACTCTGAATACCTGTTAAGACATCTAAGTGGAGATGTTGAATGGGCAGTGTGAAATTGTATTAATTGATGTCCTAATATCAAATACTTTTGATATCCAGGAATAAATCCCACTTGCTCATGGTAGGTTGTTTTTATTTTTTTGTGGTTTTAAAAATAAACAAATAAATAAATACATGTGTATAATTTGGCATCTTAATTCTGTGTGTGTATATTTAAAGTTGCCCGAACTGTCCTTCAAAAAAATTCCCCAAATTTATCTCTTAATAAATTAAGATATTTTTATATACTTCTAGGTTCTAGTAACACTTCACAGTTTTTCATTCAAAAGTAAGGTTGGTGTGTAAGTATGTGTGCACATACTTTTTATCAGGTTTTACCTTCAAAAAAATTCCCCAAATTTATCTCTTAATAAATTAAGATATTTTTATATACTTCTAGGTTCTATTAACACTTCACAGTTTTTCATTCAAAAGTAGGGTTGGTGTGTAAGTATGTGTGCACATACTTTTTATCAGGTTTTAAATCAATTCTATTTTTCTAAGAGGACTAAAGAAATCTAATTTTTTTTAAATTCTGATGAAAACTCATTTTTAAAAAAATTATTTATTTATGGCTGTGTTGGGTCTTGGTTTCTGTGCGAGGGCTTTCTCTAGTTGCGGCGAGTGGGGGCCACTCTTCATCGCGGTGCACGGGCCTCTCACTGTCGCGGCCTCTCGTGTGGAGCACAAGCTCCAGACGCTCAGGCTCAGTAGTTGTGGCTCACAGGCCTAGTTGCTCCGCGGCATGTGGGATCTTCCCAGACCGGGGCTCAAACCCGTGTCCCCTGCATTGGCAGGCAGATTCTCAACCACTGTGCCACCAGGGAAGCCCTACAAATCTAATTTCTTTATGCTAGCACCAGCCATTTTAATTGAATAGAAATTATCTGTTCTTCAGTGTTTTTAAAGACTTCACTGAGGACACAAGAGTAGTCTGAGCCCCTGCCTTTATTTAAGGCATGTGTATTGTATTCTCCAGTTAGATGGAATATAAAAATTGTAACATTTAAACATTATAGAAATGCATAATGTGGAAAATGAAAGCTCTCCTTAATCTCCTCCCCACCATCATAACCACGTCAGTGGTTTCTTGCACATTCCTCTATCCTCCTTCTCTCTGCATCTCTCTACATGTTAGTGTTTTATTTGGATAACATTATTATGTCAAGACTTTATTTTTATTTTAACTTGGCTGTGTGTATGTGTCTACACTATTGTATCTTGTATCCAGTTTATCAATTAACTAGTGCTTTTTTGAGGAGTTCTTATATGTTTGCATTTTTTCCTTTTTTCTCTTTATTAGGCCAGTCTTACAGTTTATCTAATTAATTGCTCTGTTCCTATCTAAGCCATTCTTGGGGTGGGTTTGGGAAGAGGGGGAGAAAAAACTCCCAAAGAGCAGTTCTTAAATTTGCTGTTTCTAGCATGTATTTTTTCTTTTGGTAATTTCAGTTTTTATTTTAATCTTTCTCCTAGTTTGTTCCTCTTGCCATATCGTTTTTACTCTACATCCAGTCTATAAAATGGAATGCTGTGCATTGCCCACTTGGAGAGCTGATTGATGTCATGGGTTAATTTATGAGGAGAAAATATACCTCCCTTTTAAGATTTCTTATTCTGATTTTTATATGTTTTTCTAATCTTGTCAGTGTTTAAAGTTTTGGTGCCATTTTTGGATTCTGATTACCTAAATCCTCCCATTCATCTCCTGTGCAGTCTGTGGTCTTTGTCCCTGCCAACGTAGGCCCCTCTCTCTCTCTGCCTCAAAATGTTACCTCCCCCAGAAAGCCAGCCCTGGTTAAATAGGTTGCAAGAGGTATTTTTTCCCAAAACAGTACCAGTTAATGTCTACAGAAGTGTGTGTTCAGTTGGTGTAATTTCCTTTCAAAGGCATCTACAATTGCAGCTTATTAGAATACTTTTACTTTAGCGTAAGTTGCCCAGTCTAACCTTCACAGGGCCTTCTTTGAATGCCACCCATCTATGTCGCTGCAAGAAGGAGGCAGTTGGGCAATGTTGATAAAGACTGCGTTGTTCTCATATTTGTCTTTCTTCTGTGCGTGTCTGTGAAGGCAAACAGCTTTCAAGAGTTGGGTGTGCTGAAACTAAACGCACCTCTCACAGTTGTTACAGAGTTTTGATGCTACCCTTTTGTCTTTATTATGATACTACCTTTGCTCCTAGCATCCCTTGTCATAGTGTCATTCCACAGACAAGTCCCTTCTTCTAGGACTGCATGCTACCCAGATGACTTTTTTGTGGTCATGATTTGGCAAATGCCAGACTTGTTCATCCTAACACAAGAACCTAGGGATCCTGCATTCAGCATGACCTGAAGTTTTCTCCTCAAAGCACAAAATCATAAAAATCCCATTTTGTTTTTAACAGAATTAAATCTTTTGAAGACTTAGATTATTTTTGATTGTGATTTATTTTCTGCGGTACGTGGGCCTCTCACTCTTGTGGCCTCTCCCGTCGTGGAGCACAGGCTCCGGATGCGCAGGCTCAGCAGCCGTGGCTCACGGGCCCAGCCGCTCCGCGGCATGTGGGATCCTCCCGGACCGGGGCAGGAACCCGTGTCCCCTGCATCGGCAGGCAGACTCTTAACCACTGCGCCACCAAGGAAGCCCAACTGTGATTATTTTTGACTGTGGACTTAGCTGGAGAGGTATTTCTTATCCTGCTAACATGTATACAAAGGACGTTTAATGAAAATGATTTCTATCCCATTGGAGTTAATCTAACACAAAGACTGTGGGTATGAACACTCACCATCCCAAATTCATTTTCATTACTTAAGTATGAGCTTTATAACAGTAGATTTTTAGGCTAGGTTAAAGAGTAGCTAATGAGTTCTGTGTAGTCCACGGAAATTTGCCGTGTCGTTTCAGGCCACCTGGAAGTCTTTTTATAGCAGGAGATGTGAAAAGAACAGGAGAGGTATGGTTTGTTATTCATTAGTATGGCTCTTAGGTGGATGAAGTTGCTGAAGAGGGCAAAGTCATGTTCCAGCCAGAAATCTGGAGCCAGCTATTCACCTTAGCAGATGGTGGGAAACCATCAAGGTGGTAGAAACATACAGGTTTTGTAAAGTGTTCTTGGTAAGGACCTAAGGGCTTCACATAACTTGATGTCTTCATGGGAGAAGAAGCAGGTTTACTTAATTACTTTGAAGGTTAATGTGTTGGAGAAATGGAAATCTTTTAACAAACTGGTCAGACTTTTTGTTTGGTGTCATATATGTATCTAGAGAGGGCCTTTTTTTTTTTTTTAGCTTGCAGGTCACTTTTATTTTATTTCTTATTTTATTGAGGTATAATGGACATATAACATTATATAGTTTCAGGTGTACATCATAATGATATTTTGTTTGTTTCCGGCCGCACTGCGCGGCATGCAGGACCTTAGTTCCCCGACCAGGGATCGGACCCGTGCCCCCCTTCATTGGAAGTGCGGAGTCTTAACCACTGGACTGCCAAGGAAGTCCCTAGAGAGGGCCTTTTGAATCTTTGGGATACTGAATGGGGAGCTGGGTTTTTATCAGACACTGAATTGTCAGTTTTGTCTGACTTTTCACAGGTTCACCGGAACAGCACAGTGCGCTCTGGCTGTGATGTGAACCCCTCCTGTGCACTGTGCGGCTCAGGCAGTGCCAGCACCACGCCTCCAGAAATCCACTATGAAGCCCCTCTGTTGGAACGCCTTTCCCAGTTGGATTCTTGTGTTCACCCGGTTCTAGCATTTCCAGATGGTAAGAAAGTCTACATAATATAAAGTCTAATACGTGAGACTTAAAGGGTTCAAAGTGAAAGAAAGTCGGCCAAGATTCTGGTGTAACTCCCAGGTACTGTCAAGGTATTGCTGTCAATAAAGTCTTCTCTTAGAATTTTGCAAATAGATCTCCCAGACCGGAATGTGCCACTAAAACTTCGCAGCTTGCCAAGAGAGAAATTCCCCTAACACTTCAAATGGTGAGGCTAGGACAGTTTCCTCCAGCCACAGCGCTTGGAGCCTGGTCTTGTTATACAGAGTCTGTCTTAAAAAATGTATTATCTATGTGTGCCATGATGTAAAACAGCATGGGCAGCGCTGCTAAGTTGATCTACCTGATAAGCCTCCGTGTCTGCCAATTTTCCTTTTCCACCTCCCTTTTCATAATTGCTTTTCTCCCACTACGTGAAAGTCATTCCTCTTACCTATATTGAGTCTTGCTGTGGGTCTTGCCCCCCAGAGTATAAAAACCTTGGGCAGTAGGGACACCAAAGGAACCATTTCAGAGTTCATGGCTCCTGAAGAAGAATCCTGTGGGAATTAAGTAAAAAAAGTTTTGAATAAAAAATAATGAAGATGGAGGTACATTATTTTTTTGTATATAACTTAAGGCAAGATTCTCTGCCTTTTCTGTCACCTTAAAATAAATATTTAGAGAATTAATAACTTACATCTGAAACTAACATATTGCACGTCAACTGTACAGTATTTAAGTTTTAAAAAGAGAAAGAATTAACAACTGAAATTAGATTTTACTGTGACTGTAGTCTGATTGAATAAGTAGGTGTAAAAGATTTTTTTTAGTTAAGGTAAATATTATATATGTACATGCTGAGGTGTTGGTATAAATAAATATCTTTAATGCATGTAGTATTCTAGAAAATACAGCCTTTACAACTGTCTGAGTTTATGATTTTCTTAAAAACTGTATTTCGGAATTCTCCGGCGGTCCAGTGGTTAGGACTCCATGCTTTCACTGCTCAGGGCCTGGGTTCAATTCGTGGTCGGGGAACTGAGATCCCACAAGCCTCGCGGTGTGGCCAAAAAAATTTAAAAATTTAAAAAATAAAAAATTACATTTCAAATGGTGGGGGTACATGAGCAAAAATGTTGAAAACTGTTCTGTAGACTACAGGAAGCCAGTGTTTTCATAATCTGGATTTGTTTCACTGATTTGCAAATAATCTCATGATCTGGCCCCTCTTGGATCACTGTTATTTTATCTATGTGTTATGGCTTATATGATGGCTGTTTATGACCTTATTTTCCATTAGTTAAATTTTAAGTTCTCTCGGGATAAGGGACCATGTTTTTCTTCCTGCTCTATCCTTCATAGCACCTTACAGATAGTCTGTACAAGTTTTTGAAAGGAGGATAACTAAAACAGGAGTCTGGGGAATGTGAATTATATGGGATGTAAGATTTACTTATTGGCATGAGAAGAAAACCCAAGTTTTTTCTAGCATCAGTAGTATATTATCTTTTTCATAAAAGGGCAGATACTAAATAATTTAGGCTTTATGGATCATACTGGCTAGGTTTAGTCTATGTTGTAACTAGGCAACTCTGCCCATATAGCACAAAAGCAGTCGTAGACCATGTATAAGCAAGTGGGTGTGGCTGTTTCAATAAAACTTTATTTATAAAAACAGTCATTACTGATAAACTATCCTGGAGAATCCCATCTTCTAATTGATCAAACATTAGATGACTGTAATCCCCTCATTCCTTATCTGTTCTTCAAATGACTGGATTCTTTCTTGGTCACCTACATCTGTTGAGCTACTCCAAGCCTTACTATCATGACTCCCTTCAACTGTAAGAAAGGCATGGTATAATATTCTTGCTGCCACATGACTTCTAGTAAGAGTGGAAATATTTAGAGAACTTGAAACATAGGGATAGCAAGCTAGGCAGGGGTTTAGGTCAGGAGTAGTGGAGCAGTAAATAAACTTTAGAACATGATGAGTAGAAAACACTACAACATCCTCCTCTGTACTTCAGGTTCCAGAGTCATTGACATTTACCCTTTCTTGCCATTTGGATTATAACTTACATAACTTAAGATAATATTTATATAGTGTTTTATAGTTTACAAGCACTTTTCTTATACTTGTTTCATTTGCTTCTCTCAGTACTCTTATAAATTTACTTCAGTTTTACAGATCAAGAAATAGGCTTAGAGAGGTTGTGGTTTATCTCAGGCTACATAGCTAATGTAGAAGGCTCCAGAATTCAAACCGAGGTCATCTGATACCTGTCCTTCTTTTCACTATAGTTCATGTTTCTCCCCAGCCAGGATATTAAGAGAAGTCAGGTTTCTACCTGTTTCCAGACTGTAGCTACAGAGAGAGACACCAGGATGATTTGGGAACATTTCTTGAGTTAATCTCTCAGGATTACAATATTGAATTGTATGGTCTCATATTTGAATAAAGAAGGCTGAAGCCTATAGTTATATCCGATTCTGATAAGGTCTCTTCCATACTCATTGAATATCAGTTGATAAATATGTTGATCATTCCTTTGTCAGCAGTATTACCATGTATAGTTGTGAATTCTGTCTCCCATCCCCTGATCAGATATGCCCGAAACACTTGCCTGGCGTCTCCTGTTCCATCATTCAGCATCTCTACTAGGAGGTACCCATTCCCTATTAACACTTTCTGTTCTTCTGACTGCATCGTATCTATAAATCTGACTGCTGCCCTTACACTTCCCCACTCCATTCCATTCCAAGCAACTATAGGTAGCAAATGAGGGGGAAAGGAAGGAGACCCCTTTCTATGGTCTCTGTGGTCTTCATTTTCCTGCCTGCCGTTTCTCTGTGTCTGTCCTGTCTCCCCCACCACTTTTTCCCCCTCCTGCCTTTCCCCCTTCTCTCCCCTCTCTCTGACACACACACACACACACACACACACACACACACACACACACACACACACACACACACACACACACACACACACACACACACACACACACACACACACACCCCACCCCCCGCCCCCCCCCCCTCCTAACCATGACATTGGGGTTTGGACAAGCGAGTTGGTCATTAAACTCTACTTTAATGATTAACATATCTGCCTATGGATAAATTAGACTTTCTGTGGGTTGATTCGGGGACCTAATTAGTGTATCTAATATTGTGACTATCGGGGTAATTTTGACTTGATCCAGACAACTGCCACATTCAGAATGCTATCTATTTGTAAACTGGAAGATTCCCAGGGCCACAAAGATGGGAATAGCACCTCCTAAAGTATTGAGATGCCCCAAATATCTCTGTGTAGAATAGTGAGTAATGGTGAAGACTAGCAGCCAGCACCCTGTGTGGGTCAGACGTGCTCCACACCTGACTTCTGCGCCACCCCTTTGCAGCCTCTTCTCTAGACTGTATTTAAAGACGGCGGGACTTCCAACTTTTCATTTTCGTGTAGAGTTTTACTAATGTTTCCTAACCAGTTTGTGTACTTTGTGAGGATGGGAACCAACTGCAGCTCTTAATCTTAGAGTTCTATCTTCCATCTTGCCACACCTCAGCCGCTACCATTAATTTGAGGAACTGCTGCCTGACTGGAAGGTGGAGACATTAGGGTGTGATAACCCTTTAGTACTCCAGAAAGAGGAGCTTGTTTCCTTATTACCTCACTTAATCAAGCCAGTTAATCCTTAGCTTGAAATGTAGAGGATGTATATAACCTTGGGGAAAAGAATGTTTAGATTTAGGTTTGTGCTTAATAAGAGCACCACCTGCTGGCTGTGAAGATCAATGCTCTTTTGAGAGAGCTTGCCAAGACAATTAGCTGTATACATGAGGCCACTGCACCTTACCAGCAGGAGGAGGAAGTGAGCATTACAAAACACCACAAGAAAGTGTTCTTGAGAAAATGGTGGAAAGTAATGAGTAAAACAGGTTAATCTTGGAGTGTCAGACCCTGGTGGGCCTGAAGTTAAAGTCTTTTCATTTTGTTTGAGGAAATAGTAACCTAAGATGATGTTTTCTGTCATTGATCTGCATTTCAAGGATCTGCACCTTCCTGTTTGATAATATACTTTAATAGCCATTACCTATGCAGGCATGCAGTGTGTGGAGTCCTCTAGCTGAATGGGTCCCTACTGTGTTCTCTTCCATTTTTACAACTCTTTGCTTACTTTCAGGTCCTCTATATCCAATCTGTTTCAGAGTTGTAGCTCTGTAGATCCCAGGTGTTATTACTCAGAACAGGAACTCAGACCAGCAATTCCTAAGAGATCATTTTTGTTCACTGACTGGGGGGTTTAACTTGAGTTTCTCTTTACTCATATAAAAGCAGTTAAAACACAGCAAACTTCTAGCAGCCTGAGTCCCTTAAACAGTTTGTTATTATCCCTAACTGCTTACTCAATGGGCTTATAGGGGAAATTGCTCTTGGTTCTGCTTAGTACCTCAGCTCCAGAGCACAAGGCAGTAGTGGTCTACACTGTGCCAGCTTCCGCTTCAGAGCATTTAAATGAGGGGAGGGGATTAAGAGTGGAGTTTTAGTTGAAGACTCATTGATTTAACATGTTAGAGTTGAGAGATCAGTAGTCATCTGGTCTAGCAATAACATATAAATGTCTTTTCTCTCGTGCTTAACTCGAATTGATTGATGTTGTCTGTATGGATTTAATTAACTAGTTAATTATTTGAGATGGGTCTAAGGTCTTGGGGTACAACAGAAAGAATGTTGCGAGTAGCCTGTGCCTGCAGCAGACAGAAGAGGAGAGAGCTAGAGCATGTGTGCTAGGATGTTACCAGCTCTGATCAAGTCTTGCTGCCTCATTTTACAGATGAAGAAGCTAAAGCCCAGCTAAGTGATTTGTTCTTGTTTTCTCCTACTCAGTGATGGGACGAGGACCCGTGTCTAGGACTACTAATTTCCACCATAACCATATCCTATTTCCTTTTCTCCCTGGCTTAATTTTCAGGTTTGGGAGCACAGTGACTGTGGAAAATAAAAGGAAAAGACAGTGAAACTACTATGCTTTTGTAGTCCCATTAAACAGCCTTTGCAGGCTTCCTTGGCAGTCCAGTAGTTAAGACTCCATACTCCCAATGCAGGGGGATCGATCCCTGCTCAGGGAAGATTCTGCATGCTGCGTGGCATGGCAAAAAAAAAAAAAAAAAAAAAACTTTGCCAAGGGGGAATAACTCTCCTGCTGACCAAGGGGTATCCTGGGATATAGAGGAGGTGCTCTACCACTTCTTGAGCCTTCTTTATACCTTCAAGCTCAGCCCAGCTTTCAGAATTCCTCTAGACGATGCTTTATTTCCTATATACTTTTCCCCAACCACTCTGAGTTAGAGCAAGGAATTTTTACCACTAATACCTCTAAACTTAATTCTTAGTTGGGAAATCTTTTTTTTTTTTTAACATTTGACCTTTGGGGGGGTGGGAAAATCAAACCATTTTATTGAGGGCCTTGGGTGGGATCTAAGGACTGGGAGTACAATGAGCTCTGATATCGTTGGCCTGGCTGAAAGCTGATATATTTGTGTTAAGGTTTGGGATAGGTGAATTTGTTTTTAAGTGTAGAAAAGAAAGAATGATTATGGGAAAAAATTTCAGGAGATAGCACTGTTCCCAGAGATGTATCTTGTTCTTTGAAGTGTCATGAAATACATGGTCTGTGCTATAGGAAGGAGTTTCTTTTTTACACTGCAGAACTCTTTTGAAAAATATCCTGTACTCTCCAGTTCCTTGGGAATAATTTGAGAAATATCAGATTTCACCCCAGGATTAAACTGCTCCATTCTCTGGGCCAAAGAATAATTTCATGGTGTAGTGGCTAAGAGTATAGGTTTTAGGATTTTACAGACCTGAGTTTGAATGTTGCTTGTTACTTACTAAACTGTGTAACCTTGACAGTTAATTCACCTTTCTGGATCTGTTTTTTCGCTTTAAAGGGAGCATAGTAATGTTTACATCATGGAATTGTTACGAAGATTAAGTGCCAGCCACAGTATAATGGGTTTAGTAAATGTTCATTTATTCCCCTTTTCTTTGCCCCCCATTCCTAGCTCAGATTAAGCACATCAGATTAAGCTATCCTCCCTGGGCACCAAAACCCCAATAATGTTTAGAAAATACACTAAATAAACCTCTAACAATTCTGAAAAAAAGAAGGCATGCCATTGGTGAATAGAGTTTGGAGTGATTTTTGAAAGCTGGAAAACAAACAGGATAACTGTGAAGAAATAAAACTAGAAAAGAGGGGAGCCCAAAGCACATGCTTTTGAGTAAACTTCTATGGGGTAGGAGCTGGTAGGGGAAGGTTCTTTGCCCACAGTGAAAAAGGACACAGAACTACGGATGGGACCTGGGCATTTGCCTGGGTGATAAGTTTGGACTTGTTTTGGAATATAGCTAGGTTGGATTTTTTCCCCTTTTCCATAAAGCGGTGGTGTTTCATTCTTTGCTACAGCAGCGGGTATGAACTCAGGGGCTGGGACCTTTTTTTTTTTTAAATTTGTTTTATTTATGTTAGTTTTGGCTGCATTGGGTCTTCGTTGCTGTGCCTGGGCTTCCTCTAGTTGCAGCGAGCAGGGGCTGCTCTTTGTTGTGGTGCAAGTGTTTCTAATTGTGGTGGCTTCTCTTGTTGCAGAGCACGGGCTCTAGACATGTGGGCTTCAGTAGTTGTGGCATGTGGGCTCAGTAGTTGTGGCACACGGGCTTAGTTGCTCCATGGCATGTGAGATCTTCCCGGACCAGGGCTCAAATCCACGCCGCTTGCATTGGCAGGCGGATTCTTAACCACTGTGCCACCAGGGAAGTCCCAGGGGCTTGGACTTTGACTATGTCCCAGGTAGTTAATGATTCCCAGGAGGAACTGGGAGCTAAAGAGAGATGTTCTGGTCTTCAGATTAAAAAGGACCATGGAAAGTTTTTCAGAACCCTGAAAAAAGACCCACACCTATATCCATGGTGGTGAAGTTTCAGAATGAGACTATAAAAAGGAAAAATGTAAGTTTCAGATTGCCACTAGAGGTTCTACCCAGAATAATAGGACAAGAAATAGAAATAAAAGGCATACAAATTAGAAAGTAAAACAGCTTTTTGTAAGTGACATACTTGTGTATGTAGAAAATTCTAGGGACAACACAACAACAAACAAAAACTTCATAATGGATTTAGCAAGATCACAGGATATAGGTCACTATATTAAAAATTACTGTATTTCTACATACTAGCAGTAAACAATTATAAATTGAAATTTTTAAAAGTGCTATCATGTATAATGTCATCAAAAATATCAAATTAACAAAATATGTATAAGAACTGTACAATGGGGACTTCCTTGGTGGTCTGGTGGTTAAGACTCCACACTCCCAATGCAGGGGCTCAGGTTTGATCCTCGGTCAGGGAACTGGATCCCGCGTGCTGCAACTAAGAGACCTGGTGCAGCTAGCTAAATAAGTTAATGAATAATAAATAACTTTTTTTTTAAAGAACTGTACAATAAAAACTACCTAACACTGATGAGAGAAAATTACAGAAATCCTAAATAAATGGAGAGGTGTACCACGTTCACTGATTGAAAAGACTCAGTATTAGAGTTCTCCCCAAATTGACCTATAGAGTACCACAACAAGCTTTTTTCCCCCAAAAAAAAGTTTAAAGGAAGAAACAGAGCACCTACAAGTGAATGAGTCAGATTCCATCTTATTGGTGACACTGTAGTAATAGCTTTAAAGTCTGAGAGAAAACTGGTTTTAATCTAGAAATACTATTTCTAAAGAAATTACTCAAGGCCACATTCTTAGGAAAATAAAAGAGGAAACTAACAAAATGGAAAGATGCAAGAAACAGTGGTGAACCCCCAAAGAAGGTTAAAAAATTATAATTAAGTCTAAAAGATTAATTTACGATATTGAATATTAACTAATCCACTTAAAAACCTAGGTAATCCCCAGGTGGGAGGTGGTGAGGGTCTGGAGGAAGGAGCGGGGAGAATAGTATAGTTCTTATTTAGGGGAAGATGTAGTACCCAGTACAGTGTCTGATAAAATAATAGACGGTAAGTAGTTGTTGAATGAATATATCCTGATTAACTTTATGTTGATAGAAAGAAGTAGGTCGAAATATTTCAGTTTCTACAAGGATAAGAACAGGATGTTTATCAATCTTTCAAACCAGTAAAATTAACAGACTTGGTGGAACACAGGAACAAAGAAAAGTTCATCAATCTAACAAAAGGTGTTTTAGATTTTTTTTGTTTGGAACTTGCAAATAAAAGGCAATAGTGACTTGTCTGTGAATAAAAGAATGACCTTCAGTAAAGTTCCAATAAACAGATCTTCCACTTGACAGTGCTTGCCCTGCTTGGGTCATCCTGCCACTGGGTAAATAAAAGAAGGGTGCAGTGTGGGTCTTGCTCACCGGTGACCTAGAGTTGCTGTGAACACGCCTCACTTTGTGAGAGAAGAGCCCAGAGCCCAGGTGTCTGGACTAAAACCGCAGTGTTTTGTGTTTCTTGCAGATGTTCCCACAAGCCTGCACTTCCAGAGCATGCTGAAATCTCAATGGCAGAACAAACCTTTTGACAAAATCAAACCTCCAAAAAAGTTTTCACTTAAGCACAGAGCACCCATGCCAGGCAGTCTCCCTGATCCAACTCGTAAAGACAGGCACAAGTTGGTCAACTCCTTCCTGACAACAGCCAGTAAGTTTCAGGGGTCCAGAGAGTCCTCCAATTACTTTCCTATTCCTTTTATGTTCTTAGGTTACTGGTATGGCTATGGCACTGTGTCGGGGTTGGGAGAAGCAGTTGACTGATGTAAATTCAGCTCACAGTCGTCTTTTCCTACTTGTCTTAGATGCTCTCGGATGGACTGTGAAAGCTATTCCAGACACCATGTATCTTGGGGCTCAGTGAACAGCCACCTGTTCCATGGCATTGGATCCATCTGTGGGCAGGCTGTCTTCTGTAGTCTGGTGTCACTTTTTTCTGGTTGAGAGCCCTGTGGGCTTCCTGGCCTGTTTTGGCCAGTGTGTTATTTGCCAGAAGCGTCAGTCCCAGAGGACTGTCCTGCTGCCCTGGGTGTCTATCACTGACCTAGAGAGAACTCAAGAGCTCGGAACTCAAATAAGAAAAGATTGAGAGGAGGTGTTTCACAGCTCTTTTTCTGTTCCCCTCTTCAGAGCTGTCCCATCACCAAACCCGGCCTGACAGGACCCACAGGCAGCACTTAGACGATGTGGGGGCCGTGCCTATGGTGGAGCGAGTGACAGCGCCCAAAGCAGAGCGCTCGCTCAACCCGCCGCCACCCGTGCATGACCCAAACCACAGCAAAATGAGATTGCGAGACCATTCATCCGAGAGAAGTGAAGGTAGGGCCAGGCCCGGCACCTCTGCCTTCGTTTGCACCTGCTCAGGGCTTTCTGGGGCAGCCTGGGCTTCTTATAATTGCCCTTAGCTTTGTCCTTCACTTTCTAGGAAGGCAGAGTAGAGGGGCCCTACTGCTTCTAAGTGTAGGTCACTTCTTACTCTGTAGCAACCTCTGCTCCATCCCTACCTCCCGTCAACCAGTTTGCTTCATCTTTTTATCCTTTAGGCTTAGAAAGCATTTTTGCCTTTACTGCATATTGCTGGCATTCCTGGCTTGTGCTGGAAGTAGAGCAGGTTGAGGTAGCCACGTCTTCCTCTTTTCTGTTGACTTCTGCAGTGTTGAAGCATCACACGGACCTGAGCAGTTCGAGCTACTTGGCGGCCACCCACCACCCACCACACAGTCCCTTGGTGCGACAGCTCTCCGCGTCATCAGACACCTCTGCACCCACCAGCTCTAGTCCACAGGTTACAGCCAGCACGTCTGTAAGTACCTGCGTGGAGTTGGACAGCCCCTCTGCAGTGACAGCTCGTTCCAGTGGGTCTGGAGGACAGTGTAGAGAGAGGGTTGTAAGGGCCAGGGCAGTTATGGGGACTCGACTCATCTTGGCGTATTTGTCTTTTTCAAGTCAAAGTGGTGCTATTTGATCCTCCGTTACATTGTTTTCCTTGAGTTGTTTTTCACAGTAGACATGGATCTGAGCTGAGCCAGCCATAGAAAGCTTGATGCAGAGACAAACTCTTGGGTGATCTATGACTATTCAGGATGCGTGGGACTAAGTTTCACACAGAACTCAACAGTATCATGACTCTAACTCTGTTGGGCTAAGTAAACATGAGAGGAGGGATAAAAGAGAGATGCCTGTGGGCATTGGAGACGTTTGATTTCCTTGTTTTTACTCTCCTGGGGAGTGGAGCTGGAGTGCTGAGAATAAACACTGGGTGTGTTAGGGTGCTTGCAAGGGAAGCGGGACATAGAGCCCATGTTTTTTACGTGTACAGAGCAGAATTACAGATCCAGCAGGCCACGCTGGCAGTACTGACATGTAGTATGCTCATAACGGCAGGCTCTTTGGCCCCTGATCCGCTTTTGCGGTACCACACTCCACCCCGAAAGCTGTTTGCATGGCCATTCCAGACATTAATATCATTCTAGTGTTTTAATTACTCAGTGTGTGCCTCCTTGAACACATACACCTGTAGCTGCTTTGTGCCCACTAAAAGGGTCCTTTATATAGTAATGATAATAATAATGGAGATGGTAAAAAATAAAACAATACAACTGTAATGTTTGTTGTGTCAGCGCTGAGTGCATTATGTGTGTTACCTCATTCGATCCTTTAATGAATGCCCTTTGAGGCGTAGGTGGTATAAAAGATTCCCGTTTTGTTGGCAGGGAAACTGAGTCTTTCCAAGGTTAAGTAAGCTGCATAAAGTGAGGTGACTTGTGAGGGTGTAATTGTGATTCAGGCCCAGGCAGTCTGACTGCAGAGCCAGTTCTCTTACCATCACGCTGCACAAAGAGAGCCTAGGTTGGGGCATTACAGAGGTGACTTATACAGGTGCTTTGAAGCCCCTTCAGAGCTTATATCAAGAAACTTCTAAGCCCACAAAATGTGCTCACTGAGCTGTGATCAGGTAGGAATTCTTCACATTGTCTGTCTTTACTCTTAAAAATCAGAGTCTTGGGCTTCCCTGGTGGCGCAGTGGTTGAGCGTCCGCCTGCCGATGCAGGGGACGCGGGTTCGTGCCCCAGTACGGGAAGGTCCCACATGCCGCGGAGCAGCTAGGCTCATGAGCCATGGCTGCTGAGCCTGCGTGTCTGGAGCCTGTGCTCCGCAACGGGAGAGGCCACAACAGTGAGAGGCCTGCGTACCGAAAAAAAAAAAAAAAAAATCAGAGTCTTTTCCAAGTGACCTCCTTGTTCCTCCCCTCCCCACCCACAAATTTCCATAGGTGGTGTAGTATCTATCACTAACTCAGTTGTCCATTAGTAGGGGGTCTCAGAAAAACCAAACTATTTTAAAGAGGCGAATTCTAATAGAAGTCTTCTCTGAGACTTGGTGAGACGTCAGTATTTTTTCACCTGCCGCCCTCTTGTGCCTGGAGAGTGTAAACTTAGGCCTGGATCACTTGAAATTTTTTACTTATTGTCTAATGAGTACAAATTTTGTATATAGCACTGTGCTGACCCTTAAGGCTCTTGCTGCCGGATTTTTTCAGAGAATCTGGATTTATATAATAGCAAGAAGAGTGATAGGCCGGGTAGTTAAAATAAGGTAGAGAAGCTACAAGACACTGGAGAAATGGTGGGGGAGGAGAGGGATGGGGTGTATGTGGTAGTGCTCCCACAGAAAGCCACAAGAGCTGATAGACGCACCAGAATCGCCTCCATGGCCTTTTTTCTTTTCTTTCTTGGAAGCCCTGGATATTCTGATTTGGTAGTTAGAAGAGAGGGGCCCCCGCACCTGTTTCTTCTTTTTCAAATATACTCCTCATCGTATGTCTGATGTGCAGCCAGGTGTGGGAACCACTTTCCATTCCCATCACCTGCCCTCCACCTCGTTCCAAACAGGAGAAAGTAGTTAAGTTAGATCAAATGAGTGCCTCATGGAATTGGGAAATCTAAATGTAGGGTGGGAGCTGGAGCCTGCTGAACCCCACAACCCGCTCCTGTCCCTTTGCCTTGAAGACACTAACAGCAGGCCCAAGGAGGTTCAGGGAAAGTACATTCCTGTTTCTGCCAGCAGTTTCACATTCATTCTTTTTTTTTTTTTTTTTGTCGTACGCGGGCCTCTCACTGTCGTGGCCTCTCCCGTTGCGGAGCACAGGCTCCGGACGTGCAGGCTCAGCGGCCATGGCTCACGGGCCCAGCCGCTCCGCGGCATGTGGGATCTTCCCGGACCGGGACACGAACCCGCGTCCCCTGCATCGGCAGGCGGACACTCAACCACTGCGCCACCAGGGAAGCCCTCACATTCATTCTTGACCAAGATATAGGGAAAGCTATCTCTTGAGGCTTTCTTAAGGTACACTTCTTGTAGTGGGGTGTGTAAGTTCAGCAGAGATGTGGCAGAAGCCTTTGGGTGTGAGGTCACTAATCCTCAGCCAGGCAAGACTTGCAAAAGTCTCTTCAGCCATTTTGGTTAACCAGTTACCCTAAATTTGTGAAGTCAGTGACAGTCTATTCTTAGACAGAGGAGAAGACTGGGATGAAAAAGACATTGTAATAACCTGAAATCGTAGGTGACAGCAGCTAAAATCCTGGCCCAGGAAACATTGCCTTTCAACATTTTCTGAGAAGGTCCTGAAATGATACGATGAATCAGTCATAGATCCCCCTCTGGGAACAGAGAGTAGAGAGGTCAGCTGTAGGGAACAACCTCTTCCCCATCTTCCTTCACTCTGGGCTGGCCACACTTGGTGGTTTGGGTTTGAATGTAGCCTCTTAGTTGTCTGCAGCTGTATTGTCACCATGGCAGCATGTTTGTCATCCCACTGTTTCACTCTGGGCTCTCACGGCTCAATCGCCGGTCTCTCTGTTTCAGGGCAGGGTGTTTGCTCTCTGGGCACAGGCAGCTCGTGGACATGCCCCTCCATCTAAGAAGCCATGCCCTTTGGCTCCCTGCTTTATTCCTCCGTCGATCTCCCGCTTGCTGCAGATACCCGCCGCCGCCTCTGATATTGGATCCTTGTTAGTCTTCTTTCCCAAGGGTTTGATCTTAACTTCCTATAGGAGTGAATTTCCTTTCTCCAGGAGTGTGAGCTGTACAGCCAAGGCTTCCCTCCACTCGTCTCTGTTGATATAGCTAGAACGCTCTTAGCTCTTTCCCTCAGAATAATAGCCAGAAGGGGAAATCACATAAGGGCTGAGCAGATGGTTGGTACAGATTTAGCTGAAGAGTTCAGATCTACGAGAAGGAGGTGCTTCCATGACAACCAAGGTTAGATGATCCATTGAGCTGGGCCTGTCCTTTGGGCATCTTTCAGGGTAGGGGAATTCATCTTTTTAACCCGAAGAATCACCACCAGGCTGAAGCATTGCTTTTAGGATCCCCCATGGGTCTGTGTCATAGACAGAGATAAAAGGGGAAGCAGAAAGGAAGATTTAGTTGGGGTTGTTAATAAGGCTGTGCGTAGAGGAGTAGAAACCGTGGCAATTGACTCAAGGCCCCGGGATACCCACCCCTGTAAGCTTCAACAGAAGTCTCTTTTCACGTGAGCCCATGAAGAAAGAGGGTGCAAGTGAGACTTGTGGACGGAAGATACTCCTCAGGACCGCTTAGTATTTCCCCTGTGCGCTTTGCTGTTGGGGGACTGTCTCCTAGGTGCAAGCAGCTCTGCCATCCCTGCCTGGGCCCGACCCAAAGACCCAGATTCCTGGTTATTGCTGATCCTGTTTTAAATCTCAGATGTATAATTTGAGGTACGTAGAATTGTTCCTCCCTCTTAAACTTGCCTTTGTCTTACAGCAGCCAGTAAGGAGGAGAAGGGGAGAGAGCTCCTTCGATATTAACAACATTGTCATCCCAATGTCAGTCGCTGCAACCACCCGTGTAGAGAAGCTACAGTACAAGGAGATCCTTACTCCCAGGTAAGAGGCCCTGGGTGATGCGCTCTTCTTGCTGGTCTTGCTGTCGTTGCCCTTTTCCCTCTCCTCTGGTCACTGAGCTTTGGGGCCTAGCCTTGGCTGTTGTCTTCTCTTTAAGAGAAGGTCTACCTGATCAGAGTGAAATTATTTCTTTACATAATTTTCTTCCATTATATGAGCACCAACCAGACCACAGGCCACAAACTGGCTATAGCCATGTTTTGTTTGATGCATACAAATATGTTTTAAAATACTGAATTTGTTGTTAGCATCAAAGCAGGATTTCACATATGAATGTTTATTTCCAGCTTTTGTTGACACATCAAAAGATTGGGCAACCCTGTATGTGCACTCCCGTGTGGCAGCAATCAGCTGCTGCTGGGTACTGCTGGTCCCCTCTAAACAGGTTCTTTTGCTTGAGTTTGTCCATCTACCAGCTCTAGTCCCACCCTCAGCCTGCTTCCCCTCTTTCTGCCCCTTGTGCGCATTTGAGTGTGGGACCTCTTAGAGAGGCCCCAGGGCTAAGCAGGCCCAGCAGAGAGCAGTGTCACTTGCAGGTGGAGAGCTCTCGTTCCTGCACGGATGTACTTATCCTGCCCAGACTGCCTGCCGTCTCACAATTGTTCCTTCCTGGTTTTGCAGCTGGCGGGAGGTTGATCTTCGGTCTCTGAAGGGGAGTCCTGACGAGGAGAATGAGGAGGTAATGGCATGGGCGTTCGCTCTTAGAAGAACACATGAACTCGTGGGTGCACACACTGCAGATGCCTCAAGACCTGTGGGTGTCAAGTGCAAGCTCATTGTATTCCTGTCCTGACCAGGAAGAGCCTAGTGTGGGGTGGGGCTGCTTCTAGAATTGGTCTACGCACTGAAACTTGACTTCCTGGAGGAAAGGGGGGATCGATGAAGATGCTCTTTTGCAGATAGAGGACCTGTCTGACGCAGCCTTCGCCGCCCTGCATGCCAAATGTGAGGAGATGGAGAGGGCTCGGTGGCTGTGGACCACGAGTGTGCCACCTCAGCGGCGGGGCAGCAGGTGATGGAGCAGGCACAGGCCTCCAGGGCCTGTGCAGGGAGGGTCAGCGGGGAGTTGGGACCCTGGCTGTGTCCATGGAGTTGCCACTTAGTTGTTCTTCATATTCATTCCCTGTCGATGGCTGAGAATGCAGACGTTCTGTGGTGTTTGTTGGGACTAATGAGGGTGTAAGCAGTCAAATGCTGGACCTTGCTGAGCGGTGACTGTCCAGTTCTGACGAGCTCCGTGGTCTCCCGGGGTCCAGGAGGAGGCTGTCATGGCATTTGGGAGGCTGGTTAGGGTTGTGGTGACTGGATTAGAGGAGCTTTGGAGGCCTCGCCACAAGTTAACCTCCTTTGAACAGTGGAGTTTGATTGTTGTGGTCTTGCTTTATTTGGAAGAACTGTCCTACCCTCTCTCCCTTTAGTGTTACAGTGAGAAGCCCTCAGGATTCTCAAGTAGAAATATTTAGGGCTCTTGTTTTTGCTTTTTACTTTGCCTGCAGTTTTCAAAGTCTGGGCTAATTCCCCTTCCCTTGTGAATCCACTGGGCACTGAGCCAGGGATACCCCCAGCGTTGTTCGGCCGTGGCCTTTTCCTGGGATGGCAGGCGTACACAGCTCTTAGGTGCCGTGTTGTGTGCCTGCCCGTGTGCACAGCAGTGGAAGAAAGTGAGGGGTCTGTGGTTCCTAGGAGAGAACTGCTGGTGTCAGTCTGCCTCAGCTTCTCTGGTCGGGAAGCTTTTTTCATGCCTCCTCCCCAACCCAAAACACAGACACATGAGAAATTACCTATTACCCAGGCACTCAGATTCGTGCTTCTTGGTATACAGGTCTTACAGGTCATCGGACGGCCGGACAACGCCCCAGCTGGGCAGTGCCAACCCCTCCACCCCTCAACCCGCCTCCCCTGATGTCAGCAGTAGCCACTCTTTGTCCGAGTTCTCCCACGGGCAGTCCCCCAGGAGCCCCATTAGCCCAGAACTGCACTCAGCCCCCCTCACTCCCGTGGCGCGGGACACTCTCCGACACCTGGCCAGTGAAGACACCCGTTGTTCCACACCAGAGCTGGGGCTCGACGAGCAGGTGAGGAACGCTGCCTTTCCGTGGGATTAGCGGGGTGGCGGATGGGATTGTTGGGGGACAGTACCTGCTCAAGATGTATCTTCATTTTATGGATCTCCCCTCCCCCCCAATTTGAAGGGGACAGGGGACTGAACTTGAAATTGACTTTCTGAAGGTACCATGGAACTGGCTATCATTAAAAAGTTGCCCACTCTGATAATTTTCTCTGGGCCAGCCCAGGAACTCTAGAGAGACTGGTCATGGCCTCCAGTCCACATGTCTGGGGAAGGAGGCGGGCTGGGACTGGGTCCTCACCAAGACATCTTATCTGCCCGCAGTCTGTCCAGCCATGGGAGCGGCGAACCTTCCCCCTGGCGTATAGTCCCCAGGCAGAGAGTGAGGACCAACTGGATGCACAGGAACGGGCGTCCCGCTGCACTCGGCGCACCTCAGGCAGCAAGACTGGCCGGGAGACAGAGGTGGCACCCACCTCGCCTCCCATCATTCCCCTCAAGAGTCGGCATCTGGCGGCAACAGTCACAGCTCAGCGTCCAACTCACAGATGAGTGGGATATGAGAATCTAAACAGACTCACTATTGGCATTAAAGCTTCAGAAAACTCTGCGTTTGATATTCAAACATCATATGCCGAAAATTTTCACAGTTTTTAGTGAATTTAAGGAATTTAGATTCTACTTTGATAATTTCTTTCTTGTTTTGATTTTTGTTTTGTTTATGTTTTGGTTTCCATGTTTATCGTCACACACCTGAGCACTTCCTCCAGTTGGCACACAGTTCAGGATAAGACCCTGCTGGCCTGGTCCTGGCACATCCTCTGCACTGTTGAATCACTGGACTTAGCCATGTTGGATGATCACCCCTCTCGCGCCCCTGTGGGCAGGGTGGGACAGCCAGGTGGGCAGAGGGAAAGGAACCTCCAGCTCAGCATTGCCCCCTGAGGTTAGGGTGGGAGAGAGCAGTGTGCTCTGGGCTCGTACCCCGTCCCTTCTGTTGCTTAGCTCAGCTCCGGCCCTCCCGGCTGGGTCCCCTTGGTCGTCTGTGCTGGAGCACCTCCACCAGAACCTCTTGGCCTGAACTCCAGCTGTTCTCACCCAGCTCTCAGCTGACAGAATGGCTTCCCCTTGTCACCCAGGTCTTGGAGACCTGTTCTGGGTTTCCTCTGCATTCGGTCATCCCTGTTCTGACTTCTTAACTGAGGTAAGCTGGCTGCGGCTGTTCAGGTCCCCATCCTGCCCCTTCGTGTCCTCTCACCTGCTCTCGCACACCATTCACACGCCCACGCACACAGTCCTTCCACTTGGAACGTTTTCCCCCCCTAACCTGGTCTGTGGAGGTAGGGTTAGGACTACTTAATCTCTCTTCCCACTCCCCTGCAGACTCTAGGGGGTCTTGGAAATGAGCAGCCATCTCTCCTGTATAATTCTGTTTTCACCGAGTCATTTGGTCATATTTCCCCACCCCCGTCCAGTTCCCTGTCAGTGTCTGTCAGGTCCTTCCTCTTTCGAGCTCCCTTGCCTGTGGAACACTGTCTGGTCCTAGCTGTGGTTCCTATCACTCCCCATCACCCCCCCGGGTTAACCTTGTGCCTGTCTCATCTATGATCACATCACCAAAAAGGGGGGCAATAAGGACTTTTTTTTTTTTTTTTTTTTGCCATTTTGTAATCGTATAAAAATAGTAGACAAACTGCTTAATGGTTGGGGTTTTTTCACAATTTTCAACATTAGTGATTTTTTTTTTTGATTCTGTTTGCAAGTTAAAGGGTTTGTCATTGTTTCTTTAAAAACAATAATGCACCATATCCCTATGCATAAAGTGCTTCTTCTATTTATAAGGTTGAAAATTCTGAATAACCCTTTTAGCATTGTAAAAAAAAAAAGAAAAAAGAAAAAGAACAAAAAAAACCTTGTATTTTGTAAATATTTTCTTTTCCTGCTTTGAGCTGTGTATTGGCAGCGAAACATGTAGCTGTCTTTGTTCTATAGAAATGCTTTTCTTCAGAGAAGCTGATCTTTGTTAATGTCTTGATTCTGTTCGCAAAGCACAGACTAGTGCTTAAAAAAAAAGGAAGGAAAAATTGAAAAAAATAATAAAAAAAAAGTTACAGAATGTTGTATGCCAGGCCCTTCTTGTTACAGGACATGGTACTGGTGGTGGCTGAGGAGCCTCCCTGAGGAGCAGTTGTTCTCTGGGTCCTCCGACTGGCTGTGAACCTTGGGAAGTCCCCACTGTCTTCTGGGCACCGGGCAGGGTCCTCTGATGGTCACCAGAGAGAGTGGTTCTCACCGGGGCGGGGGTGAGAGACGCCAGGAGGAAGGGCGTCTTCGTAAATCGTCTTTTTTTGTTGTTGGATGTAAGTAATTGATCCACTGCTCTTAATGTTCCTTCTTCTAGTGAGGCCGGCCAGCATTGGGACATTTTTTAATCTATTCTAAATTGCTCTTTAATGGATATTTCACTTTCCATCATCCACCTTTTCTGGGGTTGAGGTCACTGCAGACATGTATATACTTTGCATGGAACCTGAGCTGGTTCTCAGCAGCTTTCTTCTGAGAAGGCTATGCTTGGTGTTCTTTGTACAAGATGAATAAGTGGGCAGGCCTGCGACTCTCTTTACTTCCTTTTTTCCTTTTTTTTTTTCATAGCAGTCAAGTTGACACAGCCAATGCAGCTGCCTCTCCTGACTATGAAACCTACGAGTTCTGAGGTAGCATTTCTCTTTGGCTGCCCTGTTGCTGCTTCTGTAGTTGCAGTTAAGACCTGCTCTACTTAAGCTTCTGCCTGCAGTGGCTAAAGCACATCAGGAAAAGCTGAGAAAAGTAGTATTTTGAAGCTGTATGAAAAATCAAAGGCCTGAGTGTTATGACCTTGACCTAATTATTAAGGAACAATAATATGATGGGTTCTGTTCTGTTTTCCTTTGTAGCATTGCCAAGGGCTACCTGGTATCCCTATCTTGATCTAGCAAACACTCTCCAATCTATAATAAGGCTCAAAGGAGAGAGCAAAGCAGCTCTGTAATCCTGCAAGGCATCTAGCCATTCATTCAGCTGACTGGCCTAGTGTCCTGCCTCAGCCCCAGGCCCCTAGGCTAATTTCCAGGGGTAGAAAGGGTTCCTAGAGCCACCCCAGTGTTCTCAGCTTTGAATACAGTGGGCTGGGTCTTACAAACTGAGTGCAGCCTTGTGAGCTCACCCACAAGGGTATTGCCCTTTGAGTTGGACCAGGATGGTTTGCCAGCACCAGAACGAGAGAATCACCTGAAAATGAACAAGTCTGAGAGCTCTTTCACCTTCAGGGCCCCAGACCCAGCTGGTAAATCCTGATGTCCAGGTTTTAACAATATTGTCATTTCCTGAGCTAAGTTCTCTAAGGCTGGGAAAGGACCTGCAAATCATACATCATTTTCTGGTCCTTTGAATCCATACATGGAGACCTTATTTAATCAGAGTAATAACTTTATTTTCCAAATTCACTTTTACAGCAACAGTGTAAATCATTTGTTAAAACACACAATACACCATATGGACATTCACAGACAGGAAGCTAAGCTAAGGTGGTTTCATGTCCCTCCCCCCACCCTCAAAATTAACAAAGGAATCATGGGACTTGCAAGTGCCAGAAATTGCCCTGCGCAACACTGCAAATTCACGGGGCTGAGTCCGTCAGGAGGCGAGACTCTGGGTCAGCGCCCAGGGTAACCCTTTCCAAAGCTGAAGAGAAACCAGAAGTCTCTTGAAGCCACAGATCTGTAGACAGGACAAGCTGATGACCTCCACGTCTGCCCTCATCCCTGCCTCTTTGCTTTCCTTGGAGGACAGAGATTTAAGGGTGACGAGATCTTAGCAGCTACTAGGAGTACAGGCTGTGTGTCCGGAGCTGGTGGGAAAGGTGACGTGGAGGTGCCAGCAGCTTAAAGGAAAGGATGCCAGCGTGTTCGGGAGGCATGACTGCGGGCTTGGGAACCCCGCGAAAGGGCAGCAGGTCACAGCAACCATATCTCCGGATTCCTCCACAAGCCTCACTGCCTGCACCTGGCCGGGAAGGAGATGGGAACTAGCTGGCAGCCTGTGGCACCTGTCGGTGAGAAGGTGAAATCCCAAGGGACCTCTAGCACACGTGGTTGAAATCAGGAAGAAAAGTATTACCAGGCCTTGGACTCCTGCTCTCCAAGACTCCCCTTTGCCCGGTGGTAACTCTCCTACAGGTTCCTCTCCCCCGCACGGCCCCACCAGGAGCACAACACGCAGTTGCCAACAGGATACGGTTTCACCACTGAAGTCAGTTTAAATGGAACTTTTGATAAAGTGAATGCAGAGCTTGAAGCGACCAGGCGGATAGTGTATCCCATCTAGCCCACCCGAGGGACACCGGCCCTGGAAGAAACGGCGGTGGGGGAGTGCCCAGCCCTGGGGGCCGTGTCCTCTTTTACGGTTCCAAGCCAGCGTTGCGCTCTGCAGGCTCCCTGCCAGCACTGACCTGATGACCCTAAATCACGCTCTTTAGGCTGCTCCCGACAGCCCACGCAACACGAGGTGCCCGCTGAGTAAGGCCCTCGGAAAAAGGTACTGGAGGGCAGGGTGAAGAAACTGCAGGGAGAGGTTCAAGAAATGCAGCCAGAATTGGTGGCAGTAATGAGGGGCTGCATCTCTAACAGCTACCAGATCTTCACACCAAGTTTCCTCTTTCTTCCTCAGAACCCTTCCAAGACCAGCTGGGACCCAGAGGACAAAGGAGAGCCGCCGCACTGCGGGAAGTTTGGGGCCCAGGTGATCCTCTGGCTGCAGATGAAGCGTCTGGCCCTGGACTCCAACCACCCAGCCCCGTACGGTTGCCTTTAACTGTACCCAAATCAGAAGTGGCAGAACCAAGCCGAGGTTGCTGATTTTCTTCAAACAGCAGATTTCTACAAAGGCTGCTTCCCTTTCCCCGTGGCAGGAGATGGGTTTCATGCAAGGTCAGCAGGGGCTCTGGCCAAGGATTTGGAAATGGTTGTCTCCTGACCTGTCACCCTTGTCAGGCGGCTCAGGCCCCTGGGGCCAGTCCAGGGCAGGCAGTGCATCCTAACCCCTGCTGTGGCCATCAGGCCCCGGGTGGGGAGGCCTGGGCCAGCCTTCCCGCGGGAGAGCTCGGAGCGGGACCCCGGGCTGGAGGGTGGGTTGCAGACCTTTCCCCAGCCGGCACTCGTGACGCAAGGAGTTAGTTGTACGACCCTCTCTCAAGGCTGCTGTGGGGCTTCTCCAGGGCCATCTTCACCACAAGACACACTGCCCCCTGCCTGACAGAAGGGAGCCCCGGGTGCGGGAAGGGGGGGGTACCATAGCTTCTGTCCTCCTCCTGTGCTTCAGGCCTTCTTTGCAGCTGAGGGTTCTCAGATGTCAGCATCTGGTCTCCGCTGGGTCCCAGATGTTGATGAAAGTCTTTCAAAAATTGGGAGGCCCCACAGAAGAGAGTCACACTGGCCTTCTGGATCCAAGTCCCAGCTGGGGGGTGAGAGACATCTAGGACTCCCGTGGGGGGTAGGTTAGAAATCTCTTTACAAGCATTTCAAGATACATGCGTCCTTTTTTTTTTTTTTCCTTTTTTTTTTTTCTTTTCACTATCATAGTCACTCAGGTGAATCCAAGCATAAACAGACAAATCCGACTACAACGCGACAGGGTGCAGATGGGGAGGGAGGGGCGACATCTATGTATATGTTCAGCTGCTCCAGGAGGACAAGACAGCATTGCTTCCAGCTGAGACTGGGGGAAGAACCATTTCCGAGGGGGCATGTTTCCCTTTTTGGGGTGAGGGCTGATTATATGCTCTTGGGGTTGAGCAGCGGCTGGGCTCTCTTGAGAGGCTGGCAGTCACAAGCTGGGGCAGACGTAAGGAACGGAGGGAGCGTGGTCCTGCCCTGGGGGCCTTGCCTGCCCGTCCCCGTGCCATCTCTGGCATCCAGGACGGCCAACCTGCTGCCAGCTCGGCACAGGAAGGGAACCAGGCCTTCTGGGAGAAAAGGCTCTCCAAGTAAACAAGGCATAAACGTCCAGGGTCACTGCGAACCCCACCCTGGCTCCCATCTGGGATGGGGGCAGGGGCAGGGAGCCGAGTAAGGTCGTCAGGTTCATTGTGAGGGACATGCCAGCTGGATGAGTACAACTTAGACTGAGAGACTGAGGTCCCCCCGCCGTGTCCGGACTTCACCCTCCTTGACTTTCCCCCTTGGTTTAGAGGAGGTGCCTCCCCATCTAAACAATGTCCGTTACTGAGAAAGGGGGTGGGGTTAGGCTGGGAACTCGGGACAGCGTGATGTAATGCGGGGTACAGGCAGTGACTGGGCTCCGCACGGCAGACACAGGCATGGTGGGGCAGACAGGTGGCTGCGGTGGCCGTGAGAGGTTCAGGGGCCACCTCCCAGGTCCCCCGTACACTCCAGAGATGCCAGAGGCCCAGGCTTGGGAACAGGCGGATGTCCCCCAAGAGGCACAAGTCCTTACAAAGAACCGGTTAGCCCTAAAGTCCCAGGTCTGTGAGGTGCCAAACTCGTGGCTGCAGTTCCAACCTTCAGAACTCAATAAAACAGGGTTTCCGCGGGGCAGAGGGAAGCCCCTCAGCTCAGGACCCCCACCCTGCGGGGAGGGAGAAAGAGGCCAGCGCTCGGTCTTCTCCGAGGAAGTAACCCACAGGATGCCACTCCCGCAACCTTCCTTCTCCTCCCGCCCCCGGCCCTTCGTGGTGTAAGCCCTCCTCCCTCCAGAGGGTGGCACGCCGACCCGCAGCAGACCCCGGGCCACCAAGAACCGGAGGCCACTTGGTCCGAGTTTGCTGTGGGCGGCAGAGGCTGTGTCCTGCCTGCTGCGCCTCCGGGCCGTCCTCAGCATCTCCTCCCTGAGCTTCTCCTCTGGCATCCTCACGTCCCACACCCACCCCTCACCTCGCCCTAGCCCCGCCCAGCCCCCCCCCACCCCTGCACCCCGTCCTGCTCCAAAGGTGGCCCTACGCCTGTGGTTGCACCAGCGCACCAAGTGTCGAGTCCCTTGTTGCCGCTGCTGCCTCTGTGACACCCCCAGAACGGGGCGCCCCCCCAGGCCCTTGAGAGTCCCCAGAAGCAGCTTTCAGAGCCTCTCCTCCTCCCTCTTGCACTCAGAGGGGGGAAAAAAAAAGAATCGAAAGTAACTGCCCAAGGAAATTCTGGGTAGGGCCATCTTTTTAAAGGTTTTTAAAAGTATTTTATTATGATTGGCCCGCCCGTCAATTTGGAAAGATGAACTTGGCTCTCGTTCCCGTGACCGATTTGGAAGTCCCGAGCCAGAGGTGAGCGACAAGCAGGTTACGTGATTAACCGATTACCCGATCTGTGAGGAGCAGCTGGGGGAGGGCAGAGGGCGAAGGGCCAGATCATTATTCTTTTTTTTTCCACACTCTCTCACTCTCGTCTCTCCACGATTACTGACCGCCCGGGGGCCTGATCACAAACCCTGCTTGGCCAGGGAGGCGGACACCTCGTCGGCGAGCGTGGCCAGCTGCGGTGAGTCCACCATGTCGATGCTGCCAGTGGAGGAGACGTTGCTGAGGTGCCGTGGGGACGTGTCCCCCGACACCACAGGCGACTTGTACACAATCTCCGCCCCGTGGTCGGTCTTGGCTTTGGCGTTCTCGCGGAAGGTCAGCTTGTGGGTTTCGATCTGCAAGAGAGGAGAGGGCAGGGTGAGGCGGAGAGGCCCCGCCAACTGCTGGCCTTGGGTGGGAAGGAGGCGTGGTGGGGACCACAGTTTCATAGTTTCCCAACGGCTAAGCTTCTGCTAGGTCCTGGTCACCTGCCAGCCAGCCTCCCAGGCCCCCTTTCCAGAGGCAGCGATCACTGTGAGTTTCTTGTGTACCTTTCCAGAGACAGGCCACCACACACGCAAACATGCGTCTGTGTGAGTAAAGGAAAAAAATTACCATACATAAGGCAACGATATCCACAAGCTTCGCACTTGGGTGTTTAGACTTAATACCTTGCATCGTCATCCGTACATAGCTCCCTCACTGCTCGCTGAGGGCTGTGTGGTTTCCTGTCACAGCAGATGAACCAAAACGTATCCACGCCCCTGTGGGTGGGTATTTAGGTTGTCCCAGTCTTTTGCTCTCACAGACAATGCTGTGTTCGAATAACCTTGTAGGCATCTCATTTCACACGTGTACTGTAAGTGTATCCCAGAAGTGGAATTGCTAGTAGGTCAAAAGGCGTGCGCGTTTTATTTTGACGTACACACATTGCCCAATTGCAAATGAAAGTGTGGAAGGAGAGGCTGGAGGAGATTCAGGGATGGGGCCGGAGCCCCTGCCGTCCAGCTGTGAGCCACACACATGCCTCCCCTTTGCCAGTGGCTGATGAGGATGCTGGAGGTGGCAGCCGCTGTGCGCAGCACTGGCAGGTATACTAGAAAACACGGTGCAACAAAGCCCTTTTGAAAGTAGGGCATCGTTCCCAAACACACAAACAGCCCGTACAGCTCCATCAGAAAAACAACCCAATACAAAGTAGGCAGAAGACATACAGACATTTCTCCAAAGACGAAGTACAGATGGCCAACAGGCACATGAAAAAATGCTCACGCTGATTATTAGAGAAATGCAAGTCGAAACCACATGAGGTTAACACTCACTGCAGTCAGAACAGCCATCATCAGAAAGTCTACAAGTAAAATAGAGTTGCCACATTATCCAGCAATCCCACTCCTGGGCACATACCCAGACAAAACTGTAATTCAAAAGATACATGCACCCCTGTGTTCACAGCCGCACTATTCACAATAGCCAAGACGTGGAAACAACCTAATGTCCATCGACAGATGAATGGATAAAAAGGATGTGGTATATATATACAGTGGAATACTACTCAGCCATAGAAAAACGAAATAATGCCATTGCACAGCAACATGAATGCAGCTGGAGATGATCATACTAAGTGAAGTAAGTCAGACAGAAAGACAAATACCATATGACATCACTTATGTGTGGTAAGTGGAATCTAGAATATGGCACACATGAACCTATCTACAAAACAGAAACAGACTCACAGACATAGAAAACAGACTCATGGTTGCCAAGGGAGAGGGGGGTCGGGGAGGGAAGGACTGGGAGTGTGGGATTGGCAGATGTAAACTCTTATATACAGGATGGATAAACAACAAGGTTCTACTGTATAGCACAGGGAACTATACTCAATATTCTGTGATAAACCAAAATGGAAAAGAATATAAAAAAAGAATGTCTATGTGTACAACCGAGTCACACTGCTATACAGCAGAGATTGGCACAATGCTGTAAATCAACTATACTTCAATTTAAAAAATTAAAGAAAAGCAAACAAATGAACTTATTTCAAAAACAGAGACTCACAGATAACAAACTTCTGGTTACCAAAGGGGAAAGGGGAGGGGATGATAAATTAGGAGGTTGGGAATAACATGTACAAACTACTATATATAAAATAGATAACCATCAAGGACCTATTGTACAGCACAGGGAACTATACTCAATATTTTGCAATAACCTGTAAGAGAAAAGAATCTGAGAATATATATATGTATGTATGTAAAACTGAATCATTGTATGGTACACCTGAAACTAACACGACACTGTAAATCAACTATACTTCAATTTAAAAATAAACAAAAAATGAAGTAGAGCATCCTTGACCCAGAGGTCTCAGCTCCAAAGGATACCTGGGAAGCTCAGAAGCAGAAAGCATTAGCTGGAGATGCCAGTAGTACATCATAATTCTCTCCTGATGAGTCCTGAAGTGGTAAACACTCTGCCTGTTTTGGGTCCTAAGACCTCCTTGAGCATCTGCTGAGACCAGGAAAATGTGTACACACGCGTGTCTGCTCTCATACGCACATGACAACTTCTCCCTACAGTTTCAGGAGTCCCTGGACCCCAGGTAAAGAGGGCCTATTGCAGGGGCATTTGAGTGTAGAGAAAAACCAGGCTCCCATTTAAGCCATATGCTTGTTTTGTTCACGTTGGGTTACTACTCTGAAAAAAGGACTTTTCCTTATTACTACAACTGAAAGGCCATTTTGACATAAGCTTTGATAAGAACACTTACGTTCTTAAGAAAAACGGGACAGCATCCTGGGAATGTCCCCAAATCCCCCAAACTGAAAGGAACTCAGGTGGCAGGGGTCCTACGCTCCACTGCTTGTCAGCAGTTTTGCTCATCACAGAGGGAAATAGGGGACTGAACACAAGAGGACCCTCTGGGACCAGGTCAGTGTCTCCTGGGCAGTGGGCAGGGCAGAGCCCACCCTTTCTGAGGCATCACAGAGATGAGTTAAAACAGGAGAAGTTCTGACTCGGATCTGGCTCTAACTCATGTTCTTTGATGACGACAAAGCTCCGGGCATCCTCTTGAACACCGCCTCATCCGGGCCTCACAACCACCCTGGGACGGGAATGTTTCCATCCGCTTTGCTGCAGGGGAACCTGACGCTGAGATGGCTTGCAGATCTTGCCTGGGTCACGCCTCCAAGCAGTCAAGCCCAGAGCTTTTCCCAGGACACAGAAGCTTCCAGAGTCAGGGGTAGAGGCCTTCCTTCAACTGGGAATCACCAACGCCCAGGCCTACCCAGACTCATTCCATATACAATATATTCAGACTCTCTGGGGGTGGGACGTGGTCTCCTTAAAGCTCCCCAGGGCAGGGACGCCCTGTATTAAACAGGCTGGGGGCTGCGATGGAAACAAGCCGGCCTTTTGCAGAAAACCTTCTCATTTCCCTGGGTCTCACTTTTAATAGAGACCCAGGCGGCACTGAGGAGTAGTCCTGCCCCTGGGGAAGCCCAGTATGTGGAAGCCTGATGGTCAGGGAGCCCTGTGGGGAGCCAGGACCCCGTCCTCCCCCCGCCTTCGGGCGCCTGCATCACGGGTCAGATGGGCCCCGAGGTCTCAGTTTGCAACCTGTGATTTAAGAACACACCAGCAAAGGCTTCTCCAAAACTATGCTGTCGGGCTTTCACTGCAAAGGTGGGGTGTGTCTGTTCAGAACCAGAGGAGGAGGTGCTGACTGCCGTGGGGACCCTGGCGGCCTCCAAGCAAGGCCCGGCTGCCACTTTTGACCAGCGGGGCCCCCTTGGGCTGCACCGCTGCTCACTGCGGCGTTGGGTTTCAGTTGCCACACCCGTTCTCGGACATCCCTTCTCCCTTCACCACTCCTCAGTCAGCTGCTGAGAGGCACTGAAGACTGGAAAGTGAGCCACTTGCAGAACTTCAGGGCAGGCGTGGGCAGGAGACCCCAGAGGGTACTTCGCTGTATTTATGCACAAGAGAAAAAGTGCAGCCACAAGACGGCATTCTGCAATGGGCCCAGAGGGAGACACGGGTGTCCCCCGGCCCCCACTGCACACACACCCAGAGCCAGGCCCAGGGCCTCTAGAAACTGCAGGGAGCGCTGAGGTCCTTGGTCTAGCAGCCTCCCCGTGGACACTTACAGAGGCTTTGCTGAAATCTGGATTCCAGCATCACTGATTTCCTCTAACTGCCTAGTGACCCATTTAGAGAGTTAGGTTACATTCCCGTGGCTGGCTTTGGTGACGGCTACTTCCTTTTGGGGATGCTCGCCCACCACAGGGCCTAGGGCAATGGCTCTCACCTTTAACTGCACTAAAGAGTCACCTGGGGGCTTTAAAAGCTCCACTCCAGGTGCCCAGACGGCACCTGAGACCAATTAGGATCTCCAGGGTGGGGCCTGGCATCAAGTGTGTTAAAGCTCCCAGGGGACATCAAAGGGCAGCCCAGGTGGAGCCCCGCAGGCCTGGTGGTAGCTGAGAATCCATGTCAAGCCAGTCAATACAGGACCCTCAGCTCTCCTGCCGTGGGAAACTGGACCAGCCTTGTCCGCCTGACTCTGTTATAGCCTCCTCCCCGCCCTGCCCCTTTACCTTTTTATGTCCTCCGCCAGGGACGTGGGTGATGTTATCCAGGGACCCGATCTTGGACTGGACTCTCTCCTTGAAGTCCAGCTTCTCAGACTTTACTTCCACCTGGCCACCTCCTGGAACACAATACACACAAGGGCACCAAGCCTTGAGTGAGGGCTAAGCAAGTGAGTGATTCCATGCAGACGCCAACCTTGAGGGGGAGCTAAGACCACCTTTTATTTAGAGCGTAAGTTTGGAGCAAGTAGGTCCTTCCAAAGGGCTTGAAAGCAGTTTGCTTTCTCTCTCTAATCAGGGTGCACATCAAATACTCAGCAAACTCTTCCTCCTCAGATGATGCAAAGGTAGATGACAGCTCAGTTCGCAAGAAATTATTCTAAATTAGTTGGCTTCCAAAGAGTCAAGTCTTTCTATGCCAACATCCTATAAGCTACAGCCCTATAAGACCTCAGGATTAAACTAAATGGCAAAATGCACCCTTAATAAGGAAGGGCCCTGACCCTTTCTCCCTCCTCAGACACGTGATGCCATGCCCAAGTGTGGGAGATATGGCCTGAGGAAGAGACGAACTACATTACTTTCTTTGGAAGGATAAAGCCACTTAAGAAAGCTGCTCCCTTGGGACTTCCCTGGTGGCATAGAGGTTAAGAATCTGCCTGCCAAGGCAGGGGACATGGGTTCGAGCCCCGGTCCGCGAAGATCCCGCATCCCGCATCCCGCGGAGCAACTAAGCCCGTGCGCCACAACTACTGAGCCTGCGCTCTAGAGCCTGTGCTCCGCAATAGGAGAAGCCACCGCAATGAGAAGCCCGCGCACCACGACGAAGAGTAGCCCCCGCTCTCTGCAACTAGAGAAAGCCTGTGCGCAGCAACAAAGGTCCAACACGGCCAAAAATAAATAATTTTTTAAAAGATATCCATACTTTATTAAAAAAAAAAAAAGAAAGATGCTCCCAGCGTGGTAGGATGGTAGCCTCAGGAGAGGCACAGTTTTCACTGGGAGAGACTGAACTCCCACAAGATGTCCAAGGGAGGCAGGATGTAATGACACACCTTCTAGAGTACGTTTCTGCTCTGGCCTTTCAGGCGGAAGTTAGCTCTCCAAGATGGTAGCCACTAGCCACCTGTAGCTACTTAAATTGTATTTATTTATTTTAAATTTTAATTGAATTTTATCTTTTTGGCCACGCCGGTGCGGCTTGTGGGATCTTAGTTCCCCGACCAGGGATCCAACCCAGGCCCGCCCGGCAGTGAACGCGCCAAGGCCTAACCATTGGACTGCCAGGGAATTCCCCAAATTTAATTAAATAAAATTCGTTCAGTTCCTCAACTACACCAGCCACATTTCAAATGCTCAATAGTCACATGTCATTAGTGGCCACCATACTGAACAGCACAGGTATAGAACATTTCCACTGTCTCAGAAAGATCTATAGATAGCACTGATTTCTATACGGCATGAGATGGAGAGGGAAAGGGTTAGCACGGGGAGTTCCAACAGCATCATTTTCTGCTGAAATGAAATGACAGTGGGAGCATGGCAACAGCCCAGGGCCCCATGTTGTAGCTGGGGCAACTGGTGAAATGCTCCTCACGCTGGCTGAGGACCAAACTGGGACATCCTCATTAGCCAGGCTTTGGGGGCCAGATCAGGCCCTTTCCCAGCTCTACATACCCCGTGTGCAGCCTGCTTGGAGAACTGCGGGTTAGGATTTAGACCATCATCTGCCCTCCCTCCTTATCTCGTCTTGGCCAGCCTGGCCCTGCTCAGGAACAACACGCGAAGCCACGCCTCCCAGGCCGCAGCAAGTCCCACCCTTAACACTCTCCTTGATGGCCCATCCCCTCAGTCCTTCCCAACCACTTCCGGAGAAGGCACCACCCCATCCTGCCCCACCCCTCGGGCCTCCCCGCCCCGTCCTTGCCTTCCGCAAGGGCTGGCTACCTGGCTTATGATGGATGTTGCCTAATGAGCCACACTTGGAGGTCACCTTGCTCAGATCCACTGGTTTGTAGACTATTTGCACCTGCAGGAGAGAGAGAATGAGAGGGACAGTAAAATAGGATTATTCTATTGGGGGCGTAACGCAATGAAAAGCAGCTAAGTCCAGGCCCTGCTCGGTGTTTTCCTGTCTGCCACGAGGAAGACACCCTAGTCATGGCGGGAAAATGTGTTGGAATTCTGCCAACCTTGCCCCAGGGGAGCTGGGTCTTCACAAAACAAATGGAGTGGCCTTCAATTCCACAGGACAAGGACCCTCGGGGAAAAACAGGGCTACTTCCCCATTGTGCAGGGCCTACACCTCTGGTTTAGCAAACACTTACACGAGATAAAGTTATTCTCTTTCCTGACATGACATCCACAGATCACGTTCAGTGAAGACAGAAAGAAAGAAGGGATCAATACGATCTGTTTGTGCAGCATTTGAAAAATCTTGGAAAAGCAAGAGAGCCATATCTGCTGGGCCTCTGAGAGCAGAGGGCGGCGTGGGGCTGTTAGCATTCCTCCCAGGAGAAGCTTCACAAACCCAGCAGCCCACAACAGAGAGGGCCCCAGAGCAGTCCCACAGCCCAGTAAGAGTCAAGCACCAGCTGTCCCCCGCACCCCCCCCACACCCTGCCCCAGGGCACACAGTGTCCTGGACATTTTGGTTCTTTACAGAAAGGAGCAAAGCAACACCAGCAGGATGGGCAGGCAGGCGGCACAGCAGAAATCACAGGTTTAGTGTCTCAGGCAGGTTCAGCAGACACACGTAGGGGAGGCCTAAGGGCCTCAGGGCTCAGAGCCAGCCTGAGGGTCCAGCACGTGGCCAGGCCACACAGCCACCCCCCCGCCCCAACCGCCTGCTGATCTCAGCGCCCCGGAGGAGAAACCCACGGGGACCCAGCATTAGCAGAGGGGTCTCCTAGAGGAAGTCTCTACAAAGCCATGGCTGTGAGGGGTCCCTGATGGTCCCTGGGTGACACTTCCCTCATGTGAGGTCACCTGAGGGTACAGGAGGCCCATTGCCGTGGAGCCAGTCGGCCCCTGCGCCCTGCCCTGGAGTCACCCAGGAGAGAGACGGCCTCGTGCCTGAGAACGGGGTTAACAAGGACATCAGAAAAAAAGGAGTTTTTACTTAGGTCTAAATCATCTGGGACAATCCCAAATTACGCTAGTTAATCAAAATCATACTGGCGTCTGCCGATTACTGATGGAGTTGATTCAGGCTGACAGGTGGACGTGGCCTGTGTGCGTGGGTGCATGGAGGGAGGTGTGGAGAGCCCGCACCTGTGGGCGCTGGTGAGTTAACGTGGATTCTGAGCACGATGGGGGGTGGGGCGGGGCAGGGCTATGGGAACTCCCCCCTCCTTCCCTTTAGGAGGGAGATGAAAGTGAGGCTGGTGTGTACAGGCTTCCTTCTCTTCCCTTCAGCCTGGATGCAGTAACCAGTGGGGGAGAAGGGAGGGTGGAGCTGTGAAGAAGGGAGAGCCTGGATTGGCAGGGAGGGGAAAGGAATGGGGATGGGGAAGGGAGGGGAGGGGAAAGGAATGGGGAGGGAAAAGGGAGGGGAAAGGAATGGGGGAGGGGGAAGGGAGGAGGAAGGAATGGGGGAGGGAGAAGGGAGGGGGAAGGAATGGGGAAGGGAAGGAATGGGAGAAGGGAGGGGAGGGGAAAGGAATGGGGAGGGAAAAGGGAGGGGAAAGGAATGGGGAGGGAGAAGGGAGGGGAAAGGAATGGGGGAGGGGGAAGGAATGGGGAGGGGAAAGGAATGGGGGAAGGGAAAGGAATTGGGGGAAGGGAGAGGAGGGGAAAGGAAAGGGGGAGGGGGAAGGAATGGGGAGGAGAAGAGAGGGGAAAGGAATGGGGGGAAGGAATGAGGAGGGGGAAGGAATGGGGGAAGGGAGGGGAGGGGAAAGGAATGGGGGAAGGGAAAGGAATGGGGAGGGAGAAGGGAGGGGAGGGTAAAGGAATGGAGGGAAGGGAGAGGAGGGGAAAGGAAACGGGGAGGGGAGGGAGAGGGGGTCAGGCAGACTGGAGGCCAGGGAGGGGGAGGGAGGAGGCCAGGCTCTGGAGTGCATCCCGGAGCCGGCCAGGAGGCAGGGAGAATCCCTAGGAGAAGGAACAGAGCCTGCCTGCTGGGGAGTCACCTCCCAGCTGAGGAGAAGAGGGGCAGGGAGCAAACAGAGGCAGAGCCCAGGCCAAGGGTCCACTGTCCCCAAAACGCCTGAGGCTGACATTGTGCTGGGGCTTGTCACCCCCCAACCTTTCACCAGGAGAAGAGCTCTCTGTGGCGGCTCCTACTGCCGGGGCCACAGGGCACGGACAGCGCTCGGGGGCCAGCCCGGGACATCCTGTGGCACTCTGCCGTGGTCACAGACTAGGCCACCAGCTGGCAGAGTGCAGGGGGGAGGGGAGGTGCCCCTGAGGAAGTCCCTTGATGTCCTGGGCACCGCCAGCCGCAGAGGGAATGTACCCCCTGCCCCCACCTTCCGCCTGAAGGAGCGGGGCGCTGACTGCAGCCACTGGACCCCACCCCTCGGCCCTAGCAGCACAAGCTCCCACCAGCTGACCAGACACACCAGACGCGAGTTAAACCGGAAAGCACATGTCTTTCCTTCTCTGGCCAGAGCCTGCCATCTGCAGGGAAGCGAGAGCCCGAGTCAAAGCTAAAACAGCAACGTCCCTGGGAGCCCAGGATCACAGCCTGGGGTGGTCCCCAGCCCTTCTCTTGCCGGAAGACGAGGTGGCAGTGGGACGGGAGAGCAGGGGAGATACTGAGCAGACACTGGTGAGGAAGCGTGAGTGGAGCGCCATGCAGCAGCCTCGTCAGTGGCAGAGCCAGGACCCGGCGCGCAGGGCAGGAGGCAGCAGCGCATTGCAAGAATAAACCCCCAGGTCCGGACGCAGATATGCGGGCCCAGGCTGGGCACTTTCTGGAGAGACAGGGAGGTCTCTCCCACTGTCACCCCGGCACTGCCAGCCTGAGGCCAGATGCCTGCTCTCAGAAACCATCCTCCTCCCCACGGGTGGACCTCAAAGGGTCTCGAACATCCCGTTCCCCGACGTGTTCATAAACATTTGCCTCCAGCTGACCAAGAAGGCTGGGGGAGCGAGGGAGGCTGCGGAGAAGGGGGGCCGAGCCTCAGGATGCCGCGTTTGCACCCATTTGTCTGTGAACTTGGAGGATAACAGCAGAGCCGGCCAAGTGGGCAGGCGAGAATGAGGATGCCAGGCCCAAATCTCAGGGACACATCCGCTGGGGATGCAGGGAGTCCGCAGGGACACCTGGCGGAGGCCAAATCTAAAAGGGCTCCAAGCGGCGTTTCTGTCCGCCCTCGGCCGCGGGCAGGTCCCTGGTGCACTTCTGTGGGGCTCTTTCGCATCTGGAGCTTCTGCCGGGGGTGGAGCTGTTTTCAAACATGAGCCGAGAGGCTTAAGCATCAGCTCATCCCTCGCAAATGCAGAAGTCAAAGGCGCACAGAGCCTGGCCTCTGCTTGCTCTGACGCAGGATGGTAAAGACCTTTGTGTCGGCTCGTCAGAACAAGCGGGCCAGCTGTCCCCAGTGGAGCCCCTTAAAGTGAACCTGACCAGGTGACGGAACAGTCAGGTGCTGCCACCTTCAGCCCAAACTCAAACGAGCTGTGGGGCTCCCAGTGAGTGGGGGCGAAGATGGGGCTTATGCTGTGAGGACCCGGCCACCAGGAACAGGTCGGAGAGAGGACCAGTCACCTTCCCCGTTCCACCCATGCAGCGCTGGGGCGCCCCTCCCGGAACGGTGGGCACGGGTGTGGGGAGCCTGAGCTACATTTACCTGGGGACCCGGACAGACTCCGAGCCTGAGAACGGTTTATTCTATGCAATGTGCAAGTACAAACTCATGCCACTTCTCAAACCCGGAACCGCAGCGCGGCGCAGGGATAGCGTGACAGTACTCACACTGCCGCCTCCTGGCACGTGTTTGATATTATCCTTTGAGCCACACTTGGACTGGACGTTGCTAAGATCCAGCTTCTTATTAATTATCTGCACCTTTGACAGCCAGAAAAAAGGATGAGTGACACACCACACTCAGATGCACCTGCCCCGCACAAACACGTCTGGCTGCAGGCCAGGGAGAGGAGGACAGGGCTCACTCACACCTCCCGGGAAGCATTCCAGAGCTGTGAGTGGCTGGAGGTGGACCCCACCTTACAGCACTGGGTTTACAAAACGGATCCACCAGGAGGCAGCTCTTCCCTTTACATGAGGCTTGCGTTAGGGAGGCCCCCCCAGAGAGCACCTTGGAGGCCTAAAACTCGGAGTGTCCACCAGGTTGGGATGCAGCAGAATGTACTCAGTTACATTATTAAATGAACAAATAAAAGTCCCAACTGTGGCCTCATTCATAACACCTACCAGACCCCTGTGAACATTCACCGAGACCTTTAGGTGGCTGTCCTCAAGTCTGTTAGGTACTGGAATCGCCCGCAGACATATTTTTAAAATGCCAGACCTCACTCCTGACCTTAGAATCTCAGTCTTTGTGCTTATGAAAAGCACCCCTGGTGCCTGGTTCAGATGCATGGCTAGGTTCGAGAATCACAGACTTCATGGGGAGGACACAGGTGGTTTTATGGAGAAGATAAATCTGGACCCCCTTCCATGGGAGGCCTTGGCCTCCTGGAAGGCAGGGTAAGTGCCTGCCCTGCACCATCGGCTCCCCTTCATCCACAAACCACCAGGCGCTCAGGGAACAGGGCGATGTTCCCAGGTGACCTTCCCTAACTTTTCCTGGGCAGGTGTTGTCCAGATGGTAGAGATCCCACTGTATCTCTGCGAGGCTTCTCCTTCTCCAGGCACCAGGGAAAGGGTGTGGGGCTATCCACATTCCAGGGGGGAATGATTTTTACCCAATTTGTCTGTGCATTTCATAGACAGACAACCATGGTACAGAGAAGGGGAGCTGAGAAACTCTGCGTTTTGTCTGCCAGAGCAGGGATCACATCCTCGCCGGCTGTCCTCCATCAGGAGTGCTGTATTTGGAACCGGTGGGCCTTAGTTTCTATTAATCACAGGTATAGATAACTGGCAACTGAAGTTTCCAATGAAGAACCAGCACTGCCCTCTGAAATGCCGGAAATGGCACCAAGACCTCAGCTGCTGCCAGGTGGGGGCCACTGCCCCTGAGCCCCGGGGGCAGCCTTTAGGGCAGCTGTAGCTGGGGGGTCAGAGCCGGGGCCTGGCTCATCTAGGGTGAAGGGCCCCAAATCTGACCCAAGAGCCAGAGCCGGCCATCAAGGGGTCCACAGGTCCTCAGCCAAAGGAGGAAATAAGGACGTGACAGCAAAATTTGTCCGTCCTACTTTTTGGTTTTAAAAATGGCCTTTCCTCCAATAAAATTTAAAAAAATAAAAATGAAAATAAAATGGCCTTTCCTTTATTACATTATTAATTATTAAATTACATCGATAGGAGATATTATTTTTAGATGTCCTTAACCTGGCAAAATTTAAAATATAGTCATCTTCTCTTGGACCCCATCCCTGTTTTTTTCCTTAATTTCACTGCTCTGAATTGAAAAAACCTGGGAAGCACACATCTAACCCATCACTTTGTTTTCTTTTATGTTCCTTTAAAGTAAAAAGCTATGCCTTGGGCTTCCCTGGTGGCACAGTGGTTGAGAGTCCGTCTGCCTGCCGATGCAGGGAACATGGGTTCGTGCCCCGGTCCAGGAGGATCCCACATGCCGCGGGGCAGCTGGGCCCGTGAGCCATGGCCGCTGAGCCTGCGCGTCCGGAGCCTGTGCTCCGCAACGGGAGAGGCCACAACAGTGAGAGGCCCGTGTACCGCAAAAAACAAAAAGAAAGCTATGCCTTTTTTCATCATAAAAAAGTAACAGGACATTACGATTTTGAGAAACAGAGGTTCCAGAAAGAGGAGAAAACGTTTTCTTGCTAGCACAGCCACTGTTGCACTTTCTTGAATTCTCTTCAATTCTCATATATAAAAATAAAACTACCATCTCAGACATAGAAATGGCAGTAATTATTGTGTACATACTATTTTATACCAAGTATTTGCCACGTTCTACAGTCATCAGAAGCATTAATTTAAAAAAGATGTCAGATTCCATTTCCTGTCACCTGTGCTATCAGATATTTATATTGATTCCATTTTGAAGAATACAGTCTCATCATGAACATCGCTCTGCAAGGAGTTTCTCCCATTCTGTGGGTTATTTTCATAGCACAGAGCTCCAGGAGTACAATTTCTGGGCCTAAGTTACAAACACTCTAAAAACTCTCCACACAGCTCTCCAAATGGCCTTCTAAAAGGGTCAGATTAATTTCTCCTGTGAGCACTGTTGAGAAAGTCAGTTTCACCATGTTGCTGCCAGCATTGTGCATTAAAAGAAATTGTTTTTCTTATTTCTTTGATTAAAATAAGTGGATCTGTGTTATTGGCTTATTATGCATTTCTTTGATTATTATTAAAATTGTTCCTTTGTCTTTTTCTGCTAGTAGTTGTATTTTTTTTTCTAACATACAAACGTTGACATTTTTATATACTTCCTTTGTAACTTCCCTGGTTTTTAAATGTAAAAACCATCCCTCATTTAGAGGCTGGATAAATACCTAATTCCACGTCACCCTTCTCACCTGCCATCCCCCCGGCCCCGCCCCCAACCTTCCTGATGAAGAGGCCATTTAAAGCCCAGAGAAGTTCAGTGACTTTCTCAAGTCAGCGGCAGAATCCACACAGGAATCTAGATCTGGGTGTTCTGCGGCCACGGCTACCTACGTAACAACAATATTTTGCCGGAGCTGTTCTCAAGCCTGTTGTCTCATAAACCAAATAAAAACAACACTCTCTCAAGGTGAACGGTGACGTCTCTCCTGCCATATAGGAGAGAGCGTGGCAACGCCTCAGCCCAGGCTTGAGCTGGGACGAAGAGGTAGAACAGGTTTTCTCACCCTGCTTTGTAGGCAGTTGCTATCAACCTCTGCACAATGTCCTTGAATCATTTCATCCCACCCTCAAATTTTAAGGAGTCCCACATGAACTCCTGCTTTGGGGATCATTTTTTATTGATAACTTTCCATTGGATAAGTCCCAGAAGCAGACTTTCCAGCTTTCATAAGAGAACTGGAGTTTAGAATTAGAAAACACACACCAACACACAAAATAATAAAACAACTTTGTTATAAAGCAGAAACTAACACACCATTGTAAAGTAATTATACCCCAATAAAGATGTTAAAAAAAAAAAGATCCATATTGAAATAACAATATTACAAAAAAAAATAATAATAAAACAAGAAGATTGAAAAGACAATGGTAAAAGAACGGGAGGTCATCAGGACTGACAATGATAGGACTGATCATTACATTTAACTCTGAGCTTCCTGGAAGCCAAGGCAAAAAGCGAAAACATGTTGGGTTACATAACTCTCTTATCTGACAAAGAAAACTTACCCGTTTTTCAAGGAGGATTGCCTTATTTTCTGTATTAATCCTTACAAGGACATCAAAAAAACTCAAGAGCCATTAAGCAATAACAAGATGTGCAACATACACAGAAATGTTTTCTCTGTGCAGCTTTTTCTTGTTCCAACCCCACAAAAAAGGCAACGAGCTTTTGTGGGATTTGGCAGGAGACATAAGGATATTTACAAAGCAGACCTGAATTACTGTTAGTTGTCAAATTAAGTCAACAACCCTTTTCAGAATGGTAGATTTACAGAAAGGAGAAAAACGGGCAATGGTTTGTATTATGAAATTGGAATCCTGAAACTTAATTTCTCAACTAGAGTAAATGTACGATCCTGAGTCTCAGCTCTGGGCAGACACTGAAAAGAGCCAAAGGAAAAAAACAATGTTTTGGAAGCTCCAACTTTTGATCCCGGGGACTCCTAGTCAAGGGATAAATTCCTGTGGTCAGGGTTCGACCCTGGAGGAGAGGCTGGGGTGGTGTGAGCCTGGGAGCGGGTCCACTTTGGTTTAATCCATTTCCTAGAGAACCCCAGATGGTTCCAAACCCTCATGAGACCTTGTTCTGGTTCTTTTTGGGCTCAGCTTTCTTGATGTGCTCCAGATCGCCCAGCCCTCACCACTCCCACCCCAGCAGCTTCCAGGCTGGCCCAGTGTCCTTGGGTCACCCCTGGTGAGGCCTGTCTCGAGCACTGCCTGGCGCTGGGCCTGGCTTGGCCTCGCTAGGGTCAACAGGCCCAGTGCTGAGGATTGGGGGCTGGGATGCTCTGGTGGGAATGTAACCTGGGGTGGGCACTGGACGCCCACAGCAAGCCTCCTCTTCAAGTCCAAGGTGGTCAGCCTGAGAACTGACACAGGAGATCAAGTAATCGGGGAGTCACCTTTAGAACTATTTATACTGTTCCTTTAAACAGTGACTGCCCCAAGATTCTTTATAATGATGGGATTTACACAAGATTTTTTTCCAGAAACACAGATGTTGTGTATAGGGAGAGATGCCCAGAGGGTCTCAGAGTTACACGGCTATCCCAGAGGAGGCTCTCAGCCTGGCTCTGCACAGCCTGATACTTCAGCTCAAGTGCAGCTGAGTGCCTGGCCCTGACCCAGGACAAGCAAACTATCCTACGTACAGACTCACTTTATTTACTCCACATAAATGTTCTACATGTGTACTTTTAAAAATGAGACAAAGTTTCAACAGATGCAACCAATTTTTGAAACAGGTCTCCAGAATGGAGACAGACGCAGCGTGCCATCGCCATCTCGTGGCCACATGGAATATTGCAGCCCAAGGCTTTCCAAGCCTGGCAGCTTTGGCAGGTTTCTGTCCTGCCCGGGGCCTTCGCATCCCAGCTACTGCCTTGGACATCCTCGGAGGAAGTGACTTTAGCTCCATCTGCTCAAAGCCAACCAGACCACCCCCCATGCTCTGGTCATGACTCTGCATGTCCCTTCTCACCTCGGCAGCCACAAGGATACCCCCAGTTCTCCTTACCTGGCAGCCTCAGCCCCATATGAGCTCTTTCTCTCTCACGATGGAAGGTACCTGGGACCTCTGTGCTCTCCGCTGACCACACAGAGACGCTGCTGAGGTTGGTGCTGCCATCACCTGGGCTGGGCCCAGACCTGCCCTCTTATTCACCTCCCCCTCCGTGACTCACTGACAGGCCAAAGGCTCTGCGGCGGGTGCTCTCCACTACTCTCTTTCTTCTCCATCCTATCCTGTCCTGTCGGGGCAAACACAGAGCTGGTTCACAGCACACCCAGCAGGGACCTCCCTCTATCAGCTGTTAACTCTCCAAAGCTCTCGCGTGAACGAACAAAGCTCCACCCTAACCCACGCCCTTCTGCTACCCCAGCTGGTACCAGTTGTAGCTTTATTTTGCTTTTGCTCTGAGTATCTCCAGGTGCAGTTTCCCACTATTCTCTCTTCTGTGTCTCCAGCACTCTACGTGGGGGACTTTCCTTTCAAAGACCCAATGACGGTCCCAAACAAGGGTCTGTCCTATCTTCTCTGACTTGGTAACAACTGATATTGTGGGTGACACTCCACAGCACAGGTGACTCTCAGTATGGTGATCCTTGAGGGTGCAGGTAACCCCCTCAGTGTGGGTGACAGCAGTACAGGCGACCCTCAGTATGGGGGACCCTCGATGGTTGCAGGCTGCCCCCTCCTGCATATGCTTCCCTGGCCAACCTCTCCTCTTGCCCTTTTTTATACGCTCATGTGTCTCTCTCTCCTGCCTGGGCCTGGGGGCAGAAACTCTCACAGCACAGGGCCTGGCGCTCAGAGGTGCCGCAGGAATGTTGGATCAATGAATAAAGGAAAGAGAGAAGGAACCAGCTTTTGGTGCTATTTTATGTTGTTTTCTAATTTATTTCTGCTCTTATCTTTGTTTCTGTATTCTTATTCTTTTCTTGTATTCTTTTTTCCCTCCAATAAAAACATATATGCTGCTATCATTAAGTTTTTAAAATAATAAAAGCATTTAAAATTATGAATTCGTTCTAAGTACAATTTGGGGGCATCACCACATAATTTATGGCATTTGTTATCAAGGCACTTGGAAAAGGCATTTTCATTTCCAAACTGAATGAGCAGTGACAAAGGAAAGGTTTTTAATTCCCAGGCATTTGTGGTCATACTGGTGATATGCACAAAGTGAAGTTCTGGTGTATCACAATGAGGTTAGAGATTAGAAGCAATTTCTGCTTCTCTATATTTATAGGTGTTTTTCTTTATGGACTAAATAGATTATTGACATAATATCTGGACTCTTAACAGATAAACCCTTGGCCCTACAGTTTAATTCCTGACATTTGTTCATTTTCCCCTTTCAATTACATGGACTTTCTTTGTCCTTTTATCTTTTTACTTTACTAGTATCTACTGTGACACCTCCAGTCACAACTGTATTTCTATCCATTTTTTTCTTTTTTAAAATATTGATTGATTGATTGATGTGGACCATTTTTAAAATCTTTACTGAATTTGTTACAATATTGCTTCTGTTTTATGCTTTGGCTGTGAGGCATGTGGGATCTTAGCTCCCCATGGGGTCTCAGCCTGGACTGCACACTGGGAACCCCTAGGGAGGCCCTCTCAAGATTGTCACGCGCCAGGGAGAGGCTCTGGCACTAGGATTTTTTTTTTTTTTTTTTTTTGCGGTACGTGGGCCTCTCACTGTTGTGGCCTCTCCCGTTGCGGAGCACAGGCTCCCGACGCGCAGGCTCAGCGGCCATGGCTCACGGGCCCAGCCGCTCCGCGGCATGTGGGATCTTTCCGGACCGGGGCACGGACCCGTGTCCCCTGCATCGGCAGGCGGACTCTCAACCACTGCGCCACCAGGGAAGCCCTGGCACTAGGATTTTTAAAAGAATCTGCCCCCTTCCCTGCCCCAGGTGATTCTCCTTTGCAGTCACAAGAGAACTGCTACTCCTTCCTTCCCTCCCCACCTTTGGTGGATCCAGCTGGTTCTGTTAAAGTGGCCAAGTGATCATCTGCATTTTCCTTTAAAAGTAATTTCGTTTTGGACTCTTCAAGCAATATATGTTCACTGTAGCAAATCATGAAAACAGAGAAATGTACGAAGCAGAAAACAGATGTTTTACATTTTTTTCCAACCAGTGATCTGTTGCGGTTTTCAGTCTCTGCAGGTTTACAAACATGACCATCTCCTGCTTCTCCTTCTTCAACGTGTCTTCTGTTCCGGGAGTTGAGTTATCCTTCAGACTCTTGGAGCATTCGTTGCCCCTTTTGTAGCCAAATAAACAGTGATTGAGCACTTACTGTATTGTATGTTGGGCTGAATGAGAGGACACAGGGACCCAAAGATCTCACGGGACCTTGAGGGACCTTCAGTCTAGTCATTTTATTTTATTATTTATTTATTTATTTGGTTGCACTGGGTCTTAGTTGCAGCAGGCAGGCTCCTTAGTTGCAGCTTGTGGGCTCTTTAGTTGTGGCTTGCCAGCTCCTTAGTTGCGGCTCACGGGCTCCTTAGTTGTGGCACGCAAACTCAGTTGCGGCATGCATGTGAGATCTAGTTCCCCGACCAGGGATCGAATCCCGGCCCCCTGCATTGGGAGCGCGGAGTCTTATCCACTGTGCCACCAGGGAAGTCCCAGTCTAGTCATTTTAAAAGGCCTTCTGTTTGGATCCCAGGTGCCTTTTTTCCTTTTCTTGTCGTTTTTCCCGGAGATTAATGTGTTGAACTTTGTTATGGGTCAGGTTTTCTTTGTTTCACACAATTTTCTAGGTTTTCCATGGAATTTAAGGGGAAGCTGTTACCTCCCCTTCTGCCACTTCCTCACATCTCCTCCCCAAAAAGCCCCAAGAAAAGTCACTTTTCTTCTTTAACCTTCAGTTGCCATGGACACACGTCTGCGCCCCAGCGCGGTGCGGCCATAACCTGGGGGCACCCTCCCCATTTCCGCCCTGAGCATCAAGTCGCTGGCCCTCGGGGCCGGCGGCTCAGGTGCGAGGCGTGGGTTCCTCCCTGTCAGCCCTGTCACTGCTGTTCTCAGCGGAGTTACCAGAACGGGGCCAAATGGGCGGGGGCAGCCGGCGGGTGTTGCAGGTGTGTGACAGAGCCCCGCAGGCTGGGAGGCACTGATGGTCATGGTTTCCCTCTCGCCATGATGAGCACGCTGGTCACAGCCCCACAGTCTTCTCAGTGGTGCAGAACTGGCCGTGTGGGGCTTTGTTTTTCATTTTTCAAAACAGGCAAATGCTCTGTGCTATGAAAACAGGGCACACACAGGACACCCACAGCGTTGAGGGAGGGGTGCCAACGCCAGTGGGAAACATCCCGTCACCTTGGAAACCCTCTCCCTGGGGGTCCCTCTGCCCCTAGAGCCTCACAGAGGGGTCAACTTCAAGCCAGCGCCCCAGCCAGCTGCGCCAGAGCCCCTTCTGGAAGAAGACAGGCATCTTTACGAAGCACAGCAAACACTTCAGGAAGGTAAACACGGCTCAGGCCCAGCACTGTGGCCCAAAGACCAGTGCGATGAGACCCCGAGAGGCACCCAGACCTCCCCACTGGGCAGGACCGTTCGGGTCCCAAGGATGGGAAAGGCCAGCAGGGGTCCCTGAGGCTCCAAGGGAAGCAGAGTGCACGGTTTCAGGCAATGGCACCAACATGGACCAAAGGTGCTCCGAGACACCCTCCCTCCACGGTGACCCAGGCCCCAGACAAGAGTGATTAATAAAATCAAGAGTGCGGAGGCCCCACCTGGGGGTCCCGACTGAAAGGGAAACATTGGCCCCTGCCCACCAGGAGGCTCGCTGCCCCAAAAACGGCCCAGCCTGGAAGGCCCAACACAAGAGCTGGGTCTTGGACCTCCAATCCCTTTCCTGCCTCCCTTCTTCCTTCTCTGTTCCCCACCCTGTGCTGGTGGGGGAGGACTGCTATTGTCTGAATTGTGTCCCCCAAAATCCACACGCTGAAGTCCCAACTCCCAGCACCTCCGAATGGGACTGTATGTGGAACAGGGTCTCTAAAGAGCTCATTAAGTTAAAATGAGCTCATTAGGGTGGGCCCTAATCCAATATGACTGGTGTCCTCATGGGAGGGGGGGACTGGGACACAGCGACACCCAGAGATGGACCATGTGAGGCCATGGGGAGAAGGCGGCACCCACAAGCCAAGGAGAGAGGCCCCCGAAGACACGACCCCCGCCGACACCTTGATCTTGGACTTGCAGCCTCCGGAGTTCTGAGGCGTTACATTTCTGTTGTATACGCCGCCCAGGCCATGGTATTCCGTATGTCAACCCTAGGAAACTCACACAACGGGGGATGGGGTCAGGAAGAGGAGGAAGACAGCCCAGGCCGTCCCCATTTCTCCCCACCTCTGGCCCTTGGAAGCTCATTTTCTCCAACTTTGGGAGACCCAGAAATGTCATGAGCACCTATTCGTCCCTGGAAGAATCAGGTGTTCAAAACAGAATCACGAATTTCCCCAGAATTGGGACCTAAACAAATGTCCAACCAACACCAGAGACACACCCACCTATGGACTGGTTGTCTCATTTTCGAAACACAAGGCAGCCACGGAACCCCTGTGGCACCCACTTTGAGAACCGCCAGGTCACGGAGCTACAAGCCTGTCACCTCAGATCCGTCCAATCAGCAAGGGCTGAAGTGAGGAAGGGAAGAACCGGTACCTTCTCTCCCCTGAGCAGGGCACTCACGGCCTGGTGGTGACCCCAGTAAAGAACCGAACAGTAACCTACTGTCTTTCCTTGAAGAGGCCGGGGAGGTGCTTGTGCTATGGGGGGTGGGTGGGGGGACCCAGGCTGGTGGTGGGAGGAGAGCCGCTCGCCCGCCTCCAGCCCAGCTGCGGGGGACCCACCCGCCTCCTCTTGCACAGCCAGCCTCTGCACGCCCTTACCTTCCCGCCTCCCGGCTGGTGCTTCAGGTTTTCCGTGGAGCCGATCTTGGACTTGACGTTCTTCAGGTCTGGCATGGGCCCGGGGGCGGTCTGCAGGCGGCTCTTAGCTGCAGACGGCGACTTGGGTGGAGTGCGGACCACTGCCACCTTCTTGGGCTCCCGGGTGGGCGGGGTCGGCAGGGAAGGGGTGCGGGACCGGCTGCCCGGAGTGCCTGGGGAGCCGGGGCTGCTGTAGCCACTGCGGTCCCCGGATTTCCCAGATTCACCTGGAAAGGAAGGAGGGCATGAGGCCAGTTAGCAAAGGGCTATCTGTCCTGGGGTCCGTTCCCAGACTCAGGGCTGGATCAGGCACGTGGAAACAAGGTCAGAAGCTCAGTCACACCAGCAGGAGGCTGCCCATTTCTAGAGAAACGCCTCCACTGTGCTGCTTTGCGACAGAGATATCCTGCTTCCCAGAGAAGCAACAGAGTGGTCACCAAGGACCACCCAGTACCCCCTAGAGGGGGCCCGACTCTGCCCTGTGGCCCTGGGGCCAGGAGAGGCTCCAGCGAGCTGTGTGGTCTCAGACAAGTCACTTACCCACTCTGAGCTCAGAGGAAAAAATGGTAATGCCTGCAGTGAGTGAGGCCGGGCAGGGCTACATGGCCTGTGCCCTGAATAAGGGCAATGCAATGGTGGGCCAGGGGCCCATCTGGATCCACTGGACTCTTTAACCACAGGGTGAATTTTAAGCTGTTCTCCAAGTTCAAGGCCCCTTTTCCCTCAGACCCCATCCAAACTCCCAGCTCCTCTATGGTACCTGGGCTCCACAATGGTATACCTGCTTCGTGTCTATCTGTCCCTGGCTCTCCAAACAAGCCATGCCACTTCCTGCCGCCCTGCCCTCCCAAGAACCCTCTCCCCACCAAAGCGATGCGCAGCAAATAGCAGTGCACTTTTTCAGGTGCAATGCGGGCGCCAAGCCCTCCAGGAAGGCCGCTGGGCCCACCCCTCTCCCAGCGGAACAGCCCTGGGTTCCCCAACATGCGTCTCTTCCTGCACTTCTCATCCCCCATCACACTTTAATAGTTGGCTATTCCGTCTGCCTCTTGGATTCGTGTTTCACCAAGTGTGGCCCCAGGCACCCCTGCATCAGAATCTCCGGAGCCACCACGGAGGAGTGGGACCTGTAAGATGCAGATCTCCAGGCCCCATCTAGACCTGATAGGACAGAATTTCTAGGGCTGGGGCCTGCAAAATTGGTGCTTCCCACGCTCCCAGGGATTCTTGAGCAGACTCGAGTCTGAGAGCCACTGGGCCGGATGCTGGGCTCCAGCTCTGAGGGTGGCTGATGCCCCCGCCCCAGGAACTGTTTGTACCAAACAGGGACCTGCCGGGCCCCAGGCTGGAGAAGGGCAGCTCTTTGCTGGAAGCGACAACTTCTCTTGCCGAGGGGAGAAGGAGCGTGTGGCTGTTAGCGGAGTCTCTGTGTCTGCTGGAACTCTCTCATGGTGCCAAGCTCTGCAGGCAGGGCTCGGTGCCCCCACCCTCTGCCCCCAGGCACACAGGCTGGCTGGTGGACCTGGTGGTGGCTTCAGATTCTTTCTGTGCCACTGAATTGCAGAGCGACCTTAGGCAAGTTACTCGACCTCCCCGGGTCCAGCACAGTGACCGTCACCCACAGGATGCCGGTGCGATCTCACATGTAACCTGGTTGGGGCCAGTGCAGACCTCCAGCCCCCGTATCAGCTCGAGGCACATCCTCCCCTGGGCCCACCACAGCCCTCGGCTGCAGTGAGAGCACGCAGGATTAGAACGGCCCGTTGGACAGACACATCCGCACAAAGCACACGAAGAGAGGAGCAGGAATTCTGACTGTGCCGACGTCAGGCTCAACGTGGGACACCTACGTTTCAGAAGCACGTCCTCCCGGCTCTAAACACCTAAGCCACCCAAGAGGCACGTGCGCAAAGGCATGACCCTGCGGGCGGAGCAGGCTCAGAATTACCTCTCTCAGATTTTGCCCCTCCGTGGGGTGGTTTTTTCTGCACTTGCTTCGTAGCTTAAAAAGAAAAATCCACAGAGAGCCTCGTTACATCGAGCTTAAAGAGGCCTTAATGAGTGTTTTTTTATGGGCGCCCAGTCATGCCCAGCCAGGCCATCCACAGAGGCGAGCAAGGCGGGGAACGGGGTCAGGGGCTCCATCGGGCAGGAAACAAGGCCAACTTGGGGGAGATCTGTCCACCCAAGAGCAGGTAAGATCCAAAGAGAAGCACACGTTCTTGTTTCCAGTTATGATCCAGTTGCGTGAATCAACTGGCACAATGACGAGTGAAAATAAGCAGCGTCAAAATCATGTAAAAATCCCAGTCACAAGTCTGGAAGCTACCCCGTACCATACGTATCGTATACGTGCGGAAAAACCCTGTGGGAGAAAACCAACGTACGAGCCTCAGCGAGCGGGCGTCCGTGCAGGCCCCACTCTACGGCAACCTCGAGGAACATCACAGCCAAGACATGCAGCAGACAAGGGCTCTGAGCGGCCACCCCGGGGCCAAGGGGCAGCAGAGGCCCCGTGGCACCCGCCCAGGCCTCGTGCGCAGCCCATATAAGATCCACGGGGCCCCTGAGCCAGCGCAGGCCAGACGCCCCCCGAGTCATGCACAATCTAAACCCAGTTTCCTGGGACAGTCCCCAGGGCAGTGAGACAGGGGCACTCAGCCTGGCTGTCCCCAGTGGAAGCAAGATGGCTCAAGTGAAGCCTTGCCTGGTACTCAAAACCGAGTGGGTTTTACTCACAGGAGCCCGGGGGAACGGGCCCAGGGTGTGACTGCTTAGCTAAGATTCTTAGGTTCTGTCCGAGGGTCCCTAACATCCCAGCAAGTTAGCAGGGGCCGTGCCCTGTGTGAGGTCACCTATAGTGACCTAACCATCATTTGGGGACTGAAAAACACCTCCCAGGGGCCCTGGACGTGGGGTCCAAGGATCTCAGAGAAGCCCCTTTTCCGTCAGTTACTAGTCTTACGGCTGCTTTTTCCTCGTGCTTAAAAGTCTGGTTAGACTTAGTCGAGCCTCGATTTCTTCATGGTAAAAAGTGGGGATTCAATATCTAGCTCAGAAAATTAAAAGAATTAGACAATGAACATTCGGTGCTTAGTAAACTGCAGGCGTCGATCAGCTACCAGAGCTGAACTGTCAGGGCTTCCACAGCGAGCTCTCCCCCGACTCGGATTCCAGAGAACAGCCCTCTTACCGGTGCCCGGTGGGGTCTTCGGGGAGGGCGTGGTCTTCTGGGTGGGCGTGGTTTTTGCTGGAATCCGGGTGGCGTTGGCCGGGCCCTTCTGGCCTGGAGGGGCCGCTCCCCGGGGTGTGGCGATCTTCGTTCCAGGTTTACCATCTGCCCCCTGTAAACGAAGCATGGTAGAGTGGTTTTCACGACTGGGAAAGGTTCCCGCCACCCGGCGTCAATGCCAGCCCCATTCAACCACCGTGACTCCAAATGAGGCTAAGGTTGGGGTGACACTTTGCCAGCCAGATACAACAAACGTCCTCTACAATGACGAGGGTTTGCTGGGCACACAAATCCACAGCCCCTCCCAAATGCCTACCTTTTCCTCCTGGAGGGACATTTTACATGAGTTCTCTGCAAGAGCTGAGCTAATGTATTTAATAAAAAGTCAACAGAGCTTACAGCAATGATCGAGTTCATCATCCAACCAGTGTCGGCAGGCAGGACATCTGTAGACTCTTCCTACGTGGACACCACTCTCTGACTCCCTTAGGGATTTATCTGACTGGTGGTGGTTAGTTTCAGAGGGACAAGGAGACAGTTTGTTGAAACTGACTGAGAGTGCTAACAGAGCTGGGCCCTATCCTCCTGTTCTCTCCCAAACAAGCCTCAGGCTTCAGTACCACCTCAGGTGCGCTAAGAGCCCTTGGCGGGTAAACACCAGCGTCAATTAGCAAACTGGCCAAAGGTGGAGCACAGGCGCACAAGCACAGTCAGCTGACTGGGGACAATGACTGGGTCTGGGGACCCAGCTGATGACCTTGACATATAACACAAACTCAAAGAAGAAACTGACATGAACTGAGGACCACGAGATGGTTCAGGAAGGAGTAAACTGGTGGGACAGGCATGGCTGCAGAGTGATGCTGTCCGACCCAAAATGAGGGCAACCTGGAAGCACCCCCCGGTTACCAAAGTCAGAAATGGACAAAGGAACCCAAACAGAGTGGCGATTTCCAAGCCGGGGTCCCCTCCGGTGCCTTAGGGCCCGCTGCCACGACGGGGCGCCAAGAAGGATGGCACGGTGCCTCCTTTTCCTTGTTTCAGCCAGAATTTAACTGTTCTATGTGGCGCTTCTAGGTAAGAGCTTATCCAGAGAAAGGTCTTTGCAGCTAGAAAAGCATACACTTGAAAACCACAGTAGAGCAGCCTCATTCTTTCCAAAGGTGCTTTCCTTACCTTGACTTTCATCTCCTTTGCTCCAGAACTGCCAGTTCGGGGTGTGACAGAAGAGGCGTGTTTAGGAGAGGAAGATGGCTCTGGGCACACGGCGGGGCTGGAGGGTTTGATCAAAGGGTCTGAGCTACCAGGAGTGGGGCGTTTGGAGCTAAGGCAAGGCCTATGGCTCAAGGTTTTAGCAGAGGAAGGTGTGGATGTCTTAAACATAAACATGAATAAAATCAAAATAAAAGTCAGCACATGGGAGAAATGAACAAACTGAAAAAAAGACAGTGACTACAAATAAATAAACAGGTAATGGTTTAAAGCCGTGATCGCCAAACTGGATCACGCACCCTCATCAGTCCTTCTCATCAGGAAGAACAGAAAGTGACCAGGCATCTCATGTACTTGCAGTTATGCATCCGCTAATACATATCCTACGATGCTAACGTATGACGAACGTTATGAAACTTGCATGTGGCAGACCTTGGACAATGGACAGACTTTCTGGTACGTTCTTTCTCCAGCCCATTGGCTCTACTTCAGCGCTGCCCTTTGGAGACCACTGGTTTAAAGGTGTCTCGCACCCAAAGAGTTCATGGAGGTCGCCAAAAGTACGTGATTCTTAGGATGTTTCTCAAGAAAACACCTCCAATGTGTCATGGGTCAGAAGTGCCCCAGGTTCTGCTCAATTCCAGGTGGGGAGCTCATGCTGGCCCCCTAACTCCTGGCCCTCTCCCACCGCACCGATAGACTCGTCCTTGCTAAAAAGAGAACTGTGCCTGCCCCAGGTCTTGAAGATTCTGCCTGACACCACTTAGATCACGCGCGTGCACGCACGCACACACACACACACACACACACGTGCATGCGCGTGCACACACACACACACACACACTTTCTGTATAAAGTCTCGAAGCTAAACACTGTCTGGTGAATCTTATCTGGCCACTGTTTACTCTTGGCCACGGTCCACCTAAGGAAATAGGCTGGGTGGGCCAGGCGGCCAATGGGACAGGGCTCTGTGAGCTGGCTGGCCTCGCGGAGATGAGAGCACGTGAAGGACGGTGGCCAACACCTGCGGTTTGTCTAGATGGCCTCCGGGGGCCTTGGACGGGGATATGTGGCCCTGGTAGGGAAGGGTGGCCTGGGAGGGGGAAGGGCCATGCCTTCAGGAATACAACCAAGAGGCCAAGCCCAGAGGTGTTCCAAGGAGGATGTCAGAGCTACAGAGCAGGGTCCTGACCAGAGACTTTGTTACTGGGGTTCATCACTAAGGTGGCTGAGACCCTCTCTGCTGCCAGCCTTGGGGAGGACGAGAGCGAAAGGGATGGAGCACGGGGGTGAGGGGAGGGTTGCGGGCTGAAGCTCTGGGGCCGCTGACAAGAAAAGCCGAGGGTGGGTACTGGCAACCCCTCCTTCCCCAGCTGCGCGAGGTCCCCCTCCCCTGGCACTGCTCCCTACCTGGCCAAGTGGCCAAGGTTCGTGAGAGATCTGATCCCTTGCTGTGAGGCTGTGAGCAGCTCCAGGGCAGGGACGGCTTCCTGATGGATGAGTGAACAGAATGCATGCCGGCATGAGGACGCGATTCCCCTGAATGGGCTTCACGACTGGCAAGCAGCTATTGCCTTCCCTCAAGTTCCCGCAGGACCCTCTGCTGCCCCACTGATGGGCAGAGTCCCGATGGCGAAGCCAACTTCCTCTAGGGCAGGCACTTTGGGCAGCGACCCTCAACACACGTGACCGAACTCTTGGGGCCTCATTCTGCATCTGGGGACTCCATCAGGCCTCCAGGACTGATTGAGACCCAGGCGTTTCAGGCAGCATGCATATGGGACATTTGAGACGCCTTTAAGGAAAACAGGTCTTCATCTAGGGCCCCAGTGAGGGTTTCCTGGCAAAACACTACCATGCATTTACAGGAGCTTTTTCCAAGATGCACAGTCACGGAGGAGAGTAAACTACAGCTGAAAGGGAGCCTGAGAAGGACCACACTGTTCCGGGTGTGGTTTTGGTGGCGAGCAAGTTGCTTCATTTTCTGGTCCTCGGGGCGTTTCTGAAGACCGGCTGGCGGGATTTCAGGACGGCGCCCACGGCATCATGGCCGTGTCCGCTCAGTATGTAGGGTGTGTGTCAGGCTTCCCTCCTCCAGCCTGTGTCAGCCCCACTCCGAGCTCGGCAGCAACTAAGCCGATCTGCTCAGAGCTCCCCAGTCTCCTCATGCCCCCGGGGCCTTTGCTTGCGCTGCTCCTATTCCTTAAAACGCCTCTTCTCACTCCTACGTCACCAACCCCCTTCATGTTTCCTTCTCGGCCTGCCTCACAGGTCCGCTCTTCTAGGGCTTTTCCAGGACCCTCCGCCTCAGGCTGGAGATCTCCTTCTTGCTCAGTACTCCCTCAGCCCCCTAAGGAAATGGTATTTTCTAGATAGATCTTAAACATATCTGTGTGCGTGTTTGTATATAGATACATATTTGCTGAGCCTAGACCTGTAGCGGGAAGTGTAAAACGCGCAAATTTCAAACTTCATTGCAGAAAATTCTAACACACCTTCATTTACCGTGAACGTCTTAATTCAAACTACGCTGATGCAACGACAATTAGCATTAATTAATTCATAACTTGCTGACTGCCCTTCCCTGGCCCAAGTGTCCAGGGATAAATGCTAGAATTTTAAACGTTTGCATAAAAGCACAAAGCACTTGGAATGACAGTTGTACTTCAGGGACAAACGCTCTCCCCATGTTATATGTAAAGATTAATTCAGATACAAAGCATGGCTTCTTGATCAACTTGATGGCAGCAGAGAGGTTTCATGGTTTTGTCAGCTTACCTTGGTTTTTTTGTCCTCGGGTCCAGCCCCATCTTTGCCTTTACTGACCATGCGAGCTGATGAAATATAAAACGAGAATGTACGTTACACCCATGAGCACAGCTCACAAAGTGCCCGACGGAGCGGAGCTGACTTCTCGGGATCCATACAACATGTCTTGCTCAGTTGGGCCAGTGGAAATCCAGCTGGTTTTCTTTCCCCTCGAATCTGTTAGGTTCTCGTTGTTAGTATCAACACAGCACACTGGAGTCATTGCTTGGAGCACCCTGACAAGAGGGGGCAGCAGGCTGGCCGAGGGCAGGGACATGCAGAGGGGAAACTGTTCCGGGCATACGTTGGCACAGGGGCCATCAGGGAAGGTAGACAGTACAGGACCACCTCTCACAGGCTCCCTTCCCGTCTCTGTCGGGGTCAGCCTCCCACAGCCGGGGCCAACCCCACTCCAAGGAGGGGCATTTGGAAAACCCAGGGCCACGGATGGGGCAGCTCAGCCAGGCTCCGGTCCCTGCAGGACCATCTGCTCATTCAAGGGCCAAGGGGTGTAGGCTGTTTTCCCAGAGCCCACCCCTCACTAATGGAGGCTTTGGTGACCAGCCCCAGCTGGCTCTCTGACAAGCCCATTCCACCCTTGACCCAACCCTGGAGGGTCTTCTCACCACTTACAGGCTCTACCAAGAGGACTAATGTTGCCATTTCTCCAAGCTAGCAACAATCTAGCTACTGTCGAACATCCTACAGATAACCTCTGGATTTTAGGACCAAACCATTGACGGCTTTTGTGTTTGGAAAGCCACACCCGTTGGTGAAACCAATCCACTTGTCTACCAGTGTCACCTCTAACTCACTCCTGTTATTGGCATTCATTATTGAAGACTAGTTATAGGTTTCTGTCTTTGGCTTCAATATTGTATATTCCCTGCTCCAGGGACAATGGGGCTGGTTGGAGCATCTCACTGGTTACTAGAGACCAGATTTCTAGAGTGACCAGCACTGATGACCTAGCCTAGAGGTTTTCAAACTTTACTATGCAGCAGAACCCCATTGGGAGAGATTCCTAAAATACAGAATCCCGGGCTCACTCTGAGACAGTAAGCTTAAGGTGGGGCCTGGGAACCTGCATTTTAATAAGAGCCCCAGGTGGACCTGGTTCACATCTTTTGCCCCAGTGACCATCATCATCTATGTCACAACAAAAGCGTCTGCTAGATCAGCATTTCCCAGTGCTGACTGGCGAACTGGGGAAATGCATACCATGTGTCCTTCTCAGAGGGTCATAATGTACATTAGAATATTAAAGGCTCTGACAAGCCCTGCTGCAGCAAACCCTGTTTAACTTTGTTTCACCTGTTTTTTTTCCCAAACTAATTGGACCATGGAAATCTTTTTTCCCTTTACACACCTATCAACATCCAGTGGACCAGTATTCAATAAAATGCCACTTCAGGAAACACTGTTGTAATCTGTCAAGTCACAGTATTTTGTCCCATACTATTTTGGAGTTTAGGATATTTTAAAGTAGGACTCTTTCTCTGACTTAAATTTTAAATACAGGTTCCTTTATCTATAACAGTTCAAAGTTTTCACGACGAGTAGACGAGTAGGCTGCAACTGACAGCTTAAGTAGCCTCAATTTCTGGGCCCCGCAAATAATTCTAAAATGCTACAGGACCTAAGTATATGAATGCGCTCGACTTGTGGCCATCCATGAGGCCCCCTCTGGAGTAGAAACTGTCCTCTCACTGACAGGACACAGACCCTGACCCTTAGGAACCTCCCCTCCCATCTCTCCAGCTCCTGAAGGGCTGCCGCAGTGACGCTTCCCAGGGCTCAAGACTGAGCCAGGGCTGAGACCCCTGCGATCCCAGCACAGGGACTGGCTGGGCTCTGCTGAGGGAGGAGGAGGTGTTTTCTTCCACAGGCAGTTTTTGTTTCTGCTCACTGTCTATCCTGCCACGAGGCAGGGTGGAGTGGAGTGGGGGTGGGGACTCTGGGCCACCTCCAAATGCTTGTGTGTGTCGCCTGCTACATGTGATGTGTTGTCCACTGACAGAGCCGAAGAAGACAGGCACGTGCCCTCTGAGTCTCTGGGCTAGGAGGACACACTTCAGAACCTTCTGGAAGGCACTGTGGTGTATAGGGAAGGAAGGGCCTTTCGGAGCACACCTACCTGGATTCCGAACCTGGCTCCATCACCTAATACTCAGTGACCTTCAGCAAGGTACTTTACCTCTCCGAGCCTCAGTTTCCTCATCTGCAAAGTGGGGCTAATTATGCCCACTTGGGAGGGTTGGGAGGGTTCTAGACAATGAATCTGAAACACATAACAAGCCCTCCGAAGTGGGAGGAGCTGCTATGCTCTCTGTGGAGCGCGGCCCACCAGCCTCCAGCGGGCCGATGGAACCTTGTGGATAAATCGAGTGGCCAGAGAAGCGAACGGGGCAGAAAGCATGGGGCGGGGGTGTTGGTGACATGCAAAACGGCGGGCAAGCGTGAGAGGAGCCTGGAGGGCAGGAGGAGGCGGGAGGGTGAGCAGAGGCCCAGTGGCCGGTTTGGTGGCTGTCCCCCGGGGGCCTTGGAAGCGGCAGGAACCAAGGAGGGGCCGGAAGCTCAGTGGCAGTGCCCGCAGCCTGGGTGGCACACAAGGTCGCCGGGCAGGAGCAAAGGAGCTCAAGACACAGACCTTTGAGTTGAGGAACCCGGCTGACGGGCTTCCCCGGCAGACCAGCTGCAGGCTGCTTTTCAGATGGTTCTGGAAGGGCAGTCTTTTTTGTGTCCTTGCCCTCAGAGGGGCCCCAGGGCTCTTGCTCTGCTCCAGAGGCCCCAGGAACTGCAGCCCCTTCCAAATCCACCTCCGAAGGTCCCTGCTCCTTCTGCACATTGCCTTTGATTTCCACGTGGAACGTGAACTCGGGGGGCTCGTCGTGCCCTTCCGCTGGGGGCCCCTCCCCGGGCCCATCGGGCTCTGAGACCCGGGTCTCTGCAGAAACTTTAGAGAGGAAATTGACAGGGAGGGGGGTGGCACCCATGGCTGAGAAACCAGGGATCCCAGGGGCTTCTCCGGAAACTGCGTCGGGGGTCAGCCCGCCTCGGGTGGTGGGGCTCTGCAGACGTGGGGAGGCCTGGGAGGGAAAGGAGTCCTGGGGAGAGGACTCGTCAGTGTCCTGGTCTTCATCCACCTCCTCGGCCCCCAGCCTCTCTTTGCCCTGCTCCCTCTTCAGAGGCGGCCTCTCCTGGGTCAGGTCTCCCAGAAGCTGGCACTCCAGCAGCTCAGAGCCGCAGCGGCTGCCGTCTGCATCCTCAGGTTCTGGCCCCGAATGCTGGTGTGTGGCCTCTCTGGGGCCTTCGGGCAGGATGGGAGCCCCAGGCATGTCAGACACGTGCTGGCAGGTCAGACCTGGGGTCCCGGGGTCCATGGCCTCACCTCCACGGCGCCCTGGTTCCCTGAGGAAGCTTTCCTGGACAACCTTGACACTCCCAGGCTCCGTCTGGAGACATCCAGGGTAGGTGGGCTTCAGAAAGGCCAGCCCCTCCTCGGCCTGCTCCCCTCGCTTTGGTCCCCACTCCTGGTGGGGCTCCTGAGGGCCTCCTGGTGGGAGAGGCGGCTGGCAGACAGGATGATGCTGGGAAAGGTGAGGGATCGCCAGGACGGGAGCCTCTGGCTGTTTCTCCCCCAGATGCAGCTCGGAGACCCCAGAAGCTTCTTGGCCGTGTGCAGGCTGGACCTGAGAGCTAAGTCCATTAGCAGGGGGCCTCTCAGACACTTCCCTCTGCTGGCCCGGAACTCTCCCCTCCCCTGGGTTTGAAGAGGCGGAGGCGGCAAAAGGTTAGCAAGAGCGCATTAAGTGTTTAAGAGAGGGGACGCACTTGGGAAGAAGAGAAGGACATTTAAACGGCACCTCAAGCCCACCTAACCAAGAAAGGAGCCCACGCTCTGGGCTCACCCTCGTTGCTTTTCTTTGCTCAGAATGAAAGGTCTCTTGGTCTATCTGCCACCAACTTGCTGAGTGAGCACCTCCCCTCTCTGGGCCTCAGTTTTCTCATCTTTGGACCAAAGCCCCGTCTAGTGGCAGCATTATCCCTCTGCCCATCGTGGGTCTGGTTGGGCTCCGAGCATCCTGTCATTAACTGGGGCTGCCTCGTGCTAACTCCATCAGCCACGAAGCTTGTCCTCCTCTCCAGGGACAGCGAGCCCCCCGAGGACTCTGGCCTCTAGCTGGGACCTGGCTGGGGTGCAGTGAGGGTCTCTTTTCCTCTCCTTCTCTCTCTTTGCTGACTGAAACCAGCAGGTGCCTACAAACCCACCCTGACAGATTTGAAAAGCCCAAAACGTATCAACATCAGGGCTCAAGTCTTTACTACCAGACCTGCCATGAGACCCCAGTAAACAGAAACATGGTTCAGGTGCATCCGGATCGTGGATTATGGACAGCCTTCTGCACGAGGTGAGGCGACCACCGTGGCAGTAAAGGTGGTCTGCACGGCAAAGACATGTGCGGCCCACGGGGACCACTGCTTCACCCCTATCACACCACTTGCCATGTGCCAATCCGGTGGATGGAGGGCACACTGCCCTTTTTTCTGCTTCATTCATGCGACATTCACGTGAATCCCTCCTTAAAGTATCCGTGTATTGGGACTTCCCTGGTGGCGCAGTGGTTAAGAATCCGCCTGCCAATGTAGGGGACACGGGTTTGATCCCTGCTCTGGGAAGATCCCACATGCAGCGGAGCAACTAAGCCCGTGCGCCACAACTACTGAGCCTGTGCTCGAGAGCCCGTGAGCCACAACTACTGAGCCTGCATGCCACAACTACTGAAGCCCACGCGCCTAGAGTCTGTGCTCCGCAACAAGAGAAACCATCGCAGTGAGAAGCCCGCGCACCGCAACAAAGACCCAACACAGCCAAAATAAATTAAAAAAAAAAAAAGTATCTGTGTATTAAGGACAGTAGTCGTATGCTCATTGGTTCTCCTAATAAACATTCCGTATTTGTTTTAACTCCCAACTCTTCAAACATCCTACCTAGTTCCAGAACAACTTCATGGCTCTCCTCTAAACAAAATCTGGAACCGCAAAGGATTGGGGGTCTTGGAAGAGAAAGAGACTGGATGAGGGGAGGGGAAGGAGGTGGGAGAACACAGGTGTCCACACGCATGGGTAACACGTCCCTCTCGCCCCAACCCAGTCGGAGTCCTTGCAGTTGCCCACTGGACCCTTATCAAGAGGCCCGGCTCACCCTTACCTCTCACCCCTACACTGGGGCCTTGAGTTCACCATCTCACTCATCTCGTGTTCCTAGCACCGCCACAGAGCCTGCCACAAGGCCAGGGATCAGGACATGAAGGCGTGTCAGGAAAACGTGCTGATTTCCACCTTCCGCGGGGTCTACAGGCACCTCACAGGGGCCCTTGGTCAGTCTCGGGGAAGAACCGCCCAAACGACAGAGAAGGAGGAAACAAGCTGGGCAGCAGGCAGCCTGAGCAGGTGCCTCAGTGCCTCTTCTTCCCAACCCACTGCTCAACAGACCAGAAGCGGCAGCAGCTGCCGGTCCTTAACACCCACTGATGGGCCAGGTCTCCAGCGCCTTCTGGGAAAAGCTTTCCTCCAGAGCTTCCTGGAAATTGCTCGTGATGTGGATGTTACTGTACTCTGATATGCTGCAGGACTTTAAAGCCCCTCATTAAATAGAAACAAGGGCACCAAACACAGCCTGAGAAGTTACCAACAGATGACAGTACAGCACACGTGTGCACGTGTGCGTGTGCATGCGTGTGTGAGGAACCTTAGCTCATGCCATTGCACTCCCGGAGGAAGGAGCCAGGCTGGAAGAACATTCTATTCAGCTCCCAGAAGACTGTAAAGTGCTCAGTAAATATGAAACATAGCAATCACCGGGGGTGGGTCCAAGGTAAAAAATATTTGGGAAAACACAGTTTGATGTGTTAAATTTGTGTCCCCACACTCCCTTGGGAGACCTGGTCCTGGAGACACTCACAGAAGAAAGGTCTACCCTGGTGTGAGCAGGGGTGAGATGGGTAGGGTCTCCCCACACCTAATACTCAGCCAATGGCAGCTCCATCCTGAAACATCTTATCTGTCTTAGTACGTCATGAACACAGGCTGCCAGAGGTTTTCCTTCTGCAGCAGGAAAGCAAGAAAGAGATAATAGCCGTGCTTTTGTATACACGGCTCTCCCTAAAGCTGCTTGTTTTTGTTCAGAACAGACTGCAGGCCTGTGTCAAATAAAATGTTTGCGGATCACGAGTGAGCCTGAATTTCACAAGGTTCCACTGGAGGGAGCTTGGGCTTGGCCATGTGGATCAGCAGCTCCAGTCAAGACACTAAATACTGGCCTTGGGAGTAGAGGTGGAAACCTCCACGTGTTCACAGATTTGGTGCCAATTTCCCATGGCAGATGTTACCTGGTGTTCATCTTTATATCTATATGACTCTAGGCCAGTGCTGGGAAAGTCAAAAATTCAGTTAGCACAAAAGTAAAGTTTCTAGGAAAGCGGATGGCCTGATCTTTTTGTTGCATGGAATATGTTTTAGGGGCATGGAGACATAGCCTGCAATAAAAATTGGTAGAAAAAACTCATTCATTTCTTTTTATGGAAATAGATCATCATTTCCAGAGGTTATAAAAACCTCTAATTTTACCTAAAAGCTGCAAATCATAACCGAAAAGAAACAGGAGGCAGGATTCTAGTTGTTTAACACATAGACTGAGGTTTCCCCTTATAATGATTATCCCTTCTAATATTTTCTGAAGCTCTTTGTAAGCCTAAGAATGAAAACACGCCTTTCCATGACATGTGAGATGAGAAACCCTAGCCCACGACGGGGCAGGGACCCCTGGGGAGCAGAAATGTGTTAGTTAGGCTTCAAAACACCTTCAAGGAGACATTTCTTCAGGGCCCAGAGTCTTCCTAAAGTCAGATGGCCCCAGTGGTGGCGCTATACAAATCCCAAATCACTTTCTGGAGAAAAGAACAGTGTTTTCCCTGCTTTCTTACAATCTAGAAGCTTCCACATTACACAGTAGACTGTCAAATTCATTTATGCAGCAAATGACGGAAAACAAACCCAGCTAGGCTGTATTGGCGGGGTCTCCGTTTCCTAAGACCAGGAATCTCTAGGATTTAAAAAATTGAGTTCTTAAAACATGTATGCTCAGTGATTATACGAAGTTGCTTTTCTTGAGCACAGCAGTTTTGGTCCCTGAGAAGAAAATCATAACAAGGTTTGAAGGCTGCACAGAAGAGAGTTGAAAAGAAATAGCTCAGTGGTGATCTGGTGGAGGCTTTGCTCCCGGGACAGGCCAGAGGGCCGCCTGCAGGGGAAATCACTCATCGTACATATTATCTGCGTTTCTCCTGGTCATTGATTCTCGACTCCCCATGCTGGGCAGGGCCAGCTCCTTTCAGAACACTGAACACCTCAGGAAAGACTCAGAAATGGCTAGATAGAGCTAGAGCTCTTTCTCTATCTGAATAGCCCACCTTCGATAAAAACCAACTCCTAAAGACCAGGAATTAAGGCCCAGGTCCAAATTCTCTTTTCAGGGTAGGTAGGGTCCATCTGTGTCACCATGCCCCTCTTCCCGGCCCCCCACGTCACGCGTGGCAGGCGATTCTAGCCCACTGACCTTGGGTCACATGTCCAGCAGCTTGGTCTTCCAGGTTGGGGGTGTCTCCAATGCCTGCTTCTTCAGCTGGTTTGTGTGTCAGCAAATGAAGAAGATAAAAGCAAAGACGGTTACTGTTTGCTAGAGACAAAGCTCCCTGCCTCTTCCGCTATGTTTCTGAAAGCGTTCAGGAAAGGCGCGCCTTAGCACCACCAAGGCGCTGCACCTCTGGCTCTTTGCAAATGTGACTGCCGGGGACGTGGATGAAAACAGTCCACTAAACAAAACCCACACAACCACGCACTTTACGGGCGACACGGTCCAGTAGGAAAGACCTTCTCCACAATGGGCCCAGGGTCCTCAGTACCCCACTCAACAAAGACACAGGACAGGTGAGGTCAGAGAAGCAATTTGCTGCTCGGCCACGGCTGTGGGAGCTGTGTCCGGGCGGAGGCTGCCCTCCCAGCCCCAGCCAGCGCTCCTGGGGCGGCGGGCGGCAAAGGTGCAGGGAAGACTAGGCGCGGGCTGTGGAGTCCGGCTGCGGTTCAAACCCAGGTGCCACCATTACTCAGCCTCTCTGGGCCTCTGTCTCCAACTCTAGAATCCCAAGGTGATGACACTGGCTCACCTTGCAGAAGAGTGGTGAGGATTCATATAAAATGGTGTGAATATATTTAGCAAAGTGCCTGGGACACAGCAGGGGCCCCCCGGCGGTTCAGTTTCTTTCCTCCAAACTGCTGGGCAAGTCCTTTAACCTCATGCTTAGAATAGGGAGGGAGGCCAGCAGTGTCAGTGAGCAGCTTTTGGGGTGTCTCAGGCTCCTGCTTAGGGAGCCCCAGTCCACCCCAAACAAAAAAAGACTGAGAAAAGCTACTGATCATCAGTGGTACCAAAATCAATAAGCTTTCATACAACACCAATTTCTGCATCGTGAAAAAAATCGGGATATTGCGGCAGGACAATGGATACAACTGTCCAGAAGAAAGGGCCCCTAAAAGGCAAGTTGGTCACATCACACACTGACGTGCGGTGACCCCATGATCCCAGGAGAGCCAACATGCCCTGATGGACAGTGACAGAGAGGCCACCACCCTGAGAAATGCCCACCAGCTGCTGGCTGGGCCACCAGTCTTCTCTGCCAGTCCTGCAATGACTCAGTCTCTACACCTAAACCAGAAATGCCAGGTTACCACCACCTGCCATACGGGTCCACCACAGAGAACACGGCGGAGGCAAAAGAAAGAGCCCCTGGGTCGCTGGACAGACGCACGATGGCCTTATAAACAGCCAGCCCACTGGCTGGCCCAGGGCAGCTGTGGCGAGGGGCAGGGGGCCAGCAGTGGGCTCGGGCAGCTCCCCCACTGCCAGTTCCTAGGCAGGAACATCTCTGGGTCCTCTGCACGCTGACACTGTATGGCCTGTGAGGTCTAACGGTGACAGCTCCGCGTCACTCGACAACAGCCGACTGTCTGGGAAGCACAGCTCCGAGCATAGGTCTGATCTGAGTTTCTGACAAGGTTATGGAAGAAAGGCTCAGAGTGACAGCAAGTCCAGCTAAATGGCACGGAGTCCTGGAGACAGAGGACACGAGGAGGCGTGCCGACGACATCACCGTCGTGGCACTGGGAAGCCCACCGCTTTCGCTTTCCCACGCGGTGTCTTGATATCCTGGTCCTGATGCAAATCAGAAACCGCGGGCTGCTGCCCACATCTCTGACATCCCCTGATCCCAGCAAGGGAGATGCTCAGAGAAGCCAAAGAGAGGGAGGGTGTGTGACAGTGGCTGGGCCGTCACATCCCTATATGGCTTCTCCATATCCCTGGAGCCCCAAGAGGGCTCCACGCTCACCCCGCAAGGCAGGGATTCCTGCAAAGGGATGGCCACACTGCACCCCCAAATGGACCTCAAATGGGAAGTTTCACAGGAGAACCAAGATACAGCAAAGGGGACATGCCCAAGTGAGGTGCTATTGTTAACGCCACCAGCTGAAAAAATGTCCCCCCAACTCTAAAACCTCCCGCTTCATTGAGGATGTAAAGGGTGGAGGGCGAGAGAATTTATGAGGAGGATTTCTTTAGAGACAGCAGCTTGTGGGGGTGGGGGGTGGCTGCCTGGCCACCTCCCATCTCATCCCATCGAGGGGGTTTCAAGGCACCAGGGGGAGACACGTGGTGTGAGTTCTCTATGGTTAGGGACATGGTGGACGGCTGTCAGAAGCCCACCTGGGAAAATCAGAGGAGGAGAGACACGCTGGCCCTGCCTTGGTGGCAGAGCAAAGCCTGCGGGCAGTCTGCACATCCACAGTCCGTTGGGGCAGAGAACAGCCATGTTCCCCGTGGGCCTGCTGTGGGCACAGGGCAGCTCTAGTGGAGGGGGCGCCTCGGGCCACATGCAGCAGGGCCACTGATGTGAGCAAGCCGACCTCAGCAGGCGAGAGGCTGGAGACCCCAAGGGGCCAAAGAGAGAAGAAATGTCTGCTGGAATCCAACGCAGAGGGAGGGGCCTTCGGAGGGATGACGGGGATGGTGAACGTGGGGTGTCTGGAAGAATTCCAGAAAGGTCCCCACAGAGAAAGAGTCAGCTTTAAACACCTGCAGCCCACGTGGAGCTGGCTCACAGCAGCGCCCACGCAGTAAGAACCTTCCTGCCCCTGCCCCGTCCTCGCCCCCTCCCTAGTCCCAGAGAGGAGGGGCTTCAGCTCTGGCTCTTATGCAGGACTGGACATTCTAATCAGCATTTGCAGACTGGGTTTTGTGCCTGTGGAAACTTAAAACACTTTTGATAACTCGGAAGTGATCAAAAGTCAAGAGGTGGCTAGAGTTTTCATCCCAGGCAGGGGAAGAGCTTCGCCCACCGACACAATTGTAAAGGGACAGCGGGAGACAAAAGCCAAGTTACCAAGAGTCGTTTGTCCCACGGCCTTCAAACGACCTTCACTGTCAAGGACAGGGCCTGCCAGCTTCCGGAACATCCCCCTCCACCCATCTCGGAAGACCAACTTGCAAACAGAAGCTACTTGGAGGAGGCCGTGGGACTGCTCGGCCCCTGCCCAGTGCTCCCAGCACACAGGCCCGGGAGAGGGCTGCAGGCTTCCTAAACGGCTGCCCTGAGCCCTGTCTTCAGGAAGGAAAGAAAACTCCTGCCGGGGGACATGTCCCCCGCTGTCCACTGCTGGTGACATACGGTCCAGAGCTCTTCTGAATTTCGTGCTGAGCACCCTCCAAGTCACCAAGCCAACGGCAGAGTCGTGCGTAAGCCCAGGGAAGGGGACGGGAAGGAAGTGACAGCCAGGGCTCTGGGCTGTGCTCGCTGTTCCCTAAGGGCCTGGGCAGCTCACAGGTGACTCTGGCGGCCCCGCATCCAGTGCTATTTCTGGTCAGTGCCCTGTCTGGGCTACGCCCCATCATCTGTGTTGACGGGACAGTCTCATCACGTCTGTTCGACGCTGATACGTTTGAAAGGATAGTCCTAAAAATGGATGCTAGATGACATCGCTGAGTTCCTCGGGGACTGTCCAATTACAATCCTCCAAAGGTGTGGGTGGGCCACCTTGATGCTGCTGCACACTTGGCTGCCCCCCCCCCCCCCGCCCAGGGAGCTGTTTACCTCCGAGGAAGTAACCCCGTTGCTGGCAGAGTCGCAGCAGGAGGGTGGACTGACCTTGGGGGTGAAGGCTGCCACCAGCCTGCCTCAGAGAACTCTCTGGAGCTAAGACAAGGAGAGGAGGAGCTAGAAGGAATCCAGAGGTCCTCTATTCTCTGGGAGGCAGGCAGGCAGCCAGCCATGGAAGCAACAGGGCATCAGGCTCAGAACAACCAGAGATTCCCAGAGGCTGGTGTCCACCCACATTCCTGCTGCACTTGGAGACGGGCATAACCCCACGTGCACCCGTCCTCCAGCAGGGGAGCTGGGCACCCCGACCTGGGAGTCACCCTCACCTGTGGTTCCTTCTGGGATCTCCGTGGGGGGCTGAGCGGCCGCCTGCTCACCGGGGGCTCCCTCATCCACTAAGGGTGCTGTCACATCTGGAAACCACGGAGAGTCACCTTAGGGGGCCGGGATGAGCTGTGCCACACCCCTCACCTTTGCTGTTTGGGGGATGCAGAGATGCAGGGATGGGGAGGGGGAGGGGACTCAGCCACATGCAGAAAAGCAGCCCCACAGAGCAGGGCCCAGAGCCGTGCTCCAGCCTTGACATCTCTCCAGGGAGCATAGCAATACTCTGTTTGAGTGGCGCCCATGCACGAGACACCCAGGCCCTCTGCCAGGAAAGCCAGGACAGCCCCCCTGTAAAGACTGCAGTGAGAGGGACGGCTGGGGACGGTCGCAAGTGTTTTTAAGGAGGAAGTGTTGAAAATCAGATGACTGGTCACAGGTGTTTGATCCTTAGAGCAGGACAGAACAGGAGAATGGGATTGGGACCAAGGCAGTGCAGGAACCCTGCAGTCAGGGCCGGAGTCTATGGCTCTGCCGGGAGGCTGGCTTTGGGCAAGTCCTTTGTCCTCTTAGGGTCTCAGTTTTCTCATCTGCAAAATGGGAGTATCACTACCAGGTGACCTCCAAGTTCTCTTCCAGTTCTAATCCCCCTGTCTCCCGGAGCCCATGACCCATGGTTTAAAACCACAGACTCCCCTGGGTGGCAACGAACAGGTCGGCCCTGTCAGGAGTCAGGTGCTTGACAACAGGCCCACAGATGGGTCCACCTTCAGAGCAGAGGCTGGAGGGAAAGATCTACCACCAGGAGCTGCTGTTGGTCTCTCATCGAGGTGAACACTTCCAAATCGGCATTCTTCCCTGAGCAACGCCCTGGCATACTCCCAGGCCCTTCTGGGCAGACATGAGGAGCTGTCAGCTTTGAAAGCTTCCCAAGCGCCTGACTCAGGTTCGTCAGAAGGAGTCCACTTTATTATGGTTGTCTCGGGAGCAGCCTGGCAGAGTCCAGCCCCAGCAGGCTCCCCCATTCCCCGCGGGGCCAGAGCTGACGCTCTTGGGATGCACACACGGACAGGGTCCAGAGTGCAGCAAGACTTGGTTGGTAGATTCTTCCAGAATAAAGCTGATTTGGAAGGCTGGCAGAAAATCTGCCATTAGTGTTTCAGGACCTTCTCAGGGCGGTAGGCAACTTGCAGAACTATCCTAACAAGGTCAGCAGGCTATGTCTTAACATCACTGGCTCTAAGAAGGAGAGCAAACAGCATTTGGTCTGGTATTCTCTTCACTAGGCTGAGAACTTCAGAGGTGGGGGGGCGGGCAAAGTGGCGGAAGGGCCACATCCACTATATCCTCCACAGATGCACCATCAATTGGCAGCCACCTGACAGCCACTTTCTGAATTCATCCAAAGGTGGACGCTTGGGGAGGTGCTGGGGCCAGGTTCTCATCAAAGTCATGGGCAGGGCCCAGGGAAATGCTGAGAATAGAACCTTGGAGAGGATGGAGAGAAGGAGGGGCAGATACTGCTGACTGGTTACTCGAAAACCATTCTCAACGCCCTTATCCCTTGATTTTTCCTGCTAAAGAGCCTGGAAGGCAAAATGCTCAATGTCCCAGCCTCCCTTACAGCCAGGGGTGGCCATGAGACCCAGTTCTGGCCAATGATACATAAACAGAAGTTGGTTCGGTGGGGCCTGCAGAAAAACTGTTGCTTTCCTAATAAAAAGGGAAAACATTTGGTTTCAGGGTTCTTTTGGCTTTGCTACTTTCTTTCTTCTTTGAAGGCAGATGTGATGCCTGGAGGTACAGCAGCCATTCTGTAACTATAAGGCAACAATCCAGCCATTAATGATGGCAGAAGATAAAACAGTTGACACTGAGAAGCTGCTGCCCAAGTCCAAACATTTTACTATGTGAGACAAATAAACCTCTTCATATGTATGTCACAGTTAGTTGGGTTTTCCGTTACCTGCGATCAACACGGTCTTGACTGATATAGATGGGAAGCAAGAGAAGATGGTCAAAATCAGGACCAAGGAACACTTCAGGAAATACGTCAGCAGCTTTGTAATAACTTAGACACCAAATGTCTACAGAGGACAGGTTAGAAGATGGGCTGGAACTAACACCATGGCCAAGGTCCAGACACCCAGGCCGAGCTCAAGAAATGAAAGATACTAAACCAAGACCCATCCCAAAGTGTGAGCTTGGAGATGTGCACTGACCTGCCCTTTCCTCAGCCAAAGGGCTGCTTTAGGACCTGCTGGCTCATGAAAGAAGTTTTGGGAGGACAATGGGCGAGGAGCAGGGGCTTGGTGGAGCTGACGTCAGGCCCTGCTTTGCCACAGATCCCAGCCTGTTCAAGTGCGGCTGCCTCAAAACTCACACACGATGAAGCTGCCCATACCTGACCCTAGCGAGCAGGGCTTCAAAACAGAGCGTGGCTCCCACAACATCCGGGGCCTGAGCTCCGTCCTGCAAAGCACTGAGCGAGCTCTCTCTCAGCCAGAGGGAGAGGCAGCAGCAAATGCAGCCAGGAAGGGTGGCACGTATGAGCTCAAAGCGTGGCTAAGCGCAGGCTGGAGCATGGAAGGAGCTGCTTGAATAAAACCATGAGAAGAGGGAGGCCCCACCTTCCGCCGTTGGAGTGCTCTTAGCATCAGAGGTTTCAGAGCCTGGTTCCTCAGATCCATCATCGGCCGGGGTCTGCAGGGGAGATTCTGGAACATATACAATGAGCCCCTCAGAATGGCTGCCTCTCTCCACCCCTGCCTTCGACCTCAGAGGACCTCGGGGACAGTGTCTTTTGGAGCTGAAATCACCCAGCGTGGAACCCAGGTGGATGGACTGTGGCCACATGACAAAACCACAAAGGGGACCAATCCCACCCCCACCCCAACACAGCTTGGCCCCCACACCAGGGTCAGCAGGCAAAGAGGCACGCAATGTTTACCTGTTCTGGGACGAGAGGAGAAATTGCCTTTTAATTAGCTTGTGGTTCCAATTGAGACAAAGGCTCTTATATTGACAAACGGGCAGCAGACACCAGAACGCTAAGCCACAAGTAGACTTGGGCTTTGTGTTTCCCTACTGAAGAGACTCATGGGAGATCACTGCCATGAATTAATGACCATTAACGACCTGGGAAAACACTCAGAGATCCAACTCCTTCCTCTGCAAAGGAATTAGCTCAGGGCAGACACAGTACCTACTTCTATTCTAACGGCACACTTGGCTGTGTCTCCAAGCACCGCCCAGCAAGCCTTGAGTTACACCTGAAATGTCAGCCATCGCTACCTATAAGAAAACTGTCCTTTCAGAATCTAAAGCCAAGGGAGCTCTGATGGACTCTGCAAAAGCCACTCCACCGGGGGTGGGGGCAGCCTTGGAGACAGAGGACAGGAAGCTGGTTCTGCATGAAGCAGACTCACGAGACGAAAAGAGGCAAGTGGTGTTCCAGCACACTTCGAGATCAGACACGTCGCACCCCCTGCTAGAACGCCATCCCTGGACACTCAGCCCTGGCTGCACCCATCCAGCCAAAGAAGGGCTGATTCTAAAGAAGCTTCCGGTCCTGGAGCTTGCCAAAACCTGCCAACTCTCTCAAGTAGGCTCTGGACACATGGTGAGGGAGCATGATGCAGACTGTCTGCCGGGTCTTATTACGGACCAGCCTCGACTGTCAGAGCACAGAAGCCTATGGGCATGACGGTGCCTTACACACTTGTCCCCCAAACACCCCTCCCCCAATCCATCCCCAGCCTACAACTGTCATCATCTGCTTTATCCTTGTTAAGTTTCTTGGAGGGAGGGAAGGAAGGAGGAAGAAGCCTCTTCTGAGGGTCTTCTGGAAGGTCTAACAAGTTAACTCATTAACACCTTTTAATTCATGCGGGTGCATTATTTTATCAGTTAACCAGCTTTTACCCACTTTGCAGCTCTCTTGGGCTCTATCTAATCCTATTCCAACTTTTAGCATCAATGCAGATTTACAGAAAAACTGCAAAGATAGACCAGAGAGGATACCCCACACCCAGTTTCCCAAATTCTTAACATCCTACATTATTATGGTACATTTGTGACAACACAATATATATAGTTTAACTTAATTTTTAAACCAGGCTATCCTAAACAGAGCATCATTTTTCTTTTTTCTTTTGGCTGGTGGGATCTTAGTTCCCCGACCAGGGATTGAACCTGGGCCACAGCAGTGAAAGCACCGAGTCCTAAGCACTGGACCGCCAGGGAATTCCCAAGAGCATCATTTTTTCATTGGCACAGTTCATCTGGGGCAGAGTTCAGTATGTTGGGATTCTAAGTTGGATTCTACCCACAAGAGTTTAATAACTGAAGCTTCAAGGAGACTTGGCTAAGGGTGACCAGAGGCAAAAACAGCTGACATGGAGCTGAAGGCTATACCAGCCCCATAATCTCAGAAACGAAACTTTGTCATCTGTAAACTGGGGAAGGCAACCTCCGCCTCCACTGGTTATTCTGAGCGCTACCTGAGACGTCGGTGGCCAAAGCGCTTTGCGAACTTCTGTAGAGTCCTACAAAAATGCCTGAATTATCTTTCTTTTTTTAAGATTTTTTTTGATGTGGACCATTTTCACAGTCTCTATTGAATGTGTTACAATATTGCTTCTGTTGATTTTATGTTTAGGTTTTCTGGCCACATGGCATGTGGGATCTTAGCTCCCCAAGCAGGGATCAAACCCACACCCCCTGCCTTGGAAGACAAAGTCTCAACCGCTGGACCACCAGGGAGGTCACCTGAATCGTCATTTTAAGGAAGTCCCATTATAAGTAGGGTAGCCACATACTTTGTCACCCAAATAGGGACACTTGAAAGTGAAAGTAGTGATACTGATACTGAGGCAGAACTCTCATGTGGAGGGATGGTGGGCTCAGGTCCTCAGATGAGGGAGCTCTTAGGGCCCAGCTGCCATTCCAACCCCTTGGGGAGTTGAAAATTAGCAGCTCTGGCTGGAGCCAGGCCGTGGCCTGGGAGATGTCAGATGCACGTTTCTTGCCACCATTGGTGCCTAAGGAGGGTTGGGTTGAGCCGGATGGGAGCAGGCATTTCCCCTCACCCAGAGCTTCGGGCTGGGTGTGCCCCCAAGAAGGCCAGAGGGTGGCCTCTGAGCTCCGGGGACAGCCCATTTCTTCCCTCACCTCCCCCACCATGGAGTCCACTTGTCTGATTCCCAAGCTCTGCCTCCTAATGTGTTCTCTGCTTAAACAGGTACAGAGAAATCAGCCTTTGAAACAAGGCCCCCCAACGAGTCCTGAAGCATCTCCAAGGTAGGGATGTTTTCTCCATGTGCTCCCCCAACTCAGGCCTCCTTCTGGTAACACCGCCTCTTCCAGGGAACCTTCCCAGATAGATGTACCCAGAAGAGTTCCCTTCCCACCTTGGAGCTCTACCCCTGCCATCAACACTGCACACCCCAGGCTTGTTATTTTAGTATTAAAAGAGGAAAGTAGACTGCCATTTCGTCTCCTTAGAAATGGGTCTAGAAGACAGGGACCTAGTCTTTCTTATCCCGGGGCTGCACGGTCGGCTGCTCCAGGGGGCACTGGCCACCAGTGACACTGTGGGGAGAGGGTTCCTTATAGTACAACCCAGTGCCCTACAGGTCCTCTGGTGCGCCCATCAGCGATGGAGGGACTAGCGTTCGGAGCCAGAGAGAGGGCTCTGTGTGCTCCACGGGGCTCCCCGATCTCGGTGGTCAGACAGTGCAGTGAAGGGGAGAGAGGAGGCCAAGCCAACTGGGCCAAAAGACTGTACTATAGAACATTTAGAGGTTGACGTGGTGTATTAAGGTATAACAGGGACAGTAAGAAACCCAGAGCTAACCAACTCTGGCCAAAAGGGGCCAGACAGGCCTATTAAGGAAGAGAAAAAAATAATGTATAAAGTCATGTATTCTGCATGCCAATAAACCCTGCTGATTTATAGGGTAATGGGTTTGGTTAAAGACTCAACAGAGCACCCTTGTATTAATTAGACCAACAAGCCTCCGGCAATCTTTATCATACTATATCCACGTATGTGGCAAACTCTCCTTTGCAAAAGGCAGATTTTCAAATAGCTCACATTTTGAGTTCTGTTGGCTCGCTCAAATTAATGAGGTTTCAAGCCCATTGACAATCTAACACAATAAAGTATTTAAAACTCCTTTAAAACTCAGGATGCGAACTTTTCCTGCCAGCCCTTTCCAGAGCCATCGGGTCGGCCGCGATCCCCGCAGCGCCTGGGCCCGTTACGCAGGGCCGTGCACTAACCTTTCAGGCCGTGCTCCACGTCACCCTCGTGGTCTTGCAGCAGGGTGTAGTCCCCCTGAGCATGATCTTCCATCACGTTGAACTCCTGGCGGGGTTCAGCCATCCTGGTTCAAAGCCCACCTGGGGAATGAAGATGGGAGGTGAGGGCTGGGATGCTGTGCTGAGGCTAAGTGCTTGGGGGTGGGGTAGGGGGCAGGGAGAGAGAGGTGCCACCTCCCCAGTTCACAGCAGGCAGATTTCCACCTCCCCTCTCTCCTCCCCAACAACCAGATGCCCAACCTCACCCGCGGGGCGTATCGCCAAAGTGTTATTTACTTGTATGTGCACTTTCAATTCACCAGCATCACATCAGTTCATGTCCAAAACCATCAGGTGGGCAGGTTCAGCAGGCCCAACTTGTTACTATGCTCACTGCTCTTTCCACTTCATTAAAAAGTAAATGCTGCTGACTGGTAGCTTGATGGGGTTTAAACATTCTTTTTTATTTTATATATTTATTTATTTTTATTTTTGGCTGCATTGGGTCTTCGTTGCTGTGTGCGGGTTTTGTCTAGTTGCGGCAAGCGGGGGCTACTCTTTGCTGCAGTGCCCGCGCTTCTCGTTGCGGTAGCCTCTCCCGTTACGGAGCACGGGCTCTAGGCGCGCAGGCTTCAGTAGTTGTGGCACGTGGGCTCAGTAGTTGTGGGCTCAGTAGTTGTGGCCATGGAACCAACTCGACCTGGGTGTCCCGACTCCCCAGCTCTGAGTCAGGTGGCCCCCGGGGTCAGGGACGGGCTTTCACTCGCCTCACTGGTTCCCACCAGGACCCTTGGGTGTGCATTCTGAGGGCCAGGCTAAGTCCTTAACAGGGCGCAGTGCGGGGGCATGAATTTGGGGCTGAAGAGCAGCGTGCACTCCCCTCCCCCAAAAGCCCCAGCTGAGAGGCGGCTTCAGCTCAACAAAGCCCACTAGAAACGATCATTTAATCCTACTCTGCCCTCTTCCTTACTGAGAATGTTTAATTCTTTATCTTAAAAATAACTTTGAATTTCTGAACTTTGGAGTGTGTCATTTTGCTGTGGTTCATTCACGTCACTTTGGATTATTCCATGTTTTACGTTTTTATCTCTGTAATTTGAATCTCTTGTATTTTACTTTGATATCTTCCTTTTAAATGATCTAGTTATCTCATATTATTTATTTTCTACTTTATATTTTTTCTTATCTTTGAAACTCCCCTGTTCTAGCTGCTTCTACTTCCTCCCTTTAAACTTTTAAAAAAGTTTTTAAAAAACTTTAAAATAAATAAATAAATAAATGGTGGGCTACAGGGTCGGAGGGTCCACCTGGGGCAGACACTCCACCTAATACTTCCCAGACTGACAAAGGTGTGGAGAGACAGCCAGCCTCTGGCACTGTGTTTTTGTTTTTTTTGTTGTTTTTTTCTTGCGGTACGTGGGCCTCTCACTGTTGTGGCCCCTCCCGTTGCGGAGCACAGGCTCCGGACGTGCAGGCTCAGGGGCCATGGCTCACGGGCCCAGCCGCTCCGCGGCATGTGGGATCTTCCCGGACCGGGGCACGAACCCATGTCCCCTGCATCGGCAGGCAGACTCTCAACCACTGCGCCACCAGGGAAGCCCTACTGGCACTGTGTTTATACCAGCTGGCCACTGGCATACTCAGGTCCAGCTCCATTTCTCTCCTTTCTAGGCGGACACGCTGGTGTGGGTGTCTGAGCTCTCTTCTCCACCCACGATGTAGGATAAGAAGCTGCGAGGACTTAGCATGGTTCTAAGAATGAGTCAGTGAGCCCTCCTCTGGGTTAGGCAGAGGGTGGGTGGTCTGGGCGCTCCTAGACAGCTACTTTTCACTCTGACCAAGGCCCTTGTCTCTCAGAGAGCTCTTGGGAGGGGCATCTGAGGCTGATCATCTCCAAACCTTTGATATCTTCCCAAGGATGAGCAGGACTTTCCTGGGAAGATCAAAGCCCCATTCATCCTTCAAGACTTAGGATTTGGTGGTGATATTCTCTATGGTGATATTCTCTACCCTGAGATACACTGATGGTCTGTTTCCCTTAGAAAGCCCCAAAACAAGAACCCCTGTGCTAAGAGGAACAAGTTTCATTACCAAAGGCGTCAACTACTGCTCCCCACCCAACTCTATGAAGTAACGCCTCCCTTGCTGCTTCCTGGTGACGCCTCTCTCAGGACATCCCTGGTCACTGCCCAGCTGCTCGTGCCCGTGCCCGGGATGGGTCCATGAGTCACCTCACCTGCTGACTCACCGGGAGCCCCACCCGAGCGCGGTGGAATCCTCCCAGAAGCGCAAGCCTCCCAAACTGGCTGGAGACACTACACCCGGCCCGGGTGAGCCAGATCAGACAGATCAGGCCGTCCTGTTCAACCTGCAGCTAAAGTTCTAGTGAATGAGCCCCGTGGTTTTGTTTTGGAGATTTGATCAATTCCTTTCAAGGACTAAGTTTTCCCATTTGGAACGCGGTGGATGGAAGTGTAAAAGTAAAAATCTGCTGCCCTGGCTTCTTTTATAAGATGCCCCTTTACATCCTTTGCTTCTCTGTCATGCCTCAGTGATCACCGTAATGATCTGAATGAGTTCTTAATCTATGAGTGACATGAACCCTTTATCATATTTGTGGCTAATAGCGTCTCCTTTTACTTTCGTTTCTTTCTTTCTTTTTTTTTTTTTCTTTTGGCCACACCGCACAGCTTGTGGGATCTCAGTTCCCCAGCCAGGGATTGAACCTGGGCCATGGCAGTGAAAGCCCGAATCGTAACCACTAGGTCACCAGGGAACTCCCTGTTTTGGTTTCTGACGGCTTCTACTGACGGGTTTTACTTTTTCTACAGTCAAGTCTATTTTCCTTTGTGATTTATTCCACTGCTCTATAGTCCGTAAAGATCATAAATATTTTCTACTGTGTCTTTAGTGATCTAATTCTTTGTATTAAATTTATTAATTCATCTAGAATTTATTTAAGTGTATGATATGAGGTGGGAATCTAAAAAATTTTCTCCCAGATACAACAGCTAAACCAATGGGCCCAGCCCTATTCATAGGACGGTCTTCCCTCTTTCCCCAGGTGAGTGAACCATCTATTCTGCTCCATTCGCCTGTCCGTTTTGGTGCTAGAGCCTCCCGATTTAGGTGTTGGATCTCCAGCCTTATTCTCTAGGTGGGCGTAGACACTCTCATCTTCTTTTTTCAAAACTGTTTGATCTTCTTGCACATTTTCTCTACCAGATGCTCTTCAGAACACTTTTTCCTCAAATTCTCAAAATTCCATTGGGATTTTGGCTGGAACTGCATGACGAGCCAAAACGATAAAAGTTGCTATCTTCACAATATTTAGTGTCCCCACCCAAGAGCAAGGTATGTTTTCCCATTTATTCTTGTTTCTAAATCTCTTGGGGTGGAAGGAAAGATGTAGTCCTGCATGTTGCTGAGGCCACTCTTTTTTTTAAATTAATTAATTAAATTAATTAATTAATTAAAAATAAATAAATTAATTTAATTTAATTTAATTAATTTTTATTTGATTTTTTTGTCTCTTTTTTTCTTATCTTTTCTAATCTTGCTGCAGCCACTCTTGATGTCTCCTCATCCTTGGCGTTGCCTTTGTGAGTGGGACCCTCCCCTTCATCGTGTTGATGATATAATAATAAGGGCTCTGGGTTTCCACAGTTGAGATGATTATGGATGGAGCTCTAACACTGGTACTGGCACAGAGGCAACAGGTTCCCCTCAAGGTCTCTGGGGAATGAATGGGAGAACCATTTTCTAGCCTTCTGTTTATCAGAGATGAGATCCCTTAGCAGAAAATCTCTCAGTGACTTGTGAGGACCCAGGTTCGATCCCTGGTCAGGGAACTAGATCCTGCATGCATGCGGCAACTAAAGATCCCGCATGCCACAACTGAAAAGATTCCGCATGCCCTGGTCTCTTCCCTGCCCATCTGCACGACCACCATGTTGGGGGCAGATGGGGTGAACCACGTGACACGGAGGCTGCTTCTCACTCAAAGTCTGGAGGTGGGCAAGGTGCCCAGTTTGGACTTTGTTCACAGGCATGAGCAGGGCGGCATCAAAGAAGTGCTCTAAGTTCACTTTAGCAGCAGTCGGCAGGGCCAATTGGATGGGTAAGAAAGGACTGTTGGCAGGGAGGTGACTGCAGTGATCCAGGTATACAGCAAAAAAGCCAGAACCAGAGCGGGGGCAGAGGCCATGGAAAGGAAGGGACAGATCCAAGGAGTGTACTTTAGATAACATTAGACTGGGCTTTAAAACTGGGCTGGGGTCAGAGGGAGAGATCAGAACCCAGAATTACACTAGAGGTGAGGGCTTGCAAGGCTGGGAAAATGGGAGGCGGTAGCACAGTCAAAGGGAACAGCATCAGGGTCCAAGGCAGCTAGTCAACAAGGGTGGGTTCTGGCTTTAAAAGATCCCTGCTCAAAAGAAGAATCTCGGGCTTCCCTGGTGGCGTAGTGGTTGGGAGTCCGCCTGCCGATGCAGGGGACACGGGTTCATGCCCCGGTCCGGGAAGATCCCACATGCCGCGGAGCGGCTGGGCCCGTGAGCCATGGCCGCTGAGCCTGCGCGTCCGGAGCCTGTGCTCCGCAACGGGAGAGGCCACAACAGTGAGAGGCCCGTGTACTGCACTGCATTTTACCAACTGGTGATTGATTTGAGTTAATAGGTTCTAGGAAGTAGATTCTGCTCTCCCTCGTGATTTCCATTATAATTTTACATTTTTTATGGATCTTTTTTTAAAACAGATCTACAATGAAACAGTTTTCCACTTTAATTTCAGGTCAAGGGTCAGCAGTTTGTTTCTGTAAAGGGCCAGATAGTAAATATTTTAGGCTTTGGGGGCTGTGCCTTCTGTTACAACGACTCACCTCTGCTGCTGCGGCAGGGAAGCCAGCATTGATGATAGATCCGTAAATGAATGAGCACGGCTGGGTCCCAGTTAAACTTTTTTTGCAGACACTGAAATTTGAGTTGCATATAATCTTATGTGTCATGAAATATTTTTCTTTTGTTTTTTTCCACCATTTGAAAATGTAAACCATTCGTAGCTAACACCAGATTTGGCCCATGGGCCACAGTTTACAGACTCCTGCTTTTGGCTTTTCCAGTATTTCTTCTCCTCTCTCAATAGTTAAAAAAAAAAAAAAAAAGAATCTGTAATTACGTCTTAGCAAGAATCATTGTACATTTTGGTCTCCTTCCAGAAGTTTCCAGAAGTTTCAAGTCAGGAGCAGGAGAACTAAGGGTCATCCTGGGGCCTGGGGCAGTGCCGCACTGTTCTAGGGACTGGAGACAGCATCCGTGGCATAAGCCCTTCGGCTGCCAGGCCGCCTCGCTCAGCGCCACAGAGCAAAAGGCAAGGCAATGGGTCTCACTGTCCCAGGTTCTAATGATCCCCCCACTTCCCTACCACCAGCACCACCCCTGCATGGCTGGAGAAAGTCAGAAGCACTAATAGGAAGCTGAACAAATTACAGGGGCCTCTGGAGAAATTAAATCATCCTTTAAAACATAGGCTACTATTCACTATGCAAAATGAATAAACCGTGTGCATCTCAGGTGCCACTATTTTCCTTTAGGGTAAAAAGAGGAATGCATGGGAAGAACTCTCTAAGCAGGGAGGCACCCCCCCCACCCCGCCCCTCCCACTGACCCCAGCAAATGGCCTTAGGTTCATGGACCTCCTGATTCAATGAAGCCACCAGTGCTGTCTCTCCAACTCATCTGGGCTGGGTCACTTGCCCCGTGCTAATGTTTTGGTACCTACAGGTCATCTCTGGAGCATCTCTGAGAGGCTACTCGACGTAAGCAGAAAATAGAACCCAGAGGAGATGCGCTCGGAGAGTAAAATGAAGTAGTTCTTCTTCTCAGTCTTAGGACAAATACTGCGCACGAGAACGCAAGTCCCGTCGGGTTGGACCTGTCTGGGTCACTTACGGGCAGATGAGGAATCTGGGAGGTACTCTGCCCAGGTCACATAGCCAGGAAGAGGCAACGCCAGGATGCAAAGCTTGTGTCCTCACGGGGCACTCAGCTGCCCTCACTGCCAGTCCTTCCATCCAGGACCATCAAATGTTCTCCAATTTTCCATTGGGGCACAGATCTGGGGTGTGGAAGCAGCAGTGTCCAGGACTCACACCCCAAAGCTGTGACTAAGTCACTTCTCTCAACCTCCTTCATGTCACCCAGTGACCCCTGAGCTCCCTTCCTGCTCCAACATTTTTCTTTAAGCGGATCGATTAGGCCTGTGTCCTCCAGCTCAGAGCCCTGGGAAGATTGGTCACAGGGCAGCAGGAGTCTCTAGCCCAGGCCTGGCTGAGAGGCAGGGGGCCCTGCCATCCCAGCCAAGGGTCTGAAAGCTCAGCCCTGCCTCCTTCTCTGACCCCTGTGGTCTTCCTCTACGAGAGCCAAGGGCAGGATGATTTCTCTGGAAGAACTGGGCAAAGAACATGTAAAGCAACTGACAGATGGCACAGCCGTACATCCAGCCCTAGGACTTTCACGCAAAGACAGCAGACTGAAAACACAAAAACAAGCGTAGCCCTGAGGTGGGTACACAGTCCAGACTAGACGTGGTTATATCACCCCACGGATCCCTGTAGCCTGAGAGAGACACACAGACAGGAAAATAAACACGCCAGGAGCTACTGTCCTAAGGCCATGCTTTGCCTTCTTATTCTTCTAAATCAACCAATCTCTTTTTCAATCTCTCTGATTTCCTACCTCCCATTTTCCCAGGCAGTGACCTACAGGCAGTGGGGAGTGAGGTAAGGAAGAAATTTGAGGAGGAGCACAAAAGTTGAGTTAAACCTGGAAACGAAAACGGGTCACTCTTTAGGGACCCTTGGAAAAGCACTGCCTCCTGACAAGAGAAAATGAGAACCAGAGGGTCCTGGAGTCTGTCCTTGTCATTTGGTAGCTGGGAAATTGAGGGGAAGGGGCTTGTTAAGTTGTAGGACAGTGCCTGGTCCTACAAGATCACACCCCCAGACCCAATGCTGCCTTGCCAATGGCTTGTGGCGGGGGGGGCAAGCCAGGGAAAGGGAGAAAAGTGTGTGCGGGGCTGAGAGGGAGACAGTGGAAAAAAGAGGACAGCGCAGGTGATGAGAGGATAAAAGAGAAGGCAGGAGAGGGGAAGGGGGTGAAGGCACAGGGAGGGAGGAACCCCCTGAATCAAACCGCGGCTGCTGCAACCCAGCCTTTTCTATTTACTTTCCTGATTGAGGTAAAATCCACACAACACACAGTGACCGTTTTAAAGTGAACCACCAGCGCCTCTGTCTAGTTCCAAATCATTTTCATCACCCCTGAAAGAAACCCGGTGCCCATGAAGCAGTCTCTCCCCACTCCTCCCCCCAGGCCCTGCCAACCACGCATCTACCTTCTGTCTCTATGGATTTACCAATTTCGGAGATTTCAAATAAATGGAATTATCTAACACTGGGCTTTCGCGTCTTGCTTCTTTCGCTTCGTGTAATGTTTTCAAGATTCACCCACGTTGCAGCGCGTGTCAGGACTTCGCTCCTGGAACGATATTTCATTGTATGGACACACCACATTTTGTTTATCCATGTATCCATTGATGATTACCCACAGTCTTTTAAGTTTGGAAACAAGATAATATGGAATTTTTTTTTTTTTGGCGGTACGCGGGCCTCTCACTGCTGCGGCCTCTCCCGTTGTGGAGCACAGGCTCCGGACGCGCAGGCTCAGCGGCCATGGCTCATGGGCCCAGCCGCTCTGCGGCATGTGGGATCTTCCCGGACCGGGGTACGAACCCGTGTCCCCTGCATCAGCAGGCGGACTCTCAACCACTGCGCCACCAGGGAAGCCCTGGAATTTTTTACTGTGATGTTTGTCTGATAATGCTGAAATCGGGGTGGAGGGGGAGGAAAGGTGAGGGCAGGAAGGGGTAGGATGATGGAAGAGAAGAATGGCAGGGACCCTCAGACAACCTTCAACTTCTTCCTCATTTTGCCAAGGCTGGGCCCCCGGCCCCTCCAGACCCTCAGGGGCCCAGGGATGTGCAAGTGAGACCCCGGGTCCCTTTTGCTCCGGAAGAAGAGGGTCTTCCCAGGCTGCAAGGTGGATAAATTTTCTGCCTGGTAGAGTTCACCTGCTCTGTGTGTCTTACCTGAAGAGTCAGCTTTGTTTCTGATCATCTCAGGCTGCCCTCTGAGGCACCCAGAGGTGGATGAGGGAAGCCCAGGAACCTAGCCCAGCCCAGAGGTGACGTCTGGGGCATCATCAGGGAACCCTGCTCACTATTTAAAGCACGTCTGCCATTTTCCTGGACACTTTCCCATGACAGAACATACAGGCTCACCACAAACCTATGACGTGGGCAGGATGCAAATCCCAGCCAGGTAAAGGGCCCCAAGGGCCTAAATGACTTGCCCAAGGCCAGCAAGGCAGCCTGGGGCCTGACTCCCCTCTGGAACACAGATTCCCAGCAGTTCTGATGCCTCTGTCTGCTTCCCCACCCAGGCTTTTGCTCCTGTCCAGTTCTCCAGGGTGTCTGAGGGTTTCAGCTGACCTGGGGCAGTCTCTACCTGAAGGAGATGAAGACCAAATAGCCTTCCTACACCTACTGCCATCCTTCCTATTCCTTTTAATTGTCTTACAGCAATGCATCTTGATTCTAGAAAGCTCCTCAGGTAAGCCAGGACAACAGTGGACACCATTTTGGGCAGTTTTGGAATATTAACAGCATCTGTTTATTTGAGTCGTGACTATTAGCCAGTCTCAGGGGCTTCAGAGAGAGAAAGCAAATCTCTGTAATACAACAGCCCCAAGAGAGGAATTATCCTCACTTTGTAGATGAGGAAACAGGCTCAGAGAGGTTCAGGAACCTGCTGAGTGTCACACAGCTAGTAAGAGGCAGAGCAGGATGTGAACTCTGATCTTTTGATGCTAAAACCCATCTTTCGGATATTGTATCATATCAGTGCCTTCCCAACAGAGAGTTTAAAAACATAGCCCTTTTCTCCCCTCCAGGACCCAGAGAAATGACCCTGTCTCGGCTGGATGGAATTAGAGCCGAGGAGGTAAGAAGAAAGCCCGTGTCAGGGGCTGGTCCCGCACCCTGGCTCACCAGGCTCCAAGCAGGACGCGCTGCCTGTGCAGTCCAAGCCCGGGAGGAGCTTTTTGTATCCTAGAGCCCCCTCCCTGAAGGCGCCGGGTGGGCTGTTTAGGGCGGAGCTGCAGCCCTCGCTAGGGGGCAGCACATGCCAGGGCGCGGTGCCCGCTCGCTGCAGCCCAGCCACCGGACAGCTTCTCCCCCAGGCAGCACTGCAGGCTCCCGGGGCCGCTGCCGTGACTCAGCGGAATCACCGCCACCAGAACAGGTGGCTCCGTCCAAAAAAAGGACGCTGGCCCTTAAAACTCCCTCAGGTTAAAAACTCAACTGGAATTAGAGAGTGGTGATATTGCACAACTTTGTGACTATACTTAAATCACTGAATTGTACACTTCAAAGGGTGGATTTTATGGCATGTGACATATCTCAATAAAGCTGTTATTAAAAAAACAAACACCCTAAATGGATCTCTCAGCTGAAGATCAAGTAGAGAGAAATCTAAAAAAATAACCTTAAAATGAACTTTGATCTCCAAGGTTATTTTTGGCTCCCACATCCCATCTTTCCTTTGCTCTGGTCCCTTTTCTGCACCATCATGAATTTGCCAGTGCGTTCAGGTGGAAAACAGGATTCCTCATGACAGGAGCCACGTTTCAAGCATTTCCAGGTATTGACTCATTTAATCAACACAACTGCCCCTATTATTATGTCGACTTCTACAGAGGGGGAAACCGAGGCACAGAGAGGTCGAGTAACTTGCCCAAGGTCACACAGTAAACATGTAATGGAGTCAGGGCTCAAAGCCTAAGCAGCCTGGCACCAGAATCTGACCTTGTGAGGCCGACTGACACAGTGATTAAATCAAGCAGTGACTGAGATCACCCATTTCAGGAACATAAGGACCCACTCAACTGAGTGAAAGCTTTCGTTTCCTTTGACAACTTTCTCTTTGTATTTACAGTCTATTCTTTAATGCTTACGGTTCAACTGTTGTACTTTAAGATATAAAGATTAGTGAAAGGGCAGGCATAGTAGTCTCCTTGGCGGAGGTGAAGTCTGGGCCCAAGGTCGTTAGGAAATCCCTATACTTATGAAGCGGGGAGCCAGCTGTACCTAAAGAAAGAGGAAGAGCCTCCAGGGTTCAAGAGAACTCTGGGCTGGCGCGTGGCAACTCTGCTGCTTCAGATGCACTTCCCTCACAGCTAGTCTCCTTTTGTGTTGCCCCTCTTCTCTCCCGCCCCCGACAGGCAGGTGGCACCCAGCACCCAGACACCACGGGGAAGTTCTCAGGAAGACTTGCTGGAGGGAAGACGGCCTGGCAAACCTCAGAGGAACTCTAAAGTGTGAGCTTGTGCTCACATCCTATCACAGGGTACCAGAGAATGTTCTAGAACCGAATCTGAACAATAATAATGATAATACCTGGATTTCAGGCAGAACTGCCAAATTAACTGCAGAGAAGATAAAGGAGCCCACAGAGAGGAAAGACTTAGGTTGGTGAGAAGAAACTGGAATAATCCCGGGCCTCAATCCAAAGAGAACAATCAACAGTTGTATGAAAGCATGAATGAAGGCCGCTTTCTGGGGGGAGGTGGTGTTGCTGTGCACACACCATGTGTCATGGCTGATGTCAGCCGGCTGACGTCCACCACCAAGAAAATCCACAGACTGTGTCGGAGAGGACAATTCTGGTTTTAAGCTCAAGGATTCTGTTTTATTTTTTTGACCTCCTTTGTAACTGCTGGTATAGTCAAACAGTGCTGTAGCATCTGTTAGGATGATACGGCGTGCTTGGGTGGCCTTTGTTTTCAGAACTGCAGTAGTTTTCCCTCCAACCCCCTTTCTGATCAGTTAGCCTTCAACGAGGACAGCACTGCCATGTGACACCCCTACGGGGGGTGGCGGCAGGTTGCTGAGCCTCTGTCCCGTTCAGGGACTGCCAGTGGCCCTGGTGACCACTTAACTGTATCTGAGATGAATCCCCTCAACTCAGAGCACCAAATGGATAAAAAGCAGTCTCTTTTGATGTCAAAGCTGGGAAAACCACAGCGAAAAATTGCTTTTTTTTTTTTCTAGGGCAAGCCACTCTTAATCCTGAGAGAGAGAGGGAGAGAGAGAGAGAGAGAATTTATTGTTTTATAAAAGTGATTCATAGTCATTATTAAAAAGTTAAATACAAAAATGTGAAAAGAGGAAAGCAAAATCACCACTGTTAACATTCTAGGGAACTTCTGTGCAAACACCTCGCCTATGCACACATATAATTTTCCCCAAATGAGACCATATCGTACCAGCTGTTCTGTAGTCTACTTTATTTGTGTAATAAATATACTGATATTAATAAGCTTTATATTAATTTCTGGTTGATCGTCAATGGCTACAATGTCTAGATTTGCTGTTATCTCTCTGCCCTCTAGCTCTAACAGGCAGCAAATGGAGCACTTAAAAAGCTCTGGAGGGGGACTTTTAAAGTCCCCCCACCCCGCCCTTTTTTTTTAGCCATCCATGATCTTCCCTGAATAAATATTTCTGTAGCCAGGCACTATTTACACATTTCACCTCATTTAGTCCTCACAACGGCCTATGTGAAGGAGGAAATGTTATTATCTTATTATCCCCATTTTTGCATTGATGCTCCGTAGCCCCGGCTGAGGGAGGATGCACGCGTGGCTTTGAATCTGCAGTCCCAGCCTCCAGCTGGACACAGGGTGGGTCTCTGGAGACCTTCACTGACAAATCATGAAGCCCCACTCTGAAGCCCTGATATAGGAGGAGCCATTCCAACTGCACCTCTGTGAGATGCACGGGTCATCTTAGCTCCATTCTGCAGCTGGGGAGACTGAGGCACAGAGAGGATCAAGTGGACCTAGAGATAGTGCCAGAGCGGGGGACAGAGTGTGGCGGGTAGTGATTTCCTGGAAAGCTCACCTTAGGGCTAGGAAGTCGCTGGGAGTGAACGCTGGGCGGAATGATGTCAGGGGCGTGAGGACACAGCTGTACCCGATGTTGAATGGGCCCCCCACAGTCAGGGTCTTGAGGCCTCTCAGAGGCACCTCGGGCCATTTGCCAAAGACCATTCTGGGTTCTCGGGAGCACCTCCTTCTCCATGAGCCATTCCTGACACTGATGACTAGCACTTAGGCTGCCCCCTCTTAAGGCCCTCTGAGAACACTGCACGGCTTCACCCTCACAGCAGGGGCTGGGGAGGCACCCTCCATCCTGCCCCCAAAGGTGAGCCTGGAGGGTCCCTTGCTTCACTTCCCCTTGGACCCGGGTCTCTCCCATGAAGCAGGGTCTCTTGATCCAGAGATGCCATGTTTGCATCTACCCTGCGAGGCCACTCGGCCCTAGCGCCTCTCGTGGAACGCGCCAAGTCCAGCCTTGTTAGCTGCATGAACGGCTGGACTCCTTGTGCCCTCGGTGCACTGGCTCCAAATCTTCCTGAGGACCTTATGGCCGGTTCAGACCTCTCCATGGATTTGGGTAGAAAGGACACGTGGTGTGAAGTCCAGAGCCCTGGGTTCTAGGCTTAGGAGGGACCACTCACTGGCTGGTCGATGCTGGGCCAGTCACTTGCCCTCTCTGAATCACAGATTCTTCCTTTGTAACATGGGCACGAGGACACCTGTGTCACAGGGTGGCTGTGAGGGTCACTGGAAAAATGCATGTGAGAGAGAGTGCTTCAGTGAACTGCGATGTTCTAGACTGATACTCGGTACTGTTGTTATGACACGTGGGTTCTGAGCAAGGAGAAGATATCTGAGGATGGGGAAGAGGAGGCCTAACCTGAAGGGATAAAATCAGGGGCCGATACAAGAGCCTTTGTGCTTCTGCCCTGAAGGAGGGGGAGACAGAGCATGGAGACGTGAGAGGCAGCTCCGGGTCGGCCCAGGGAGAGGAGGAGAAACGAGGGGGTCCTTCCAGGAAGGTCTCGGAAGTGACGGAGCGAAGGTAAGCATCGGGGAAGAACTGGGGTGTCTCTGCTCCCCACCCCTCCCAGCACTGGCACCCGGAGCACAGAGGAGACAGGGGAGGTGATGCGGAGAAGGTGATGCCGGGGGGTGGGGAGAGACGAAGCGTCCGCACCAGTCTTGGCAGCGAAGGAGGCGGGAGTCTGAGAGGCCACGTGCAATGACCAGAAATTGGCTCTTTTTGCCACAACATTTCATTAGCTGGGACAACAAGGAAGAAGTGGAGGGGAGAGGAAACGAGGAAGGGAAGGTGGTAGTTTGGAGGATGCTTTCATTTCTATTTTTTGAGTCTGAGGACACACCCTGAAGGACGCGGGGCACAGGAGGACGGCGTAGTCTGTCTCTAATCAGCAATGTCCCTCAGTAATGAGCAACCTGAACTCAGCACGGCGGGAAAGACGGAAAACAAATAGTGTCCTTTGAACCCATGGGAGAAATGCCACCCAGGTCAGGCACACCGTCCCTGAATTACCCCCTTGACAGAGGTGCCCACACAGCATCAGGGGCGGAGCTGACAGTGCATTTCTGGGGCGTGGAGAACACACTGGGGTCAGGCTGTCTGGGTTCCGCTCCAGATCCGCCACTTACTAGCGGGGTGGCCTCGAGTGAGTCACTCAACCTCTCAGAGCCTCCGCTGCCTCGTCTGTAAGGTGTGGGGATTGGACGAGTTAACACAGTAAATGCGATCGAAGTGCCCGCTGTGGTTATCATCATGACAACCTATCACCCATTATCTGAGCCAAACCTTTCTGTGTCCTGTTCGTATTTTCAGACTAAACAGCTTCTCAGGGCCCAGAGCCCCACCCCACGTTGGATCCAACGACACATGGTGCCCCCTTGGCCCTCCTGATGCAGCCTCTGGCCAGGCAGGGCAGATGGTGTACCCGGTGAGGTCATCCCCTGGTCCCGTGACTCCTGGAGACGGGGCCAAAACCGTGTCCCGGAGCACGCTGTGTGAAGCTGACCCCTCTGTGAGGAGGACAGGGGAGAAGCGAACACACTGGCATGGAGAGAGCTCCATCCTGTATCACCAAGGGAAAAAGGCAGTTTTAGAAATGTGCACGCACAGAATGTTTATAAACAAGACAGTAGCATATATATGCATATGTGCAGACAAGAAGTCACAAAGGGGGCTTCCCCGGTGGCACAGCGGTTGGGAATCCGCCTGCCAATGCAGGGGACACAGGTTCGAGCCCTGGTCCGGGAAGATTCCACATGCTGTGGAACAACTCAGCCCGTGCGCCACAACTACTGAGCCTGCGCTCTACAGTCCACGAGCTACAGCTACTGAGCCCGTGCGCCACAACTACTGGAGCCTGCGCTCTAGAGCTCGTGAGCTACAACTACTAAAGCCTGTGTACCTAGAGCCCGTGCTCCACAACAAGAGAAGCCACTGCAACGAGAAGCCCGTGCACCACAATGAAGAGCAGCCCCCGCTCGCCACAACTAGAGAAAGCCCACGCGCAGCAACGAAGACCCAACGCAGCCAAAAATAAACTTAAAAAAAAAAAAAAAAGATATTGTAAAGGACACGTGATCTGGGAAGGGAAGTGGAATTAGGGAGACTTTCTCTTGTTGTTGTGTACATTTTTGTTTTATCATACTGTTTTCTAAACATGTGCTCATAATCTGACAAAAAGTAATAAATACGTTCCGCTTTTGGCAAAACAAAACACCCTGTAACAAAGTCAAGGATTTGTCCACAGTGTGCTGCTCCTTTTGTTCACAAATTGTGGGCTGCCTGTAGGCACCGGCATGGCTGACGGGTCAAGGTGACCAAGAGGTTTAATACTGATTCTAGGCGTCAGTGTGATGTGTTCAACGACATCTGTGATCAACCATGAAGACAGAGGCCGCTTAGGGGGACAATGTGTGTGGGGCATTCTTAACCTGGGGCCAGAGGAACACCACCAGAGGTGCCTGATGGGGGTAGTGGGGGAAGCCCTATGGAGCCAGTGATGGTTCCTAGATGGGGAAGCTTTACACAGTGGGAGGAGTCATGACACAAAGAGATGGGGTTCACTAACAGCCGACACGCAGCCTTTCAGGTACATTTAACGCAGAGAGCCAGGGACACCTGGACATAGCACTCTGGTGTCACAAACCCTTGCCTATCACAAGTGTGATTCTCTAAGATCCAGTGAAAAGTCTAAACACATTGGGGCGCTGTAATTGTTCATGTATTTATATCTAGCTTGTTCCGAAAAGGGATTTAGAGAGAAGCAGGGAGGTGAGAAGCCCCACCAGAGCTGAAGTTACAGCCTTACGAGCCCTAGAAAAGGTAACTTCCCAATGCAATGTGCACGGTAAGGGTTCGTGGCCACATCAGAATATAAAAATATAGGCTCTTTATTTAGATAAAGGGGAAACCAGACACTTTTGCTGCATCTATTGAGGTTGGGAAAGTAGTTTCAATATTTATCAATAAAACTTCTCATTAAAATTAAAATAAGAAAATGCAAATATTATCCAGCATGGGACCCTGGGTCATGCTCTCTTATTTGGATAAAATAATTATGCTTGACAAAGTGGAGTACAGTGGAAAACAGAAAATTTATGGAGTGAGGAAATGATCTTGAAAGAAAGAATTTCAACACAGCTTTGGAAAGAGATCCAATCCAGGCGCACAAATATCTGGTTCAATTAAAACGGACACAGCAGAAATTCAGATCAGGGAGAGACAGGAAGTCAAAGCCAGGGGCGTACATTTAGGCTCTGGGCCCCCAAGTACGTATTTCAGAAAAAGCCCAGGCAGCCTCTGTTGGTCGCAAAATATTCATTATCCAGCAGAAAGGCCTGGACATTATGTTCAGAAACAGAAATTACAGTCAAGGAGGGAAGGAAGACAGAATGAGCAGATAAGAGAGAAAAAGCTGGCGAGAAAGAAGTACAAAGAACTTAGAAACATGATAGGAAATGAAATTCTTCTTGGAAAAGGAGAAAACACTACACCCGGAGTCACGCATCCGGAGAACAGAGAGGGGCAGCTGCCTGGGCGCTGTCGCCCTGCCCCCATCTGAGCTGCTTCTGGGTCTTCCTAGTGTCTTAGGAATTACCATCAAAGTCGAAATTGTACAGGGATACTAAAACCCACTGAATTGTAACTTTAAAGGGATGGTTTTTATGGTACGTGAACCGTAATCTCAATAAAGATGTTTAAAACATTGCAAAAGAGGCTCAAAGTCAAATTTATTTTCCTTTGCTAAGTCTAAAACTACACATGCCCTCCCACCTTCCTGTGGGGAGGCGGAGCCCTCCGCCGGGCGGGTAGAAAGCGGCTCTCTCTGAGGAACAGCGGAGATGAGGCGGCTTGTACACAAACCTTCCCTCTGCTGGGCCACCCAGCTTCGGCTCAGATCTAACCCCCGGGGGCGTCTGTGACAAACAAGCCGCCAAGGTAGCTTTGCATTGTTTGTATGACCTGAGCTTTTCCTTCCGGTGGGCAACGACCCCACCCCATTCAACGGTCCTGGCCTTTGTCGAATGGGGGGTTGTGGCCCACCAGGGTGCAGAGGGGCACCAGGAAAAGCGCTGGGCCGAAGGGTACCTTTCCAGGTGGACGGGCTGTCAGGGGGTGGCAGGTCAAAACATCCTTGCATGGGAGGTGCAGCGTCCTCCCTGTTAAAACCAGGAGTTGGATACACACAGCAAAAACAGGGAAAATGAACGAATGAACTGCTTGCTTGGGAAGGCTGCTGTACTGCAGAGGTGGAGTACGGGTGTCTTAGGGGTCCCTCCAGGCCAAGAGCCCAGGCAGCATTCACCATCCTGTCCCCACAAAGCTCAGGGCGGGCAGAGGCTGAGAGACGCAGGGCTTGCTGGGGAGGTGCGCGTGCGCGCGCGCACACACACACACACACACACCAGGTGCCTTGGGGAAACAGAAACATCACAACTCCCTCACTTCCAAAGAATTCACCACATCTCCCTGACCCCACTTCCGGGATTAGCCTGGAAACTCATGCACTCCCGAGACATGGGTAAGAATCTATTACCTCTCTGGCCTCCTTCCACTCAACACTGGGGCCGGTCTTTCCTGTTGCACCTGTCACATCATACCCTAATTGTACCCATGAGTCCCTCCATTAGAATGCAAGCTCCTCGAGGGTGGAGACTCTCCTGTACTTGTTTTTTTAAACCTGTAAACAACTCAGTACTTAGTGCAGTGCTTGGTAGGGGGTCTGCGCTCAGGATGAACGAAAGAATGACTGTGAACTGAAAGCCACCCCTCACGCTTCTTCGACCCTGACGGCTACACTTGTGCAGTTGTGAGACCCTAACTGCTACACTTTCTCCCCCCAGGCCTTTGGCAGGCCTGGTCTCCCTGCCAGGGAAGCCCTGTCCTCCACGTCCCCTCCCCTTTGTCTGGCTAACGCCTACTCAAGCTTCAGGCTCTAGCAAAGCAGCCACTGCTTCTAGAAGCCCTTCTTGACTCTGCCAAACTCCCTCGAGTGTGCCCCTCACAGACACTTGCCTGGTGCTGTAATCCTCTGGGATGCTAATGCCCTGAGGATGGGAGAGCCACAGCCACCTCCTTCACCATCATGTCTTCAGCACCTGGTCCCACACCTGGCAGGAGGACGGCCCCAATAATTCTGCTGAACCAAGGAGTTGGGGGGCAGGGAGATGGGCTCCCGTGGGATGGAGGAGGAGAGGTGACAGCATTCATCGATAACACTTCCCAAGCTCATTGTCCGCTGCAAATCTGACAGCAGACCTGTTCTCTTGTGTGGGCTACCCCAGCTCCCTGGATAACTACCTCTCACACCCCATTGGAGAGAATATTCCTCTCCAATGGGGTAGGGGAGGGAACTCAAATTCTCTCCCCGCTTTGCAAACCTCAAATGACCAAAATAAATGAGATATAACTGCTGAGTCATCTGGGCATTGGGTTAACCAGGAATGACCTTGAATTTGTCATCAAGGTCTCTCCCACTGTGGTTCCTTCTCCTCTCCCCAAAACAGACTTGTTCTCCAGGCATCTGTCTGGGTGCCCCTGCTTGACTAGGTCAGAATCATAGAATTCTGGGTTCTAAGCTTAGAATGGACCTTAAAGAAAGAGGCCCTCGGGCTTCCCTGGTGGTGCAGCGGTTGAGGGTCCACCTACTGATACAGGGGACGCGGGTTCGTGCCCTGGTCCGGGAAGATCCCACACGCCGTGGAGCGGCTAGGCCTGTGAGCCATGGCCGCTGAGCCTGTGAGTCTGGAGCCTGTGCTCCTCAACGGGAGAGGCCACAATAGTGAGAGGCCCGTGTACCGCAAAAACAAACAAACAAACAAAAAAAAACGAAAGAGGCCCTCGACAGCACAGAGAGGTGAAGTAACTCACCCAAAGTCACACAGCTAGTCGACAGTGAAGCCAGGATTCAAACCTAAGTCAGGAGCACATTTCACTGAACACACCCCAAGTAAAGCAGAAACTATTGTTTTCCAAGCATCAGATCCATGCATTTGATACTGAAGGTCAAATGCAATTCCGTTTACTTAGAAAATACCACAGTGTTTTTGCAATAAAATTAGAAACTTGTAGTATAGAGGCCGTCACTGTCCCTTTTCATAGATTTTACTACTCTCTGTTCTCTTAGAGTCCCCACCACAATTTTAGGACATTGCATCTCTGCTTCCTGTCAAGGAGGAGGAAAATAATCTGATTCCTTCAAGTTACACAAACGATGAACAAAAATACGAGAAAGTGAGTTCATTGAGAAGAGTAAAGATCACTGAATGCCTCTTTCCACTGAAGGAAAAAGAGGACATCAGAATCTGAAACATACTCGAGGGAACCCTCGTCAATGCAGGCCCTGCACGAACTCCAGGGTCCTTCTCAGATGTGGCCCCAGGGACATTTTGGGAGTGGGTGTTTCTGCTCTGTGACTGGGTCCTCTGAGGCTCAGGATGAAGCCACATCATAGGATTCTCTGTCACCCACACTTCAATGCCTCAGCTCAAGAGAAAGAGCAAAGTAATTAGAAACCTCCTTCTAAAAGACCATCTGCAATTAAAGAGCACTGTCCTTTCCTTTGCGTCCTGGGGCTTATTGTTTAGAAAGTATTTTCCAGGGAGCCATGAAATGTTGATTTATAAGCAATATCCGAGGGACAAAGAATGTCTAAACACCTTAAGCCTGTGATTTAAAGGCTTGTTCTATGTGAAAGAATGCAAGATGAGATAAGATACTGCAAAAGGCCTGCAGAGAAGCTGATTTTATTTAGTAAAATCTGGTTAAAAGTGTGCAATGAAACTAAGGATATTACAAATATGATTCAGATTACTTGCATCTTAATTTATACATTTATACCACCTCTTCCAGATCTTGTTGAAAAAGATTAGTTATTAAATCTTCTTCGATTAAGAAAAAATATGTATTTGCATTTAGTTAATGTGGCAGACAGAACAGCATCTTAAAGATATCCATGTCCTGGGGCTTCCCTGGTGGCGCAGTGGTTGAGAGTCCGCCTGCCGATGCAGGGGACGTGGGTTCGTGCCCCGGTCTGGGCCACGGAGCGGCTGGGCCCGTGAGCCATGGCCGCTGAACCTGCGCGTCCAGAGCCTGTGCTCCGCAAAGGGAGGGGCCACAGCGGTGAGAGGCCCGCGTACCGCAAAAAAAAAAAAGATATCCATGTCCTAATCCCCAGAACCTATGAATACTTTGTTACTTTATGTGGCAAAGGAGGGTTAAGGTTGCAGACGGAATGAAGGTTGCTAGTCAGCTGACTTTAAGATTATTCTGGATTATCCAGGTGGGCCCAATGTGATCGCAAGGGTCCTTACACGTGGAAGAGGGTGGCAGGGGAGTCAGTGTCAGAGTGATGTGATTTGAGAAGGACTCAACCAGTCAAGCTGGCTTTGAAGATGGAAGGGGCCATGAGCCGAGGAAGCTGGAGAAGGCAAGAAAACAGATTCTCCCCTAGACCCTCCAGAAAGGAATGCAGCCCTGCCATCACCTTGATTTTAGCCCAGTGAGACCTGTATTGGACTTCTGCTACCTCCACAACTGTCAGATAAAACGGTTGTGTTGGTTTAAGCCACTACATTTGTGGTAGTTTGTTACAGAAGCAAATAGAAAACGAACAGTTAATTTCTGTAAGTCTGCTCATTAAGGTGGACCAGCACGTGACAACTTGATTTTGGGAAAAGAAAGGAAAGAAATGGACGTGGAGGGTGCACCTGCCATGTGGCAGGCATCGTGTGAGGCCCTGTAGTACATACCGCACAGTCTCCTCCACCCTCTGGCCAGGTAGGCATTGAGAGCACCAGTGTGCAGCCCACAGCTCTGAATCTCCAAGAGGTCAAGGTGCGAACGCTTGGTCTGTCTGACTGTGCACATGGACAGCCCCAGAGTGGTGGTCACATCCTCTCCACATGCCCTGCTGGACCCCCTCCTCCCTCCTCCCCCGTGTCAGCACCCACCAGCTTCCCGGAGGGAACGGGGCTGGAGACCAGGGCAGTGGTTGGAGGGGGGCTTCTCCCCACAGTTCTGGTCCTTCCACGGTCCCACCTTCTGCACTGTCCACTGGAGGGGCACAAAGACAGAAGCACAATGCACCTGAGCCTGTGCGGGGAGGAGGAAGTGACGCGGGGGGAGTGGGGAGTCCGACCCATGACCCACGCTGAGGACGGCTCTCATACCACATGTCATACCCATGACATGCTCTCATACCACATTATGTATTTGCAGACCAGGAGTGGGCATGTGCGGCTCAGGGAAGACTCCTTTTCCACTTTGAATGGTGAACTGGATGGAAGAACTCTCCTCTCCCAGGTGGGGAGAGATGGGATGGGAGTCATCTCTCTGGGTGTCTCACGCTGCTAGACAGCCCCAGGCATACACGCTCTGTGTATCTAGGTGGTTCTCGATGCCTCCCGAGAGTTCGGGGAACACACCCGAGATTTGCTCCGGGCGCTGTCCAGATGTCGGTAGCTAATGATGCAATGAGGAGAGTGCCTTTTCCAACCAGCGGACAAAATCCAGTTAATTAAGAAGAGCAATGTTTTGTGCTTAAAAGGCACAAATTCAGACGCATCCATTAGTCTCTTCGGTTTAATATCCCTTTTAAATCAAAGCTGTCAAGCTGAGGCTGTAAGAAGCATCTATTATTAACAAACAGAGAGGAAAGTACGCTCCTAAGTGACAGGCTCACCAAGCACCACACGCTTGGTGGTGGATTTGGGAGCCAATTCAGACACGTCAGTTGTGTAATAAAGTTTACAGCAGCTTTCAGTGTATAAAATGCATTACTGACGCTGAGCTTAGGGGCTGTGTCTATGTGCACCGCGCCCATGCATGTGCATATATGCCCTCCAGTCTCAAAGGCATACCTCTGGGCAGGAGGGTAAGTCAGGCAGGGAGAGATGATATAAACAGGACAGAGCAATCCCACTGGCCCAGCCCTGGCGGAGCAGCTGGGGAGACCTCAGGGACCAGGGCAGTGAGCAGACTATGAGAAAGTCATGTACCAGCCCCCAGCAGGGAGCAGATGTGGCCCCTGCCCTTGGATATAGTCAGTCTGGCCGGGGAGATACATATGCAAATACTGAACGACACAGGGATAATTTCAGGGCAACCCCATGGTCAACTCCATTTTCGGAATGCTGCCTCCCATGGGTGGGGGTCTCCAGCCTGGACAAAGGGATGGAAGACTTCTTGGGATCTGGCTTGGGACGGGAGACAAAGAGATAAATACAGTTCAAGGCCACAGGTCAGAAGATAGAAGGCAGATTGGCCTGTGCCCCAAGAGTCTGTGATTCTGTGAGCTAAGCGTGGAATAGGTGCTAGAGACAAAGCTGTAGCAGCCGGAAAGAGACGGGGGTCGAGAAGGCTCTGGAAAGAATACGAGCTTGAGCTAAGACTTGAAGGAAGGCAGACCTGGAGGGACAAACTCCTTCCTCTGGCTGGAGAGGGGGTAGAGACAGGGTCATTATCAGGCATGGGGTGGGGGGCGTGTCATCACCGGACAAAGGGACATCATTGGTCAAAGGGGTGATGGTTGAGAGACTAGACATTTTGGTGGAACCCAGTTCTGAGAGACTTAAGGCCAAGCGCCAGCTAGGAGCCCTGAGCCAGCACCAGGGGAACAGCTCCCAACAGGCTTCTCTGTGACAGTCCTGTTTGCTGGAATCTAACAAAGAACAAAGCATGCACCTCACACGTTGGCTCTGGGGCTGGTGTTGGAGCTGTTAATTCCTGCAGAGTCCAAATTCCTGCACCGCCTCGCCTCCAAGTTCAAAGGAGGTGCGTCCGGTAAACAGACTGGCCCTGGCTGTGTGCCCACCTCTGACACCCTTTTCAGGGTGATCCCTGGACCACGTGATCAAGCTGCAGAGAGGCCCTGGCCAGAACCTCCTCATTAGAAAAGGCTGCAGCAGCATAAAGGCTTGTGAGAAAGTTGAGGGCGTTGGGGAGGGAAGGAGAGGGACCAGTTGGGGTGGGGGGTTGAGGGAGGAGACAGCATCACGGCGCCGAGGAAGGGATGCCCAGAAACTCCCGACCTAATGGAAAAGCCTCTTTGGAGGGACACTTCTCAGCACACCATTAGCTGTCAAGGTCAGCAGACCCCACGACAGTCAATTTTCAAATTCTGGTGACAGGCTCTGGGCACAGCAACCTTCCCCAGAGAGGTCTGCCCTGGAAGGCTGCAACTGCATGCGGTTACCTCCCCAGTCACACTTACATCTTTCCAACCAGAAAAGGACAAAGCCACGCATGATTATCTAAACAGAAGTGTTCCCTCTGCTTTTCCCAATTATTAACTTGTGGTTGTTAAATAGCTGGTAGGATCAGAGGTCCTTCTAAGAGGGGGAAATTACACAGCCTCGGGCTCAGGGTCCACCTTCCGTCTGGTAAGGAGATGACTCCACTTTGCAGAGAAGGTAACAGAGAAGCTAAGCAAGTTGCCCAAAGCCACCCAGCTAGTCAACAGCCAAGCAAGGCAAGAAATTAGCTTCTGCCTCTGACACTGCGCTAATTTAACAGAGAGCTCCTCTGGCTGTACCACAGGCTCAGAAAGCTGGTATCCACTTTGGATTGATGACTTGACATCAGCGTTGTTTTGTGCTCCAGCCCATGCCTGTTCATGTGCAGTCTCTAGCCAGTGGCCTTCAGAAAGCAAAACGCTAGAAGGCGCCTGCAGAACACACATTCTCAACCGTGTGGCTGATAATATCATTTGGGCAATTGTCCAAGAAAAGGTTAGTATTTTTTTTTATTTATTTACTTATTTTTGGCTGCATTGGGTCTTCGTTGCTGCACGTGGGCTTTCTCTAGTTGCTGTGAGCGGGGGCTACTCATCGTTGTGGTGTGCGGGCTTCTCATTGCGGTGGCTTCTCTTGTTGCGGAGCACGGGCTTCAGTAGTTGTGGCTTGTGGGCTCTAGAGCACAGGTTCAGTAGTTTTGGCGCATGGGCTTTAGTTCCTCCGCGACCTGTGGGATCTTCCCGGACCAGGGCTCGAACCCATGTCCCCCGCATTGGCAGGCGGATTCTTAACCACTGCACCACCAGGGAAGCCCT